>NW_028277076.1:10521117-11196489 GCF_059951505.1 Python bivittatus | reverse complement strand
AGGAGAAGCAGAGGGCAAGGTTCTTCTGCCAGTGGACAAATGCCCGTTCCTAATCTCATTTTGATCATCTGTCTGGTTACAATATAATGGGAGAAAACGGATTGGATGCCATTGGATCTCAAGAATTAATTTAATTTATTTTGTTTAAGAATTTAATTTAATTTATATGCCGCCCAACTCCCAGCAACTCTTGGTGGTTTACAAATGATTAAAAGATAAAAACAAGACAATAAAAATGACAAAAACAAAAGTAGAGATGGCAGAATAACAAACCCAGATGGGAAGAAAGAAGAAGAAGAAAAGGGGGCTTCGGTCACCCTTGCCAAAGGCCCGGGCAAAGAGCCACATCTTCGGGGCCCTTCGAAACACCAGCAGGGTGGGGCTCATTCGAACCTCAGGGGGAACCTCATTCCAGAGAGCAGGTGCTGCGACAGAGAAGGTGCACTTCTGGGGTCCCAGTAGATGGCATTGTTTAATTGAAGGAACCCGGAGCGCGCCAGCCCTGCCAGATCAGATTGGCTGGGTAGATGTTATGGGAGGTAGGCAGTCCTTCAAGTAACCAGGCCCTATGCCATGTAGGGCTTTATAGGTAGCAACCAGCATCTTGATTTGCACCTGGAAGCACACTGACAACCCGTGCAGCTGGCAAAGCAGAGGTGTTACGTGGGCATCCTGAGGCATGCCCATCACATATACCCCATTCTGGACCAGCTGAGGCTTCAGTATGGTCTTGAGGGCAGCCCCATATCGAACATGTTGCAGTAGTCAAGCCGTGAGATGTCCAGGGCATGAGTGACTGTCTGAAGGGTCCCCCAATCTAGGAAAGGGTGCAACTTTTCTTCTTGGCCACAGCTGACACACACTCATCAAGCAGGAGTTGTGAGTGCAGGAAGACCCCCAAACTGTACACCCGAATTGTGCGCCATCCTTGAATGGGGAAGACCAACCCATCCAAGCTAACCAATGGAATGAGCTCTGATCTGGGTGGTTCAAATACCCACAGCCATTCGATCTTGGTAGGATTCAAGAACTCAGTTTTGACTACTTTATGATTAGGGGTTTGAAGCTATGTTCTGATTCCTTGTGTCTCTTGATACAAGAATTCCTAGAAAGTTTTCTCAGTGGGTAATTCTGAACTTATCTCTGATTTTGACAAAAAATGAAGGTTTTTATAGATACTCTAGGAGTATCTGGGGAAGATAAATGTGGCTAATATGATTTTAAGAGCAAGTTTGATTTATATTTTAGAAGGTCTTCCTAGCTTTATTCTTTCATAATATTTCAGGTAAATTTATAGCATATTAAATAACTTTATCTGGCAGGGTATTCCTCAAGATTTTCACTATATAAATTACTGTCCCCTCTGTGAAAAGTGGATTTAATTTTCCAAACTTTCAAAAATATCATCAGGCATTTTTTAAACTTTGGTATTGGTTGAAATTAGGAACTTTAGAATTCAGTCCTCTTTGGTCTTAATTTGAACGCTGTTATCTGCCTCCAGTGATTGATTGATTGATTATGTGCCAACCAGTTGGTGTTGATTCTTAGCAACCACATAGATAGATGGATGATCTATGGTCAACCTGGTCCTTCAGGTCTCCCAATGCTGCACTCATCGCCACTGTAACCGAGTCCACCCACCTTGCTGCTGGTCTTCTCTTTCCCTCCACCTTTCCCAGCATCGGAGCCTTCTCCAGAGAGCTGAGTCTTCGCATAATGTGTCCAAAGTAGGATAATCTGAGCCTGGTCATTTGTGCCTCGAGGGAGACCTCTGCGTTGATGCGTTCGATGATCCATCGGTTTGTTTACTGGGCTGTCCATGGTATTCTCAGAGCCTTGTCCCACACCAAAGTTCAAAAGCGTCAATACTCTTCCTAGCCTGCTTCATCAAAGGCTAGTCTCCAGTGAAACCTCAGCAAATATTGGACAAATATTCATTTGTTCTGGGATCAGTTTCAATAACTGTACTCAGTGCCACAAGATATCTATGCAAAATATTAGGTCATAAACTTAACATTGATTGTTTAACCTTAGGAAGGCTTATACCTAGATCATTACAGCTTAAACACAGATAGGAAAACTGCTTTTTTTTTTAAAAAAAAGAGTAACTTCTACCTTTCACAACATTATTTATTTATTGGTGTCTCCAAGTCATTGCTGACTCCTGGTGAGTGCCTGGACTAGTCCCTGCAGTTCTCTTGGCAAAATTTCAGAAGTGGCTTGCCATTGCCTTCTTCCTAGGGCTGAGAGAGAGGGACTGGCCCAAGGTCACCCAGCTGGCTTCGTGCCTAAGGCAGGACCAAAACTCAGGGTCTCCTGGTTCCTAGCCCACTACCTTAACCACGACACCAAACTGGATCTCCTCACAACATTATTACTATGGACCAATTTAGCTGTTTTAAAACTTACGTTTTATTACATAACACAGAGGCTGATTTACTTAAGGGGGGCATTTGGGGGCCCCTCTTATTATTAAACTGAAGCATTTGTTTTGGGGCCCTTTGGTCCTGATTCCAGTTGTCAGAGTTTGGGGAAAACTTCTGAGTTCCTAAACTGGTGAGCTGAAGGAAGTTTATGAGATTTACGCTAATTATTTATGCAGACATTGGTAGTGATTATCTCCATTTCCAATCAGGTGATTAAAAGGTAACCTCCTCCAAGTTAAGCTTGATTCCTGGTGACTTTATGGACACACCCATTCATTTTCTTGGCAGTCCTAAAGACGAAGTTTGCCATTGGCTCCTTCCGGAATCGCCACTGCCCTGAATTTCCTAGAGGTTTCCCATCCAAGTGCTAATAGGCCCAACCTGCTTGGCCTCTGAGCTCACTGCTTCCACCAGGTAAGGCTAACCCAGGTTGTCACCTTGCAAAATGTGGAATGAATTTCTTTTAAGCTGAACATACATTAGCTTCATAATGAAACAGACAATTCCATTGGTGTATTGGACTTTAACAAGGGTTGAATGCAACCGTCCTAATTTTGGGAGTATAGTTCAGAAGTTAGAAGACTAATTCCCATGGTTTGGACCTGTCCTCCTGTTGTTAAAATCTACAGGATTCCTCATGTGAGTTGAGACTGGTCATTGGTGGTAAGTATGCCTCTGTTCTGCTTAGCTGTACCCCCAGCTTGTGAGAGTTATCATGAACTGTTGATGGTCCCCAATTATGAAACTACAAAGGACAAAGAACACCTGGACAATGAACTGCTGGTGTGTGTGATCAATCAGCTTTTGAACTCCTTCTTTTTTCACAAAAAAGCAAGGAAGATGACTTAGAAGCAATCTGATCTGGGGAATTATTTCATTCATGGGATAAATGTTCAGGTCTCCCCTCACCACACATCTTCCCTACTGTTGATAATTTTTAGAGCTGTTTTATGTCCTTACTTTTGTTTATGTATGAAAAAAAAAGATTCAAGCTCTTCCATTTTAAAGCTTTCCTTAAAGAATATGGCAGTGAAATACGATCCTGATTAGTAAACCAAAGGAGGAAACAGTGTCTTCTATGGATGAAAGAACTCAGAAAAACAGAAGCAGAAATTTGCTGTAGAAGGTGGCTTCTGCAAGCAGGGTGTCTTGTGTAGGTGTTGTAACTAAGCTTAGTGCTGTGTATCTGAGTGTCTTCAGCTGTATCCGAGAGCTGCAATGGCCCTGGAGGCTCCTGGGTCCATTGAGGCCTCCCTGATAGATGGCTGCCTCTGTGCTGCTTGAGCCCACCAACCTCTGGGTCACAGTTTCACCCTCCAACTGCTCTTATTCAATTGGTATCTGCCATCCTGGAACTTAAATCCATATTTTGTGTCCTGCACTCTGGAACGAGAATGAGAAGGTCTTAACCTTCTTCTCTGTTATGTCATTTCAGATATCTGAAGACTACTTTCACGGCCCCACCTCAGTCTTCTCAAGACTCAACATATGCAGCTCCTTCCATCCTTTTTCAGAGGAAAAAGACTTTTTCTAGTCCCCTGATCATCTTCATTGCCTTTGTCTGAACTTGTTCCAATTTCTCTGAATCTTTCTTAAAGTGTAGTGTTCAGAAACGGACATAGTACTTAGTGTGGCATCTGACCAAAGCAGAATAGATTTGGAATGATTGCTTGGAAGTTATTTTCTGTTGATGCAGCCTAAGGTCACATTTGCCTTCTTTGCAGCCATCTGATACTGATGGCTCTTACTCAGCTTGCAATCAACTGCTATTCCAGGATCTTTTTTGCAAATACCATCACTAAGCCAGGTATCCCCCATCCTCACTGTGTTTCCTAAGTAAAGACCTCTGCGTTGTCTCTGTTAGATTTCACTCAGTTACCTTCAGCCCATTTTCTAACCTATCAAGATTATTTAGATTTTTATTTCTGTCTGCTATGAAACTGCTATCCCACCCAATTTTGTACCATCAGCAAATCTGATTAGCAGTCCACCCACCTCTTCATCTAAGAGTAGAGGATCTAGGACTGATCTCTGGTGCCATCTGATACCTCTCTTCAATTTGATGAAGAACCATTGATGAACATGCCTTTACTATAATTTTTGAGCCAGCTACTGTATATCTCCATTTAATTTTAATACATCCAAACCACACTTACCTAGCCTGCTAATCAGCATATCATGGGGTACTTTCTCAAATACTTTGCTTCAGCAAAGGTATACTATGCTTACAGCATTCCCACAATTTATTAAGAAAGTCAGCCTGTCAAAAATATGAGCCCGGCAAGATCTGTTCTTGACAAATCCATGCTGAGTTCTGATAATTACCACATTGTTTCCAAGGCGATTACAGACTGATGTGTTTATGATTTCCTCTAGAATTTTCTCAGACTTCAGACTGATTGGTCTACAGTTTGCTGAATCTTTCTCTTTCCCCCTTTAGAAGATGGGGACAATGTTTGCTCTCCCCCAGCCACTGGCACTTCACCAGGATTTCTCAAAAATAAAATTCAGATTTAAAACCATTATATAAAAAAAGAGGCAATCCCTGTCCATGTTCATATCGATCTCAAACCAATTCTCTTCCTCACAATCTCCTGGTGGAACACATCATTTTTAATGAAGATATCAGAACCAAAATAGGAGTTGGATTGTCCTGTCTTTTTTCCCTACCCACTAACTTCTTCCTCCATTCATTGAACAGCTGCTATACTGATTTTTTTCTTACCTTTTTAACTTAAACATTGCTAAAGACACCCATCCATGGCTATCCTCCCTCATTCTGAGCTTTTGCTTTCCAGATGTGGCTCTGCATGAGCATCACCAACTCTCATTAGAAGAACAAAAAACTACATGAATTAAGTGGGGTCCATGACAATCAGACTGCATCAGATCCGAAATGTCATCTGTTGTATTGGTGTGGAAAAGACAGAACGTTTCTGGTGCTCTTGGCTCTCACTGTGAGAAAAAGTACCCGTTCAAGCATTTGGTGCTATTAATTATTTTGGCTATTTCTATGCTGCTGGGGGAAGATCCATGTTCCCTTCAAAACTTACATTTTGTTAGGTCCTCACCAAACGAACCTTTTCTCAGCTCCTTGATAGTTAAACCAGATTCCAGTAAGCTCTGTGGCTGCATTTACACAGCCTAATGGACTAGGCTAAAGAGGACACGGATAGTTTGAGATTCAGGTTGTGGTGGGAACACAGGCATCATTTTAGCAGGTGGAATCCAGATTTCCTTAGACTATCCAATGGAGCATTTGTTTTGGTATTGCCAGTAAACTCATGTTGGGCTTTGTTAACTTGAGTTTTGCACGTTGTATGACCTGACACAAATAAAGGCTTCAGTTCATTTACTCATTATGGAGGGGAGCATTTCTAATGTGGCATATTTTTAGTGTAGCGATAGAGGGATAAGGAGGTTTTCTGAAGCGTTCTGACTTGGAATGGTTTCTGATGCATGAATCCAGAAACATGTGATTTTATGTGGCTCAAAAGTCACCAACATGTAAAAGAAAAGTACTTGCAGGATAACCGTGGCAGAAGGAGCCCTGTTTCAACTGTGTTTGAATTATGGAGGGGAAGGACCGGGTGTTTGGCAAAAATACGGCTGCCCCCAGAAGCCTTCTAAAACAGTAGCCGGGGTTTTGGGTGCCCTAGAGCTGAAGTATGGTAGTAGTCTTGGTTTGTATGTGTGTGTGAACATGTTTCCATGAGGAAATGTAGAAAGCGGTCTGGTGGGTTGGTATCTTCTCCACAGGCAGAAAGGGGGCTGATCTGCCATGCTGCCGGACAGTGATCCTTCCAACGGTGGTGGAAGATTTGTGGAATACCAAAGCATCTTCTTTGGGCAGTTTAAGGATGGGAGGCAGGTGCTCAGAGGGGGTACTTAGGTCAAAGACTGGCTGTCGGTTACACGTTACACCTAATGCGGAGGACAGTCAAAAGGAAGAGAGAACAAACAGAAATGCATAGGATTTTTTAAAATGTCGTTTTACAGAGAGGAGGGGGAAATAAGGACCCTACAACAATAACCTCTAAGCAACAATAGCTGCTTAAGCAACACTTCAAGAGATATTTGGAGACAGAAGTGGGAAATAAAACATACAATTTCAAAAGTACAGTAATAGAAAATGGAAAAAAACATACAAATGTAAGGTAAAATAAAAGCATAAAACCATTTTTAATGGGGCAGAGCTGAGCCTCAAATGAAAGACATTAAAACAGTGAGACCCCACAGTGGACCTGGAGCGCAGATTCGCTTAGAAAGCCCAAGGGAACGAAACTGTTGTATAACAAAAAAAAGTTTCATTTAGTGTGCAAAAAACCCTACAGGCGAGTCTCCCTGGTGGGCTCCTCCATGGCTGCTGGTGGGGAGCTAGACTTTGGGAGAAGGCTTCAAGCTAAAACCAGAACCTTTATGGGTCTGCAGGCACATCCCACCACTTGTAATAATCTCTAGCTTGTTGTAGGTCAGGTCTCCTTTCAAAGGCAGCCCCACGTACAGCATACGGTTGCCCGGGCAGGAAGTTGCAACTAGCATGTCAGCTACAGTGAATAAATGGTTCTTCTGGTCAAGAGCTGATCCGAGCCCCAGCAACGTGGGATTCAAATGCAACACCATTATTCAGACACCGTTCTTGGGGAACAGTCTGCCTTCCTGGGTCCAGGCTCACCAGGCCACCTAACTGCTGTGCCAATGTAACATGCTGTGCCCAGATCAATTGCACCAGAGGATGCCTCAATGGGATGAGTGGGTTCCCAAACATTCCCTTGAGTCAGTTGCAGTCCCAGTGGTTCCACAGGCACACCCAAGTTGCTTTCTTGGCAGCAACACCGATCTGGTTTGACATCATCTTCTTCTGGGAGGGCAACTTCCCTGTCGCATTTTAACAAGACCTGTAAGCTGTGTAATGTAGTCTCTGTCTTTTTGGGAATCAGTCTTATGATGAGTGTGGAGTAGGGTTTTTGAGCCAGGTATATGCTCCTACCTAATCCATCCTACCTAAGCCACCCATCCCACCCCTAATCAGCTTGCTAAGTCTGTGTGTCATTGGCACTTTGTTAAAGGCTTTGCTGAAGGGAAGATATATCAGGTCTGTGGACTTTCCACAATTCATGACACACCAGAATGTGGAAAACAAGATCAATGGCCAAGTGGTTCAGTAACATGCCTGGCAGCAGCTTCTGGCATTGGTCCTCCAAAGAAAAGCAGAACTGCTCAAAAGCGGTGCCTCCAATTCCCAGGCCGGAGACCCTCTCCGGAACGGCTTGGGGAATGACTCTTTGGAGCCAGAGAAGACCCGGAAGGGTGGCCTTCCTGTCTCTCTCTGGAAAGCCAAGACAGACTGTCTAAAATGCAAGCCTGAGGATGATTGGTTTCATTCAAGAGTGACTGGACCTGGCCAGCCACCACTCCCCAGAGGGCTCTGGCCAGGAAAGGAGTGTTTGCCACCAACCTCTAATTGCTGGCCTCTTTCAGAAGCCCTTGCGTTATGCTTTCCTTTGAAAAGCCAGAGACCACTCCTTTTCTCAATGACTTGTTGGGGACTCCTGGATTCAGCCAGGCATTACCTCCTCGCTGGATTTGAAAAGCCATAAAGGGCCCAAGTTGAGCAGACAAGTGGTTATCAGGACTTAAGCAAGCCTCTTGCCCACACCTTCTGAAGTTCTTCCAGTGGTATTGCCAAGATGATCCCTCAGTCCAGTCATGTTAGGCAAGTTCTGCCCAATCTCCAACCTCCCTGTTTGGGGGTAGGATTCTGGAGAAGGAGGTGGAGTGTCAGCTATAGAGGAACCTACATGAAGCAGATTAACTGGCTCCCTCCCTTCCAGTCAGAGTTCATGTCTGGAAAACAAACAGTATTGGTCACTCTGCTAGATAATCTTGTCAGGATGGGGGGAGAGCACCTGTCCTGGTCTTTGTGGATCTCCATGTAGCATCCAGTACCATCAGCCATGGTATCCTGGATATTCAGGGCCTCAACCTGAAAGACTTGGGGTGTCCCTTTATGAGTGTTCTGCTTTTCCTTGAGTGAATGGGCGGTTCCAGTTAGTTGGGGTGCAGCAGTGCGGCCCCTTGGTTGTTCTAATAGGAAGCAGCTGAGGACCCCCCTATGTTGTTTAACATCTATAGAAATTGCCCTGGGAGGTCATCTGCTGGTTTGGAGTGAGGTTTCATCACTATGCGAATAATATTCACTTATGCATCTCTTTGGTGGTGTGCTGGCCCTTTCTGGACCATGATAATCTGGTGACAGTGACACAATCCTCACTGCTACATGGTTAGATCACTACAACACCTCTTAGATGGGGCAGTCCTTGAAGACATCACAGAAGCTACAACTGGTGCAGAATGCAGAAGCCAGGCTGCTGACAGACACGTTCTGTTTTTCAGTGTAAGACATATTCTTTGGTGGCTCTGCTGTGGCTTTGGAGTCTGATCCAAAGTGATTATGGCTGGCTATTAGCTATAATATGGTTTTTCCAGTAGTAATGTATGGCTGTGAGAGCTGGACCATAAAGAAGGCTGAGCGCTGAAGAATTGATGCCTTTGAACTGTGGTGCTGGAGAAGACTCTTAAGAGTCCCCTGGACTGCTAGGAGGTCAAACCAGTCAATCTTAAAGGAAATCAACCCTGATTGCTCATTGGAAGGACTGATAATGAAGCTCAAGCTCAGATACTTTGGCCACCTAATGCGAAGAGAGGACTCTTTGGAGAAGACCCTGATGCTGGGAAAGACTGAAGGCAAAAGGGGAAGAGGACGGCAGAGGATGAGATGGTTAGAGAGCATCACTGAAGCAATGAGCATGAAACTGAGCAAACTCAGGGAGGCAGTGAAGGACAGGAAGGCCTGGTGCGATGCGGTTCATGGGGTCACGAAGAGTCGGACACGACTTAACGACTGAACAACAACAAATTAGCTATAAAGGCCTAGCTCAGTGATGGTGAATCTTTTGGGCTCAGCATGTCAAAAATTTGGAAAATGCCTAACTTGACCCTGTTGGGATTTCACCCTGCCCCCGAACAAAAGAGAAACAATTGTTTACATATTCATTTATTTAAAAAAAAATAGTCCAACCATATGTGGTGCTATGTATTATATAAAGAAATGACAAATAATTACAAAAATGAAATACTAATAAAACAAACTCAGTTTCTTTGGCAACTCAAACAGGGAGAAGAGTCGGGTGTTGGTGAATGCTGGTGTGTCACCCAAAACCTCGTGGCGTGTCACCTTTGACACATTTGTCATTGGTTTGCCATCACTGGCCTAGCCCTTAGAATGGGCAAGGGGGTGCCCTCCTGCCTGACCAGGCTATTCCTCTTCCAGCCTGGGTGCCGGACAGAAGAGTGGACTTCAACTCCTAGGATGCTCTCAACGGCCATCCCATGGGGAACCTTGAGGATGTCTGGATCCTTGCAAAGTTTTTCACAGATCTTCGTATAAATGTGTCATCCCCTTCGCACTACGCTGCTTGCCCATACAGGGCGCTCGCTTGGCAGGTGGCTAGCTTGGACGGGTCCCGTTGCTGCCTTGCCAGCTACTCCCTGCTCCCGGCTCTGTGGGCTTCTGCTGCGCTGTCGTGCGCGCTGGGCTCGGCGCCGCAATCGCCCCCACAGCGAAGCACAAAACACCGTGGATGTGCGCGCTGCTGGGCCCGCCCCGCTGCTGTGATTGGAGGCCCGGGCAAGAGGCGGCTGCTCCCCCGCTCGGAATAATCCTGGGTGGGACCGAGCTCCAGCCGTCCGCCCGGGGCAGCCAATGGCCGGCTCGGCTCGGGCGCCCATCCGCCTCAGCTCTCGGCCCCGGCGTGTGTTTGTGCGCGCGCGCGTTTTGTTTGTGGAGGGAATGCCGAGTGAAGCCAAGCCCAGGCTGGGGGAACTGCTGGCTCGGGGGCTGCGGGCGGCCTGACGTCGCTCGCGCCTGGCAGCAGCCGACAGGCCCGTCCGCGGCTGCACTTTTCGGGCGAGGAGAGCGGTCACGCACCGGCCACCGCCGCAGGACCGACGATGCCCTCCTGCCTAGCCTGGCGCGGGCGGCTGGCCAGGGCAACAGCGGAGGGAGGAGGCTCCTTCCACAAGCTCCCGCCGCGCCGAGGAGACCCTTCCCCTATTTTGCCTCCCCCAGAGAGAGCCAAGGGCGCCCAGAGGGCCCGGCCTCTTCGGGCAACTCCGCTTCCCTCCGAGCGGGACCCGCCGCCGCCCCCCCTTCCATAGCTCGTCCAGGCCGGCTGCGGACAGCCAGGGCGCGGGACCCCGGCGGCTTCTACGCCGCTCCACGTCCCGCACGAAGCCCCATTCTCCGGCTGGGACCCGAGGCCGCCGCCCACTCGCTCCGGAGACGTCGGAGCCGGTCCTGGAAAGCCGGTCCTCTCGGCGCGCGGGAGGCCCGGGCGGGGGGGGCAGGCCGAGGACCGCCTGGAGCCCTCGCCCCGAGAACGGCCCGACGCAATCCCCGTCGCTGCGGGCCGGTCGGCTGTCGGGCTCCCCCTTGGCCGGGCCCCTTTGCAACTGCAGCTCCCGGGGCTGGGAGAGAGAGAGCGACAGACAAGCGGGCGCGCGCGCGCGCGCGCGTACACACACACACACACACACACACACACACAGCGAGCTCGCGGGGCGCGCGCACAGACACCGACACAAGTACTTTAGTTACATTGTTGGGTGAGTTTGTAACAACTCCCTTCGCCTCGGCGTTGCGCACACCCCGTGGGACTGGCTTGGCTCCTCTCGGTTCTGCCTCCGGCGGCGTTTCGAAACGCGTGTTTTCCTCCAAGGAGGGAGAGGGAGAGGGAGGGAGCGAGGCTCCAGAGCCGCGGCGGCGGGGAGGGGGGAGGAGAGCCCGAGCCCCCCCTCCCGATCCGCCAGCGCGACGCAGAGAGACGCGGAAGGTCCCTTCAGCCGGCCGCCCCGGGATCCGCCTCCCCTTCGCCCCCGGCTCTGCGGGCGACTCTCTCGGAGGGCTCCGCACGGGGGGGCATTTCTCCCCCCGCCCCGACTCTTTCCCGCCGCCGATCTCCACGCCGAGGCGCTGGGCATGAGTTAAATCGCGAACATGGACACCAAACATTTCCTCCCGTTGGGTGAGTTTCTGCTCGCTTCTCCTTTCTCAAGAAAGCGGGGGGAGGCTCCGAACAAATGGGGCCCCCGCGCGCTGGGGGCGGCGAGCGGGCGACGGCGCGGGGGGGCGACTCCCTCTTTCGCCCCCCGAGCAGGCCCGGGCGCGCGGGGGGGCGGCGGCGACGGCGGCCGCCTCTGCCAGTCGCGCGAGCCCGGAGCGCTTCTCCGCGCGGCTCGAGAGCGTCAGCCGAGCGCCAGGCCTCGCCGCCGAGCGGAGTCGGGTCCGAGTTCGCCAGGAGCGGCGGCGAGGCAAGTCTGAGGACGCTGCAACTCCGGCCCGGGGAAGCCGGGAAGGGAGGTGGGGAGCCGTCCGGGCGCCCAGCAAGGCGAGGCCGACGTGGCCCCGCGGCAGGGAGCAGCCAGAGCTTCCTGGCGTCCTGGTGCGCGGCTGGGGGGCGCGCAAGCCTTCCCTTCTGGCCCGGCGGGGTTCCCCCGGGCTGCTCGGGGGCGCCGCCGAGACCTTCGGGAGAGTCGCCCCGCCGCCGGCGCCCCCGCGCCAAACTTGCAGCGCTCGAGCTCCTGCCTTCGCGGCCCGGCCCCGCGCCTCCCCCGCTCTGTTCCCGGAGCGGCCGCAGCTTTCGGCGTCGCGGAGCCTCGCGGAGCCCCTTTTCCCGAAGCGGGCCGGGCGTCCCCTGAGTCCCCGGGGGGTGCGGCCCCCGCCTCCAAGCGCGCACCTCGGGGCAGAGCGCGGGCCTTCCTCCGGCAGGCGGGCTGGCCTGTCCATCAGGGTCTGCGCTGGCGAGGGGCGTGTGGTGGGTCTCAGTCCCCAACCGAGCCTGCCGGGGGAAGCGGGGCCTCGGCGGCGGCGATGACGGGAGGGCAGTGCCCCCCTCGCCTGGAGAGGCCGCGGCAGAGCAGCTCGGCTGCTGGACTGGCCTGCGTTGCTCTTTCCAGCTCCTTCGCGAACTCTGCCCCCAAAACTCCGGGCGGAAAGGCCGGAGCCTCGTTGAGGTGTTGTTGACAACTGAGAGCCATCGCCAGGCGCGTTATTTATGTTGTGGGTGCGAAGCAGCGGCTCTTCGGAGTGGGGGGTTGGGGCTTACCGTGGCATGTAAACAACTCATTAGGTTCAAATCGCGTCGCTCCTGCGCTGTCGGTCCTGCTCTTTTGAAAGCAAGAGGGCGGTTCGGATGGGGGAGTGAAAGACAGGCTTTGTGGTGAAACCCCATAGTTCTGTGGCTGATGTTCGCAGGGGATGGCCGTGTTCGTTCTCCCTAGTTTGCCATGAAGTAATCGGCTGCGTTTCCTCCTAATCACAAGCTGTGTGATTAGGTATGATTCAGTGTGACAAGTGAAGCCAGAGTGAAATGAGCCCTGGAAAGTGCACGGTGTGGATGTGCCCTGTGGCTTGGTTTGGAGAGATGCCACTTAGGGCGCATGCTGGCATTTGGTTTACATCGCGACTGATGACCCGCACCTCTGTGAGGCTGATGTGGGATTTAAGCCGGCATCTTGGGGTGACCATCCCATTGGTGTGAATTTCTAATCCAGGTGATGCGAATGGGAACTCGCCAGGTTGGTTGCTGAACCTCTTCTGTGCAGGTGCCCAATGCCGGGGTCCAACACTCCAGAATTGCCCCTGGATGATAATTTTTGGTGTGACAGTTGGGCACAACATAGTAATGGTATTTAGCTTTCATTAAAGTGTAATTCTAATGAAGTAGTTTTGACTTTCCCCCCCCTGCAGCTGTCCTGCCCACAGTCTTGAGTGAGATTGACCCCCTGCTGTGAGCCCCTGACCATGTCAAGGAATGTCACATACCTTACAGCCACTCAGGAAGGAGCTGTTGGCACAGACTGACACTCCTAACTTGGCTGCCCCACGGAATGCTGGGTAGGGAGCATCTGCCTGCCTGGCTGTGGAGTTGCTCTGCTCCTCAGCATTAGCATTTGCTCAGAGATCTTCGCGCTGGAGGCAGCTGAGAGAAATGGGAATTGGGTTAAAGACTCCAGAGTGGGGAATGGTCAGCCTCCCTTCCCTCCTGCACAGCTGGGCATCCAATGTCAGTGCTCTAGTTACACAATGAATTACTAAAATGTTGCTTCAACGTGGAAGATGTGTCCTAGGTTCATCTGGCTCATTTTTCTTTTTTAAACAGACATTGGTGATTGCTAAGAATAAGGAAGCCCCCTTCCCTTTTATATGTAAACAGCGATGGGTCTGTTTGTCTTGCACTGAAGCCAGCTGGTGCTCCTTCCCCACTCCCAGGAGAGAGAGTCCAGCCTCCCAGCCAAGTTGGCATCTTTGCGCACAGGGTGCCAGGGGTTTGCTCACTCCCTCTTTGTGTGGCCAAGGCACAGTTGGCAGCGTGTGGTTCCACACATTGTGGGAACCTGGCCATTGTTTTAGTGCAGGGGGTGACCTGCATTATCCCATTAAGGCATCATCTGGTTGATTCAGTTGGCAATAGCGTGTGGGGGGAACACAGCAGCTGTATTAAGCCGGGTTTAGACTCTTGGCTGAGCCCAGTGGGAGAGCCATGGGGGGAGTCTAGCATGTCCCCCCCCAAAGCACCTCTTCTTCCTGGAGGCTGGACCTTATTTAGACGCCTGCTGGAGGAGCTGGGGTCTCTTTCCAGCTGGAGAGAAACCATCTCGGGTGGGAGGGGGCCCTCTGAGGGCTGGCTTCACCCAACCGGAGTCTGCCAGTGAGGCCAGGGCTGGCTTGGGGAAGAGCCCTCCTGAGCTTCCTTCCAGGCCCGAGCGGGGCTTTGTGGCTCCTGCCCGCTTCCCACCCCCTCTCTGGGAGCCAGAAACTTGAGGAGGACGAATGGCGCGGGGGGGCGCTGGAGTGAGCTGTTGGCCGTTGGGGGGCGGGGCGGGGCCTTCCTCCATTGCGGGAGGGGTCCAGCGGCGGGCCCGCGCAGATGCTTTCCGGCCGCGCCGCGCCGACCGCGGCTTCCCAAGGCCAGAAAGGGGGCGAGGCGGGGAGGGGCGGGGAAGGGAAGCGGAGGGGCCCGCGGCGCCTTCGGGGACTGACGTGGCCTCCGCGGGGCTCGCCCGCCCTCATCGCTCGGGGCGCCCGGCGACTGCCCGCGGCCCCGAAAGCGCTAGATCCGCGGCGCCCCTCGGCCAGCGCCTGGCTTGGCCGCGGTGCGCGGTGAAAAGCGAGGCAGGAGCCGGACGCCAAGCAAGGCAGCCGCCCGGGAGAGAATGCAAGCCGGAGCGGAGGGCATTTGTTGCGGCTCCCGGTGACCCGACTTCGCCGGTGCGAGTGACCATAGGCGAATCTTGGTCACCTTTAACCTGGATTATTATTTAGGATGGCTTAGCTTCTTGCGCAAACCCGGCCTGTTTGATTAGCTTGGGACTCAGGATATGGTGTGAATGCAGCCAGGAGAGCTCTCTGGTGGGTCAGGTGCAGAATTCTGACTGCTGCTGTGAGAATGTCAATCGGGACCTGGGTCTCCTGCCACTTATTCCAGGGAGCAGCCTGGTGCGTATCTGCTTGCTCTGGAGCTGCCCTCCTTGGGGACTTGTGTGTTTGTGTGTGTGTGTGAGGCAGGGGTGTGTGTGTGCCCAAGGCTGCTCCAGAAGACTTGGCCTGACTGGGCAGGTGAGGGACGTGCCTGTGCTGCAGGAGGCTGGACTGGATCCAGCCCCGCTGACCGGCGGGCAGACTTTCTTCCAGAAGCTGGGATCTTCTGAAAGCTGAGCAGGTTTGTTCTGGGACACCCAGCCTGGGCTCAGTTAACATGCTGAAAATGCTCTTGAAATAATTCACCCATTTCTGGGTGTGCGCAGCACGGTGAGCCACGCAGGTTGATATGCAGCACAAGAAGCCACAAAGAATGAACCAAGATTAAAGCTTAGGAAGTTGAGCGTGTTGCAAACATACAGCCGCTGGCTCCACAAAGTGTGCGAATCCAGCCCACAAGTAATTTGGAGGAAGTGGTGCATGCGTGCGTGCCTCCAGCTTTCCTGACCAGCACCCTTGCCTCAAATGCCTCAGCTGGCAGACTTGGGGAAAGTCAAAGATGAGAAAAGAGCAGCTGCTGCTTCGGGTTTTCAGGCTGCAAGGATTGGGGTGTGTGCTGTGTGTGCGCACGCAACATCAGTCTTCTTTATTACTGTTATCAGTTTATTAGTTACTACTTTATTAGTTCTGTCCTGCTTCGAAGTCGAGCTTCCTTTCCCCTCTCAGCTTAGCAGTTTCAAATTTGGACCTCCTGTGAACCAGGATGAAGGGCCGGCTGGCCTTTGGTCCATGAAAGGAAACCTCTTGGCTGTTCCCATCCTTCGCAATACCTTTCAGACGGCTTATAGACTGTGTGGGAAAGGCCAAGGAGCAAAGCCCAGACGGGCTTCAAGGAGACCAAGCCCAGGCTGGGTTTGTCTGTTTTGCCTTGCTCCTTCCACCTGCTCTCCACAGGACCCCTGAGTCTGGACAACTTGGCAGTGTTGCCAAAACTTTTTAGTCCTCTCTTTTAGGAGCAGCTTATCTCCGGACCGGTCTGCGGTCTGCCCTTTCCATTCCTTGCCTTTCTCCCTGTGCTGTTTTGAAGCAGAGACACCTCAGAACAGGGCTCTTATTTCTGGACCAGGGTGATGACCCCCCAACACATCCTCCTTTGGGACAACCCCACTGCCACTGCCTTGGTGGGGAGAGGTGCTGGGGAGCCCTCCCTGCTCCCACAGATGTTCAGTGCTTGGCATCCATGGGGGTGTTCTGCTTTCAAGGGGCATTTTAGCTCCTGTTCTTCACAAGGAACTGGAAGAGCTGATCAGGAAGGAAGTGGATTTGGGGGAAAAGCTCACATAAGCCGGCCCTCCCTTGTTGGGGGGCTGGACCACATCCTCTAGCCCCTTCGCAATTGGGCAGGCTGCTTCTGATCTCTGCCTTGCAAGTCCCCTCAGGTGGACGTCTTAGTGGGCTGAATTGTGGGGTCATCCCTGACTTTAGCACTGTATTCTCTGTGTGGTTGGAACTGATTGCACACATGGAGTACCCCTCCCCTTCTGCCCCCTCTTTCCCTCAGGGTCATTAGTTCAGGACCCCTTTCCTTCCAGCCCTCCTGCCACCCTGCTTTTGCTTAGCCTGGATGGTGTGAATTTTCTGCTTTAAAATAAGAGACAAATGGGTTTCCTTGACCTCTACCTATACAACAAGGATGTTATGTGACATTACTCAGAAATCTTATTCGTGCATTTGTTAACATTTTCTGTAGTGTATTATTCTACTCCTACAGGGAAAATTAAGGAGCTACAAGAAAACCTGCACTTGACTTCTTTCTCTTTAGTTAGATTTGTCATTCTGTTCTTCCTTCCAGATCTCACTTTTTGTTTATTTGTCCAATTTCTACCCGCTGTAATCAAAAGACTTAGTGGGTCATAGTCATATCAAGTTGCACTAAAAATCCACAGTATCTTCACAGCAAGTCTGCCAGGTTCAGAGGAAGGGACTGAACCAGGCAGCTTTGTGGCCAAATGTGGATCTGAATGGTAGTGGTAGAAGGGAGGACAATGTGACCCCCACAATGTGCTGGCTCTTTCGAAGTCCTTGCAATCCAGGCACCTTTTTGACTTTGGATTTCAGATCAGATTGGTGGGGCTGTGGAGATGGAGGGAAGCCTCAGCACATCTGCCTGTCTGCTGAGCCGTGCGGTTTGAGCTTGAGTGCGTGCATTTGGCACGTTTCTGTGTCTACAGTTCTGCACCAAGCGTGAAGCCTCGAATGTCAGGATTGAACATGGAAAGGAGGAGGAGGTGACAATGCAGTTGTTCCCCACCCCCAGAGAAAGTCCACATTCACTTTCCAGTGTAATTTAGCTGCTTAGGGTTAAAAATGGTTTCAAAACAAAGGAGCTCTTTGGTTCTTGGGAAACAGAACCTGTTCTTGATACTACAGAGCTACAGTTTTCTGTATTTTCAACAAAACTCTTGTGAAGAGGCTATCTGCTTGCTACCAAGGGACAGGAAAGCACCCTGATCTGATCTTCATGGAGCACCAAGTAGGCAAAAGCCCTGGATCATGGTCTGTGGAACAGATTGCACAATGTGGACATACCATTGATGGGCATCTGCTGGAAAAGCAGCTTGGGCAAGATTAAAAGGTCCCCCAGATTCCTCAGTGGTCTTGCCAGCTTTTTCATTTTCCAGACAGTTGGAAAACGGGCCAAAGGGATCAGCTCTCCTAGACCTGATCCTAACCGACAGAGGAGTGCTGGATGAAGACTTAAAAGTCTTCCAGCCTTTGGAAGGGCACACAAAGAAACTTTGGAACATGCATGCTTGATTTCAGGAGAGCTAGTTTAAGAGAAGTATTGGGAGGTTCCCATGGACAGAACAAAAGGAGTGTGTGAGGGTTGATCACTTCTCAAAAATAAGGCACTGAAATGCCAACTGCACACCATCCCAGTGAGAAAAAAAGATATGGGGCAGCTTAGGAAAGAGTTGGGTATGTATAGGGCACTTTCAGCTGAGCTAAAAGGGATGTGTGTGGGAAGTGCAGGATGTGTGTCATAATCCAGGAGATGTCCCAGGAGGTAGCTAATATTTGCAGAAAGAAAGTTAGAAAACCTACAGTGCAAGAAGAACTTAAGCTCACAAGGGAACCCAAATGGCCTTTTCTTCTACTGAAAAAAGGAAACAAAGGGAAGGGCTGGGCCCGCTGCTGGGAGAAGATGCTAGGACAATGATAGGTAATGGGGAGAGGGCAGACTTCTCAACTCTCACTTTGCTTCAATCTTCTCCCCAAAGCAAAACTGTGTTCAAATGAACCTAAGCAGAACAATTTGACAAAAGGAGGGTCAGACCAAGATAATTAAGAAGAATTGTGACTTAAGCAAGTTTATGTCCAGCAACACTCCAGTTGCATCCCAGAGTCTTGAAGAAACTTGTGGATGTCATCTTTAAACCTCTTTCTGTGGTCTTTAGAGGACAATAGAAGAAGGGCAGATGTTGTGTCTCTGTTCAAAATGAAGACAGCTACAAACTAGTCAGCTTGATGCTGATACCAGGCAAAAGTGTAGAACAAATTATTAAGCAGTTGGTTCATGAGTATTTAGATAAGAATGTACTGGTTGGCAGGAGCCAGCACGGGTTTATCAAGAAGAAATCATGCAAAATTAACCTGATCTCCTTTGATACAGCGACCAGTTTAGTTGACCGTGGGAATGCAGTTGACATAGTATACCTTGATTTCAGCAAAGCATTTGAAAAAGTCTCCTGTGAGATTCTGGTATAGGTGATGGACAAATAAGGGATGGATTATGCTATCATTAGATATATAGAAAGCTGTCTGAACAATTCAAAGAATGTGTCAAATAGGGAAGAAGTGACCTATGGCATATCGCAAAACATTCTAGGTCTTGTGTCTTTTAACATACTTAATAAATGATTTGGATAAGGGGTGAGAACATGATGATCAAATCTGTATATTACACAGCAATAGAGGGACACAAACACCTTAGATTCAGGAGGATCTTGACAAACTGGAACAGTGGGCAGAAACCAACAGGGTGAATTTCAATATGGGCAAATGCAAAGTCCTACATTTGGATAAGAAAAGTCAAAGGATGTTTAGGATGGGAGGGAACCATACTGGACAGAACTACAAGCAGAAAGGATCAGGAGCCAGCAGGGTGATGCAGCTGTACATAGAAGCCATCTTTGACTGCCTCAACAAGAGTGGAGATCTGGATCAAGGGAAGTTACCCTCTTTCTCTGTTCTGTGCTGGTGAGACTATGGTTAGAATTTTACATTGGGTTCAACAGTTTAAGAAGGACCTGATGAACCGGAGCAACCAAAATGATGAAGGGCTGGCAGGAAAAACTTAGGAGGAACAACTGGAGGTGTTGAACCTGGAGAAGGGAAGGTTCTGGGGAGACACAGGAGTTGTCTTGAGGTGCGTGAAGGGTTGTTATGTAGAAACGGGATAGACTGCGTTGCTGAAACTGAGAATGCTATCATTGTTGGGGATGCTGTGATAGCAAGTTCCTGCACTGAGCAGGGGCTGGACTAGATCTGCAGGGTCCTTCCCACCCTTCCATCCTGTGATTAGGAACCCCCTTTGCTTCCAACCACGTCACACAAATACCTTTTCTCTATTTCTTGTTGGGTTGACTTTGCTTCCGTTCATCTTGTTTCTTCCCATTGTGTCCCTAGTGGTTTAAATGGGACACTTTTAAAAGACACCTCAGCTTGGTCCAGAAAGGGAGAAATCTGTTGGAAGACAGAAGCGGTTTGGGCTCGCCTTGTGCTCTGGGCAGGTGCACTGGGCTCCGATGGGAAGTCATCCCAGGAGCTAAAAAGCAGTGGTTCCCTTGTGGGACGAGCATGAAATGGTGCAGAAACGATGGAATTGGATAAGCTTGGGAGGGAAAATGGCTACTGTCTCCTTCCTTTGTGCTCCAGAAAAGAAAAATGGAGCTGTGCCAGTATTTTTCTTTCTCCCCTCCCCCCACCCCTGCTTAAAAATGGAATTGCTGTTGATAAAATGTGGCACAGGGAGGAGGTGGGAGGATCCTGAGGACTTTTGTTTCTCCTTGTTTGCTCTGATTTTGCTCCAAGTGTTGGAATTTTGTTCGATGCTGAGAGAGACACGGCCAGTCTTTGCAAGTTTGCTCCCCATCTGTTGCCCTGGGCTCAGGGTGCTCACAAGGAGGTGGTGCTGGGCCCATCTGGCAGAAGAGGGAGGCTGCAGTGGGTGTCTCTGGTTGCTCCCTCTCCTGAGATGCCCCCCAAATCCCTCCCCTGTGCCCTGTGTACAGAGATGCCCGCCTTTTTCCTTGGGGGTGCATGCCTGATGCTGGGGAGATGGGCACTGAGACTGGCAGTTGGCAGGGGTACCTTGTTTTAAAACATTCAGATATTAGTATTTATGTTATGCCACCTGGTGTGCTGAGTGCAACATGTAATGGAATGTGCAGATGGGTTCAGTGCTGGCTTCTTCCTTTCCTCTTTTCCGCTACAGATCTTGGTTGTGCTCTGCCAACAAATGCCACCCTCATTGGCTTTTTTTATTGTAAGTAGAGTAACAGTGGATAATGTTTGTCTACACAGCCCTCCCACAAGGCTGCTCGTTCTTCAGTTGAAGTTGCAGCTTGGAGTCTTGCAATAAAGCTTGAATGGACGGCGTGGGGCAAAGGGCGATAGTCGTGTTTACAGACCATCCGAATTTTCAGACTTTTCTCTGGGGCCATGAGGACTAGCGTCTCCAGTTTGCAAAGGTACAAGGTACAATGAAGACGCCTAAGGAGGCGTGAGCGTGTAATGCTCCTTGGGGCCGTTGCTGCCAATCTTTTCCCTAGAACCAACTCAGAACCTTTTCATCTTCCAGAGTATTACAGTGGCTTGCCTGGCAGTTCTTGGCAGAGGGCCTCCCCCTCCTCTGGGGAGCAGTTAGGCAAGTTATTAAACAGAGGTCTCCCCTTGGAAAATGCCTTTGGATGGAGGGGCCGATAGAGCTCCGTAACTCTGTCTTTTCCTTGCCTTCGTCTGGGCTGGGAGATCCACCAGCTGTTTCCTTTCCCAGCCCACCATTTTATTAGTGAGCTTGGAGAACAGTTATTGGGTCTCTGGTGAGAGTCTCTGCCTGACTTTGCAAGGAGGAGCTGGCTGTGCATCGGGGGGAGGCTGCAGCCTTTCATCCTTTGGAGCCTTGCACACCTTGGAAAGCTGGGGGGGGGCTCCAAGAAAGAAGAGGGAAAAGGTGAGGAGGGGGCCAGAGCTCCAATACCCCCACTGCTCCTGGTTTTGTCATCTGGGAAACATGCAGGTTTTGGAGGGAAGGGATGTTATGTAGATAAGCAGACATGGCTGAGCATCCACCCTGAAGGGATCTGTAGCACCTGAGGCCCACTGCCAACGTGAGCACCCTGGTCCTTTTCATGGCACACAGCCATGCTTGCAGAGGGGAAAGCTCCGCAGATGAGGTACAAACTACCATGGTGGAATGGAAGTGCTGTGATCACATCCGTGGTGGCTGTCGCTTCTGGGTCCAACTGCTTCAGCACCGTGGTTTCTGGAGAAGGGTGTCCCCAGGGAGCCATAGCTCTGACGCGGTACGGCTGCTTAAGGTCACAGGCACCAAGTTCCTCTGGCTGCAGCTGTGGCCCAGCTGCTGTCAGGCTTATCCACGAGGGCCAGAAGCATGTCTTGTCTTTTAAGCAGCAACAACTGCTTGAAGTTCTCAGAAAGCTGAATTTCCTGCTCTGCGGCTTTTCTAGTCCTCTGGACGACCTCCTTGGCCAGGCTCCTGGAAGAGACGTCACCTTCCTAAAACGACCGGGTTCCCGACCAATAAAGCCAGGCAGGAACGTGGCGTGGCCAGGAAGAGGAGGAGAGCCCTTCCTTGGGCTTTGGACTAATCGTCTCTGCTGAGAACGACGGAGACGCCTCCTCTGCCTGGGTTTGCCCTACGCCCGGGTTGGAGGGGCCTTCTGTGACGCTTGGTTTCTTCTTGCTTTGAACCCGGTGTACTTGCCCAGACCATCTGTGGACTTATCTGCTCATTAGCCCTTATCGCTCTCCTTCCCTCTTTGGGGAGCGGAATGGCCTCCGGGCCCTGCAGAGACCTCATTAGAGCAGAGCTAATGAAGAGTTCCGGGGGGCGGGGAATGAAGGCATCCCTCGGAAGCTGCCCAGAAAGGCGTGCAGCCCCCAGGCCCTGCTCCAGGAGGAGACGTGACCCTTCCTGGCTGTTGTCCGAGGAAATCTGTGCGGGAATGGGAGGGATTTGCACTTACAAATGGACAAAGCACGCTGGATAATTGGCCTAAATGAGGAAGGAGGACATGTCTTCTGCAGGCTTGGAGGAGCGTAGGCATCCTGGATCACAGTTCCAAAGACCCCAAACCATCCCAGAGCCCAGAAGAGCCTCTTCGGACTCTCTGCAGGAGTGTCTGCTGCTGGATTGGGGCCTCTGGGATTCTCCAGTAGTGGGAACCTGGATTAGTCTGGGCATGGGTGAATAAATGCTAACACATGAATCACTTGTTCAGGCATAATTTATCTGAGTGCAAGAATTGTGTGTTTGTTGACTTGAGTTATGGCAATCCAACCTATACCTAACAGGGCTCCTCTCACGCTGCCTCGTTGCCCCCTTGTCCCCAAGGGAGAGTGCCCTCCTCAAAGTAGGCATGTAATTTCTCTGAAGCTTTTCTCCGCTTGCCCCTTGCCATCCTGAGGCAGGGTTTGCTGGAGATGCTAGGAGCTGGATCTAGGAGGTCTAAGAATAAATGGAGTGCCCCATTGCAGGACTGTCCCCCCCCGCCAAATTCTGGAAGGCAGAAGCTGTCCTAGAAAGGGAGAGGGCTACCCCAGGAGGAACAGACCTCCCAACTGAATCTGAAGCCGCTCCAGGATGTATCCTTGAGTGGGTTCCACTTGGGTTGGAACTTGGTGGATGGATTTGCCTCCAGATATGCAACAACCATCCGGTAGCCTCTTTTTCTGTAGGAGGTGACCCAAGATGGCCAGAGGCTGTGTGGGGAATCCTTTGATAGGCCATGAGCTCAAGGGATAAATAAATAAAGCATTTCCTTCTGTGTGAAAGATACAGAGAGCAGGGCCATCGACTGCCTTCTTACCGCATCCCTATATCACTTAAGGCTTCAGCGTGTGGCGTTTGCCTGGAGACCCTGCTTAGCACATTTACTTTTCCCTGGTCAGCCAGGTTACATGGACCCTGGACCTGAGGGGGCCTTTGCTCTCTGCCCAGCTCCGGGGAGATGGGCAGGACTGGGAAAGCAGATGGGGCGTCTGGGTTCCAAATGGCGCCCCTCGACCTCTTCGCCGTGTGCGTGCTGCTGGGCCAGAGGCAAGGAGCTGGGCTGAGTCAGGGGAAGGCAGCCGCGGAGGAGCCTTTGACGGGGAAGCCGGAAGTGGGGCTTCTCTTGCTGGGGTTTCCATCGGCCTCAGGCGGGGCTCTGATTTCCTACTTCGAGGGGGAGGTTGGACTATGGGCGTCCAAGCTGGCCCCAAACCAGGAGGGCACTACCCCTCTCCTGGGCCTGCGTGGGCCTTTTGGGCCCCAAAGAGCTTTGCCAAGGGTGAGGGTATGGCTGCAGCAGGAGAGCCAGCGGAGCGAGGCCCTGTGCGGGAAGGCCATTGCCATTTCAGGGCCCTGGCTGTGGGTTTCCTGGCGTGGTTGAATGCTTCTTGCATGCAAAATGAAGAGATGCCCCCATCCCGCTGCCAGGGATCCGGGAATTAGTGCGCAGCTCTTGAAGGAGAAATGCTGCGATGCAATTAGAGGGGCTGAGATCCCTTCAGGTGTGCCTCATCCAGACAGAAAGCGGGAACTGGAGGGATGGAGAGCAGAATTGCTTGTCCGAGGAGGCTGCTGGCACCCAAGGAGGAGTCAGTGGCAAATCCCACTGGGCTTTAGCAGCCTCAGGCTGTGCAGCATGGCCTTTGGAGAAGCACATTTAGTTTTTGTGAGGGAGGCGGATCGGGAATCTCCCAAAGGGATGCTGTGGGCTGGCTGGGCAACCAAGGGACAGATGTACCCCCTGTACCTGAGCGGGGCAGAAAGCAAACGCTCCAGCGCCTGGTTAGCAGAATTCTGCCTGTGGAATGGCTGGGCATGGCTGCCCCTTTCTGGGTTGGCCCAGGCATCAGCATTTGTTGGGGGAATCTCTGCCCAGTGCCATGTGGAGGAGCCTGCAAAGGTATGGGCATGGTTTCTTTTTCATGGCAAGGGTGAAGCTGAGGAAGTGGGGGGGGGGGAAGGGAGCTGGTGGGGATAAAAAGTATTTTAAATCAGTTGTAAGTAAGTAATACTCCTAATTTTGTTGTTGTTTTTTGTTGGACATGGACAGCATTTCTGAGAAGGCCCAGAAGAGTCAGAAACGTTGCACTGCCATTCAGGTTATCCTTGGGCTGGAAAGCTAAGCAGGTTGATGCTTGGAGAGGGCTCCCAGGGAATCGCCCAGCTGCAGGGAGGATTGGAGGAGGACGAGGCAAGCCATTTCCACAGGGCTGCTGAGAAAGCAACTTGGAAGTCAGGCTTGGCTCGAGGGTCTCCTTGCTGTTTTCACCTCAGCCAGGGCCGATCAGCCTTCGCCCCCCCCTTGGAGGCTGTGCCCGTTCTGCCTGTTCTTCGTCAGCTCTGTTGGACAGCTGGCTTCTGTTTTGCTACTTGGAAACTGGCCAGCGGGATTGCTCTGTTTGTAGAATCAGAATGGAAGGGACCTTGAGGATCATCCACTCCAGCCCTTTCTGTAGTGCAAGGATCCCCCTCCCCACAGCATCCCTGGTCGGTGCCCGTGTAGCCTCTGTTTAAAATCACAGGTGAAGATTGCCAAGGCAGCTGTTTGTTTCAGGAACGTTTCTTTATTTTCTTTTTTGTGCCTCCAAGTCTGTCTTGACTCCTGGCGACTGCCTGGACTGGTCCCTGCAGCCTTCTTGGCGAGGTTTTTCGGAAGTGGGTTTGCTTTTGCCTTCTCCTTCTCAGGGCTGAGGAGAAGGACCGGCCAAAGTCATCCAGTTGGCTTCGTACCCGAGGCGGGACGAGAGCTCACGGTCTCCCGGTTTCTAGCCCAGTGCCTTGACCACTACACCACACTGGCTGTCTTAAACATTTCTTACCATTAGGAAAATGTTCTTGATGTCCAACAGTAATCTCCTTCCTTGTAATGTAAACCCGTCGTCTCTTGTCCTGTCTTCTGGAAGAACGGTGAATAGTTCTGCCCCATCTTCAACATGGCAACCTTCAAGCTCTAGAAGTCAGCAGCTTCATCTCTCCAGTATTTACTTCTCCAGGCTAAATGCATCCAGCTGTTCCTCAGAAGTTCCTCCTTCTTTATCATCTCTCTCCTCTCTCCTTCCTGAAATCTGATGCCCACAACTGGATGCAATATTCTAGGAATGATCTGACCAGTTCAGAATAGAGAGAAACAAGAACTCCTCTGGTTCTTGGCATAGTAGTTCTGTTGATGTAGTCTAGAAATTGCATTAGCTTTTTCTACAGCTGCATCACATTGCTGCCTGACACTCTGCTTGTGATCCATCAAAACACCCACCAAGATGGGTAGGATTCTTCTCACATGTACAAAATCCCAGTAGGATTTTCCCCCATCCTATACTTATGTCTTTAATTTCTTTCTACCTGAATGAAGGGCTTTTAATTTGTCCCCACTAAAATTCCTCTTATTGGTTTCTGTCCATTGTTCCAGCTTGTCAAGATCCTGGATCATG
Source organism: Python bivittatus (assembly GCF_059951505.1). NCBI lineage: Eukaryota > Metazoa > Chordata > Lepidosauria > Squamata > Pythonidae > Python > Python bivittatus. The sequence goes on along the minus strand of NW_028277076.1, from coordinate 11,170,797 downwards.
TAACACTTGGATTTGTTGCTGTGTGCCCTTTGGGGCATTCAAATTCACCATTCAAATGACTCTTTAGGTTTCCAGTTCTCATGCCCTTGAGTGTAAATGTGAGACTATGCAAAGAGTAGCTTGTGCAATGTCTGTTGCGATCATCAGCTATGGGTTCTGCTGTGTAGGAGCCCGGTCAGTTGCTGAGTGCCAAATGAAGAGAAACTCTGAAAGCTCCTTGTGCCAAGTCAGACCAACATGGACAGAGTCGTCCATGCTGAGCAATTCAGATGGAGGCTTTTCAAGCCCTGCCCAGGAACATGGACTACAGAGCTTTGATTCCCCACTGCAGCAGGATCAGCACTGAGTGGCAAGATCCCTGCATGGTTTCTGGGGTCCTGTGTAGGCAAAGCTGGTAGTTGGTGGGCTTCAGGGCTAAGGCCCCTCCCCATTCTCTAACCTGCAGCTTCTCCACTGCTCATCCAGCCCTGCCTTCAGAGTCCCAGTTTGCAGCCACTGGCTGCTGCTTCAGGCTCAGCTGAACAGCGGCTTTGTGGCCGTGGGCGCCGGTGGCTGTTTTTCCATCTGTGAGGTTTGGCTGAGGGCAAATGACAAACCGTGTGATGATGTTGTCCTGCAAAGGTCTGATGCAAATACACGATTGCAGCATTGCAGGATCACATCATTGCATGAGTATCATCATGCTGGCGTCATTGCAGCTTGCTCCGGCTGCTGCTGGAGGGGGTGAGGCGTCCCATTCTCGCCTCGGCTGTCAGCCGGAAACTGTGTTTTGGCTTCCTTGCGATGCAACTTCTTAAGCTCAGAACCTGCATTTTGAGGGTGGGCTTCAGATTTGGTTTAGAAAGGCAAGCCTGTCTGAGGCTACCCTAACCAGCGGTAGGAAAGGGCTCCATAAGCTGATCCTGGCTGGGCTGCTGGACGCTCTTCTGTGCCCTTTGGACTCCTCCCCATGTTTGTTCCTGTGTTGTTAGACGGCCCTGGGCCGCCGTGTTCTTCTCTTGGCTGCTGACGGGTGTCCTTGCTGTGCCGAATGTTGCCTTGTTGCTTGTGCCCCACCCCAGGACATTCCAAACTCTGTTGCAGAGGAGATGTTTGAAGACCTGTTTTAGCGCATGGATCAGCTGCCTGTCTGTGAAGGGACACTGCAGCATTCCAAGACGCTGATGCGTGTTGGAGTCACAGGCTGGGCAAAAACAGATGGATCCTTCGCAGCAGTTGACGCACTGCTTTGAGAGAAGCAAGGAAGGTGGTGGTGGACAGGGCAGATCTGAGGATGAAGGAGGTGGCGAGCGGGAGGGCCTGGGAAGGCTGGGGGAGGACAGGGTATCTCTGGGGTGATCCCCAGTGGTTTGAGAGGCCTTATTTAGACTTCGTATGACAAGTGTTGGACTAGCTTTTAAGGGAAGCATGGATTAAGGCTTGTGTTTCAAGTTCCAGCAGAGAATTCTAAATGTGCTGTCCCAGTTTTATTGCACTGGTGCAGTCTCAAAGGTGTGAAACCTGGACAGAGCTACTCATCCAATTCAGATGGAACCTTTTATTGCAAATGCACTTGAATTCTTACACCTCCCTGCCAAGCAGGCCATTTAAATCAGAGATCCCTGTTCTCAGTGACCTTTCCAGTAAAAGAAAACCTGGGGAGGCGTTGGACACTCTGCCTGGCAACCCCTCTTCTTCCACAAAGTCCACACCCAAGGGCCACAGCAGTTGTGGCAGCTGTTTGGGCAGAGGGAAGGCAGACTTGGCCGCTTGCTCTTTGCTTCCACAAAGGCTCACGTTTCACCAGTGTTTTAAGTGGCAAGTGTGTTCTTCTGTCCTGGTTTCCTGCGAGACAGAACAAACTCTTGTCGATTGCCTTTTGTTCTCGTCCTCCCCACCCCTTGGTGCAGAAGATGTGCAACCAAATGACTTCCTGTCTCGTGCTTTGAGGAGGTCAGATCACTTGGGGCGGATTCTGTCCTCCCATCCTTCCTTTCTGGGTGTGGTGCGAGGACTGCCCTTCCACATACAAGGGAGGCCCTGAGATGGCATCAGAAGGGACCCACTGGATCCCCCGTGGAGCCAGACTGGGGGTTCTGCGTAGCCCTGCACGTGCTGGGGTTGCCTGGGCAGTTCCTCCTTCATTGCTTCTCGGACTTTGGGAACTAGCTTCCAGGTTGAATCTGCATTCAGACAACCTCTCTTTGCCCTTCTGTTACCAAACAGGCCCTTCATATCTCATGTTGTAACACAAGGGCGTTTGGGATCAGTGTCCCTGAGCTAGTTTTAATGGAGGGCTCTGTAGATGAGGGCAGATAAATCTAGTCTGCTTTAGGCACAAAGCCAGCCGGATGACCTTGGGGCAGTTGCTTCTCTCAGCCCTGGGAAGAAAGAACTGGCAAACCACTTCAGAAAACCCTTGCCAAGAAAACTGCAGGGACTAGTCCAGGCAGCTGCCAGGAGTCCAAAATCGACTTGAAGGTGCTCCTGTGGAAAGCGCTCCTGTCTTTGTAAAGATGTACTGAACTGTTAGGACATCTGTACTCCTGTGCTTCTAACCTTGGGTCATCTGTTGCACACAAAGGCTGCTTTGCTTCCTCTGCATATTGGGAAGAGAGAAGTGATTGAAAGCAGGCATGGTCAGAGCACTGACTCTTTCAGAGAGGCAGTGAGCAGCCTCTTCCTTGGCACTTGTGTTTTGACTTACAGAGCTCTTTATCTGAAGCTTTGGTTTCTCACTGTGTGTTGGTGACTCATGTGATTTGGACCTTGTCAGGACCAACGTGGGCAAAAAGAGAATTTTGCCACAGTGGCGGACCATGGGTCCTGAAACCAGGTGAAGACACCTTTTGGATTCCACTCTCATCCTCACAAAGCTACGTCAACGAGATCAGCTTACTTAACTTTTCAGGGGACTAATTAGTTCCTTGGCAAAGTGCTTGGAGAGCAAGCACTAATTAATTGGCATTATTTATGAACACTCCCTTGGGCCTCTATTTCAGGAAAGGCGTTTGTGCCACGAAAGGCAGCTTTCCTCCTGGCTGTTTCCTCCGATGCTTTGCGTCGGCCTCGGATCAACCTTCTGGGGCAGGTTAAGTGTGGAGGCAGCAGCGTAACTCAAGACCGACACGCACCATGCTTGCCTGGGGATTGGAAGGTGATCTCTCCACATCCTCACTGTGGTCCATTAAGTGGCAGAATTGTGTTGGGGGGGTCGGGGGTCAAGGGAGTAAAGAAGAGATCCTGTGACAGGGTGGTTAACCTTTGGTCACTGCAGTTTAAAACGGTGGGAGGGGAGCACGAGGGCACAGACCGGCAGCAGCCTCCTCTTGGCTCTCTCGCCAGACCTGCCTCACGGGGGTCATCCAAAGTCAACAACTGTACAGTCGTGGAAAGCCTGCAGGCCAGGAATCTCATAGGAATGTGATGTGTCTCCTACCACGTGAGGTGGGCTGAGTGAGAGGATGGAGAGGGAGGGCCTGGCAGAGGAGGAGACTTGTGGACTACAGGATTTGTGGCAGAGAACATTTTAGTGGAAAGGATACAGTTTGTGCAACCAAGAGGAGAGTTGAATAGGTCAACTGTGCCCCTTCATGGGCTCTTGTTACATCCTCCATCCTTGCACATTTATTTTGTTTATCGGTGGCTTCCCATGAAGGTACAGTCTGCCACATTGTTGGGGTAGAACAGAAGCAACTTCTGTGCCCTAAAGTTGGCCCATGTTTCCTGCCCCCTCACCCTGGCAGAATTGCCTGAAGGGCTGTTCATTGCAGGCCGACCTCTAATCCAGGTAGAAGCAGCCAGTGGAAATTAAGTCAGGCTGTTTGCAGTTTTCTCTGGAAAGTGATCCGTCATGTCAAGAGCGGGGTTGAAACAGAGGTAGGCCGAGGATTGAGTTCCCTGGAGATGCCTGTTGACCCATCGATGACCTGATAAGGGCAAATTGCCTGGAATTCCTTGTCTGTATTGACAAAAGTCCCCAAGATAATCCTCTTTTGATCAAGCCTCAGTTTAAGTTGCCAATCGGTTTTGAGCAAAATCTCAAGATGAGTTTTGAGGTTCTTGCTCAAGAAAATCATTTGAAGATATTCCAAGAAGCTCCTCTGAGAAATGTCACTAGTCCTGTTGGGAAGTTGATAAATGTGAAGACTTCTTGAGTAAAGCTTGACTCCTGGTGATGCTTGAACATAGTGTCGGTTTTGGTATAGATAGCTGGCCGTTGCCTTCTTCTGCATTTAGCTGATGCCCCTCCCCAGGTCTTTGAGGATGGAAACTGATCAGGTAACTCTGGAGTTCCTCAAACTTTGGACAGCAAGATAAGAATGTGCAATGCTTCTCCTTAAGAAATGTGGTTAGTTTTATGATGCAGTTGATTATGATTTTGTGGCATTAAAAGTTTGATAAATAAATAAGTTGCTTAAGTTGAAATGCTGAGATAAATTTGTAGGTCTGGAAAGAAAAATCCTTGTCAAGAGATTTCTGCCAACTGTTTTCCTAGGAACAGCTATCTTAATTCTCTGTGGTTAAGGCTGTGAAAGATTATGGGGGAGGGTCTCTATTTTTTAATCTGTTCACATGTACCCTGTACACATTGTGTTGGGCTGCAATCTATACACGCCTATGGGTTGTACTGTTGTACCCAGTTGGATTTACTTTTGAGTAAACGTGATGTTAAGAGCTTGGATTGGTGACTGGGTGGTCAAATGCTTGCCAGACCCTTAAACTCCTATAGCTTTTCCAAGGGCACTGGGAAAATTTCCTTGATCCTTCCTTATGCTTCCTCCCGGTCTTCCTCTTTGTCCTCTTCCCTGAGAGGCTGGTGCTGTTGGTCCTCTGTAAAAAAGGAGACGAGAGCCCAAACTTCCAGGTATTGATTGGTTCAGCTTATATGGTGGCCTGCTTGCCAGGTCGCTCCATATTGCAGGGAAGAGTGGCCCTTTCCAGACTCACTCTTTCCATCGCTGTCCATGGGGAAAGTCGGAAGTGAGCTGATTTGGACAGCAGACCAGTTGGACTTGGTTGAATGTATTGTTTGGGTTCCCAGTTGTGCTTCACCACACTTCAGGGTGGCTGGTGGGTCCCCAGGATTAGGCTTTGCAAATGTCCAGAGAGTTTCCTTGATTCTGCATGAGGCATATTCTCCCTTCCCCTTTAAGAAGGCCAGGAGGCTTCCTGCAGGCCAGGTCCCAGCGGCCTTCCCCCTCTTCCCCCTCAGCCTCCCGGTAGCAGCTTATTCCCTTTGACTGTAAAGAAGCAGCTCCAGGTTCCAGTCGCTGTTGCACAGACATCCGTCCCTCAAACTGCGTTTCCCCACATTGGCGTTTTTTTAAGGCGCGCAGCAGGCATAGGAGGATGTGGTTACATTTTTCAGATGTCTTCCCTGGTTTAGGTTACCATATCTGGTTGTGGAAATCTGAGTGGCCCTTGGGGGGGCAGCAGAGAGATACGGAAGCACCTCGCTTTTTGCTGCCATCTGATCGGCGCCTGGACTGTTGGAGCCCAGATCTGGTAGCCTGGTAGAAAGGGAAGGCGAGAGAGAGAAGGAAGCGTTGGAAAGGAAGCGCTTCCTGGCCCCGCTCTTCTTGGCAACCCCTGACATGCAGCGCTGCGTTGTTCTGTTGAAGCTGTTCAATAATAGTGAATCTGCTGTGGGTCTGTGGGGTTGTAGGCCCCCACACTCCCGTTTTTGCCACAGAATCGGAAACTGCATCAGCCCCCAAGGAGCTGTTGCCAGCAGCATATCCGGGTTTCCTTCCAGATCTGCCTGGATTCGCCCCTTCCTGTAAGTTGGCAGGGCCAGCCTTGTTTGCAGAGATGCTGGGGGAGCAGAAGGGCCCCGAATCCTCTGGAGGAGGCGGAGGCGCAAGAAGGAGGAGGAGGGAGCCAGGAGGGGCCCTGAGCAGGAGCGGGATCGCGCTTGCTCTGCTGGGCCCTGGGGAGCAGCTGCAGGCGGGAGACCTCGAGTCTGTCAGCGTGGCCTAATCGGCCAGCCCCAGCCCCGTTCGTTCGGCGGACGGGGATGACAGGCTCCAGGATGGGAGGCCAAGATAATGCGCGCCGGAGCACGCGGAGCTCTTCCTTCTTATCGGGGCTGGCTGACCATTTTCCATCAAAACGGCCCTTGATAAGAGGGGCCTTTTCAGCACGGAGCGGGAGGGAGGATTTCCCTTGTGGGGCAGCCGGTGGCGCCTTGTGAAATGGAGGAGGGGGCACAGCCGAGGGATGCAGTTGGCGTCCAAGTATGGCGCTTCACACTTCAGCCCAGCCACCCAAGAGAGTTTGCAAATCACAGTTTGTACAACACGCTGCACTCATATAAACCATAATCTGGCTTAAGATAGTGGCCTGGGTCACACAGTGGCTGATCTCTCAGAACACACTGAAGTGCCAGTTCTGTTTTGTCTCCAGTGGCCTGCAAGCTCACAAGCAGCGCATCAGCACATCAGCGCATGATAGTCAGTTGGATGAATGGCCACTGCCGATCGGTTACTTTCTAAAAAACCCACGATTCTGCTAGAAAGACAAGATTCTGCAATTCAGCCCTTTTTCTGAAGCACCCCCTGACCTGGGGATGCCAGATCCATCCTGCTGGTTCCTCATGGCTCTGCCTGGCCTGCCGTCCTTGTTTTCTGGCAGAGGGTTGAAACCCACCTTCTCTCCTCCCCAGCCTTCTGCCACGTTGATTCTGATTTTGGGGCTCCTGGTCTCTTCATGTAGGTGTGATCACCCTTTCCTGCACCGGCGATATTAACCAAGTCAGATACTACCAACCCTTAGGGATTTCTTTAAAAAATCGTCTGTCGGAGATCCAGCCAAGGTCAGCCCCATTTCTTCTCGGGAGCCGGAGCCAACTGCAAGGAAGGATGAGGATGAGAAAGGGCCCCGGGCCTTGCGTGGCACCACCAGCATTGGCGTTGAGTCCTGAGCTTCATGTCCAACTGGCTTGAGCTGCCTTGTCCTCTGTAGACCCTGGTTCCCTCTTGAGCAGTTAAGAGAAAATGGTCTCTGTGGACTTTTCCAGGCCTGACAGTTGGACAATAAAACCATTTATCGTCCCTGTCAGTAAGAACCCCTTGTGCCGCACCCCTGGGCTTGGGGAGTGGTCCTTAGGAGGACATTTCAACAATCCTTCCTACTTGGGGGAGAGGTGGGCATCTTCAACTGGACATGCCAGGTTACCCTGGCCAGTTGCATCTGCTTGTTCCTTGGAGGGGTTGTTTTCCAACCGCTCCCCGGGAAACCTGGTAGTCTTGGAAAATGCTTTGCACTGAGAGGTGGGGAAAGTTCCCTGAAAAATAGCGCCCATCCTGTGGGTCATATCTGCAGGGGCGACCCTGGGAGCAGCCATGCTCCAGGCCGATGTCGGAAAAGATGCCTTGATGGTCCTACGTCTGAGGGAGGGCTGCTCCAGAACAGGTCCTCCAGAAGAGCGTGCAGCACGGCAGGGCGGTGTGAGCTAGCAGGAAAGAAGGATTGTCTGGAGGACAAGAGTGGAAGTAGTTGATGTGGGAATTTGGAGGGGCCTCTGAGGGGTGATCATGGACCAGTCGCAAGGCAAGCCTGCTTGTGGAGGATTAACAGTGGCGATTGGTACCGCTGTCCGGGGGCAGGAAACGGGGAGCCAAATCCACCACTCTTAGCAGTGCGGAGCCCCTCAGTTCAGGAGTGGTGCATAAACGGGCACAGATCGCACGCTGGGTCAGTCTGAGCCGCTGCACAGTATAGTGTGTTTTATGTGCAGTGTTTTATATAAACACCTAATATTCTTAATATTTATTTGATTAAATTCCCAGGATGAACTACTAATTGCTAGGAATGCATCAGACTAACAGCAAATGAACAAAAAATCACATCGTGTTTGATTGCGGCTTACATTCCAAAATCTCAAATCTCTTCTGTTTTCCCTTAACACAGCCTTTCCCAAAGTTGTACCTGCCAGATGAATCTGGTCCTACAACCCCCGTTATCCCCAGCTAGGAGAGCAGCCAGCCTAGTTGGGGACGATGTTCTCTAACTTCAAGCAGCATTAAGGCCTTCAGGTGGAAAGCCGGCGTGCGCAGGCCGTCCAGGTGCTGAGGCGGCTCCTGGCCTCTCTCGCCACAACGTGTGCAATTTGTGTGGATTTAATGTCTGGTGGAACCACGGGTGGGACAGATGCTCACCTTCTCATTTTACTTGGGGGACTGCCTTGTCCGAAGAACATCTGCCCTCCCCACGTGCTCCTCCCAGGTTCCTCTCTTAAATCTTGTATCTTATGGGACCCAGGAAGCCTGCCTTATCTGGGTTGTCTGGAACAGTCTCCCCCTCCCATATACGGCAGGTCCCAACTCTGCCCACCTTAAGAAAGCCGTTAAGACCTGGCTCTTCCCCCCAGCAATAGGGACCAGTTGAGTGAGCAGCCCCCCCCCTTGTTGTTTTGTTATGGTGCTTGGTCGCCATTTTTTATATTTTGTATTTTATGTTTATATATTAATGGTACGTGGTGGGTTTTTTGGGGGGGGTATTGTTTGCTTTTTGTTGTATGCCAGCCAGAGTGACACAGTTTGAGTTGGACAGCCTTATAAATCTAATAAATAAATGGCTGGTGTGGGTCTTCCGGGCTGTGTGGCCGTGTTCTGGAAGTTTTGTTTCCTAACGTTTCGCCAGCACCTGTGACCGGCATCTTCAGAGGGCAGGAGCACAGACAGGAGCAGTTCTCTCTGTGCCCAGTTCTGTCTGTGCTCCTGCCCTCTGAAGATGCCGGTCACAGGTGCTGGCGAAACGTTAGGAAACAAAACTTCCAGAACACGGCCACACAGCCCGGAAGACCCACACCAGCCATCGTATTCCGGCCGTGAAAGCCTTCGATACACTAATAAATAAATAATAATAAATAAATACACTAATAAAGAAATGTTTGCCAAGTGGTGATGCACAATCTTTCCATTGTGGGAGTTGCACCCTGAAGTTTCTCTTAGGAGAAGCTGATGTTTTGCCCCCAAATTTGGGAGGAAAAGAAGAAGAGAGAACTCTCCATCTTACAACAGCGCAGCCGGCATTTCCTCCTCCCCCGCAGTGACTGTTCTGCATGGGGGAGGGTCAGCCCACCTGTGGGTGCTGGCACTGGGTGCTTGGCCCTACCCAACTCCAGCCTGTTACCAGTGCAGGATATGGGACGAGGAGTAGTAGCAGGGGGAATAGTTCTGCTTGGACGGGTGACTCTGCATGGTCTCGTTCATGTTGACGTCAGGGTCAGCTGTGGAGAGGGAAAACGGGGGCGGGGGGGGCAAGAGCGGGAGGAACAAAGATTGAAAAATGCTGAGTCCATAGAGTAATTTGAGAAGAGGAAGTGGGCAAAAGCCAGCTACTTCCGAGAGACCGGTGTGCGTTTTGCTTTCTCTTCCTGGAAGGGAAACTGTTTAATGAGGTCCTGGTGCCAGTGCTGGTTGAGAGCAAGAATAAACGTCAGGCCTTGTCTGCAGCATATAAAATGGAGGAGAGTAGGACAAGAAGTAAACCCTTGGACCCCTTTCATAAGAGAAGAAATCCCTCCCTTTCATCCAGGGAACAGCACTGTGGTCCTCCCTTGGCCAGTCCTCGAGAGCTGCTTCGCCTAGACCACGTTGGGGAAGCGTCTTCTCAGGAGCATTATCTGCCTTCTTCACTGTCCCCATGAAGAACAGGGACTGGAGAGCAATTCTGAACAGGGTTCGTCAAATAGAAAATGTTCAAGGTGGGGATTTTAGATCAATAGCACAGGCAATACTAGTAGACAATTTGATGTAAATGAACCTAATCAGAAGCCTGTCTTCACATTCCCCCCAGACCAGCTTTCTGAATATTTCTCAGGTTCAGTTATGACAATCTATTTCAGTTCAAGACCATATGCTTTGGTCTGATGTTGGCCCCCACCATGTTCACCCCAGGTGATTAGTGGACATCTGAAGACTTGGGCTATGCACAGGTATCTAGACATTCTACTAATGAGAATCACTTCCAAAGACAGAGCAGCATGTACTCTACAACTCACAATACTTTGCAAGACCATAGATTTGTCAGGAACATGGTCAAAAGCTTGCAGTCTTTGTCCAAATACTACACTCTTCCTGTGATTGAAGTGTGCAGTGAACCCATATGGCCAATCAGAGAAATTGTTGCGGCACCGTATCTGACAAACATAAAGCTGGTTTGTTTCCAAGTTACAATGATAGCCTCAATCACTCACTTCTGTGGGTGTACAGGTAGTCCTTGAGTTATGACCACTCACTCAGTGAAGTTACAGCGGTGCTGAATGGATGGTACTTATGCCAGGTTCCCACAGTTATGTGATCAAAATTCGGGCACTTGGCAGCCCGCCCGCACTTATGACTGCAGGGGCGCTTCAACTCCCCCCACCTGCCTATCTCCCCCCCCATCTCCGCCCCTTTGGTCATCCTGCACAGCGGCACTCCTTGGCGGTGCCTAACTCCCCCCCATCTCAGCTGGCCACCACCATCCTCAGGCCTCTACTTCAACTCCACTGCTCCGCTGCTATCACTGAGGAGAGCTGCCTCAAGCCCCACGCCGCGGCCAGACATCCCAGCACCTCAGTGCAAAGCCCCAGCTGCCCTGCCATCCCATGCTCCGCAGGCCCTGCTGCACCCAGCTGGCCTTCGCCATCTTATTCCCACTGCTGATGAGGTGTGCCCGGCCTGGTCCTCTGCGAGGCAGCTGCTGGCTGTGCCAGGCCTTCTTCCTGAGGCTGCTTGCACCAAATAGCACACCCAGTTCACACGATGCTTTGGAACACTTCTGGGGCCTTCTAAAACCTTGCAAGAAGGCTGTGCTCGCCATTCTCCAAATTGCGCATGCTGTTCTTGTGGTGCTTCAGAAGGCCTCAGAAGCTCTCCAAAGCATTGCGAGGCCTCAGGAAGAAGACCTGGTGCAGTCAGCAGCTGCCTCACATAGGGCCAGGCCAGGCATGCCTCATCAGCAGCTGGAGAAGGTCAGCTGGGGACAGCAGGGCCAGTGAGCGCAGGGTGGCAGGGCGAGCAGAGCGCAGAGTGGCAAGGCCAGCTGAGGCGGCAGAACGCAAGGCGGCCGAAAGGGCAGAGATGGGAGGGAGATTAAGCAGGTGGAGGGAGTTGAAGAGGAGTCAGTCCCGTACCTTACTGAGGTACCAAGCCAGGAGTGGCTTTGAGCGGGGTGGGTCCTCGCCTGATAACCGATGACATTTGGTTAACGACGGCAACAAGGAGTGCCGGGATTGGCATTGCTAAGCAATGCGGTCATGTGACATCGCGCTTTATGACCGCATTGCTTAGCGAGGGAAATTCCAGTCCCAATTACCATTGTAACTTGAGAGCTACCTGTATTGGCAATCTTGATTCCTTCAATGACTTCTTGTACCTCACCTTCTGGGGGGACTTCCAGAGAAGCTGGCTCAATCTCTGTATTGTTGCTTATCTCAAGTTGCTTCTTTTGGGATGCTGCTCAAGAAGCAACCAGAGTACAGTTTATGATGGACACCAGACTATCTGGTTGGAGGGCTTATCTTGGGAACCAGTCAGTCCAGTCAACGTAAATTGACTGGGAACGGCTCCTGAATAGTTGCTTGTCCAACCTGGTGTGTGGAGCCACCTTCTCTTCAAACAGAATGATCTAGCAGACCTCCCAAAGATGATGTAGGTGAGCATCTAGAGGTTGAATCAGCAGAAGTCCCAGAAATCCAATCTGAAGATAGGGTTATGGCCAATATGCTACAGAGATAAGCAGCCAACTGGATCTTGCAAGTTTGAATGCGCTCCCCCCTTGCTTATTTTATCTTCATGTGAACTGAGACGTTTCCTCAAGTTACTTTCTTGGCCCAGGCTCAAGCCCCGCTTATCTGTCTGGTAGCTGCTCTTCCTCCTGTCCTTCAAGGCCATTCCCTATGTTCTCTACAATACTTCTGTTGATGCAGTTTGAGACCGCCGAGGTTTTTTTGCAGCTCCATTTGGCTGTTGGCTCAATTTCCCTGTTGGCTCAAGTTCAGCTTATTCTGTTGCCCCAACCCCATGCCTTTGATTTTTCCTGCCCGAATGTAGGACTTTGCATTTGTCCCTATTCAAATTCACCTTGCTGGTTTTTGCCCATTGTTCCTGCTTGCATGTTTTTGTTTGTCAGTTGTACTGGTTTTTGTTATGTGACTCCAAGATGTAAAGCGATAATTCCAAACATCTGCAATCAGTTTTTGGGATTGAAGGGAATTTCTTCCCATGCGGCAGGAAGCAAGTTCATTTTGGTCCTGTCTTCTCAGTAGAAGTGGAGATCCATCATCCAGTGACCTGAAGCCCCAGACTGTTGTGGTCAAACAGGCTGAGAATCAACTTCCAGTGGGGTTTCCATTCTTTAGATCCAGAGTGAGACCCAGGTAAAGGAAGGGGGCCCAGCTGACGTCTTTTGAGGCAGGAGAGCAGGAATCTGGGTTGTCGTACCTACGCCATGTGCCATTCTCTTTTCCTGTTGTTTGCCTACTCTTACACTGGTGCGTCATTCACTGAATTGGCCTTATAGAAATTAGCTCTTGTAAGATGACTAAGATAAACTTTGCCAGTGTTCAGCTGATGGGCCATGCTAGAGTCCCAGCGGGGGGCCCTTAACCTGTAACTGGAACAGCGGCCTCCCTCCCTCCGCCCTTATCACCCACTTCCCGCGTTCATGAGCGCAGAAGTCAGCCTCTCTCACTCACACAGAGTCAACATCTCTTCTCCCCCGGACATACTCAGCTTTTTCCTTCCAAGCTCACTGTTGACATCCCTGTTGTAGGATGATTTCCATCCTGTCATGCCTGTGTCCTGAGTAGGCCTTGAATAAACTGATGTTGGGTAGTGTGCTCAGTGTGGAAGGCAGAGTCTTGCATGCAGTGGAATTGGTAGAAACCACAACTTTCTCAGCTGAGAATTGGTTCTGCTTTTGCCCACTGGGTATTGTTGTTTATGCCAAGCAAATTGTGGCTTGTGCTTATGTTCAAGGCATTTTGCCTTGAGCTTGATTTGAGAATGGACAAAAAAAATCTCCAGGTTGTCACTGGTCCTGGGGAGTCACTCCAAATGACTTTAAGTGTGTGCTTGTGTATGTATGTATGTATGTCGTGTGTGTGTGGTTAATGCATTAGTCCCATTTCTAACTTTGTTAAACTCCAGGTATAGCCTTTACCCTTATTTTGTAAAGAAAAGTAGCCCCACGCGAACAGGTTATGTATGTTTTAGGACATAGACAAAGCTCCAGCCAGCCTGGAGGTGGACATTATGTACAATATTTCACAATATTGTTTTGTAGACATCAATTCAGAAATAAGATGCATTTTGCTTTGTGGCTTGTTGGAGGACTGCTGTGTGGACCATGCGTGAAGTGCCACTGGGGCTCCACAGTGTTGGCTAGGTGCGGGCACTTGTCCCATCTTGGGGGGTGGCAGCGGGACAGGAGGGAGAAGCCCTCAGCATTGCCAGACAAGGTGGCCTACAAAGTGCTGTAGAAATCAGTCCGTTTCTTACTTGGCAAACGTTGGCCTTAGAAGAACTGGCCACGGGGATGGGGACGGGGGGAGGGCTTAGAGCTAACACTGCAGAATCGGGAAGGTTGTGGGAATGTGCCGGTTTCTTAGCCCAGCGAGCAGCCCTGGCTGGCTTCAGCCTCCATTGGCCTCTCGTGCCAAGCTCTGCTGGAGCCACAGTGGGAGGGCAGCTCACCCTCAGCGTGGCCGTGGCATTGTCCAGAGGGCCAAGCAGCCAAAGACCAAGTCCAGGCAACTCCCCACCCCCCCACCCCGGTCAGGTAGAGAATTGGAAAAGTCCCCTTTTTCCCTTCTGCGTTGTGTGCTGCTGTTTTGATAAGTGGTGCAGTTTTACACTGGGGTAAACTTTACTTGACACCTGGACTGCTTTGTATCTGCAGACCCTTCTCTCCACCTCCTCCTCTTCCTCAACCTGCAGTCAGCTGTGCCCCCCATTTCCTCCCTCTCCTCCTCCCCCTCCTGCTCCTGCTCCCTTTTCATTCTAACTCTCTCCTGGATTGCGAAGGAGCAGGAGACCCCCCCCCATCTCCTTCGCTCCACTTCCTCTGGATAAACCATCCCAGAGCCCCAAACGGGCACCAAGGATTAGGCCACAGCCTGGATCCTGTGATGGGCACTGAGGGGTCGGTGGTTCTACTGGCAGTCTAGGCAGGCGGCAGGCGTGGGAGCCTTAAACCCGGAGAGGCAGAGGAGGAGAAATGTCCAAGGGTGGCTGGAAAGGATGCCGCACCGGAGGTCTTCCTGGGCTGGCATCGGTTCTTCTCAGTTCTGTGTGGCCACAATCTGGGGGAGTGAGCAGGCAGTGGCAGGGGGCAGTTGGGCAGGCCTGCATGCACTTCAAAGAACAGGAGGACATACACGTTCAGACAAATGCATGCGCTTCCCCTGGCCGAGAACCAGTTACTACCTCCGCAGGCCACGGGACTCCCAGACAGAAGAACTGTGGGATGGTTAGACAGATGTCCGCTTGCTCAGATGAGGGCCACCTTCCCCCAACACTGTGAACCCCAAACTACACAAGCCCATTTAACTCCGGCCAGTCATTGTCTGTCTGTGCTTTGGTGCGGCCCCTTACTTTGACACCGAGAATCAGTGGCGGTGTGATTTGCCAACCAAAGTCATTGTCAGGTGCCTTAAAAAAAGGAAGCAGTTTCTCTCTGGCTCACTAGTCAATAGAGTCAGTGAAAGACCAGCAGCTGTACACTCGAAGTGTGCAAACCTAATTGTGCAACTCAGGTTTAGGCTCAGGTGAGAAGAAAGGTAGTACAAGGAAAAGACTCTGGATGGAATGAATGTTAAGCTTGTGGATGAACTTTATATTATTAACATAAATATTTTGAATTTGATCTGTTTACCTTCTTAACCGCACCTTTTTTCATCTTCCTTGTATCCCACTCGGTGATAGATGGGTTGGGTGTGTTTGCTTTAAAAACATAATGCAGGTTTGTCTTATGTTTTAAGGAAACATATGAGCTGTGGTGTCCATATACGTGCAAAAATGTGCAATCCTGTTTGCTGGGACTTTCATTCTAGCTGGCTGCTGAAGGAGGCAGAACTTTGATGTGTTGATGTGATTTATTAGACATGAATTTATGGGGGTGGGGGGATAAATTCTGTTTTTGCTCGAGCCTCTCCCACTTCTTGGACGCAGCCCAGCTTCCCAAAGTTGCCTTTCCCATCCAGGTGATGAATGTTTCTGTTTTTGACTGTGTGTACATTCTCCTTTTGCAAGCCTCAACTTCTCAGGACTCTCCGAATTCCCTGGAGGCCAGGGCAGAAAGCAGCCTTTTAGAAACAAGTAATAACTAGTGGAATCAGCAGGCACTCCTTAGGAAGAGATCACGTTACCTTGTATTTTGCATCTTCCCTTTCAATCCATTCCTCTAAGGAAAACTTGTGGTTAATGACCTATTGAGCAATGATGAACTGAGATCGATTGGCGGGTTGTGTACGGACAATTCCCGAGCATCTCCCAAATGCCTCTTACCCAGGTTGGGTGGAATCAGAGGTGAGATTTTCAGGAGAGCGGAGGAACCATGGAGGAGGTTAATTGCCACAGGACAAACAGATTTGGGAATCAACTTCCAGGAAGGCTCCGCGGTGTCAGTGTCTGGTCAGCTGGACTGGAAGCCTGAGAACCGGGGAGGAATTGCTTTAGGAAGAGCAGGGAGGGAGTGGAAAGGCAGGACGGGAGCATGGCAGGTAAACCACGCAACGTCTGCACAGGTGATGGGCTGGGCAGTTCCATGAAACTCCTACCTCCTTGCTGCTCGGGGCTGGGGCAGTAAGAAAATTACCAACTCGTGGGAAAACCCCCAGAATAGCAAACAGTAGGGCCTTTCTTTAGTGAAAAAGTAAAAACGTCATCAGAAAGCAGGTTAAGTAAAATGAAATTAGGCCAAGCTAACAAATTATGTACAGGTTGGATAAAAATATTGTGAAAGCTTATTTTTTTTAATTAAATATTAGGATCTGAAAGATTGAAGGAGTCACGGATGAAATAGAGCGTGATGGGATTTGTAGATCAGTATACAACCCTCCAGAGTCGCTGAGAGTTGGGCGGCATATACATTTATAATAATAGTAATTTCATTTGTAATACTAGTCTTACTAGTTGTATAGCTTTATTTTTAAAGCTATACAAATTAAAAGTTCAGTATCAATAAAATCTATGAAAGTGTTTTCAGAAACAGAGATCTGCACATAAGCTTTCCAAATATCAGATTATACCCTGCTGTGAATCATGGTATTGCACCAGCTGAATGTGGCAGTAAAATCTTTTATAGGTGGGGAACTTGGGTAGGGAGGAGCACACGGTTGTGGTTCCTCCTAGTTTTAAAGCAGAGACTTCCTGCTTCCATCTCTCTCTCTCTCTCTCTCTCTCTCTCTCACTTTCCGAGAAGTTCAGTATGAATGAAGTAAGTGCCTGTTCGTCTGGACGTAGACGCTGCTCCGAAAGGTACTGCCTGTCCATCCCTAACTGACTGATGTGCAAGACAATTTCTGTTCAGCCGTTTGATTGCGATCCGAGCAGCTTAAGAAAGGCAGTAACCTCCCCCCACAAGGCTATCCAAACTGAAAGCAGGGGCAGCAAAGTCGCAGAGTTTAAGAACTTTAAAAGAAGTTTAAGAACAAAAAGGCGTTTGGTTTGGGGAGACAAAAATGCCAGAGGCAGGATGGCCACGATCTGGGAGAGTCACGCTGGTAGGCGCTGCAGCTGGAGGGCTTTGGAGGGGCTTCTCCTCGCAGGGAGGAGGGGGTCCAGTTGTAGCTCTGCTGCCAGGAGCACCGTCAAAGCCCTCCGGCCTGCCCCGGCCCCTCTCCGTTGCCCCAGGAGCAGCAACAGGCAGGGCCCCCATTGGCTGCAAACATGTGCGCCTCTCGCAAAGAGGCATCCCATGGTCCCTGAGCTGAGTGCCTGCCTGCTGCATTTCGGTGAGATTCTCAGAAATTAATTCTGGGTATGAGGAAGGCATATATTTAGAGAGCCAGTCTGGTCTAGTGGTTAAGGCACCAGGCTAGAAGCTGGGAGGCCCTGAGTTCTAGTCCTGCCTTGAGCCAATTCCTCTCTCTCAGCCCTAGGAACGTTGCTAAATGCACAAAACCTTCCAAAGTACAAAGGAAAGGTTTTCCAGTGCAAAATACCAGATAGTCTTTGCTTAATGACCACAATAGGGACTGGAAAATTCGTTGTTAAGCTGGGTGGTTGTTAAGCGAGTTGCATGTGGTTCTCCACTGCTTTTGCTTGCCGGAAGCTGGCTGGGAAAGTTGCAAATAGCGGTCGTGTGACCCTGGGACACTGCAACCGTCATAAGTGCAAGCTGCTTGCCAAGTGCCCAGATTGTGATCACATGACCATGGGGCTGCTGCGACAGTTGTAAGTGCGAGGACCGGTTGTAAGTTCCTTTGTTCAGCACCATGGTAACTTTGAATGGTCGCTAAACGAATGGTTGTTAAGTGAGGACTACCTATACGGGATGATAATGGAAAACAGTAGCAGAACTGTAAGAACTGAAAAGAATCTTGGGGCACCTTAAATACTGACCAAACAGTAGGATCAGTGCCACCCCAACACCTGCCCTGTGCCCTGGGCATCTTTATTCGGACCACCAAGTAACGAACAAGGTTTGGAGTCCTTGCGACCTGCTGATGGGGCGGGACGGCCAGCGGTGGTGGGAACGCGGTGCCCCTCTCCTTAGAGTCTGCTGCTTGCCATGGCCACGTGGTGATGCACTGTCAGGATGGGGTAGGCTTTATGACTTGGGTCTCGGCAAAGTGCAAAATGGAGCCAGGGTGGTCGAGTAGTTCAGATGCTGGACCAGGAGCAGGGAGCCCCACGGTCTGGCTTGATTCACGAAGCCAGCGGGGTGACCTTGGGCCAGTCCCAGGAAGGAGGCAGAGCAAGCCACTTCGGAAAAAGCATGGCCAAGAAAAGCACGTGGACTTGCCAGGAGTCAAGACTGCCTTGAAAGGACACGGGCACAGAGAAGGCGCAAAACAGACTTTTCAAACCCTGGAGCAGCCGGGATGGAACCGGGAACCACTGCCTCCCCCTGACTGGGAAACCGAAATGCTGACCACCCGCAGCACATGGCCTGGTCCCTTGAGAGGCAGAAGGGAAGCCGTCAGAAATGGGTCGCCCTGTTTGGCTGCAGAGACAATATTCTGGATGTTTTCCCAGTGGATCCCCCTGCCCGGTTTTTGGGAAGAAGCTCTGCCAAGGCTGCCCGTCTGCCTTTCGGTCGGGTTCCTCCTCGGAGCACATTCAGGGAGGCACCTGCTCCAGGACTTGAGAAACATCATCTCTTTTTCTCCCAGCCATCAATATTGCATGAGGATATTAAATATTTAAACTCAAATGAACCTTGCTGCTGGTGGTAGGGAGGGCTTGGTTTCAAGTTCTGGTTAAATATTTTTTTCTTTTATTACGCAGCTGTGTCGATTAGAAAAATGACACTGCTATTTAAAATGCTGTTCCGTGTCCCTCTTTAATTAAGGCAACAGCATAATACCGCTCTGCCCTCGTTAATGAATTTTTAACCATCAAAACGAGGATGGGATGGCTCGCTGGCAGTTGGGGCCATGGAGGGATCCTCGCGTGAAGTTCCAGAGAGGATCAAATAAAGGCGACATGCAGGGCCAGCAGCCCGCTCTCTTGCATTTTTAAAAAAGGACCATGAGCTGCTTGGAGAAAGGACCCCCCCAAGAACTCCAGGAGGGGCGGAGAAAGGCGGTTGCGGCCTCTTTGTCGATGCAGCCTCTTGGGGGTTTGTCTCACTCGCCTGCAAAGGGGTCCTCGAGTCTCCCTCTGCTGTGGTGCATGTTGTGCCCGGGCTGCTCTCTGACCCCCCCTTCCTTTTTTAACATCAAGCCTTATAAAAAGCAGCGTGAATTGCAGAAGCTGACTGGGGTGTGACTGTCATCGGCTTCTTGCAAAGGTTTTTGCTGATGTCCTAGTTTTGCAGTGCTGGTTCTCCCCTTCCTCCATAGGCCAGCGGGGGTGGGGGGGTCGTGTTGCCGTTGGTCTGTCTTTGCTGCTCGTGGTCCTTAGAAGGCATGCCAGGGTTAGGCTCTCCATCTGGGAAGTTGGGGTTGACTTCTGAAGTTGGCCAAGACTTCTGAAGGGGTCTGCTTTGAAGAAGCGGCCTCTGGATCACACGCGGGAACCTGCCCCGTGGTTCTTGGGCTCCTGCCTCTGCAGGGGGCAACGGTTGATGGTGCCAGCCAGGAGGAGCTAGGATCCTGGGGGGCAACGCCGCCTGCCCGTCTGTCCCAAGGAGGCATCAGTTGCTGGAGGGTCTCATAGGCAGACTCTTTGCCTTCAGGGCCACAGAGATGTCCTTTCCACCTGGGCCGCCCCCCTCCCCAAATGCCCCGTGCCTTAGGACGAGAATAGAAGCCAAGGACGGGGAGACTGACTGCCTTGATGCCATCTTTAAGAGAAGGACAGCCTTGGTCAGGCCAGTTAAAGACACGCCCACCTTGGTTAGCTCTCAGTGGCTTGGCATGGGCTGTCAGGGTGCCCTGTTGGGCAAGGCTTTGGGGCAAACCCGGGCAAGCCTGTTGTGCAAAGGTAGGTCTGGGTGGACCCAGAGGTATTGCCCGGTTTCACACAGCCCTCTGGCAGCTGCCTCGGAGGCTGGTGTGACTCAGGCCCTGGGGTCCGGCCATTCCTGGGGAAGCATCCCTGGTCTTAAAGGCGGAAAGCAGAGGGCCAGCTGATCTGGTTCCGGTGTAGTGGCGGGACGGAGCCCGTGAGCCTGTCCTTGTTCTGTAAGCCCAGCGCAGGATTCCCTCCAACAGCACTTACCAGCTCTGCTAAGGCAAATGGAGCCTCCCGGTGCAGGCCCAGTGTACCTTGGGGGCCAGTACGTACCAATGCCTTCCTAAAAGGAAGGCCCCAAACCTGTGGATGGAGGCCTAAGGAGGAGTGTGACAGGAGAGCAGGGACCTGGGCCTTCCATTCAGAGGGGGTGGGCAGGTGAGCAGGACCCCCTCCGCCTCTCCCAGGTGAGTTGGGCTCGCAGTGCGGTCCTCACGGCCTGTATCTGCGGTGAGAGCTCTGCTCGGGTTCTCACTCAGCTCCTGTCAGAGAGCCCCTGGCGCGCACATGCACATGCACACGCATGTAGCAGGAAGGAAGCCTTTGTCGGGGTGGCAGCAGAGATGAAGCTGCTGTGCAGACTAGATAGATGAAGCCCAAACGGGCAGTGTTTGCAGCTGCTGGCATATGCCAGCGTGGAGGTTTGGGTTTCTGGCTGCTGCCTCGAAGGAGGTGGTTCCTTACCGCCTCCAGGCAGGGCCGGAGACCAGAGTGCAGAACCAGGAGGGCCGAGAAGGAGGGTACGGCTGTCTCCTTGCAACAGGAATGGCTGAGAAAGGGGAGCCCCATTTCTTTGGCCCCCTTCCACTGGAGGAAAGGAGTTAATTTCCTGGAGGGGACTCACACTTCTCCTCTCCTTGGGAAGCTGGAGAGCAAGGGCTTCCTTGCCCCCCTGGACCCCTCTGTGGCTCTGTGCCCCCACGCTGCACCCTGCAAGCCCTTGCCACAGTGTGTGCCCTTTGGAGAGCACGTGGGCTGCTGCACACCGTAGAGCATTCATGATGATGCTCCACAGCCATTTGCAAGGGGGGAACACCAGGAAGGTGGGGAGCCGCCTTCCTGCGACCCCCCTTTTAAGGTGCCACCCTGAGCAGCTGGTGGCTGGACTGGGGGTGGGTGTCAGACACAGCTCCTTCTGCCACCCCTCCCCTGGCCCGTGCCCCTCGGCTGCTGCTCTCCCTAGGCCACTATGCTTAACGTGCTAATTGGGGATCCGCTCCCCCTTTTCGTGGTGGAAGAGCAGGAGCCCCACGGCCAAGTCGCGGCCCTTGGAGGCCCAGCTGGCCGGCCTCTCCCTTCAGCAGCCACGCAAGAGCACTCTGGGCTGGTGAAGTTCCCCACAGAGCACTCCTGGGGTGGCGTCCACCTCTCCTTCTCGCCGGTCTAGATGGACAGGGCCCAGACAGCAGAGCTGGGAGTGATGGGTCTGTGGCTTCCTTTATGGAACCCATGAGAAGGGCACAGTCCTGGGAGCCTGCGAGAACTGCGATATATGCAGGCAGGCAAGGCAGACGCGCAGCAATGGGAGATCATCAGCAGGCTTGGTTAACCAATAATAACAATAGCCCAATCAACTACAGTCATCAGAGCTTCTCTGGCCATCATAGCTGGGCTCGAAAACATGAAACGGCGGCCAGCGTGGTTTTCAGTCCGTGATTGGGCAGAATCCAGCCTTGCACGTTTTGCTCTGTTTGCTGATGCTCCTAAGGACTTGGTTTCCTTAGAGGCTGGCAATAAAAGCTGGGACTCCCCCAAACGCTTCTCCCTTTGGGGGTGAGCAGTTATGCAAATGGCCGAAAAGGAGTAAGGAGGAGCGAGTGAAAGCCACTAGGGCAGCAATAAAAAGACATGTGCTTAAAGCATGTTTACACTAGGACTAGGACTGTCCCTCTCCACGCCTTTCTGTGCTCTTTGCAAACCATTTTTCCTTCTACCGTGCATATGTTGCTCTGTGCATCGCCTTTTCTTCTTTAAACTTCTCTCTCTTCGGGCATCTTGACCAATCCATCCAACCATTGCTTCTCCCTGTGCCCTTCCTTCACAACCCGTTTGCTCTTGGCTCATCTGTTTGTCTCTCAGTATGCCCAGCCCCCTAAAAACAGACTCTCTTCATACTGCCCACTCGCTTCTGCGTTTCAGCCCCGTTCCCCTTCGACCTTGCCGCTTCCTGTTTGATAACCCGCCCGTTCCAAGCTGCCGGTTCCCACTGCCTTCCGGCAGCTTTCGTGCTTCCCCAGACAGACCCGGTTCTCACCAAGCGGGCAGAAGAACGGTCTTATCTGGAGTCATCCTGGTTCTTTTTCTGAAACATTCGTCCTTCCCTACAGACCATCCGCTACTTTTCTCCAGCATTTAACGTTTTAACATTTCTCGGTTTTTCCATCTGCACAACGTTCGACTAAGGTCCATAACTCCTCGTTGAACCGTACGGTCTAATCTAGCGCTCGCTGACTTCATTCAGTTTCTCAGCCACCAGCGTTACATCATCTGCAAATAAAAGTGCACATCAAATCCCCAACCCGAACGCCTTTGCTGTCACCACAGGTCCTCCTCCTGATTTATCAGTGAATACATTAAACAACCAGGGGGATGTAACCAAGCCTTCTCTTACTCCCGGGTCAAAAACAAACAAGAAATTCAAACTAATTCATTTTATTATACACTTTCTCTAATAAATGTGCAGAAAAACAAACTCTCTCACATTCAGACAGCAATCTGCACACACTCTGCCTGATGTAAAGCCACGCTACACTTCCCAAATTTTGCCCATTGTCGTTTCTTGTACTCCCAGTCAGAATTATGGTAAACTCCTTCCCAGGGACACCTAACAAATAAATCCCCGCTTGGTTTTTGCATTCACTGTGGCTGCTTTCCCTGTGTAGAGGGGAGGTGCAGCCTTCCTACACACAGTAAATGAGCCTCACAACCACTCCATGAACAACTCCCATCCCTATTTTAGCATTTCTTGGCACCTGCAGCCTTACCATTTTCAACATTCTTACGACATTTATGATTTTCTTTCCATCCAGTATTTTTGGGCTCTAACATTAATAACACTAATTTTGATTCCACTCTTCGACATATCACAAAACCTCCTTCCAGCACATGCTCCCTTTGCATCTCAAATACTTTCTTCATTTTTACTTTAATTTTGTTCACTCTGCTGGCCTTACCCATCTTCATCCTCTTACTTAACATTTTACATTTCCATCAGAATTTCTCTGCATTTGCCCTCTTTGCAATGTAGTTGTTCCCCGCTTTCTTTGTCTGCGTTCTGTGCGGTGTCTCTTTCTGTCTACCTATCAGACAGCGCCTTTCACCCTAATTTTTGCAGCAATCAAAACCTCTTGCATGCATTTTTTCTTATCCACAGCTCTCACTTCATTGCCCCAACAAGCATCCTTTTTCATTCTCCCTATTAGCAGAACTCCACAGGCTCCTGTGACAGAATTCCTTTCCCTCTGTTCCATTTTCCTTTTTCTTCCTTCCTGCTTCTGCTTCTTTTTCTTCTCAGCCCACCTTCTGTTCATTCGGTTGGGAGATTTGTCTGTTTTCTTCTTCATCATCCCTTTTCCTCCTGCCATGGTCGTTCTGCTTTCAGCCTCGTGCCTCTCTCTGCTTTTTTCCTTTCATCTCCATTTTCCTCCTGAGATCCACTCTTGAGTGGGTCAAAAAGGGTCAAAATTGCACCGTGTGGCAACTCCTGAATTTGGGGCAAATGTGCAGCTGAACAGTGCTACGTTTCCACGTTATTTCTGGCATGGAAGCCAAGTCAGACAGGTCCTTTTCCCTCTTTGGAGATTTTGGATAAAAATGATCCTTTTTGCTACTGGTTTGTTTGGGGTTTTTTTGGCTAAGTGAGTCACGGGAGGGATATTCTTAAACCATATTTTGTGATCATTGAGATTTTACATTTTGATCCTTTTAGTTGATGAGTTCACACATTCCACAAGACTGTTGTGGGCTTTGGCTAATCTTAACCTTGGTTCGTTTTTTTGTGGCTAAGCATGTTGTATGAACACCATTTAGACGGTCAGTTTATGGATTGTTGCATTATATGAACCAAGAAAATGAGTTGATTCACAACCCAAGTCAAATGTGAACCCAGGTGATATGGGATCTGCCTTTCTGAGTACCTGTTTGATTGAGAGAGGCAAGTTTCCAGCTCCTGATCCCCCAGGGTTGGGGACACTGCCTGGGCCTCCCAGTCAGTCAGTGCCAAATGAATCCGGCTGGATCCCTGGGCGATGTGCAGGCTTGCTTCGCTCCCTCTAGCTTGGCCCTGGCTCCCTCCCTGGCCGGCCCGGCCCTCCACTGGCAGAGGGAGGCTTGTTGGGAGGAGGGGGACTGGCATTCCCTGAGCCCGATCTGGGCGCCCTCTTTGTGGGAGAAGTGGCCTTTCCGCTTCTGCCCCTTGTGCTGCCTGGGAGGAGCCGGGCATTCGCTTGCTCCTGACGCCCAGCCAGAGGGAAGCTGGCTAAATGACAGTGG
The DNA here is from genome assembly GCF_059951505.1 of Python bivittatus. Lineage (NCBI taxonomy): Eukaryota > Metazoa > Chordata > Lepidosauria > Squamata > Pythonidae > Python > Python bivittatus. The sequence continues at coordinate 11,146,711 of NW_028277076.1, read as the reverse complement.
CCCTCGTAGGTTGTGTAAACAGCAAACGCTGCAGAGATGTGTTTATTCAGAAAACTCCCAGTCCAGTTTTGGACCACAAACAGCCTTTGCCGGCTCCCCAGCGTTGCAGAATCCTCCAGCGGGAAGGGGCCCTGAAGGCCTGGGGTCCGCCCCACTCCCCCCCATCCATTGGAAGCACCTTCAGGGAAGGCACATCCAGCCTCCCCCGGCATTCCCCGTGAAACGGGAATCCAGCTTCCGTAGCCTGCCACGAGAAGCCACGGAAGCAGCAGCTGAAGTCCACGGTCCGCCCTTGTGCTTGCCTCCAGAGCATGCCGCCACGCCGTGCGGGCTCCCCAGCCGCTCTCCCTTTCCTCCGTGGCTCTGTCTGGTCTGCTTCCGGACCACCAGCGTCCCCCCTCCTGCATCGCATGGAATCCGCCGAGGGTCAAAGTCCCACCTTCTGGGTGCTCTTTCTCTGGGGGACGGCTTTCCATCCTCCCCAGGCAAAAGAGTCAGAATAAACCGTGTTTTGTTCTAACGGGTCACTCCAAGGGTTTGTGTTTGCTGATCTCACGATGGTTCTTGATCGGCCTAAGTCGAGGAGAGGGCGCCGGGGGTGGGCTCGGGCTGCTGGTCTGAAAGAGAAGCCTGCTCTCCCTGGCAAGGCTTGCCAGCTATTCCTGTCCTTGAAGCTGTGAGGGCCCCTTTGAGGAGGATACTGGTGGTATTTTAAGCCTTTTTTGAAAATAGCCGCAGGTATGGCCAGTAAGCAATTTGGGAACTTGTGGGGGGGATCCGGGGATCCGTTCCTGACTGGCGAAGTTTCAGCAGCCTTCCAGGAGCATCTCGGCCCTCCCAGCGGCTTTTTCCAGGGAGGCTGGGAATCGGCGGCGCCTTGGCACAAAGTGCCCGCCTGGATGGGAAACTGAGCAGTTGTTTTCAGTTTAGCTCTCGTGCTTCGGCTGGCACAATTTTCCACCATTCTGACCCACTGGTGGGTGCAAACCTGGTCATGTTGTGATTGGCTGCGCTTCTGCCAAACCAGGCAACCATTCGGCAGGATTGTTCAAGGCAAAAGGTGCCCTGACGTGCCGTCTGGTGCTGCTTCTCAGGGGCGGGGTGACCCTGTTGCTAAAACCAGGCAGGGCATCAGCTCCGCCGGGGCATGTGGAGGCCCAGATAGGAACAACCTGCTCTCCTCTCTGTTGCCTCATGCCCTGAGCTTCCAGTCCATCAGCCTTCAGCCAATTTGGCCTGTAGCCGGCCCGCGAGGAAGTGATTGCTCCTGCCGCGGTCGCTCAGGCCTGCTCACTGTTTCACCGGCGAGTATTAACGCCACAGATCATAGCCTCGGAGGGAGACAGGCCCTCATTTGCCAGCCTGCTGGCCTCTTCTGTGTTGGCGGCAGGCTTTCTGGCTTTCTGATCTTTTTAATTCGGTGCTGCTTTGGTCTCAGCTGCTCTCTTTCGCTGTGGACCTGAGATGCCAGAAGAGCGCCTGTGTCTGTGCGTGAGGGTGCCAGAGCAGTGGCTCGTACGGGCATCTGCCAAGCGCTTTCAGCGATTGCCGCAACACACCTTGCTCCATCAGTAAGGGGAGGAGGAGGAAGAGAAGGAAAAATCTCTGCCCCCGTCTCGCAGTCTCTGTGTTGACAATCAGGGAGGAGCAGGGAGGCCTTTCGCCGCTCCTCCTGCAGCTTCTGGAGACGCAGCCCTGAGGTGACCCCAGTGGATCTCGGAAGCTAAGCAGGGCCTGCCTTGGCTGGCCCTCGGAAGGGGGCTCCTCAGAATGGAGGAAACGCCCCAAAGAAGGCAGGGTGGGGCTGCCTGGAAAGCCGCCCCTTTCTTGGGGCTGGTTGTGGCTCGTCGCAACCTCGGAGCTGCTGCTCTGCTGGCTGTGCCCAGTGACATTTGGCTGGGGTGCAAGGGAGCATGCGAGCCAGTAGTGGGAGGGAGGAAACAGGGAGGAGCAGCTGCCCCAGCCCCCTGGCTTTGGGTTCCGGGTGATTTTGGTAGAATACGAAGGGTTGAATACCTGTCTTGAGGGGGGCCTTTTCTTCCCTTGAGGGAATCCCCAAACTCCAGGAATATCTGCAAACTGGGTGCGGGCCGTGTTCAAGGCCCATTCACATCAGGGTCTCTCTGACTCAGACCGGACCCTCAGGAGGGGACTGGACAGGTGACCCCTGAGGTCCCTTCCCAACACGCTGAGTCCACAAATTCAACCCTTTTGGGCTCCGCTTCAGGTCTTCAGAGGGAGCTGCAGGACCCCTTTTGGGCAGGAGGCATCTGCAGAGGCTTCCTTGCAAGGGTGCTGCCCAGGGGAGCTGGGAATCATGGGACTTGAGGTCCCTCCGCATCTGGATTGGCCGGTTTGGGAAAGGCTCTTCTGCTAGCAGGCCCGGCTCATTGCCAGCCACCCGTGCGACTGTGTTCTCTGGTCCCAGCAGAAGAGCATCTCTGTAGCTCAGGGTGGAACCGTGGAGTCCGTGGGGCCCTCTGAGCTTGGCTGTTGCTCGCAGGCATTTCGTGACCCGACTAGGGAACATCTTGGTGCGAGGGAGGGTGGGGTCTGCTCCCTGCTGTTATACAGTAGCTTGCCCTGCCAGTGGGGGTGGTGGTGGTGGTGGTTTTCTCCTTGGTAGTTCCTTGATTGGGGTATTGTTCAATGTCATGGTCAGGGCACCAGGCTAGAAACCGGCAGGCTGTGAGTTCTAGTCCCACCTAGGCACGAAGCCAGCAGGGTGACCTTGGGCCAGTCCCTCTCTCTCAGGCCAGGGAAGAAGCAGGCCAAGGCAAACCCCTTCTGAAAAACCTTGCCAAGGAAACTGCAGGGCCTAGCCCAGGCAGTCGCCAGGAGTCAACACTGTCTCAAAGCGCACCCTAAGCCCAGTGGGCAAGAGCTGCCAGGAGGGGAGTGGGAACCAGGGGACCAGGCTGCACAGCCTCCTGCCGGCCCCTCCCTGGATCCAGCTCCCCCTTGGTCTTCCCTTGGAGGTCAGCCCCATCCTCCTCCTCAGCTCTGCCCAGCCTCGCAGGTGACCCTGGAGTACCCCCCTGTCCTGCATTGCCACACCTGAGACAGTGTGCCCAATTTGGGAAGGACTCTGAAAACTGGAGTGCGCCCAGAGTCAAGGGGCTGGGAAGGAAATACTAGCGGTGGAGGCCCTGGGCATGTTTAACCTGGAGAAGAGGCTCCCGGGAAAGGAAATTGCTAGAACCAGAAGGGCTGCCCTGTGGAAGACGGGGCAGAATTGTTCGGGTTATTCTAGGGGTAGAAACGGTGAATTTTAAAATGACGAGTTCAGCTTTGGTTGGTCTTCAGGAAGAGCAGAGGCTAAATCTCGTCGTGCAGCTGGGCCTTAATTCCGAATTCTCATGAGCAAACGAGACCCGGTTGCGCTCTGGGGCTCAGTTTGCCACATTCAGCAGCCAGCCTGGCAGCCTCTGCGTGAAGGACTTTGTCTGCAGGCTTGGCTGCCTGGGCTGACGTGTGCCCCCAGACAGGCGTTTTTTGCATGATCCCAACCATAACTCTTGGGGGATGTTGGCAGAAAAGCCCATGTTGCTACTACAAAGCTGGGACAGGCTGCTCTGGGTTTCTTGGCATGTGATCTTGGACAGACTCTTCACCTTCTTTCTTACCCTTTACCTAGATGACGCCATGCTGTATAGTAGAGATGCTCCTCTGCACCCACGTATCTCTTTTCCCAATCCAGAAGTGGCTATGACAAGTGGAAGCTGTGGTCCTGAGCCATGGTCATTGCAAAATCAAGTTTCTAGCCCCTATGGCCAGTAGGGGAAACAGAGGTCTTTGCTCTCGTCCCTTTCTCGTTTCAGCAAAGATCCTTCCTTCTCGTGGCTCTGCTGCCTTAGCCTCTTTCAGCCCTCACGGTTATTAGTGAGCGATCTGCCCCGGTCTCGGGTTCTTCTTTGCCTGTGGGGCTCTGGCCAGACCCTGTACTTGAAACTTCCCTGACGGCCCTTCGCACTCGCTTCGTACAGTGGGTGGGGCTGGACCAGGTCTCTTGACCATGAGGTCCCTTGGGGCCCAGGGCAATTAATTAGCCAGGCAGGCTAAAATCCAACTGGATTTGGTGGCCTTTTTACCAGGCTGGGCAGTTTCCAGCTGGTGCCCGGTTGTTGAAACAGAGTGGGTCCCCTTTCATTTTGTGTGTGGGGATGTGAGTGAGCGAGCTCTCCGGGCGCAGCATTCCCTTCCCTTGTGCTGAGAGGGGAGCGTGAGGGGGTCTTCGGGGGTCTCAGGAGACCGGCTGCCAGTTTTCACAAGGCGCACAAGACCTTTATTCAAGGAAACTTTGCAAGCATATTAATAATAGGGATGGCCACGCTGGGACAAATGCTGTGTGGTATAGCGGTTCATGTTTAAGCACAGGGAAAGTGAGAAGAGTCGGGCTGGATGTAAAAAGTGAAGTTAAGTAGCTCAGCCGCCTCTCCCAAGTCTTAAGCGGGATTTCTCCGGGGTCCCCTGAACTGATTGGAGGGGTTTGGCTGCAGCAACTCGATGGGTGGATGAATGTAAAGTTTGTTCTTCCCCAAAAAGAGAATTTGCGGGCTAGGGTCTTGCTGTTCTGAAGTTTTACAAGTGTCTTCTGCCTCCCCCAACCCTTAAAAGCCTTGGTGCCTTTGAGGGGGGGTATGCAGCGTAATGGGAAAAAGGAAGCCTTTGCGTGGGGTCCTCCCGGGGTCTCCCTTCTTGTAGGCCCCTCTGCACGCTGCAAGGGCTCCTGGGCTTCCTCCCCCCCGCCCTTTGCACACCCCACCTGCTGACTCGATTAGGGAGCCAGAGCAAGGCAGGGAAGCGCATTAATCTTCCTCTTCTGCAGATATTCACTTGGGGGACGCTTTATCTAGGGTTTGGCCCATTGGATTTGCCGAAGGACTCCCCAAGGCCACAGGCAGGCTTGGAGGGTGGGCATCCCCTCTCCAGCAACAGGAAGGGGACCTGCCGGGCACGGTGACTGCTTCCCAGAGAGGCTGGCGGAGAACGGATCCGGATCAGAGCCTGGGGCCCTGGGAAGGCTTCTCCAGAGGACCCCCCCCCCCCGTGCTTTGGGCTGGGGTGCCTTTGCTGCGGGGAAGATGGCCAGCGGGCTGGGTTGCCCTTCCTGCCCTGAGCCAACAGCTGCCCCCCGTTCAGGAGTGCCCCGCTCCCTAAAACCACTTCCGGCCTCCTCAGCCAGAAATGCTGCTTCTCTCGCTTCGTCACTGGCATCTGGAAGTGGTTATCGTGGGGCTGGCCTTGGTGCAGAGGCGGTGGGGCCTCCCCCTCCTGGCGCCCCTCGGTTCTGCCAACAGATGAGGGGTCTCTTCTGCAAGACTTCCCGGAGCGCGTGTCCACATGCGGGCCGACAGCGAACGGGCTGCTCCTGTGCATTGCTGCCCCCGTGAGCTGCTCAGGGCATCTTGGCTGGTTTGGGCGAGCGCCTGCCTGCTTCAGCGCAACAGAGCCTAAAAAGCAGAAAGGCACCCGCTGCGCACAGATGTTCTAAGGCACACAGCTTTTTTGTCACGGTTTTGCTAAGGAGGAGGGCTAGAAAGAGGAAGGACGCCTGCAAAGTGGCTGAACTCACACAGCAGGCCGGACTGGGGAAGTGGGGTGGGTGGCTCGTGGCTTGCTGTGTTGTGGGGACGCAGCCCTTGTCTGAGCGTGTTGTGGGAATGGGCCTGGAGGTGGTGGATCTGTTTGGGCCCTGCCTGCTGGGCTTGGTTGATCTGTGTGAGCCCAGCCAGCCCACCACCACAATTACAGCAGTAACCGTGATAGGGAGGGGCACCTCATCCTCTCTCCCCACCTACCCTGAATCGTAGTTAGCGCAAGGGATCCCCCCTTCCCCTCGGGGCTAGTTCAGTGCCAGGGCACCTCACAGCATGGCAGGTGCTGGCCCAAGATGGTGCGCAAGAATCCTCCATTGGAGGGGCTCCAGGCCGTCAACCCCTCCCCCAGCTCCATCCAGATGGCCGTCCAGCTCTGCCTCATCGTTTCCTTGTCCAGCTGCTCTTCCTGGTTGGAAGGTTTTCTAAAGACCTAACCGGGATCCTCCTCCTGGAATTCACACCCATTATTCTGGGTCTGCCCCCGAGATGGCACAGAGCAGGCCATGGCCCCTTCCCTGTGCGAATGTTGCGGCGGCCCCCTTCGCTCGCCTTCCCTTCCCTTCCCTTCCCTTCCCTTCCCTTCCCTTCCCTTCCCTTCCCTTCCCTTCCGCTTCCGCTTCCGCTTCCGCTTCCGCTTCCTTCTCGGGACAAAGCTGCTGGTTTCCTCCAGGCTCTGATTACGTTCCTTCTTATCCCCCTCTGGAGCTGGTTCAGGATCTTGGAATCCTCCTCCAGGTGTGGTGCCCAGAACTGACCTGGCCCACGAGGGGCAGGATTGGGTGGCGCCGTTAGACCGTCTTTCACGCCCTAGCCTGCTGATCAGGGGTTAGCATTAGCCTAGGTTTGTATGTTTATTTTCTGTGCCTTAGCGTGCGGGATGATTGGCAAGTCTATGATTCTGTGTATTTTGTGAACCCAGAACACGGCTTAATTCAGAAACTGGGTCAAGTGTGCGGTGTGGGTGCAACCTGCAGTTCCACATGAATCTTTGGCTTTTAGTGGCCTGGATCCCCCCAGCCCCACTGGCACACCAAAAGAGAGGATTTCTTCTTCTTTCAGTCTGTATCGGTTGGGGAGTTCTGTGCGCAAGAGACGACGGCCTCTGTGACAGGCGTTGGGGCCTGGCATTGGCCAAAGTCACCCTCCTTCTGGGATGCAACTTTTGAAGCCTGGCATTCGTGGCTAATCTGTGGCGGCTCATGTTAACCAGATGTTGCTGAATTTGCCTCTGCACCGAGGCAGTGAGGAAGGCTGCAGGGTGGGGTGAACTGACTCCTTGGGGCGCAGATGATAGTTGGGGTCACGTTTCCAGTCCCTGGTCCAGTCTGGCCTTGGATTGTGTCCCCAAAGGGCACTTCCCCGCATCCAGTGCAGATGCTTTGCCCTTCTGGGCTGCTGAGGAGAGCCGGGCAGCGCTGGGGCTTGGGACGCAGGTGGCCCGTAGGCCCTGGCAGGCTGTGAGTGGGCAGAAACCAGCAGCGAAGCACCTTCCTGCTTTCTGTGCCTCTGTCCCGGGGAAGTTTTGTCAGATCAGATTCCTTTTTCTTGCAGACGGGAACTGGCAGCCTGTGGGCAGGTGGGCTGCCCAGGGGTGGTCTCTGCCTGTGGGCCTCCACTGGCGTTTCTTGGGACTCGGCACTGGATGATTCAGGATTCCCAACACAGAACAAGGTTGGCGTCAAGGACTGTGGCCCAACCTGCTCTTCCTGTTATCAGCCAGAGAAGGGGCGCTTTCTGGGCCAGGTGGTCATCTGGCCCACTCCCTTCTGCTGCCCCTCTTTGGGTAGCAAATTCCCTTCTTGGAGGGTTACACACACAAGCCCTTTCTCTGTCCTGATTCACCCCCATTGGATGACCCACACTTCCACTCCCCTCACGCCCTAGATAACTTGGTGTTCCCCACCCTGCAACTCCAGCGCGGGGGAGTTTCTCCCTTCGGGGTCCATTCGGTCTCAGCTGCAGCAGAAGGGCAATTCCAGCAGAGGAAGGCTTCCTGATGCAACCATCCTGCGACTCTGCAGTGAGGCTGGGCACCTTCTCGTTCTTTTCTGCAACTCCCCCCCCCCCCCCGTGCCCTTTGGCAGCAAGACAAGCAGAGTGGTGTGATTAAATGGCTGCGTTACACAGTTACACTCCCATGCAAGGCAGTTGTCAGATCGGCAGGGTTCATTTCAATCCTTTTCCTTACGAGCCCCAAGCTGAAGCTGCAGCCCTTGGCCCACTGGGCTGGCTTTTGCCCCAGGCGCTCTCCTGGCCGGGTGGCTGGGGTCCCCTCTGGCCCTTCTCCTGAACCTCACGGCCTTTTTTAATGCCACTGGGAGAGACCCCTTGAGGCCCCTCTGCCAGACCAGGGGGAATTTAAGGGTACATAGAGAGCCCAGACCCTGGGACCCCCCTCCTCCCAAGGAGTTGCATAGCATGTGAGTGCCTGGCTGAAATTTGTGCCACAAGTGACACGCTGCGTAACTACATCACTCAAGTGAGCGAATGGGACACACTGCCCTGTGCTTGGGGACCCCTGAGCAGGGGGTCTGGGTCTTCGCGTGGTCTCCTGCTGAGAGCAGCTTTGCTGGCCATGAACTGGATGGGCTTCGTTGGGTGGCTGTCCGTGCCTGTTCCTGTGCCCGTCCCTCTTGAAGAGCAGTCGGCTTGTCCTGCCTGGGGGAGCAGAGTCCAGCCGCTCTAGGGAGCTGGTTTCTGCTTGGCAAGGCCAGGGAGTCCAAAGGGTGCGGCCCCTCCTGGCAAGGCTGCAGTTCCCGCACCGGGACGGGGAGGGGCAGGGTGGCTCCTCTTGGTGGCCCCGCTGCCACCAGGATGCCCCTCTTTCCACCCGATCCCGTGGGTTTCCCCAAATACTGTGTCTTTCTCTGCGTAAGCAGAGGCTGCCAATCCTCTCTGCCCTTCTCAAGTAACTGCCCCAGCAAGCAGGCATGGCCTCTGGTCATTATGCCAGACCCAGAGAGCAAAAATAGAGCAATCAGCAGGCCTGTCGGGGTCTGTTTCCAGCTAAATCTCTGTCTAATTCCCCTCCCCCCGACAGGTTGGATTGCGCCTCCCGGAGCTCCGCCAGCGAGGGGGGCCTCCCTACCCAGCGAGCCCCCAGTGGGGCTGGGCCTTGTGTCGCGCCTTGCCTTCCACCAACTTGTGCTCCAAACGTTTCCGAGTAAGCAGAAAGTACCCACGCAGAGTAGCAAACAGGGCAACTAGAATAATTACTAGCTTCATAACAAAAATAATATTTTAAAAAGAGGAACTCCAAAGTGAACTCAGTAATCCCCAGCTAGAGAACGCAAACAGCCCGATTATCAGAGAGCTGGTTTTGGCAGGGGCCTTCTTTTAGGGTGTCTTCCTTTCTGGCCCACTGTGGCTTCTGGGAGCTCACGTTGGGGGGTGTTTCTTGGCAGTGGGGCTGCAGCTGAGTCCATGGACCGTTTCTCTTTGGTGGGAGCTTTTGCCCCCCCTCCAGTCTCAGTGCCCCCCCAATATCTCTCCACCACCAGTTCAGCCACTGCAGCGATGTGCAGCCATGGATACGGCCATTGGGGAAAGCTCCTGGCTGCAAAAATGCCCGAATGCCACCTATGCTCTCCTTGTACATCCCAGCTCAGAGGGGCCGTTAAAGCGATGGGAGAACAACAGCTTCGCAACTCCCTTCTTAGCAGCCTCAGATTTTGTTTTGGGTTTTTGCAAATGGCCAGGCAAATGCACAGGGAGTGGCACGTTGGTATTAGTTGTTTATTTTGTGGGTATAACATGGACTGTTTGTTGCTTAGCACGACAAGCTCAGTTTAGTGTGCTGCGTAAATCCTGTCTTTGAATGAACTTGGCAGTTCCCGCTCGGTCAGAGCCTCCGGAGAGTGGGAAAAGCAGATGATCCGTGATGGGGCCAGCAGCCTTTCTTGGGGATTGGCTCCTCTGCTGCTCCGGAGTTTTGCTCCAGGGAGACCTTGGGGGCACCTGCTTGCGTGAATACTCAAGGATGGGAGGCTCTTAAACACACTGGAGCTGCAGAGAGGGTTGGGTTAGCTCGCTTTCTTCCTCCACTTAGAATCTGTCGGGCAGCATCCCAAATTTTGCTGTCCCTTTTTGTGCTTATTTTTTGAAGGCTGGTGTGTGCAGAAAGGTGGGGCCTACGTCTACCATGTAAGATCAGTAGCGCTTGTCCAAATTTCAGAGTTGCCCAATTAAGCAGATGCTTTGGCCTCGTTTGCTTTGCTGGCCGTGGGACGACCCTAGAGGCCCGTGTCCCGTCCCCTCCTGCCTTTTTAGGGTCTCCGGTCTGGACCGCTGTGAAGGCCTTGGGTGTCTGGGGCTGCTCCTGGGAAGAAGCATTTAAGCCTTGTGCCCAGCCTCCTTGGCACTATTGGTGGCAGCTTCAGGGCTAAGGCGTTATAGGGGAGCCGTCTGTGGTGGCAAAACGTCAGGAGGAATCTAATAGCACCTTTTCTGAGTCACAGATGGTGCGAAAAAGCATCCCGCAGCTCATCCAGTGCACGGGCAGAGGGAGGATTTAAATTGGGGTGAGGTGGGGAGAGATGGGGGGAAGGTGGGTTGGTTATGCAGGTGCAGGTGACCTGTGAGACAGATTACAAGCACTTGTAATCAGTTGCCACCATTATCAGTTGTCAAGTGTTAAAACCCACTGTGTTTGCCGAGACCTTCTGAGATTGCCTGAAACCTTTGGAGGTGTATGTGAGCTCACCTGTCCCCTGCTCACCTCTACTGGCGACCTTTCTTTTTCCCAAAGTGGTGACTTTGAGACCCGCAATGGAGAGTCCTGGAGGTTGAAATGCTCTGAGCTTGCTTTGCCTTGTTTTGAGTCCTGATGACAAACTGGCGGCCTTAATTCTTTCGCACAAAGCCTGTCCCTTTTGTTCTGCATAGATCCAGAGGGGCATCGCTGGCAGATGATGGCACTTTGGAGGAAGGGCACGCGAAGGCACCTCTAACTCTGTGTGTGAGGTGTTGGTGTAGATGTGGGGGCAAAGTGGACTTCTTGGTTTGTTGCAGGATCTGGTTCCCACGTTGGCGTCATTGTCCTGGCATTTCTTGTGCTTATGAGAGTCTTGTCTGTATGCAAGCGTGGGCCTGCCACCCTAAGGCGATACAAGAGAGCCAGCAGTGTGGCAGGTGGGGGGTGGGATTAACCCAACCTCAGAACAACACCAATAGTAGTGAAAATGAAATATACGAATTCAGAAACCTCTTGAGCTCTTAAGAGATGCATTCTGGGATGGCACTAATCACCTTCACAAAGCTTGCTCAAAGGATGAAGATTTTTGCTAGGGCCTAACACTGTTGATGAGGGAGCTGGACAAGGCAAAGGAGTTTCAGAAATTAAGGTGCTCCCAGTTACCCTTGGCTTCCCAGCTTCAGGCACAGCCGGTGACGAGGATGGGGGGTGGGCGGGCGGGAGAGCGATGCAGCTTCAGGCTCTTCTCCAGCAATTAGAGGACACTTTGGTGGCATGATGCTCCTCCTTGCACATTGTGGTCCTCTTCCTTCTGCAAGGACAGGCGCAGCTGGTGTGTTTTCGCCTGGCACAGCTGCACTGGGCTGATGTTGGCTCTGTGCGCCTGGAGACGCACGCGATCATCGAGAGATCCTGGAAATGCACGCTTGTGGCTTCTCCGAAGTTTGCTGCAGCTTCACGGGTGAAACGGCTGTTGCTTGAAGCTCCTGGCCACTCATTTACCAGACCAGTCGGAGAGAGAAAATTGCGTTTCCCCTCCAGCTTTAGAGCTTGGTCAAGTGGTTTTATGCTGATGATTCAGGGTCTTCTCAGCTCTGACAAAGTGGCTCTTGAGAGGCTGAGAAAAGTACGGAAGACCTTTATCCTGTTGGCTTTCTCTTCTTGTCAGCCTGGCAAGAGGCGGAAGGAGGTTGTAGGCTGACCAAACGGGGGATGGTGTTCTCCTCTCTCTCCTTTGCTGCTTCATCTGGAGAGCCCCACAGCACCTTGGCCTTCCGTTTCCTTGGATTTGAGCTCCTGGTTGCCACCCCCAAGAAGCCCTGTTGGGTTGGAATGAATTCCGCCCCAATCCCAGGGTGGAGCTTCGCCCCCGCATTGAAAGTGCACTGCGTCCCCCCGAGGACCCCCAGATCCGAATGAAACACAGCATAAGCATTTTCTGTACCTCTGCAGGCATCTGGTGGTTGTCCAGATGTTTGCAGCCATGTCTGAAGAGCAGCTTCACCACTGGAGCTTAGGAAAGGATGGTGTGGAGGGAAATCCAAATAGGGCGCCTCACAGGTGGGTGCCCGGAGATTCACCCAGTTCCAGATCTCTTTTAGTACACGTAGCTCAGTACTGAGCACCCTTGCAGAGCTGGGGGCCACGTTCAGCATGGCAGACCACGAGTGACGCCGCTTTCCTTTAAGTGGTTGCCGATCTCTCCTGACACATGGAGAGCATTAGCAGGACAAACAAACACGCTGCCTGTGACCTGGACATCGTTCTGCAAAGTCAACAAGCCTGGTGCCAGAGGCCAGTGCTAAACTGGAAGGGCGTGAGAAAGAAGGGGGGGCAGCAGACCCTTCCAGAGATGGAGGGCAGGCCCACCCACAGGGACTGGAGCCTGGTGTCTGCTTCGGTTAGAGACTGACGGTGAGTGCAGCGCCCCTCTTACCTGACAGGTCGCCGCAGTGCCAAGAGAAGGAGGGAAAGGAGCTATTCGCGAAGGAGCTGCTGCTGCTGCTGCTGCTGCTACTCAGAGAACGGGGTTCTGCAGCGTCGGCCCAGTCGCTTGCAGCCGACAACGCACTTTCTTGGAGTTTTAGAACCGTTGGTTTGGTTCTTAGTAAGGTTTTTACGAATTTGGCAGGGAAGTTTTTATTTTCTGGGAAAATCCAAAAAGATCAGAGAATCGTAGAACATTTCTAGTAATGTTAATTATTGATATGAGTTTTGATATCCTGTTGTGCTAGTTCAAAAATTGCTCACGGCAGTTTATGAAACAGACTTAAAGCAAAAAGAACGCTCACACGCTTGCATGAAAAATACAGCAGAGACAACACAGAATGAAGTGTGCAGAGTGAACAGATGGAGAGGAACCAGCAGGGGAGAAATGCCCACAACCGTGGCACAATTTAGGAGATCTTTCCTCCAGCACCAGCTACCAACTTCTGGGACCTGAGGTTCGGGAAAACCAGAGCTGTCATAAAAGGAAGAAAATGCAGGATGCGATCTGTCTTCCAAGTATAATTTGGTGCCTGAGGAATCCAGATTTTGTGCCAAGGAAAGAGCGTGAGTGGGTTGTGTTGTTTTTCCCTCCTGTGCCTGAATCTGGCTCTGCTCTTCGTGGGGAGGGGAAGAGGCCCCCTCCTTGACTTCTGAGGTTTGAGAAACAGTTTCCCACACACACGCGTAAGCATCTTTTCACAGTACAAGAGCTGGGAAACTGAACTTTATTCTCTGTTTTTAAGAAAATGGGATCTTAGGCAGTTCTTGTAAAATGTTCCCCAGAGTCTGTGCAACATGAGCTTTCCAGGAATACATCTCATGCCTCTCTCTCCTGGCACTGGCTAAATTCACACCACAAGCCTAGTTGGGCAGGTCTTGGTCCAGGGTGTTTTGGGAACTCAGCCATTATCTCAGCAGGTGGGTGAACCTGGCTACCCCTTGAATTGTTATGTCATGTGAACACAGCTACTGTGGTTTGGTAACCTAGATTTAGGGTTTAGCATGTGGCGTGAACCCTGTTAGGTGCGGGTGGGGCTGCTGGCTAAGTCTTTGAGGTGCGTGTTTCAGGGAGAGATGGTCTGCCAGGTCTGATGGGCGTCCAGAGAAGTCCCCAGTTCTGAAACTCTGAAGAGTCCCATGGCTGCCTTTCCAGCCCCACAGACTCCTTTCCTTCTGCCCTGGGTTACTGAGTTTGCCTAGGGAGGGCTGCGAATGCCCCCAGCCACCTTCTCTCCATTGACCCTGCAGAGAGGAAATCGGAAGAGTCCGACTAGATCCCTGTTTCCTGCCCACCCTGCCTCTTTGGGGTGCTTGCGAGGGGCTTGCTGTTGCGTCGCTTCAAAGGGAGTTGGGTTGTTCCACTGGCCGCAAGGTCTCAGGGTGTCCATTCCTGGAAGACCAGCCAGCTCCCGGGGCCTCCTAAGAGACACTGTTGGGTCAACTTGAGCAAGGTCCCCCCAGGAAGGATGTGGCTAGTTGCAGCTAAGGGGTTTCTTTCACACAAGCTGGAAACTGGCTTAGAGTCATTTGGGGGGGCTCAGAGGCCTGGGGAGGGCTGCTGCTTCCTGTTCTTGGAAGACCACCAGTGGCAGGGAGGAAAGATCTGAAAGGTAGGCTGAAATGGGAGCAGCCTCTCTCTTTCTTCCTCCCCCCCAGCAGTGTGGCCAAAAACTTCAGAATTTTCCCCTAAATGGTTTCATGCAGCCAAGGGAAGCACTGGACCAGATGTTGGCCTCTTCCTAGCCCTCCCGTCGCCGTCTCCATTCCTGGAAAAAAAAAATCAATTTATATAGTGTTTGACCTTCTTTCCCTCAAAGCCTCCTTGAGGTGGGCTGTCTAGTGGCTGGGTTTGCACAACCGGCTTGGCTCAATAACTGCAGTTCACATGGCGGGCTCTGCTCCAACAGGTAGACCCTGTGATGACTTAACCTGTTCTTCTTCACAGAGTGTACTAAAACGGGCTGGCTTTTAACAGCCAGACCAGTCACCAGCCCGTTGCGGGCACCCCAGGGCTGCAGTTGCATTTCCTGGTTTCAATCGGCTTTGCTTGCCATCTGTGGTGGCACGGGCGGTGGATGTTTCTAGGCATGCGCTCTGGCCGTTCAGACGGGAAAGGCCACTTCAGCCACGTCTGGAGAGGGCAGGCGCGGTCTCAGTGGTAGCTCAGAGTAGCACCGGGGTTAGACTGCTGCAGGGCCCTCTAAATGGGGCTGCCTTGGAAGATGGGTGGAATGTCGGCTGGTGCCAGACATCCATTGGCGTGGGGTAAGAGGAGCAGGTGCTGCATGAATTTGGTGCATTTCTGGTACTGTAAGCATAGTCACTCTGAAGCCAAGCTCAGCCGTGCAGCTCGTGGTTGCAAATTCTGCAACTGTTTTTTTGGGCCTCTCGGTCTAATCCTCTGCCCCGAAATTTCCAGACAGCCCCCAGTTAAGAGCTGGCCTGCTTGGTCCAAAGCCTGGCTGAGGCCACGCTGGCCTAGAGAGGTCTCAAGAACTTGCGGGCAGGACGCTGAAGGCTGATCTTCTCCCGTCTCCATCCCGGCCCTTCTCGGTCAGTGCCAGAGGCCTGTCTTGCATCCGTGATGCTAGTTCAGAGAGAGGGCCTCTCGTGGATACCCAGTGCCCAAGGCATGCTTCTTTAGGAAGCGCTTGGCTCTTTCCAGACGGGCTTTTAAGTCAGTTCTGAAGATCTAACTTCTCCACCCTGATGTTTTCTCAAAAGATGCCGCTATTCTCTTGGCATGAAATTGGCTTTGAAATGTCCCCCTCCCCCTGATTCAGCTGGTTAGGATAACATTGTGCAGTCCGGATGCATTTAATCTCACTCTATAAACATTTTATCGTATAAACATGTATTTGGTTTTCCACCCAGTTGCCCTTGGGATGTTACCATCTGCCCGTGTCTCTCTGAGTTTGGCCTGAAAGAGCCCAATCGGGTGAGCGTGCCGTCGCTGGTGGAGCCCCCCAGCCCCCCAGGCGCTTCTTTTCTCGCTCTGAACAAAGGGGGAGGGTCACTCTGAGGGGAGGGTCCCTCTTCCCCACAAGCACGAGCAGGCGCCTTGTCTTTACAAGCACACCTATTTGAGGGCACGTGGTGGCACTGTGAGTTTCAATGGCAAACAATGTCGCCTGTAATCTGGTTTTCTTTTTCTGTGTGTGTAACATTTTTAACGTATTTCTGAAGCATATTTTTGAAATCTGTAACCCTGGAGTCCCAGTCGTTTTAGCGGAGGGGCAGATTTGGACTTTTAAGAGTATTTGGAGGCACATCAGAACACGTCGCAGGGGAGGATGTGGCCAGTCAAAGGTCACCTATTTCCAAGAAGGCAAACTGATGAGATGGTTTCTGCTGCTCCTGAAATGCTGCCAGTTTTATGGCGCATTAGGCAGTGTTGCACAAGACTTAACCACACGGTCGCCTCCTTTGCCGAAATGCATACCTTGAGACAAGCCCCTTGTTTATCACCATGAAAGCCTCTGATAGCTTCTGCTTCTGCGTTCAAGATTCTGTTCCTCAATTCTGCTATTCCCAGGACCGGAGCATTTGCCACAGCTCGTGCCCCATCCCGCCTGTCCCTCGATCTTGCATCTTGTCAGCAGGATGCCCAACCGCCCCCTTCTTCCTCCCCCTTGCCGAGATAAGGCGTTGCTGTTCTGAGCTCCTGAGACAGTTGCGTGAGATCTATCCGGTCAGAAGGGCTGCATCCCAGCCCTTGGCGTAAAAGGGCGGCGCTGCATTGGGCGACGGAAAGGCCTTCGGTGCAGCTGTGCGTGGTGATTTGGGGGGAGCGTGGTTAGACGGCAGGTGAGGGAAAGGTTGGTGCGCACAGTTGTGTTTTGGGCTTCCTCTGAATGTCACTTTTCTGGAGCTGAAAGCCCAAAAGAGAAAGGCAAACCTTTTTGACACTCACAGGCAGGAATATTTTCTGCAAAGAGCATCTACAATAGATTAATGTTTAAGTTGTTCTGGTCTGTGACTGTAATCAACTCAACTAAAGCAAGCTAGTTTGCACGTGGATCAACCTGGATCTGTTAGCCTGCAGATGGAAAACGTTTGCCCTTTTCTTAGTGGTTGGGGATTCGGGAGCAGACGGGCCATGTTTCCTGCAAGGGCCTGATGTGCTGAACTTCGATTCTAAATTCAGTTTGGTTACTGTTTCCTTTTGTTGGTGGTCTTGAATACAGGAATAAGCCTGGACAACCGGATGCTTCATAAACACTCAAAATAAACCCTCCTTTTGTCCCTGAGCAAAGAGCCTCCCTTCTCCTTCGAGCCCCAGATCAGGAGGGGTCTGGGAACAGGAGCTTTGGCGAGCTGCAGCTGACCTCTCCAGAGGCACAGAGGAGGGGCTACAGCGATGTGGGGCTTCACTGGGGGCGGTGGGGAAGACCGGGGGTTTTGTAGATGCAGGTTAGACATGAGGCAATTACAAGCATTTCATCCATAATAATTGTAATGTATTAACATTTCAGTTTCCGGCAACATACTTCCTGAAAGCTCCAAGCAAGAACCCTTCTCTGGCCACTGCTTCTGTATCTGAACTGAAAGTTCCAGTGCTCCTGAAAATGGAGGCTCCGCTGAGCCATAATGCTTAATATCCTCCTCTCCTCCTTTGTCTTAGCATTTGGGAGGGGGTTGGGGGGGTAGGGATGAAGCAGCAGGAGCTTCCCCTTGTTCGGGGTCAGCTTCCAATCAGTTTCCCTGCAAGCCGCTCTGCGCTCTCCTGAGCACAGATGTAAAAAATGACAGGAACCAGCAAGTTCAGTTTTCACGGGGCTTGAGGCTGCTGCCAGGGCGGCTGCGTGGGCCTCCGGACTCTTGGTGGTGGGGCACTGGGGAGGCCGGAAGAGAGAGGGGCCGCCTGCTTGGCCTGCCTCTGTCTCTGCCTCCCTTGCCCTCCCCGAGCTGCTGCCAAGAGCGTGGGTCGTGGCGGGAGGCCTGCATTGGACCCCTGCTGGGGGTGGGCTTCATCTGTCTCCTTGGAGAGAGGGATGTGCTGGGCAGGCAGTGTTAACCCCGTTGCCGCTCGCCCACCTGCCTTGGGGCTCTCGCTGCAACCCACTGACTTCCTCTGAAAACCACTAGGTGGCAGCCAGGCGTTAGTTTCCTGCTTCCCCTTGCTGCCATCTAATGGGTATTCAGAGTCCTGCGGCCAAGATATGGTTGCCCCAACCAACTTTCCAAGAGCTCTTCACAGCTTTTTGGCTGGATTTACACATACGTAGGTTTAAAATATGGTTGGGTAGTTTGTGGTTCAGCATGCTGTGGGAACTGAGCCATGTCTTTGCACGTTGTATGAAGCGTGTCGTCAGCTTAAGGCATAATTGGTTTGGGCATCATGGATTACCTGATTCACGTTCTTGATTTGTTAACTCGTGTTTAGGGCTTGACATGTTGTGTGAACCCAAACTTCGCTGCTGTCCTGGGTGCTGGTTACTACCTTGATCTTTGCTCAGCTGATGCTGGACTTCAGCTCGCTGGACTGAGGGCTTAGCAAGATGGTGGGGGGGACAACCCCAGATTCCCATTCAAGAAACTCTCCCGGATGCACAAAATTGGGTGGAGAGCTAGTTCTGAGGCCGAAATAAAATTCAAGATTATTCTGATAGTTCATATGACATCTTCTAGCAAGGTAGAGAAAGTGTAGACTGGGTGACCAGCCTTTGTGACTCCTGTGGCACGGGCAGTGCCTGCTGATTTTGGCACAAAGCCCAGTTTTGCCCCAAACGTGCTCTTCCTCTTCTGTGCAAGGAAGGATCTGTAATCTAGGGGCACCTTGCAAACCAACACAGCATCGCCCCCAACTGTCAGCTAGGGGGGCCAGGCAGTGGGCTGATACATATGGAATGAAGGAAAGAGAGGTGAGAGAAATGAGGACGTAAAAGTCACTGAAAAACTGTTAGAAGATTAGGGTTTCTAGGTTTCTACAGCATGCCAAAAGGGCCTGTTGCAAGTCCTGAGCCCATCCTGCAGGCAGAACCAGGGTTTCTGCGCTTGGACTGAAGGCAAGCCTGTTGGGCAGGTGTCTAAGACTGGCACACACACCCCGCCCTGAGGGTGGCACAGTTATGCTCCGAAACCCTCTGGAGGCCTGGGGATGGGGGTCAGGCAGAGGTTGGGATGCCCATCCTTGGCAAGGGACTTGAGGGCTCTGGATCAGTGGGGGAGGGGGGGCTTGTCATTCCACAACTCCTGCAGGGACTATGGATTGCGCAGGACTAGGAAAGTCGGGGATGGGCCCTGCCTGCCCTTCTGCACCGAGGTCGGGAATGCAGCTCAACCTCGCCTCTATCCTGGCACGAAGCTCTTAGAAGGACAGCCTTCCGTTCCTCGCCATTTCTCAGAAGGGGGCCACCCTTGATCTCTGCTGCTCCTGAGGGGGAATAAGGAGTTCTGTTGCAGGAGCACCAGTTGCCATTTAAGGGTGGGGGAACCTTCCTAACCGAGCAGCGAAGCCCCTGACGGAAAGAGGTGTCGGTCCCCTTTTCCTGGTGGCAGAGGCTTCAGTCTGGGGCCTGGCCCTAAGCGGGCGGGTGGCTCTCAGTCGTGCCAATTAACAGGAAGGTTGTGGAGCCAGGAGGACATGCAACTTGGTGCGGCCTGGCGGACGCTTCCCAATTTGCGCGCCTTTCCCTTTCCTGGCTCATCCTTGCGGAAATGGCATCCACCCCTCCTCCTTTTCCAGGAAAGGTGGCGAGATCCTTAGAGCTGCTCCAGAGAATCAAACTGCAGGATCCCGAGGCAGCCGGACGGGCTGTTCTTTCGCAGAGAGAGACAGCAGGAAACCAGCTCGGCTTTCAGCATCGGGAGGGTCAGCTCTGCCCGCCGTCCTCCCGTTTCTCCTTGCGCATCCCGGTTCTTTCACCAGACAAATTGGTGTTTGCATGCAGACTAGGATCCTTATTTGCTCCCCAGGCCAAAATTGCAGCCCCTCACTGTGAATGAACAGTGTGGCTTTTCCTGCCCCCGCTCAGCCCAGCCCTTTCCCCTTCCTGACAAGGTCTCCGTGGCTAGGAACACACAGTACTTGCGGGCCCAGCAGCTCCAGTCTTCCCTCTTCCGGGACCCCCCGTCTCAGGGCAGTGGCAGCTGGAGCTCCCCCCCCCCGGAGCTTTGGAGTGAACATCTCAATTAGAAGTTCCTTGCAGGATGTGAACAACCACAACTGCCTCATGGTGTAGCACGTGTGCCTTACCTATGCGTTTTTGTCCTTTATGCAAGATGCCACATACACAGTAATATTCATTTTTTAAAACCTGAGATAGTCTTATTTCTAAGGACACCCGAAATGCTTGGAACACTAAAGGCCGACCCCTGTGCCTGCTTTCTAAATGTTCCTAAGAGAGTGAACCGTAAGCAAAGCAAACACAACAGTTAGAAAAAGAGCGGATCAAAATGAACATGAACCATGTTTGGCAGGTTTTGCAAAGGCAGCCTCAGGGTCTGACTGGGTTCAGTGTTTTTGTGTGAGCTCAGCCAGTTAGAACTACGTTTATTCCTCTCCCCCCCACCCAGTAAGGAAATTGCTCTAAGCCGCACCTTTCCTGGGTTTGCCCCCTCCCTGCTTGTGGGCCCTCTCCCACCCGGAGCAGGGAAGGCTGTTCTCCCAGCGGCTCTTCCCTGGCGACTGGAGCGCTCTGTGCCCGCTCCTGCAGGCGGTGGGACGTGGTGGTGGCGTAACAGCACACGCTTGTGCAATTAAGCATGAGGCATCATTGTCAAAGCTTGCAATTAGGTTTGGGGAAAAGAGGAAAGAAGAAAAAATCCAGGCATCTCAGAACAGGTCTAGCGACCAAGCTCATTAGGTAGAGCTGCAATGGATTTGTGTGGGGTGCGGGGAAAGCCAGGTGGGAGTCCTTTGGGGCGGGGGGGAGAGGGTCTCTGGAAGCAGAAACCCCTGAGCTCCCTTTCTGAGATACCCCTCATAAGGAGGTTCACTTGCTTAGGCGCAGACCAGCCTCCCTCTTTTTCCAGGCGCCCAAAGAGAGATCTCTAAGCAGACACTGGTGTGTGGGTGTGGGTGTGGGTGATGTGAGCTTGCAAACTATCCCACTTCCCAAGAGAGAAGCTGTATTTTGGTGCAACTGGAATTTCTAAGTGAGCGCTGAAGAACGTTCTCCTGGCCTTTGGAGAAGGAGGCGCGCACATTCTGGGGTCCCGGTGCCTGGACAGCCAAGTGAAGGTGCCTGGTTGTGGCGGGGGGGGGGGGGGGCTTTTTCTCTCTCTGTTTTTTTTAAATATAATTTTTATTGAAGATTTTTACAGGAATAAAAGACAAATATGAAAACATATATAACAAAAAGTTGAGAAACAGGAGGAAATAAAAGAAAAAAGTGTGAAAGGCAATACAAAGAAAAAAAGGAAAAGATCGTGAAAGAAGCAACTTCCGATCTTCATTGCAGCATTTATAAACAAATGTATTATTCCTCCTCCCCCTCTAAGATTACATTACATAGTTGCCCTCTATCCCATATTCAATCCTTTTTAATCTACAGATGCAAAAGTCACCAACTCTTTTTCTCCATTTTCAGCAAAAAGTCCATGAAGGGTTTCCAGTCTTTTATAAAAGTACTTAGTTTTATCCCCGATCAAACAGATCAGTTCTGCCAAACCCACTGCCCAGTCAAGGGGAGAGCCACCGGCCCCCAGAGAGCTCTCAGCAGCCCCGCCAGAGAGAGACCCAGATCCCTCCCTCCCTCCCTCCCCCATTCATGATCCACCAAGAACCTCCTGAGGGCGGCTAAATCTTTCAGCCGGAAGGAGCCCCTGAGCCATCCCCGCCAACCTTCTCGAGCAGGGGTCCAGACAGGAGACCCTCCTCTCCTCTTGCTGGTCCGACTGCCTGGCTGCTCATACTGCTAGGATGTTTTTCTGGCTTTCAGGGGGAGTCTGCCTCTGTTTGCCCAGCTTGGAGGCCGTGGGCCTCTTGGCACCAGTGGCTGAGCAAGGCGAATGCGTCTGTGGGTCTTCCGTACAGCTTCCTGGAAGCTTCCTGCGTCAGACGGGCATTTGCCTGAGACCCTAAGTCAGAAGATGGCATGCTGCATTGTTAGCCTCTCTCCACATGGACACCCACAAGCAGAACCTTGAGCGGGAAAGGGCAGGCGTTTTAGAACAAGCTGGATCGAGAATTCTTGGAAGGCTGGCATTCCAGACAAGCCACAGTCAACACAGTGCAGACTTGAACCCCCTCCGTGTGCCTATCCATAGATACAACCAAAGATTTCATTCATATGCAAATTAACTGTCACACACAGAACTCCCCCACTTAAGTGTGCACATAAGTGACAAAACTGAGAGGCACATGCGCCTTTGCCAACCAGCCAGCTCACTTCCTCACACCTTGTGGCCAGGGATGTGACCTTGTGTGGTAATGAAATGTTTGCAACCCCAAAACTCTAAGCACCCAGCCCATCAGGGACCTTCCAGCGTGCTTCTAGCGCTCTGCCTGCCTCTGCCCTGCTGCCCTTGGAGGCTGTGCGTCCTCAAGAAATACCCTGGAAGGAAGCTTTGTGGGGGGGGGTGGAGTGTGAGCGTAACAGCTCTTTAAAGCAGCTGCGTCCTTTCTCCAGAGCATTTCTTCCAAAACGTGCACAGCTCATGGAGAGGGTGGAAGGGAGCGGGGGGGGGGGGGGTTCGGGGTGCCTGGATTGCAGCACTTGGGAGCTTGATTGGATTTGGGCCTGGCGGTTCTTCATGACCAACCCCCCTCCATCCTCGCTGTCTTCTCTGCGGCCTGTACAGGAGATGCAGCGGAGAAAAGGGGGGCCATTTTCTTCATGCTCTTCTTTGACTTTTGTGGAAGGCAGGAATGGCAACTTGGAAGAAAAGCCTAGTCTACCTTACAGGGTGGTGGTTTCTGGATGAAGTGGAGGGAGTTCGTGTCCCTCCCCATGTCAGCTGTCTTGATCTCGAGAAAAGGCACGATAAAACCCTAACCAAGAAACAGCAGGATTCCCGTGTAGGCGACTGAGGGAAAGGCCAGTGAATACGCACATACGCCCAGCCCTTGGCCACCCTGCCACCAACTGAGGGGAACCTCACTCAGATTCTCTTAACTTCGGAAAGGAGTTAAAAAAAGAAATGCCACTTCGTCAAACGGAAAGGGAAGTGGCAGAAGGCAGGAGAAATGCTCTCCCCGGCTCTAGAAGTGAAACCAGGACCAAGATTTTCTGTTCTCGGCTGACTTTCTTGTGATTTGAGATCGGGCCTAGAGCGGGACGGCTGGGGCTGGATAAAAGTAGGGCCGTGAGAGGAACCGACCGCACAAGATGTGGTGGAGACCACCAGGTGAGACCGCTTGAGAAAGGTGAGACCAGCTCGCGGCGAAGGTGGTTCTGTGTTTTTAGCTACGGTGGAAGCCCCGGCTCCCGATGCAGCCGGCAGAGTGCAGGAGGACCGTGGTGTTTGTGGCTTCTGGCTGGACAAAATGCAGACTGGGTGACTTTATTCTGGTTGTCTCCTCTTCCTCCCTCCCTCCCTCCCTCTCCCTCCGCCTGTGCTTTAATGCCCCCCCCCCCCCGATTTCCAATAGTTCCCTCTTCTGGCAGCCTCGGCCCAAATGCCCGTCCACGTGGCCCGCTTGGCGTCTTCAGGGCTTGGCGCTCTGCTGCCCTTTCTGTGGAGTGGCCTTGGCAAGCCCCTTGTGCTGTGGGGGAAAACAGGCACCGGGACGCAGGTGGTGCAAAAGAAGGGCCCCCTTCCTCCCCCCCCCGGGCTGAAAATAGCCGCCGCTCCCTCCCAACCCCGAGGCTCCGTTCTGGCACCAGGAGCTGAGGCTTCGGGGTGGCTGCCCCGGAAAGGGGACGAGAACCGCCTGCCTTTCTGGCTCTGGGTTTCGCAGAAAAAGTGGTGGAGATGGGTCGACGCTCTGCCCCCGCGCTCTGCGCCTGCTCGTTGAGAGTGCCAGGTAGACGATATGGATGTGTCACAGGAGGTGATCTCACCTCAGAGGAATAACAGTTGGGACCATTATGGCGGTGATGGTGACGATAAGACTGTGTTGAGGATGCTCTGGAGGGGGGTCCCAGAGGGAAGCAGGGCCCATGCAGAGGGTGGGAGGGCATGGCAACAGGCCCTTCAGCTTAGCCGGGGGGGCCCTAGGTGGGGGCTGGCCTTGGCACTTCCTCCCCTGCATCTGCCTCAACAGCTTTGGCCCCTTTTGACAATGAGGCTGTAAGGGTGGCGAGGGAGGCTCTGCCACGGGCCATTCAAGTGACTGTTGGAAAGTCAAAGAGCCCCCCCAGTTCCTGAATCCCCAATTCTTGGCAACAGGGTGTGCACGTTGGTATAGCTGCGAGGCCAAGAGTGATCGTGTGCCTGTGCCCAGCGCCCTGAAATATCCTCACAGAGCTGCTAAGGACGTGCCCCATTGATACGCACTGAGGAAGATGTGGGGCGGTGACAGAGAAGTGTTGAACAGGAGAAACGAAGAAAGCTGCCAGGGCCTTCTGCAACGGGGCCAATGCGCCCATGTGGCTCGCTTCATCTGCAGCAAAGCCAAGGGTGAGGACAGAGAGCTCCAGGGGAGCCACACGACGCCCCCTGCTCTGTTCTGGACTCTGCCCCCTCCCCAAAGCGGATGGCCCAGGAGCCTGTCGCAGGCAGGTTTCTGGGCACAGGGTCTTCTGCGGGTGGGCTTGCGTGCTCCCGCCACCCAGGAGCACAGCCGTCCCAGTGCAGGAGGCGGTGGCTTTTTAGCAAATGCCTTTGCAGAATCCGGCTTTAAATCGGTGGCTGCCGTTTCTGGTAGAGGTAGTATGTTTTAAATTAATTGTTGTAACTTCTGTATTTTATGTCCATTTTGTTTTTGCCACCTTGAACTTTGTGGCTGATGCACAAACTAATAAACATTCATTAATAAACAAGCACAAGCCTGCAGTCTAAACACGACTGTACGTTTTAATACAGGCAAGACGTGAATTTCCCACTCGCGGCAGAGCGAGTGAGCGCAAGAGCAGCGTTCCCCTCCCCTGGGTCTCCTCCACCAGGCCCCTACTTCTGCCTGGCATTCCTGTTTGCCTGTGGCCGAAATGCAGCTTGGGCTTAACTGATGCGGAGGAGGGCCAAGCACGAGGAGGGACCTGGACCGTTGGGGCATCAGGTCTGGTGTTTGACCAGAGTGCCGCCTCTCTGTAAATACCACCCCAGGAAGCCTCTGGCGTTGCTCCTCCAGGCTCTGCGTTCCTGAGGCTGCAGCAGAAAAGGGGCATTGGGGACCCACCAGGGAAACTTGGGGTCTGCTGGGTCCAAGGACTTTCTGCTCCCCTTGGCCAAAATGCCCATAGCCAGTGAAAGGATCTCCCCCTCAAAGGAAAAAAAGCTGTCTTCCTGGGTTAGAGCTGGAATTCCTCTGCCAGGGAGTCTCTCTTCCATGCCACCAAAGATCATTTTGCCCAAGTGCTGTGAAGGCTGCAAAGGGGAACCAGGCAGAAAAGTGGCAAACGGGGGTGGGGTGGGGGGAGGAAGAGGCTTCTCAGCATGCACAGAAGAGGAAGAAGGGCCTTGCGTCTATTCCCCCACTCCCCTTTTGGGGTCTAGGAAGTTCTGCCTCCCAGAATGAAGCGGCAGGAAGCTTTTGAATGCTAGGACAAGGGCTGGCCATTGCGTTTTCCTTTTCTGCAGAGGGAGGCCTCTTCCTGCTTCAGCTGCAAATCCTTTGGGGGGAGCGGGCAACTTCGGGGTTCAGAAAAGTCCTCCATCGGCCCTGGCAATCAGTCGCATAATGGCTTGGAACAGATGCAGGTTATCTGAAAGAGTTTCAGAAATATTTTGGAACTCATCTGTGCAACTTCAGTATTTCCCCTTGTTCGTTTTAGAAGTCCCACTTGGTGACAAAGTGGTTTGAGTTTTGGGGTAAAATAGTAGTTTAGATCTTGCTTCTCCCCTTGTGGTTCTGTCTGGCAGCATCTGTAGCCCGTCCTTAATGTTAGCAAATTGTGGTCTGATGGAGATAGTGATGTGTGTCATGATTTATTTGTGTCAGAATGTCATTTGGTGGGTGTGCACTGCTGTGGGTGTCTAATGTTGTGTTGGTACTTAGCATTATAGAACTAGCTGTGATGAGGGGTTTTTTTTTTTTTTTGCTTAGACGTCTCTAGGCGTTTCAACTTTTATTGTAGGCTGTCACAAGTTGATGGTGTATACTTTTAAATAACAAACAGTGATGCCCCCAAACCAACCCTTGTGTGGTCACATCCTCACTCAGACGTCGGAACTGAGGGACTTGCTTCCTGCACGACAGTTGCTGCGCTGGTGGGACAAGTTTGCCGCATTAAGTTCTACCTGTGATTCTCCCCTCTCCTGGGAGGACTTCTTCGCACCTGGATTTAAAAAAAGGGGTTGACAGTTTTCAGATCGGGGGGAGAGGCAGGCAGCCCCCTTCCCAAAGAGGCCCGCTTCCAGCCCCCTGCATCACAAGCACCATGGGACGGACAGGAGCTTCGCTGCCATACTTGAAAGCAGAAGCCTTGCTGGAATTCTTGCGCTGTGACCTTAACCCTTCTCTGGATAAATATTGTGAATCCGAGCTCTTTCATTCCTGATCCTGGGGTTAACCTTTTCCCATTTAGACCGCTTCCCTGCAGCCACAGTGGCTCTGCCTGCCTTCATCCTTTTCGAGACCTAATGTGCCCTGGCTGGAAAAAGGCTGCTGACCCTCGCTGGAGGCTCAGAGCGCTGATGTGCTCTGGAGCAAAACGCAAAGCGCGTGACTTAAGCGCGGCAAGAATTTCTGCAGCTCGAAGAGAGTTAATGTTGGGCTGCTGGTTCCCATGGGAGGGACTTGAGGAAAATCCAGGTCAAGGAATCTCTTTGCTCGGTTTTTGCTAACTCCCTGGACATTGCCTTGAGACCACCAACCTCGCCTCCGTGATTAAAGGGCCTTGCTCCTTCCTAATTAGGCCAGGAGCCAAGAGGGGAAGGGTAGAACAAAACATCCTTCTGGTTCAGGGGTGGCGGTCCAATCTGTTCCAAGCCAGCTTCCTTGCATAAAATGGAAGGGCAGAGAGGAGGGAAAGGAGGAAAATGTACAAACAGCTGGGAAGGAAATAAGGCATAATTTTTCTCACGTGGAATGGAATGCAGCTGGGGTAGAGCAAGAGGAGAAATAAAATATTTGTATGGTCAGATCTGTGCCCACCTGGGATATAGTCTAATGGTAAATGTGGTAGCTCAGAAGTTCCCAGGTTTATCAGTGGTGATGATTAAGGTGTTATGGTGATCTTCTGATAGAGTGGATCGTGGGCGCAAGAAGTGAGTGGGCCAAAAATGTCAGGTGTTTTTGGTATCTTTTAAGAATAAAAATGAGTAGCATAAGCTTTTCAGATACTTCAGGAACCCGGCTCGCCTCTTGAAATGCCCACTCCAGGTTGGGTTCTGATCTGGGCCACTTTGGGAGATTGTGCACTGCTGGAGTAGATTGCCAGCCCAACAACGGCCCTGGTCTGGATGCCTGTTTCTGCCTACCCAGCAGCTTGTGTGTTTCTCCGAAGCTGGAGACAATGCTACCTGCTTAATGGATCCTCTGTTTTCAGGGATGGGCAGACCAGCCATTGCCACTGGTCCCATTCCTGTTCTTCAGACCTTCAGCTTCTCTTCCAAGGAGACCTGCAGCTCCTCCTCTGTCTGCCCGAAGCGTCTGGCATCTGCAGGCTTCAGGGTGTCCCTGCCCCGCCCACAACAAAAGCCTTTTACGCCATCTCTCTAAGATCTCAGGAGGCAGCCCCATTCTGCGATCAGCGAGCTGCGTTAGGAAAAAGCATTGCCTGATAATTGATTACGGACTGATGTGGTTTCTTTGATGGTTATTCTGACACTATAAATGGGGTGGGAGCTCAGATGAAGTAGCTTGTTGGAATCCCTCAAACGAATCTTTGGTGAAATTGAACCGGAGTTCCTGATTTTTTGCTTGGTGGTTTCAGACATTGGGGCTGAACAATGTTAGTGGGTACGGCAAAAGGAGTGAATTCTGAGATTGCCCCAATACCTTCGCTGTCCTTGTGAAGGGCTCCTGGAAGTAAAGGCTGTTGCTCCCATGCGCCAAGTTAGCATTTTGTGATGGGGGGCAGTTTTGCAGCAGAGTAGATTCGAAAGGGATGCTGCGAGAGGAGCGGGCGGAAGCTGGGTTCGGTCTGTGTGCTGGCCAAGGTTAAACTGGGTTTGGAGATTTCAGCGTTTGGTCTCTGCTCCCCCTGCCTGCATCCCTTCCCAAAACAGGCGACGCAGCTTCTCTCCCTCTTGAGGTCTCCCCTCAGAGCTGAGGTTGAAAGGGGCAGAGAGAGAGGGGAGCTGAGCCTCGAGAGAGGAGCAGGAGTGCAGCTCTCCCGCCTTCCCGAGGGCGAGACCCAGCGAAGGAGTTCAAGTGACCGGAAGGCCGATGCCACTGGAGTCGAGAAACCCCGTTCCAACAGGAAGAGCAGCTGGACGGGGGAGCAGTGGCGAGGCGGGGGCTTTCCTTGGCTGGATGTGTTCCGCAGAGGCTGGGCAGCCTTCTGTCCGTGGCTCTTCAGTCTGGCTTCCTGCAGGGTGGGGGTGCCGGGTGCCTTCCAGCCTTGGGACTTTCTAATCCATCTCTGCAGGGAGGGAAGCCGATGGGAATGCTTTATTATTCTCAATCGCTTTATGTTTTGTCATTTCTTGTCCCTGAATCCAAGTGCCACAATTGTGTCCGCGAAAAAGGCAAAAAATGTTGGGGAAAGTTGAATATGTAGGGAAGATCACCAAAAAATTACTGGGTGTTGATTTGAAACATTAGGGAACCAGGGGTTCATTCGCAGTGTGAGCAAACCGGGAACGAAACGGGAGGGAATGAAAAGGAAATATTCTCTAGATGCCTCCTGGGGCTCTACAAAAAAGGGGCCGATAAATTCAGTTACAGCTCCCTTTGGTTGGAATGGGTGTGAGTTCTGGTTTAGCAGCCCCTGAAGCCTTGATGTTCAGGCAGGTTGGAGAGAAACCCCCAAACGCCGCTGAGGAAGTGCAGGACAGGTTGGGCGCAAGATCGCGCAGCTGGAAAGCAGCAACCCAGAGATTGGCACAGGGCCAAGGGGCTGCAGGTCCAGAGAGTGGACACAGAATCTGACCTGCTCCTGGATGGGGAGTGCTTTGCCCTGGGGTGGCCATCCTCGGCAACTGCTGGAGATTTAGGACAAGGGAGAGAGTGGAATAGTGGGTAGAGCTAACCCTGGGCCTGAGTCCTAGTATTGTTTCTGGATGTTCATTTTTTGTAAATCGTGTTACTGTTTTTGGGTTTTAACCCACGGTATGCTGCCTAGAGTCCCTGGCTGTGATGGGCAGCTCTATCTGTTGAATGCATGAATGCCATACGAAGCTTTCATCCTGAAAAAGACAGCTCGGAGCGCTCTGTGTGCTTCAGAGGAAGCGCTTGATGGTGAGCCCAGCAGAACGTGGCTCTGCGTTGAAGCAGCCCGACTTCTCTCAGGATTTCGCGCCAGCCTGGAGGAAGGGGCTGCTGTCACGGTCGCAGGTGCTGGCGACAGATGCGCCAAGTGGGGGGAACTGCAGGGCCAGGCGTGGGCCCAGCGAGGGTTTTCCCACCAGCCTCATCTACGCTCCAGCGAGCGTGGATCGTCCTCACGAAGCAGGGAGAGGAGAACGTCCTCGGAAAGTGCGCCTTCCCGCAGGCGCGATCCTGGCCTCCGTCCGTCCGCCTCCAGTTGTTTGGGGCTCCCACAGAATAATGAAGGCGTCGAAGGTGGCAACATTGCAGGGCCACCTTGGGGTTTGCGTTCCTACAGCACCCTCCTCTCTCACCCTCACGCTGAATTTTAAAAAGCCTCCCCAGAAAGGCTCCCGCCTCTGCCTGTTTTCAGCCTCAGCAAACAGACCTTGTACTTTATTCCGACTGCGAACCGCTCAATTTGCTGAACCCTTTCCCATTTTTCTCTTTGATCAAAGTTCAGCACCTCCCCACGGGCAATTATACCATTTCCAGTTGGGCAGGGGGGGCATTAAAACGCCGTTGCTTGCAATTCCATGGCCGAAACCCGCAGGCCGGGCTGGCTCAGACCGAGTCTGGGGACTTCTCGCCGTCCTGGTGTGGTGGAGGTCCCCAGAGACAAGGCCGTTTTCAGGGGGCCCTGCAGGGGTGGTAGCTACACAGTTGCCACCTGGACAGCACTGTGGTTGGAGGTTCAGCTCCTTTCCTTACTGTATTTGTTGCTGTTGCCGACGCTTCTGTAAAGTTGACTTGAAGAAGAGTCACAACTGAGTTTCTTGGCATCTCTTAATTTTACCTTCCTTCATTTTATCATTAGCTTTTATCCCCATTTACAGGGCAAAAAAAAAAGACAGTTTGGGGCTCAGCATAGTCAGGTGGTTCACATGAAACAGGAAAGCAAAATTATGAAGAATCCCAACTTGCTGCTCTCAAGAAGCCCACTTCCGTGTGCGGGGGGGGGGGTCGTTCCTACTTGTCTTCTGAAGACCCTGGGAAACTTCCAGAGCTGGGCTGGCTTAGCCTTGGGTCTCCCTCAAAACCCAGCAAAAATCATGCTTCAGATTCTGCCTTCTTCAGAGGAAGGGAAGCCAGGAATGCTGGTTAGATGCAATCCTGAACAAGCCAGCTTTGAAGGTTAGGCTGCCCACTAGCAGAAGGAACCGTGCGGGGTTCTTGGAGAGCCTGCAGACTCCTGTGCTAGGAGGGAGGCTCAGCAAGGATGATCAAGGGACTACAAGGCCCATAAAGAGAGGTTGAAAGAACTGGGACTGCTTAGTTGTGTGAAGAGAAGGCTGAGAAAGCACCACACCGAAAATGTTGGGATCTGCTCTCTGGCCCTGGGCTGCAATGCTGGAATAAGGGTTTCGCTGACAGGAACGTAAACTTGATTTGAATGTTAGAAAATAATGTCAAGCAATGGGAAAGTGGAGCCGGTGGCCCAGAGCGGAGGCCCATCTGTGGGATGCTTCAGTCTGGAGTCCTGCATCGACCAGGCCTTGGGCTGGATGACCTCAAGATCCCTTCCAGTTGTGGGGCTTCATCGTTCCCTGAACTAGGGCTTGATCCCTGGCCTTCCATGCTTAATTTATGAAATAAAGTCACCCAAAATGTAAGCTGCTGTTGGGAAGAGGAATCATGTCACAAACTAGTTTTTACCATTGAGGAACAACGATGAAGCTGCTCCGTTTGGAGCCCCACCTCTGGGGAGAAAGGCCGGGCTGCTCCTGCGGCGGCTTCTTTGGGGTCTCGGCTGCTGAGGCAGGCCGTGGGCACCTGTCAGGAGCAGAAGCCGCCTGGGCTGTCCAGGGCTCTCCCTCGGGAGAGGGGCAGGTGGAACAGCAGGAACGGGACCCTGGTCTTGCTAAAAGGGGGCACGCCAGCGCCTGGACTCAGCGCGCCCCAGCTAGAAAATACGCAGTTGGTGCTGCTTTCCATTTGGACTTCTGTTCCTCGTGGCCTTTGTCAGAATGTCTGTTTGCTGTTTACATGGGATCTGCTGAACACGCGTGTGCCGGGTGGATCTCCTTGGCATAGGAAGGAAGTGCCCGCCTTTAAACCGGATGGCCAAGCTTTGCTAGCGGTGCTGATTTTTACGCTTCCGAGGCTGCGAGTGTCTCCGTGATGGCTTTCCTGTCTGAGGCCCCATATTGAGGGGAGGTGACGTGAGGTCAGGACAGGCCCCCTTTAAGACTCATCCACCTTTTTGCAGGGAAGGTGGTTGGACGATGCGGCCGTTCTGCTTTCCCACCACCTCCTCTGGCGCAAAGCGGATCCACTCCTGCGCAGGCCAAAACACCCCCGTCATTAAGCAGGTGCGTTAGCTGAGCTTCTACCGCCTGGTTAGCGCGGCTTGGATTGCTTGCTTGTTTTTGTGGCTCGGTGTGCAAGCTGGAAAACCTACGGACTCCCTAAGCCCATTAAGCCCCTTGGGGAAGCCCATCAGCTGTGCCCCGATTAAATTACCCACGGGACGAGGCACACTTGCGACCCTCGGGTTCGGGTCCCGTTCTCTTCAGCCGCTGCAAAGGTCGCTTGCTTGCCTTTTGCCCCTCCCTGGTGCAACCTGGGCTGGGGTCGGGGTGGGGGCTGAGCATGGCTTGGGGACAGGAGACCAGCCAAGGGCCTGGGTGCAACCCCCAGGATGCCCATGAAGGGGTCAGGTCAGGGGAAGGCCAAGCTCCCGCCCCCTGGGAATCCAGGTGTGCATCGCATTCCGGTGGTGAAGGAGGCTCTGGGCTTTGCATCCTCCCCATATTTGCCCTCCTGTTGAACCACTGGGAAGGGTTCCCCTTGCCTTGAGGCTGGAAGAAAGCAGGTGGGCGAATGCAAGTTTTACTTGGTGGGGTGGGTGTGCACACCTGGGTGTGCAGTCTGAAACATACCTGCTGAGACAGGACTCGCTTGCTTCTGCTATGAACGTTTATTCTGTAGGGAGGGCATGAAAATAAATCCCCAATCTGACAGAGATTGCCATCTTCTAACCAACAGAACTGGCTTCTGCCCTTCCTTGCTGGGCCTGTGATGCCTCGGTGCTTTTCTCCGGGCGGAAATGGGGTGTCGGAAAAGGACCCCCAAGCCTTTGTGGCTCTGTACTGCAAGAGAGAAGTTCCCCTTCATTCTTCTTCCCCTGAACTCTAACCCTGGGCTGGAGGCTCAGCCCCACCAACTTTCTCAAGGTCAAACCAGATGCAAACAGCTGGCAGTTTGGCTGATGTCTTAAAAACTGGCTGTGGAATAAAATTAGAGTGCTGATTAATACCAGAGCTTTTCCCATTGCCCGGCCCTCCTTTCGGTAAACCCATGGAAGACTTCCAATGCCACTTGTTTATAATAAAAATTATTATTTTTAGAGCAATTCTCTAAAAATATTCTGTATTCTCTGGTATACAGAAAAAGAAACCATAAACTGTAAAAATGCAAAAGAAACATTAAAATGAAAACATGGCAGTAGAATATGAATAAAATAATTAGCAAGGGCAGAACACAAGAGATGTAAATTGCTTGTCAAGGTGGATAAAATGCCTGGGTTGACATACACAGATTAGTACATTCCTAACTTTTTCAAAATTTGGCTAAACTAGTTTTTTCCTTTACTAAAATTAGAGAAGCCCTTTCTTTTCACAGCTGAAAAAATATTTACTTTTCAAAATGAGGAGAGAAGCTCTCTTAAGAGTTTCTGCATGAGTTCCTGAACTTGGAAATAGGCAGGCACAGAACCTCTTTCAGAGACTCAGCAAGCCCCCTCTGAGGATCGTGGGTGGCCGGCCTGAAGCTGCTTGACGAATTCTGCAGGGGTTGCCTGGAGGAAGGGGAAATGTGGCCGGGAAGGGGGCACGGCGGCAGCGGGCAACCTCTCTGACTTGCTGATGAATTCCTTTCTCTGGACAGGGCACTGCTGGTGGTGGAACTAAGGCGGGTGCAGATTTTGAGCTCAGGTGGAAATGCCCAAAGGGTTAGAAATGCACGAAGGAAGTAGCTGAATTTGAAGAGAGAGAGAATTCTCTGTTGGCGTGTTTCTGAGTTTATGAAACGGGTCACTCCCCCACAAGCATATTCCGCATCCATGTGCCTGATCACGGCCTCTCTGAATTTTGTTTATTTATTTACTTATTTGATCAAATTGATACAGGTCTCTGGGGTTCCTGGTAATATTTTCTTCTTCAGGTACCAGCATTTGTTCTGCCTCTTGACGGGACGTGGAGAAGTCCATATTCTTCTTCCGAGAAAAGCCAAATGTGACATAAGTGATCAGATTATGGAGCTCTTTTTTCTTTTTAAGAACGCCCCCTTTAATAGGACATTTCTAGTTATTAGTAAGAGGGATAGCGTTTTGGTGGCGGTGGGAACTCTGTCGCTCCTTTAGCAGGCATTAATTGCTACCTTTCCAGCCCAGGCAGAGCCACAAGGACTAGAAACTTGCTTTCTTAAAACAGAAACAAGGACGAACTATTGGGACTTCATCGTGGTGTCGTTTGCTTTTGGGGTGGGGGGCAGCCTCCTGTGTAGCCCTTCGGTAGCTGAGGTGGGGCCGGCCTGCTGGGAGGAGGCTGGTGCTGTCGGATTCAGGGGAGGGCCGGAATGGAGGCCTCCCGAAGCACCCCCGTACCTCTGCCTCCTAGCAGCGGGCTTTCTGTGGTAGCCCAGTGCCTCTAGATGTGGAGGCTCCATCAAGGCGTCCTTACAGCAGCTCCTGCGGGGATCAGCCGCTTTCCCTTTAAAGCGTTGCAGCTGGGGTGGGCGCTGCATCGCTTGGGGGTGAAGCTGGTCTCTTGGCTACTCCTGGAGTGAAGAACTTTCCGCTGGGCTGAATTGTCTGCCGTTGGCATTTTCAGGTGTTCCAGGCCCTGCTCCTAGGAAAGAGGAAAACTGGTGGTGGTTTATTTTACCCGTACGGTCAGCAACAGCGCGCACTCTTCTGGAGGTCCCCCCATTCTTGGATCAGCTTTCCTCAAAGGGTTGTTGTTATTTTTTACTCCTCTCATTCGAAAGATGGAGTTCTGGGTTGCCCCTTTCCACCTCTTGACTCCACGAGATCCTTTCTACGGTGCTCTATGTTGTCTATACCATGAAGATAAGTGATATCTGGTTGCATGTAATTTTTTTTAGCGTTTGAGTTAATTCATTGGCGTTCTTTGAAGCTTAACTCTCAACTACCTCAAATAAAGCCAGCCCTTCCACATCTGTGGGCGCATTGAGCCCCTATTTTGCAAGCCTTTTTCCTGCACTTGCGAGAGGAGCAGAGCCAAGGCTGTGTCTGCACCCGTGGTGGTTCCAGGCGGATTTTCCCCTCTTTGCCCAGTTGATACTCCCCCCCCCCCCCGCTCTCAAGAGCGCGGCTCCAGCAAAAATGTCCCGGCCCTTGGACGTGTGTCTGTGCAGAACATGTAAACAGGATGAGTAAGAGAGGCTGGGGGGGATGGGCCTGGAGGGGCTGCCAAGCGCCAGCGCCCAATTTCAGAAGGCCGAGTTCCTGAGGGACCTGCCCAACCGCTGCCACCTCGCCTCGTCTGTGAGGGGAACTGCAGCAGCCACCCGTTATTTACTCTGTGGGCTGGGTGCTGGTTCTGTTTTCAGGGCTGCAGAGCCAGGAAATCCTGTCGGAGGATAAGGAATGAAAGCAGCACAAGGGCAGCGTCCATTTTCAGCCTCCAGCCTTCATTGCCACAAAGGGGGTCTAGCCAAGCATTGGGGCGGGGGGGACTGAAGCCAGGAAGACCCACCCAGCAAGCGTGATGGGTCTCTGTCACTTGGTCCCAGTTGGCCGCCAGATTCCCATGCCCAGCACGTCAGGAGGGCGGCAGCATATGGGGACTGTGGCTGGGCTGTGACAGAGTGAGGGGAACCCAAAGCTCAGCTGGCCGCAGGCAGTGGCAGCAGCTGGATCCATAAGGAGGTGAATCCAGACGTCTCTTCCGGGTCCCTGCTTAATCCAGGCAACTGCTGCTCTTACCACTGGGCCGGGCAGCACCCGAGCACACGAATGTGCTGCCCTGTGGCCCTCGAGCCCTTGCCCCAGGAAAGGATGGCCAGGCTGCGTCCTGTCAGCAGCCCCTCCCGTTGGCCAGGCAGGCAGCAGCGGGCGTGGCTTGCACAGGGCAGCCGGGCAAGTTGGAGGAGTCCCTCAGAGTGCCAGGGCCTGGCAGGGGGTTTTGCATTCTCAGCTGCTCTGCAACCCGACCTTGTTTTCTCAAAGGACTGACTGGGCAGAGCTTGGTCACTGCCCCCCTTCAGTGCGTCTTGTGCTTGTTCAGTGTGGCCGGTGGGCAGCAGAGGTAGCCCATCAGCCGGGCACTGACAGGGGTAGTGCATTTGCACAACGCACTATGCCTCCCCCTCCCCGCAAACTGATTAGGCAAATTGTCTGACCCAGGACCCGGTTCTCAACTGGGTGGGCTGTGCTGTGGTGGAGGTGGAGACTCCGGTGCTGACCACCCATTTGCGTAGCTGCAGCTGTTGCGACAAAGGAGCTTTGCCAGCAGTTCCAAAGGAACATCTGCCACCCTGGCTGCCGGTCCTTGGGCCTGGCTACCTAGCAAAGGTTCTGCTGGCCACCTGGCCCCCAAAAGAGCAGGCCCTGCTCCATGCACAGATGAAGGTTGGACATGGTGGCAGCAAGGCTTGGACTGTTTTTCCCCAAAGTGTTTTAGAAAAACGTTTACATGGTGGTGGTTTAGTTTGGTTTTGATTTTGCACACTATGACTTTTGGAAAGGCAGGATTCAAAATGTTCCATTAGATAATTTCACACACTCCACAGTGTAATGTTGGCTGCAAAAAGTAGATATTTCCAAAGCAAGAACTCATTTGCTTGGTTACTGTATCCACACTTTTAAAATACTGAAAATAGTGAGTTTTGGATGTGCCTTCAGATCTACATTAAAGTGACTTTCACCCCATTTTATAGGACGCTCATCCCATTTGCAGCTGCAGAGGGAGATTCTTGCAGCATGTCAGAGATGACCCAAGGGATCATGGCCACAGTCCCCCCACGCCAGAAGGGGACCTGCTCTTCAACGTGATCTATATTTTAGCCATTTCCACACCATCGTATGCTGCTGATGTCCCTGCAGCATGGCTGACACGTGGGTGTCAGTGCAAGGAGGGTGGGGTGGGGTGTGTGAGGCGCGCTCCCTGCTCTGGACTGATCTCGGCGATGTGGGCCACATCAAGAGAGCTGGCCTCCCCCCTGGTCGTCTCCCCGGTCATCCCCCAGATGCGTTGCAGGAGTCTCCAGTGGGCGCAAAGCAACTTCAGGCAGAGAAAATGTCAGGCCCCCAGGGCATGGGGGGGCTGTGTATTTGCAGGCTCATCTGGGGGGGCATTCTTTATGCCTCCTGACTCACCTTTGAGGCCAGGAGAGGATGTGGATTGCCAGCCCCCACCCCACCCCACCCCGCCCGCGTTTTCCCTTGCCTTTGCAGCTGAGCCAGGACTTGGACCGAGGCCAGATCCTGGGAGCTCTCTGTCCGAGCACCCGATGCCCAGGTGCTTCTTTCTTCTGTGTGTGTGTGTATGTGTGTGTGTGTGTGTGTGATTTGCTGAGGCCATTGGAGGAGAAAAGTGCGGTGTTATTTCTAGAGGAAGGCCAGCTGAGGGCCTCGGGGCAGCACGTGCTTTGTTTTTCCACAAACTGAGTTTTGGGGTTTGTATCTCTTTCCAGTGTTTGATTTAGCACTTGCAGTTTTGAAGTGTGGACGTTGAACCTTGAGTGTTTGTTAAGTTAGGTGGTTTTTATTTTATATACAGGCCACTTTGATGGACCTTAAGTAGAGGAATAGCTACTTAATAGTCAGGGGTGAGTCAGTAGGAGGGCCTTGTCGTAGAGCCTTATTTTCGTCTCAAGGATCCAACCCAACCCCTCACCTCGGGCCACTAGATTCAGACCGCAAAGGTCTGGAGGAGCACCAGATGGCAGCAAAGCTTTAGGGTTTCCAGTAACCCTCGGTTGTCATCCAGTGGTTGTTCAGAGGTTTGTAGAATGTGAAGATTGGAAGGTGCCTGGAAGATCATCTAGTCTATCCCCCAAGCCCTCTATGATCGCCCCAACCTCACTCCTTCGCCTCCCCTTCACCCACCACCAGGCTGCCAGAGCTGAATGTTCTCCTTGCTCAGGAGAATATTAAGCCAGAGACCAGATCTGGTTGTGTGGAGCCTCTGAAAGGCACCCAGCAGCTTTTGGCTGGGGTGGGGTGAAGATGGGAGGGGGAATCAGCCTCCACCCAGGCACCCCGTCCAGATGCACGTCTCCCTGTCAGTATCGCCATCATAGACTGAGCTGACTTAAAAGTCTTAGTAAGGACTGTGTGCTATGAATGAAGATGGCTGGGATTCTAACTTGGGCTTAACTTGGTTACCAAATGACCCACTTTCAGGCTTCACAGCTGGGCTGGGCTTGCACAAAACACTTGGCTCCTGCTGGAGCTTTACCTGTTGTGTGAATATTTCCACAGTTGTTACTGCATTGGGCCACGATAGCCAAGAACATCAATGAAATCTCTCAAAATGTACCCCGAAGGTAAAATTTGGGAAGGGGGGTTTCCCAGGGACAGAGATCAGGAAATACAGAGCAGCCTGGTATTTGAGCCACTGTTCCGGTCAAACTTTTGAACTTATGGTTTATGACAATTTTTCAATTGTCTCAATGTGGAAATTCGCAGAGAAAATGTAAACACCAGCCTTACAACCAACAGAAAGCTCAGGAGAGTTTCTCTGGCTTGTGTTGAAAGGGTTTTTTATGGCGCTATTGATTATGAAGCCTGTTGTGGCCTGTGACGTCACTGTGCCCAAACATGGGTGGGATGAGCATTCCCCCCCCCACCCCCCATTTTAAAAATATGTTGATGTGACGTGCAACGGACTCCTTTTCCCTTCCGTTTTGAGATGAGGGTGTCTGGGATTGGAAGGCTGGCACATGCCCCACCTGCCTCAACTCGGTTTCTTTCTTTTGCTTGACAGATTTTTCTGCCCAAGTGAATTCCAACTCCTTAAGTTCTCCGACGAGCCGGGCCCCTATGACTGCACCTGCCCTCCATCCATCTATGGGGCCTAGCATTGGGGGCTCCTTGGGGTCACCCGGCCAGCTTCATTCGCCCATCAGCACTTTAAGCTCGCCCATC
The DNA here is from genome assembly GCF_059951505.1 of Python bivittatus. NCBI lineage: Eukaryota > Metazoa > Chordata > Lepidosauria > Squamata > Pythonidae > Python > Python bivittatus. Next base: position 11,108,852 of record NW_028277076.1, on the reverse strand, counting down.
AATGGCATGGGGCCACCCTTCTCCGTCATCAGCTCCCCGATGGGGCCGCACGCAATGTCTGGACCGTCCACCCCCGGCCTTGGATTTGGAACTGGCAGCCCCCAGGTGAGTCACCAGCCGTCTGAACCGGGGGGTGCCTTTGGGGTTTGGAGAGGGGGCTCTCCTGGAAGGGCCAATTCTGTTCTGGAAGGCCACTGGGGGGGGAGTTGTTCAGCACCCCGTCTTTTCGCTCCAGGTTGCATCCTGCCACCTTAGTTCCTGCTTACCTTCATGCCTTGGCAGGTGGGCGAGCCATTCTCTGTCTTCTTGGGGTAGATTTTAGCTGTGTGGTTCTTAGAAAGACATGCAGAGCTGCATGTGCTGTTCGTTGCATAAGAATAAATATGTATGTTCGCTCTTTTTTATTACCCGATGGAAGAAATGCTGTGGACACACCCTGTGACTTTTCAGGGCCTACTTTCTCCCATAAGTGCCACATTAAGCATCGTGTCGGGTGGTCTCTCTCCCCTTGCACCCCCACTGAAGAGAAGGCCTCATTGTCTGGAGGCCTTCGCTGCAGGCGCTGCCTGAAAGGGGTCCCCTCTGCTGCACAGCAGGTTGCTTCTTCAGAGAGAAGCGAGAGATGTGTGGTTGCTAAAAGGTGATGAACGATGCTCAGTGAATGGAGGGCCGCATGTGTAACTGCCTTTGGGGAGCCCAAGCATGCGGACCCTTTGCCTCCCCCCACCCTTCCTGCTTTCATGCTGCTTGGAAGCAGCCAGTGCCGGATCAGGACCGCCTTGGTGCGATCCAGGGGGCTCGTCCTCCTCCTGAGCAAGGAAGGGGCCCCAAAGCTGCCAGGCCCAAGGGGTGTGTGCTGCCCAGGAAGGCCGCGTGGCTGTTCCCTCCCGCGTGGTGGTCGTCCTTCTTGGGAGGCCACAGGCTGGATGGACCCGACGGTGATGCTTTCCAGGGGAGAAGCTGTCCCGCCACGGAGACTGGTCCTCCGGATAAAAATAGCGAGAGCTGAGCTGGTCTGCCACCTGTTACTGGCGCCGTGGCCGGGCTCCCCGTCGCTCATTCATCCAGGGGAAGAGGGGTGGGGTGGCCTGGCGAGGCGAGGCGAGGCGGGGGAGGCCGGGAAGACACGGTCCCCCGCCTGCCAAGGTTGCTGCTGCTCACTTGACTGGTTCCGGCTGCTCCCAGGGACCTGGGCACCTGCCAGGCCTTTGCGTTGCTCATCAGCCTGATTGGTGGCAAAGGCAGAGGAGGCGGCCTGGCTGGCCCTGGGGCTTAGGATGACTGCGGGGGGTGAGCCTCCAGGCGTGCAGCACTCGGCTTCCCGCAGGCTTCGTGCCCAGCTCCCTGCCGGGCGGAGTCTCCACTGGCTGCAAAGAGGCCTTTGGGATTAGCCCGGCTGCTGTCCTACATTGCCACCCTCCCCCCCGCACTATCTTCTCTGCCCTTCTGGAAAGGGGAACCCCTCCAGGCTCCGAGGGAGGTGCCCTCCTGGGATGCGCAGTGCCTGAATTGCCCTTTGGGGAACTGGGGCAGGAAAGAGCTGCAGGGCACGAAGTGTAGGGGTTCCCCTGTTACCTTTGCGTGCAGGAAGGCTCCCCCTTGCAACTTCTGCATCACAAAGGGAACAGAAGAAGCTCGGTTCGCAGCCGAGAGCCTTTGGCCAAGATACTCTGGCAGACGGGCATCCTTCAGCCCACAGAGTTTGTAGAGAAGCACTGTTGGCTGAGGGCAGGTGGCTTCTGAGCATGCACAAAACGCTTTCCCTGCGTGGAGGTCAGGGGCAGGCGTGTCTTTCGCGGTTGCTGCATTCAGCCCTTGCAGCCCATCCACCTTCGTCCACCCTCAAATGCCATCGTGGCTCGGGAGAGAGAAATGGGGGTGGTCCTTAAACTCTGGCCCCTTCAGCAACAGCCCATGGATTCCAGACAAGTGTGGATGCCGGGCAACTCGGGGGTTGAAACACCCGCGTGCTCTGCTTGGAAAGCTTCTGAGCCTGCTGTGACATCACGGGAGTCCAGCCAATGGTTGGGGACCAGGGAAGCCCAGTGACTGGCTGGAACGTGCTGCGGCTCTTGGTTTGCAACAGGTTTTGCTTCCTTTCTCGGAGCAGCTGAGGGGGCGCAAGATGCGGAGGGCAGCCCGACCGTCAATGGAGGGGCGTCAAAGCGGGAGGGGCCCAGGAACCCGGGGTCCTGCGAAAGTCAGCCATCCCCAGGGGTCTGTGAGGTCAAGAGGGGGAGCGAGAGCGGGGTGCCCATAGGCACCCACCCATCAGGGGTGGCCCCCTCACCCATAGGTGGTCAGATGCTCTGCACCCCAGCACAAGATGTGGGGAGAGAGAGGGCTGCTTTCATCCACCTCCCCTCTGCGTTTCCCGAGAAAGGGCCTGCCTTCAGCCCATCTTTAGATCTGGTCCGCAATGCAAAGACTGGAAATGCACAAGTGGGGGGTGGGGGGTGAGGGCCGGGCTCTCCATATCCTGACAGCTCCCAGGGAGGGAGGCATGGGCTCCTGGCCAGGTGAAGCGGACTTCCTGGAGGAGGGGAACACAGGGCCAGCCAATCCCTTCTCCTTCTCTTCCTCCTCTGCCCTCAGCTGGAAGGCCCTGGGAGGGGGAGACGGGGGTTGGCACCTCTCCAGAGGAGAGGCTCTCCCTCCCCTCCCCAGGCCTACCAGGCTGCAGGGTCAATGCAGCGCGTGCCCCATCATGGAGCAGCAGTTGCACTGATGGAAGGCGTCAGGTCAGGGTCACTCGCCATCCGCTTCAGCTGCAGCTCTTGTGCCAGGTGGACGCTCAGACGCAGAGGGCTGCGCGGGGGAGGCTGCTGCAGCTCTATACTCCCCTGGGACGGGGGCTTAAATGGGCCTCAGCACATGGTACCATTTGGGGCAATCTGATCAGAGCTGTGCCCTGTGTTTTCTGGCAAAATTTCCTGGCCTGTTTTTTATGCTAAGAAAGTGGTTGCCTATAAAGTGCACCTCTGAGGCCATGATCCTTTTCCTTTGCAATTCATATGATCTTGCGGGATTTTGCTGACTGTAGGGAGAGTCTCTGGTCTTCTGGATTGCTGCTACCCAGATGCTTCCTGCTCGGCTTCAAGCATATCTAAGCAGCACTAGAGCTCGAAGATTGCCCTGCTGAGAATCAGCCTAAGTGCATGGGGCATTGTTCTTACAAACATGCGCACGGTCCCTGGATGTAGCAGTCAGCGCAAATTCTTTTACAGTCTAGATAGGAGTTCTGAGGACTGAATTGCTTATTGATGTGGGGAAAAAAGTCATTCAATCTTTGCTGCAAAGCTGGGGAATTTGAGCTGATTCACAACCCATCACCCCCTATTGCCCATTCACTCCAAGTGCACAGCCGCGCCTTCTCTTGCATTTGGCACCCTTCATGTCATGTCAGAACCTCAACCTTTGAGCAGCGGAGTTGGAGGGACCATCATGGCTCCCTCACTACCCGCTTTGCTGAGGCCTCTCTGGTGATGCTGCATGGGGGGGAGGTACAGCGATGATGATGATGATGATGATGATGATGATGATGATGATGATGATAGGAGAAGGAGAAGGAGGAGTATAGGAGTATGATAGGAGAAGGAGGAGGAGGAGTATAGGAGAGAGAGAGAGAGAGAGAGAGAGAGAAAGAAAGAAAGAAAGAAAGAAAGAAAGAAAGAGAAAGAAAGAAAGAAAGAGAAAGAAAGAAAGAAAGAAAGAAAGAAAGAAAGAAAGAAAGAAAGAAAGAAAGAAAGAAAGAAAGAAAGAAAGAAAGAAAGAAAGAAAGAGAATTGGTGCCCAGCTATACAAGCAGGTTCTAGGTAATTCCCTCCAACAAGAGCCAGAGGCCAGAAGCGGGCTAGGCTCAGAGGCACCAGATGGGGTCAGGGAAGGGAGAGTTGCTGAGTGCCCCAGAGGACGCACAGACGCATGGGCAGCCAGATGGACTGGCACCATCCCTGGAGAGTCTGTTCCTTCCAGTGAGGCCTGTCTGTTGGGGCGCAGCATCCCGTTCATGCACTTACGTATAAATCCACAATCATCCTGCATATTAGGGATGCATATAAAAGTTGGGTCTCAGCATGCTCTGAAACCCTTCCAGCGATGGTCCCACTTGAACAAGACAAGAATCCTGGGCAGGGGTGCGGGGTGGGGATTCCTTCTCAGCCTTATTTCACTGGGCAGCTTCTTTGCTTCTTCCCCTGTGGATGGAGAGCAAAAGGCGAGCCAAGTCCTCTTCCTCTGTGCCCTGCTGGGGACTCCTTTTCTGCCCTTCTGCAGAAAGACCTTCTTTTTTCCTTGCTCTGGGGTTTCCTTTCGGATAAACAGTTCGCCTCCTCAAGTAGGTTAGGTAGAAGTCTTCAGTTCAGATAAAATGCAGAAAGAACAATGAAAAATGAAACAAATCTAAGTCAGAAATGGCCAGTTTGAGGACAACCCGCAGAGGAATGTTCAGGAGACGCTGGCGGAGCTGATTCCTCCGCACAATGGAAGCCTTGAGAGAGCAAAGGCAGAACGCACAGAATGTCTGTTGCGAGGTGCTGCTAGGTGGCCGCAGCTCTGGACGTCACGGCCCTCCAGCCCCTCCCCGCCTTCTAGAGTGGGGTGGCTGCCTGCTGTCCGCCCGAGAGAGATCCATCGACACCTTGCATCAGTCCCAGAAAGCCTCGTCCGGGGAGGTGGCGGGGGGAGTATCTGCCAGAAAGGCAGACTCCCCCAGCCCCCGTGCCCTCCCCCCCCGGGCTTCAACAGGAAGGCTTGAGAGAAGGCTTTTCCCGAGATGGGGCAGCCCATGGACTGCCCCTGCACAAGGTCCTGCAGCACAACCCCCCCTTGGCTTTCCCTATAAAGACGGGGGGGGAGGGGCAACGGCCAGCCTCTGCCGTCATCGCACGGCGTGGACGCTGCCTTGCGTGAAGGCCCTTCCGGCCCCCTGGAGAAGAGGTGGGCCTGGTTCCTCGTTGCCCGCAGTACCAGGTCCTTGACTCGAACCCCACCCCCGAGGACCAGGGGGCCCCGAGTGAAAGAGCCCCATAGCCCAAGGAGGGGGTCTCCCCATCTTTCCTTGTGTACCTCTTTTGGAGGCGGGTGGTGGGAAGGATTTTGCTGCTGGAGGGCAGAGGGGCTGAGGTGTTGCTGCTTCCTCATGAGGGGATTGGAGTTTTCGCTCCCCTAAGAGGTTTCTTGAGAGTAAGAGCAGCTGGCACTGGAACCAGTGACCCCGAGCGCTGCGTGTGTGTCTGTGTGTGTGCCCAAATGGAGTCTGACCCCCATCTCTCGGGCTGTTTTCATTTGGACCTGTGTGCTGAGCAGCAGCGGGGCTGGATGGCCTCTGGGGCCTGATTCCTAGGGCCATGGTGGCTGGGACCTATGGGCACTGAGGTCCACCCACAGGGAAGGGCAGGTCCTCACCCTGGGCACCCTGGCGCTGCACAAATGGAAGAGGAAGGCTGCCGGCGCCTGATGGGGAGGAAGGAAGCCCACACGGCGCCGAGGCTTCCAGGCCCGGCCAAAAGGGGAACCCCTGGGGGATGGGATGGGGGGCATCCCCTCCGGAGGCTCTGAGTCAGCAGCTGCTGGAGGTTTCAGCAACTCGGGGGGGGCAGCCCCTAATCCCCTTCTTGACTCTTTCTCTTCCAGGGGAGGATGTCTTCCAAGCCCCCTTCGCCCCTTCCCCAGAAAAGCAGAGTGGAGGTTGCCCAGGGTGAAAGATGCGGGGAGGGTAAGAGCTGGGCTCCAATCACTGGCCAGGTGCCCCCCAGGCCAGAAGCTCTTCACCCCAGAGGCTCCCTGGGGTTGGCATGCAAAGGGCAGGGAGCCCACCCTGGTTTTAATGGGGGGGGGGTCCTGTGTTGCAGGTTTAACAAATGCACGCTGGGGTGAATGAGACAATTGTTTTTTGGCTTTGGTGGCAATGTAATATCTTAGAATATTGCTGTTAAAATGTAATATATTGGGTGTTTCGTGACACTTGAAGGGAATGAGGCTGGTTCTCTGCCCGCCCGCCCGCCGCATTACATCTAGATCGATGTTAAGGTTGCGAAAAGGTTGAATAATGTTCTTTGGAAACCCGAATAGCCGCTGCTGCTTGCCCCCACTTCCCGCCTGATCTCCAGCGAATGGGAAGGGGGAGAGGGATGCCCCCGTTTCGCCCCCGAGCGAGGAGAAGGAATCGGCAGCCGAGCCGAGCGGGGAATTTTGCGCCCGGCGGCTTCGGCTCCCGGGAGGAAGCGGGCGTAGGAAGAACAGCGACGCCTCCGCCGGGGATTCCCGGCTCTGCCCAAGGAGGCCGCCCAGCAGCCGGGGGGGCGCGCTCGGTCCCCGCGTGTTTGAGCCGCCCAGGGGAAGGCGGCGCCCCTCCGGAGCCCGCGGTCCCAGGCCCGCCCAGCCCTCGGGCCTCCCGTGAGGGGCCAGGCCCCTGCGTGGCCCCTGCGGTGGCAGCGCCCCAGCAGACGAGCCCCGCTGCCCTGCCCTGCGCCCTCCGCTTGCGCTCCCCGGGACGCGAGCTGCGCGAGGAGCGTTTGGGGCTGAGCGGCTTCCTGCGGAGCGGGGGTCTCGGGCCGCGCTCCTCCGCCTCCGGCTGTGTTCGCCGGCGCCTCCCGCGCGTGGGCCGGGAGCAGCGGAGGTGGCCGGGGGGCAACCTTCCCACTATCTGCTTGCCCGTCCCGAGGGCAGCCGCGTGTTGGGCTGCGGGCTCCCGGGCAGGCTGCGCTGGGCTGCAGGTTCAGTCCCAAGCCCTGCAGGAAGTCCGCCGCTGCCTGATGCGGCTTCTCCATCTCCAGTTAGCCTGGCCGAGCCGCCCGAGGGCCGCCTGCTCCTCTCTTACTGTTTCTTGTTTGCGAGCTTTTATGCCGGATCCCCCCATATCTGACAGTTCGTAAGGGAGTTTGGGCTCTGTGGTTTGGGAGGGTCCGCCAAGAGAGGAACGGCCTGCCCTCCTTGCGTCCAGGGTACCTTCCCCCAACGTGCAGTGGCAGTGCAGCCAACCAAGCCTGGCTGCTGCGTGAATGCAGCGGCTGGGTCTGTAGCTGACACGCCGTGCACACCCACCCTCGTGCCGTGCGGCTGCTCCTGGGCCCACACCAGAAATCCCTGGCCAGGAGCCCCAAAAAGATTTTGGGTTTCAGGCCCAAATCCAACTGGGCTAGCATCCAGAGTCTCACTGGCCTGCATTGCCAGCTGGGGGATTGGGCCTCATGAGCAGCTTGGGAGGGGTGGAAACCCAGGCCTAGAACCCCAGCGGGCTCCAGAGCTCAATGGTGGGGCTCTTCAGGCAGATACCATCTCTGAGTCGGACCCACCTCGCCAGAGCTCTGCACAAATGGGGCGACAGAGGCCAGTGGAGGAAGGACAAGATAAGCCGCCTTGGGAATTTTGACCGAAGGCCGGATTGTATAGAGAAATGGATAAAACACAATAAAACATCCATAAACTGGTTTTTTCACTAAGAAGTGTAATACGTGGCTAAAAGAAATAAAGAATTTTGTAATGCAAGTCTATTCAAAACAGGGAAATCTATAAGCAGCTTTATTTGAATTTGCCTGCTGTGTTGGTTTCGTGTGATGGGGGGTGGTCCTGGTCTTTCAGCATCCAGGAGGCCCAATCAGAAGGTCTCCCCCTCAGCCTGGGCAGGTCACGGGCCTGGCACGTGGGGCTGGCGCAGTCTGGGAGACGGAGGCATTCCGTTCTTCTTTTGTGGCGGGAAGACCCGATTCTCACTTCCCAAACATGCATGCAAGCCAGGAGATAGGATTGTGCTGATGGCGGCATTTTTCTAGAGGAAACAGGGTGGTTTGCAAATGAAAAAAGCTCACAGAGCCACATTAGATTGGGGAAACCTCTCTCAAACTATTTTTGAAAGAGGAGATGCAAACATGTATTAAAAGAATGCAGTTGAAAATGTGTATGTTGCAAACTGGTGTGGAAGTAGGTAAAAAATGGGAAACAGAGTAAACCCAGAATTGGCACGCAGCATCTCTGCCCGTCTCACTTGCATTAGCAAAGCTTGTTCACCACGAACAAGGGAAGGCTTGAATCGACCCCCCCAGCCCTTGGGGGTGCTAAGAGAGAACGAGGACTGTTGGGCAGCAGGGAGACCTGGGGGCCTCGGGTGGGGTTGCTTGGGGTGATTGCTCAGCCATGGTGCAGGTCCTTGCCCACCCCAGAAGCCTTTGTTTGCTGGCTGCACTCTGTGGTCCTGCCTTGTTACTGGATCAAGCTGTGCACGTTTGCCCTGACCGCCCATGGCACTGCCCTCCATGGCGGGTGCTGGGCAGGGTTTCTAACTGCAGACCTCCCTTTCTTGTCTCTGTTTCCTCCCAGCTCAATTCCCCCCTGAACCCGGTGAGCAGCACCGAAGACGTCAAGCCTCCCCTGGGCCTCAACGGGGTTCTCAAGGTGCCCGTGCACCCGTCATCCGCCATGGCCTCCTTCACCAAGCACATCTGTGCCATCTGTGGAGACAGATCCTCAGGTAACGCCAGCTGGAATTGCCGCTGTGGCAAAGTCTCTGCTCCCAGTTAGTTTCTGATTGCAGTTCTGGAACTTCTCACGAGTGGGCACGAGACGTCTTCGTGCTTGCTAACTAAGGGCTCTCCTCCCTCTCGCATGAAACGCCCCACGCTCACAGCGTTCTGTGGGCCTTCAGGATCTGGCAGCTGAATCTCTCTGTCCGGATTCTGGCACCATCATTCTGAGCTGAGGTAGCTCATGCCCCATTAACCTTTGGCCGAGTGCCTCCCCTGGGTGGCAAGAGGACTTGGTCTCAAAAAGGAATATGGTGACCCTTCCTGCCCCTGCGTCGAGGGCATCAAGATGCTGAAGTGAAATAGAACCGATCTCTTTGAAGGCCGGAGTTTAGGCTCAGACCCACAATCCAGATTGCGTTGCCACTCCGGTCCCACCCCGTTGGGTTTGTGGTGCCAAGCAGGGCCTGGGCGTCCCCGTGCCCACCTCCTTCCTACCGGCCCCCCATCTTCTCTCCCTGCCCAGGTAAACATTATGGGGTGTACAGCTGCGAGGGCTGCAAGGGGTTCTTCAAGCGGACGGTGCGGAAGGACCTGACTTACACTTGCCGGGACAATAAAGACTGTCTTATCGACAAGCGCCAGCGGAACCGGTGCCAGTACTGCCGGTACCAGAAATGCCTGGCAATGGGCATGAAGAGGGAAGGTAAGGCCGGAAAGAGTTCAGGCCGGTCATCGCTCTGAATGCTGTCCTGCATAGTCAGTGTCCTTCTGGTGGTCAAATAAGATGGAATCACAGGATGGCAGGGCTGGAAGGGTCTAGACCCAGAGGGCTGGCTGGGGAATTCTGGAGTTGAAGTCCACCCATCTTAAAGTTGGTAAGGTTGAGAAACACTGGCCTAGACCAACCTCCTCTCCACTGGACAACAGCGATATTTCGAATGCACTTGAGCATTCAGAATTTATCTGTTGGCCCTGCGGAATCAGCTGAAGCTCCCTTCCTTGGGCCGAGCGCACGGCCTTGCTCCTCGCTTACACGCACGCCTCATTCCTTCGATGTCGGGGTCTAGCTTGATGGAGGCGAGTCCCAGGCCTGCCGCTTCGTTCTCGGTAACATGCAGGTCAGGTCTGAGAACTGCAGTGGTTGACCCAGGTCAGTGAGGAACCGCTGCCCTCTCAGGAAAGAAGAGGAAACTGCTCAAGTAGTAAACCAACGTTTTGCCAAACAGAGGCGTTGCCGGTTTAGAGCATAGCAGTTCGCATTCCTTTTTTTTTTAATCCTCACAACTTTGCATTTTTCCATGATTCCACGCTGTCCATTTTGCATCAGCATCCATGCCGTGACCACTGGACATTGTATTTTGGTGTCCCTCGGGCATGAGATGGCAACGCTCTCTTTCCAAGACTTGGATATGATCATAAGGACTAGAGGCTTATGGTTAAAAAAAAGTCCATTTAGGACTGTTTTGTATAGTCTGCTCAGGGAACATTACGGAGTGGATTTCACACCCTTGGTGTTCTTAGGAAGTAACTTTGGCGCCGACACCGCTGCTGTGTGTCCTTTCTCCTCCTCGTGTCCTTGAAAGCCACCAAGGAAGGAGCTCTCTTAGGTGGGTTTAGAAGAAGGCTGGGCCTTGGTTGCGTTCTCTTCCAGGAAAGTGCACGTAGCAGTAATTTCAGCACGCCAGTTCTCATCACCAGCCCTGTGGATCTTCTGGGTGGGCTTGGGGTGGTCTGGTTCCCTGCACAGGCGTGCCTGCTCCCCCTCCATGAGAAGGTCCTCCTCTTTCTCCAGTTGTGGCCTTCTCCAGAATGGCTGGCTGGGACGCAGGGGTGGGAAATCTCCAGGAGAACATTCAGATGGGTGCCGGGTGTTGGACATGTCAGCCCTTCATGGTAGACCAGAGTAGGAAACCAAAGTCATGTGTGCTAATACTTCCTTTATTATAAGGTTAGAGTAACAGAATCTTGCAAGTCTGAATGTGCTTTCCCTTTCCCTCCCTTGCTTTCCTGGATTACATTTCTGTCCCGGACTCAGATTTCTTTCATCTGACCGTTGTCTTCATTGTGGCTCTTCCTCCTGTTCCTCAAGGTTATTCTTTTGGCCCATTAAGGCAAGGCAGTGATGTTTGCAGGTCCTACAGGCTTTTTGCCAATTGACTGAGTAATTTTTAACTTGTCTTTTAAAATACTGTCATCTTCTTTATCCTCCCCAAAGAGTTCAGTGGTGGAAAAAGGATTGCTCTTCAGTGGAGACGTTTTGCATCATTCAAATCCAAGTTGGTTGGCTATGAAACTCAGGGAGTGTGTTTAGTGGGTGTGTCCCCCCCCCGTGTACCTCCTTGCAGGGTTGTAGTGAAGACAAAATGCGTGCTGTTCTGTTGCCTTGGTAGAAAGCTGGGATACAAGCTCAGAGGAGCTGCTGGGAATAATTACTGACCAAGGGCACCAGTTAATCATCTCCATGTGCGATAGACAAGGCAGAGGAGGAGGGCTTCTGTGGGGTTGGGGAGGCCCTGTCCCCTCTCTCCCTCCACCGGGGGACCCAAGCCCTGTCTCCCTCTCTCCCAGCCCAGCCACCTTCATGGCTGTCAGGGTGACCTGGCTACGGCCACAGACATCTTGGCCTCTGCAGAAAGGCCAGAGGGGAGGGTGGCAGCGGAACCCTCATTGGGCCCTGGGCTTTGGGCCATGAATGGAAAGCTCAGGCCCGCTCTTCCTGCAGGAGCTGGAGGAAGGGCAGGGAAGAAGGGGGCTTGGAGGGGGCAGGTCAGAAGGGGGCAGCTGTAAGGCAGGTGGTAGGAGGAACCCGACCTCAGTAGCCTCCCCGCCCAGCAGCTGTGCGGTTTTTGCCCGCTGGTCTTCTGTGACTTCTCCGCCTGTCTAAGTTAGTGGGCTTCCTGTGGCAGTGCGTTCCGCAGGCTCTCAAGTGTCACCTGGGAGTGTCCTTCCTTGGCTTGTCCAGTGCTTCAAATCATAGTTTAAGGGTCTCCCCTCACCTTCCTCTAATAAAGCAGCATCTTCCAGAGGGCAGAAAATGCCCGGCAGGTTGATGAGGAGCAGCCCCCGTGAGGGCAGAAGGGATGCCCAGTTGGGGCATTGGGAAGAAGCCAGGAAAATCCACAGGACAAGTGAGGCTTCTTCAGTCCAGCCTGACGCCTGGCACCACATGGGCATCACTGAGGGCAATTTGGCTTTGGAAGGCAAACAGCTTCCTCTTGCTTCCTCCAGGAGGAGGTTGACTTCCAGCCTGTGCTCTGGGATTCCATGGTGGTCTCCCATCTAAGTACGCCTCTCCTTAGCTTGCAAGCCGCAGCTGCTGAGGTGTGGAAGGGAGGGGCGCCAGCTTTCCCTCTGGCCTCCTCGGGAAGAGCGTTGCCTGCCCCCGGCTTTGATCGGGACACTCAGCGTGGCCCCAGCGAGGTCTGCTCTGTGGCTGGCTCTGCAGAAGGCGCTCGCCCAGGCTGCCAGGCCCACAGAACTGATGCTTCTGGGCGCTCTGCCAAGCTCCTGAACCCAGGGAGAGGGCCGGAATAGGGGCGAGGGAGCCAGCTTCTCTGGAACTTCTGCCCGCCTCTGAGGCAGCTGCTTGGGCTGCTCGTGGGGATGGCATTCCCTCAGGCCGCATGGGGGCACAGGCTGGCAAGCAGCTTCTGCAGGTAAGGAGGTGGGCGGTGAGCCCGGCAGTCCCTTCCTTGAAGGTGTGGGCAGGTAGGCCGGCCATCTGCAGGTGGACTTGGGGTGTAGACTGGGTTCGCTTCTGGACCAAAGACCCAGGCAGGTTCCTGGTTTCAGGAGGAGGAAGCGAGAAACCTCTTGGCAGCTCCCGAGCAGGGTGGGAGAGAAATGCCTCCCCCTTCTGCTGTTCTCTGGCAACCCCTCTTCAAGATAGTCTGCCTCAGGAAGTGGAGGTTCCATCTTCTGGATAGGACCCTCCTTACCAGCCTTTCCAGGCATCAGACTTAGGAAAATAGTACCATCCCGTGGCCAAGATGCTCTTCATTCATTGATGGCAATTTTTTGTGTCCCTCTTTTCAGGTTAACAATTGTGGCTCACAAGAAGTAGAAATAACCATAAATGAAAATGCAGCCAGCCGTTCAAAAACAAAATTCACAGGGCAGTTGATCATGATGGCCCCATGGAAGGATGGACTGAATTTTGGGGGGGGGGGGGCACTTGCCTTCCTCCCCCTTTGTTTGGAAGGGGAGTGCAGGGGAATGGCACCGCTCTCTGCTTGGTGGCCTTCTTTTCAACAACGTGTGGGATCTGGCGCAGGAGGCAGCCCTTGGCTTCCACGTTGGCGCTTCCTGCCTTGGGCTCGGCTTTAGCCCTGGCGCCATGCAGTGCCCCTGCCTCCTCCGGGCAGGAATCCAACCTTGGGCGCCCCTGGCAGATGGCTGCCAGCCTCCTCTGGAGCCCGCCCTCCCGGGGTCTCCTCTCGCTCTCACAAACAGCTCTTGCCCTCTGAAGCTTTTCTTGCCACTTGGCATGGGGGGTGGGGGGTGGCGCAGAGAACAGGTCTTCACCTTCCCTTGCTTGACGCTCCTTCTGGTGTTCATTTTGATGAATTATTTAAGTGGCTGTAAGCCACGAACCTCTTTTAACGGATCAGGGTGCTTATAGCTATCTAATTAGAACGCCAGAGGTACAATTGCAGCAAAGTTTAAAAGAATAAAGCACTGGATTTTAAATCAGTTAAATGCTATGCAGTTAAAAGGCTTGGATAAGTAGCTGGGCTCGGAGTGTCCTCCCAGTTCTAGCAAAGGGACAGCTTGTTCCAGAACTGGACCTGCCCAGGGAAAGCAGAAGCAGCCATAGAGGATGACTCTGTTCACAGCAGGACCTGCAAAACGTGCCAGGCAGGTAGGGCAGGAGGGGTGATCCTACACTCCATCCAGTCTTCCCACCCTGCAGTCACTGGTGCCCACGTCGCCCAAACTGGGTCTTTCTCCTCCAGGCGGGAACCAGTGGCTTCTCGGCCAAAGCCGCTAAAGGCCCTCCTTGCCACAGGGCCCGGATCCTGCAGGTCCAAGAGGTGCCCCAGGCTGCCACCTGCTCTGTAAGGGTGGTGTGACCCGCCCCCCCAGAACAGGCCTTTCTTCCCAGTTCAGAATCAGTCATATTCCCACATTGTTCTTCCTTTCGGCCTGGAGTCATTCGGAGGCCCCCCACCTGCGGCGGCCAGAAGGAAGTAGAACTGCATGTCCCTAACCTGTCTCTCTCCTGGTACTGAGCACCTGTTGAGGGGGCCACTTGGCCATATCCAGGTCTAAATCCAGGTTGAAAAGGGTGAAGACAGTGTGTTTCATCCAAGAGCTCCTGGAGTTGCTATGCTGTTGCCTTTTCCACCAACCTGGCTAAATATGGGTTACTGGACACTGTTGTGAATTCAGCTGGGTCCAAAGATAGTTTCGTGAGCAAGAGCAGCTCTGTTGCCTTTTTAAGGGGGCAGGAAACTCTGCCCTGCCGAGGGTTGGTAAGAGCATTTTAATACTTTTCTTGGGGGCAAAGTTTTTAGAGGGCCGTGCCAGCTAAGCCAGGGAGGGATCCAGCACACAGATTCAAGATGCTTCTCCACCTCCTCAGGAAAACCAGTTCCAGAACTGTCTCAGATGAATCTTATTGGACCATGTGGGAGGCATCGTAGGAATGGGTCCCGGCCCAAGCGGTTCGTGCAGCAGCACCCAAATTGCTCACAGTTTGGCTCCGATGCAATCTGAGAGCCAGCCAGAGCCGCAGAAGACACGGCCATCTGCTCAACAACTTGAAAGATCTCCCTTGGACAGTTCTCCATGGAAGCCACGCTGCTACACAGAAGATGTGGCGATGCCACCATTATGCCTGCTCATATCCACCACTGCCATAACTGAAAGCACTGTCCTATCTCCCCCTTAAGTCATCTTTTCTCAAGGTTACCCAGTTCCCTTCTCAGAAGACTTATCTTCTAGTTCCCCATCATCATCCTCACTGCCGCTTTCCAAACCCCAAGCGTTGAGGCCAGGCCGACTGGTCTGCTGTTCCCTGGATTTGGTGGTTGGGCAGGGGCGGGGGTCCCTTCCAGTGTCCGATGCTTATGTTCTGTGGGGCTTCCCAGAGATTTGGCCCAGGCTGTTCCGTACCCTGCGTGGAGCCCTGGAGATCTGAACTCATTCAAGGTCAATAGACACTCCCTGATCAGATCCCTAAGATGCCCAGGCTTGCATTCTATTCCTTCACCAGTCCTTCTTAATTTCCCTCGGGAACACTTATCCTGTCCTCAGAGAAGCCCGCCCCTCCCCACCCTGGAGCAGAGGCTTTCTGCTTTGTTTTCTATCGTTCCTTGGCTACCTTCCCTGAGCATCTGACGTACCGATTCCTTTTCCATCTAGGCTGAACATACTTCCTCTTGCCCTCCTTCACTTTGTCTGATAACCGCCGTTTCTTCTGGGCATCAGCTTTTCTAACAGTGGCCACTGTTGTTTCTGCCCCACCTTGGCAGCCCTCCTTTATTTGCCTCTTCCTGCTTTCTGCCCTCCTCTCAGCTCCAAGGGGTGGCCGGGAGACGGAGCCTGGCGACAGGCCGTCAGAGGAGGGCTTCGGAGGGGCGCTAGAAGAGCGGGAGGGAGACAGCCACGCAACACGCTGCTGGCCAAACCTGGCGTCTTTCCTGGTTTGAGTCACCCTTCCAGGGGGCACCCTGCTCCCGCGTTTCCAGAAGGGCCTAGTGCTGTTTCTAGAGAGTGCTGAATCTGCGTTAACAAGGATCCCATGGATCTAAGAAGACCTGGCAAGGGCTTTGAGAAATGCTGCTGAGGCACTGTGTGGGCAGAAGCCTCCGTGGAGGCCAGGGGTCCAGTCTCCCCTGCAGCCCGGTCGATGACCGGAGGGGAGGGGTCCCATCCGCAGCAGCTTGGGGCAGCTGGGCAAAAGGCCGGTCCTGGCCGTGGCATTGACGGAGCATCCTAGGCTGTGTCTGTGGCAAAAATGGTGTAAGGATAGGAAAGGAAACTGCGTTAGAACTGGAAGGGTGACTTGAAGCTGTCTTTGCTGCAGGCTGGGAGATGAGGTGAAGGTACCTAACAGAAAAAAAATTATGGGGGGGGGCATTAAATTTCCCCTGTCCTCAAGGATTGCTGATCCCCCCTTGCGCTTTCTTCCTCCTTCCTCTGTGAAGGAAAATGTCGTCAGCAGGGTGGGTCAGAGCAAACAACTTGGTGGTTAATGTGTGACCAGAGAAATAGCAGTTGTCTGTCTTTCTGGAGATTTCTTTTCAATCTGCCTACTTGTGCCCACAGATTTAACTTCTCCAGATTCCTTCCTTCCTCCCTCCCGCCCATCTTGGAAACTCCACCTATCTTGGTAGAAATATGTTTGTCTTACTTGCATAACATTCCAGCTCTCCAAGACAGCTGGAGAGTCCTTGCTCCTGATGTGCCACCAACAGTTAGAAAGCTGAAAGGGGGAAGAGCTTGGGGGTCCTGGGAAAGACGCCCACCTGGGAACCTCAGCGAGAAGGGTGCCTCTCAAGGCAGAGGTCATCTCCTGCCCTCCCCCAGCTGCCTCCCGATTTGCAGTCGGAGCATTATTTGCTTCAGTAGAATTTTCTTGCCCAGATACCTGGGAGAAACTGAAATTAACACATTTATCCTGGTTACTTAGTTAATCATTTGCTGCATTTGCACAACAACCTGAATCAAGTGGGCTGGATTCATGCAGCACACTAAGCTACAAAAGAACCGACTCAGGTTGAAAGTAACCAGGTTTAACCAATTGTAGAAATGCAGCAGCTCGCCTTTAATTGGGCTAAGTGACTTGTGGAAAGGAGGCCCCAGGAATGACACAAGAGTGCCTGGAGGACTACAGGCTGCTGTCCCCTCTGTAAAGGCCCGTAAGAGTGATTGATGCCCCTGGAGTTTTCCTCCGTACTTCCTTCAAAAACCATTAAAGTAAACCATTAATGTAACTTCTTTTCTCTGTCTGCCTACTGCAAAAATGGATTAACTCATAAGAATGATCAAGTTGTGAATAATAATAATAATAATAATAATAATAATAATAATAATAATTTAAACTTGTATGCCACCCAACTCTCAAGGACTCTATAGATTTCGAACGAGGCTTAGGCATCTAAGAATGATGGGGGGTTCTGAACCCCCAGGCCTCTGCCAGATATTCTTCAATGGAAGGGAGTGTGTGTAACTCAGGGTTGAATTGTGGAGTCCTTGGTGCTTAGTTGTTTGCTTGTGGACGAGTGATCAGCGCACCGATCATGTTGCCTAACTGGGTAATGAAACGTCTGCAAGCAAACACCAAGTTCAGGGAGCACCACAAACTCCACGGATACTCCTTCTCTCATCTTCCATCCCAGCCCCCCCCTTTTCCTGTGCTGTAGTTAATCAGGTGTAACAGCTGCCCCTTTCAACTCACTTTGCCCAAACGTGCTGACTTCGCTTCTGCTCGCAAGAAGGGCGGGGTGTGTGTGTGCTTTCTTTCGTCACTGTTCTCTGGCAGCTCCAAGGCTGCACACGGGCTTTCTTCTCATTTGTAGAGCCCTGGCATCGCTTTGGATCACCATTGCCCTTCTGGGCAATATTTCAACCCTCTCCACTGTTGAAAATCCAGCTTTCTTCTTTCTTGCCATTCCTGCTAAGACAAGACTGAATGTGCCATAGTGGGTTCAGCAAAGGCTGAACAGCCGTGAGAAAATAATAGAAAAAACCCGTCCCATCTGTTGACTTGAGTATAGATTTTTAGCTGGGCAAAAAAGTTCTGATTCGTCCTAGGGTACAGTTTCTGATCTTTATAAACTACCAGAGCCTTTCTCAGAGCAAACAACCCAGAAGCATGAAATGTCCCTGATTGAGGAAGACTGCCGTCCGGAGCAGCAGAAGGGTCCTGAAGCTGAGATGAGAACTCAGGTCCTTCTCATCCGAAATGTGTGTGAACGGTGACAGTAGACTCCGCTCTGCAGACGACAGTCATGCGCATTCTGAGTCCAGGAAATGGTTGTGGCTTGCATGTGGTAGACATCTGTGAAACAGAGAATCCACAGAGAGACTGTTTCTCAATCTGAAAAGTCGGGAAGGACTAGAAATGGTCTGATTTTAGAAGCAAGCAGGCTGCTGAGATGCACCTACGACGCCTTTCACGCACAAGAATAAGATTGCACTCTTGTTCTAGTAATGTGTTTGACATGATCCCCAGCCTCTTTTGCACCACGAGAAGAAATTCTGGTGGGGTGCTCTTTGTATCATGCACTGCCATCTTGGGTGGCAGAAGTCTCCTGCCAGCTCTGGACACAATCCACCTGCCGTGAGCATTTCTTTGGCTGTGCCAAAACTGGCCCTTATTCTGAAAAAACGAGTTTTATTTAATCTGAAGCAAAGGCAGCATGATGGAGAACCCTGAGCTGCGTGATGTTTCCCCTGTGAATTTTCCTGCTCCAACCCTCCAACCCTACTGCGCCAGATTAGGGATGCAAGGGGCATTGTGCCTGCCCCCCACATTTCCCAAATAACTTCTCATTTCGGTCTGGGGTTGTGGTATCCGGGGTGGGGCGGGGTGGGGTGGGCAGAGAGAGGGTCCTGGCTAGGAGGCGTTTAGGTCTGGTCATCTCAGCCAGCCCCTCCCCATCCCATCCTAAGAAGATGCAGACCCCAGAAATATCCAGTATTTATTGAAAGTGTTTTTATCCACTCAGCCCGGCAGGCTCCCCAAAATGTTTGCAAGGTAATAAAATCAAGGTGGCACACGCTTATTCTCTGCAATCCGAATTTTAGTTTAAAGGAAGACGCGACACCGCACGGACGGAGAGAGCGGGGTGGGGAAGGGAGCGGGTTCAGGTCCTGGCTGTTAGTGTTCCTGGTTTGCTTGATGGGAATGTACTGCAAATAATGCCCCCCCAGGCTCCGTGGGCTCTCCTCCAGCGGCTCGTGAGAGAAATGGCCTCTTCCTGCCTCTTCTCATCCCCCCCTCCGCAAAGGCTTGAGTGTAGCAGGGGTGAAGAGAGAGGGAGAGGAAAAGGGGCTCGAAATGGCCCGGCGCCACGTGGTCACAAAGCCTTGATGTGAGGTGAGCAAGAGAGAAGGGCGCCTTTCTGGCCAGCTCAGTGAAATGTCCAAGCGCCGTGTCTTTCGGTGGTGCTGCCAGAGCCGAGGGCAGCGACTTAAGAATCGGAGCGCGGAGGAGCAGCAGCAGCAGCGTTTCCTCTAACCGTGTTTCATTTCAAAATTTCTACTCTATTACAGGGATGGAGCACCATCCATCCCGGCCCACAAGACTCCCTGGAAGGCAGGAGCAACCAGGTACTCCCATTTCAATGTTCTTGGACCGGCTGCTAAGCAGCAAGATGTGTTGGTGTCCCCCGAAGGGTTGTGAAGGCGGAATGGAGAGGCCAGGGCCTCCCAGAATCCGGCGTCCTTCTCGCCGGCTCCACCCAGGCCTTTGCGGAAGCAGGTTCTCTTCTCCAAAGAGAGGAGGAAGTAAGCGCTGCAGAGCCTCCCCGGCCGAGGGCCCCTCGTGGAGGGACCAAAGGGTCAGGAAGAGGCGCCCCTTCGTCCAGGTTTGGAGGCGCCTTTGTCTGCCCCAGGGGAAACTGAAGAGGCAGAGAAATAAGCAGAGCGAGAAACAGCCGGTGCCCAAAGGGAGAGCGGGACCGGCCCACAGTCACCCCGAGGGCTTCTGTGGCTCGTGCGTCTCTGTGGGGCCAGTTCCACACAGCATCGTGCAAACTCCAGTGCACTCAGGATCATCCAAGCAACTCCAGGCAGCCTCCTAGGGTTAAAGGCGTAATTCAGGCAGGCTGCAGAGGGTGGTTTCTGTGGCTCAGAGTCTGCATTATGGAACCGCACGGCCCATGTTTCCCAGTGCAGCGTTCTGGACAGGAGACCCTTTAAGCTGGTGCTTGCATTGCTAATGCAACATGCTGCTGGAGCGGAAGGATTCGGGTAGAAGTCCTTGGTTCACGGTGCCCCCGGCCGTTTCCGAACTCTGTGCTGCGGTGCCCTGAGTGCCGCCACAAGCTCAGTAACAGTCCCATTTATTAAGTAGTAAAATATTCCATGGCACCCCTGAGGGTTTGGGAACTGTGGAATTGGGGACAGTTGAATTAAATTCTTTAACCCAATAGGTATGGCTCTGCAGTTCCTGAGAACAAGCTGGCAGGTTGTTCTGTTGGCCATGCGCTAACTAGAGCCTCCATGTGCAAAGGCAGCGTAGCTCAGAATTACAGCAGGGCTGGGAACAGGTGGTGGGCAATGTCCACTCATCTTCATTTCTGCTTAAGGCCTTCCTACCTGGTGTCCGGGGTGGGCTGAGGTGCACTCGGGGTCGAGCCCAATTTGACGGAAGCTACTCCCTTTCAGGGCCAAAGTCTTGGACTGGGCTGAGGCCTCATGAGTGGTGGTCTGCTGGGGACCCTGTGTGTTGGGCTGAGGTTCTGCCTGGCCCACCTACAGATCTGTGTGAGGCGTTGTCTGTAAACCAGGGCTCTCTAGCCAGGCGAGCACAACCATCTTCTTCCTTGCAAGGACCAGCCAGGGCTCCCTGCTCCCGGGGAGCAACAGGCGCAGCGTGACGTGGTTGGCTGTCCCTCACTAGAAGAGCTGACTGGTCATCTGCTGGAGATGCTGAGCAGGGGGGTGGGCTACCCGACCTCTAAGACCCCTTCAAGCTAGGACTCATGAGGGAAAAGGAGATGAGAAGCTGGTCTCGCTGCCACAGCCTTCAGAGCCCTTGGGGAGGGCCCCATTTCCAGCTCCTGGGGAGGCTGCGATGACGAAAGGTGGCAGTGCAGGGGGACCGTCCATCCTGGAAGTGAGAGGGAGCAGGGAGGGCCTTCGCGGGCCACGCTAGACAGGCCGCCTTCAGCTGCAAGAGCAGCCCGGCCAGGTCCGCTGACGTGGGCTCCCGCTGCGTGTTGCAAGGAAGGCTGCTCTCGGGCAGAGGGCAGGCGGGCCACTGGCTGACCCACACTGAAGGGGTCGGCAGCAGCGTCCCGAGGCAGCAGTTTCCCAAAAACGTTGATGGATATGAAGTTCTGGACTGGGCTTTGGCTCTTCTTTGCGCCTCAGCAGTGAGCGTCATACAGAGAGAATCGGGTCCCCCAAAGGAAACCAACCATGTGCCACTCAGGAGGGTGGGCAGAAGGGCGAACGAGGAATGGGTGGCACCAAGAAAGTCAGGCAGGTTTGGCAAAACCCGTGGGGTCACTGCCGTCAAAGTGAATGAATGGCTAACGTAAGGGGGGGGCAGGCGGGTGGTTGCTCCTCTGCATCTTCCTTTGTGGTTTCAAGCAAGGAGGGGCCTGACTTCCAGCCCTCCAGCCCCCCACCAGCCATCCTGTTCCCCTCCTTGCCGGTGAGATGTCCTTTGTCGGACAGGAAGCTGCTGTCCTTGGCCGCGTGTCTCGTGACGTGGGCAACTTTCCCCAGGGTGAGGGTGAGGGTTTCCCCAGCATGGAAACTCGGGTGCTGCAGGGCTTGGCTGGGGGGGATTGGATGCCGGGCACCTGCGGCAGGCGGAGAACAGGTGTGCGTTCGTTTTCTTTGTCGCATGGTGGCCAAAGACATGAGAAAGGAGAGTGCTGTCTGTACACCCTGACACTGGCCACTGTTGTTTTGTAGTCTGCTTTAGAAAAAACATTTCTTACAAATACAGCAAGTGAAAAACAAAAGAAAAGATGCTACTGTGTCTCACCAGGAAAAATACTCTCGATGCCACAGCTGTTTGGGCTGGGGAGCGCTGTGCCTGCAAGCAGCGGAATAGTTGTCTGGGGGTCCTTGCAGCTTGGGGACATTCTGCCTCCCCCCCCCCTCAATCCCAGACCTCCGAGGGAGGGAAGTGGGTACGGGAGTGCTCCCCCCGTGGGGCATGCATGGAGGACCCTGGGCTTCTGCCCCAGAGGGCATTTGGCCTCTTTTTGCCCTGGGGGACTCCAGAGCTGCCCAAGTGCCCCTGGACGTCCCCGTGGCGCATCTTCTCCTCTCCCCAGGAGCTGCTTGGACCGGGTGCAGGAGCCTGGTCAGCAAGATTTTGCAGACATTGCCCCCCCCCCCCGCACTTGCCTTTTAAAGAAAAGAAGTAACTCTTCAACCTTCTGAAAATTCTGGGAAGGCAAAATTCTGTCCCGTTTCTCATCAGGATGTAAATCTGCCACCATGTCCTGGTCATGACAGAAAACATGCCCGAAGAAAGATATAGAAACAGCCTTCATTAAGTGACTTGGTGCAAGGGAAACAACTCCGACCTTATCATAATTTGGGGTGGGGGCAGAGTCAGGGTGGAAGAGGATAAAGCAAAGAACGGTGGTTTCCTGTTCCGCCTGGTTAGCAGAGAGGAGGGGGGCAATCTGAAAGTAAGCTGCGTTTCTGTTGCATGGGGGTGTGTGTGACTAGACTCCGCGTGACTCAGGAATTAGCCCTCCTCTGATCTCCTGGGGGAGCCCTTGACCAGATCTGGAAGGGACTTGATTTCCTTGAAAGGAATGTGCTTGATGGGTTAGTTAATCTCCCCTCTAATTACGTACTAATTATTCAGACCGCTTTTCTAGGGCAATTGTGAGCTACCTACTAAACAACCAAGATCAGCAAGTCTCTGGAATTCTAGTCAAATTTTGTACCATTGCTGTGACAATGAGAAGTTTTGGGAGTTGATTGTTTCCCCAGTGTGTCTAGTGCAGGGATGAATAGGTTTTATTGGCTGCTGTGTAACGTATTGTTTAACTTCGGTGTGTTTGGCCTATGTATATTTTAATGAACCAAATTGATGGGTCAGAGGGCAGGAGCAAATCCAGGGCAAAAATCGCACAGGTGGGCGTTTCCTCCACCATCAGAAGCAAACGCATTAATTCCAAATGGAAACATACCACAGCCTCACAATGTTTTGAACAGCTGTCAACCTGTGGTTTTGGGGGCTCAGCACATGCAGGGTCAAAAAGGACAGTCCTGGTGTTCTCACAGCCTGCTGGGCCCACCTCAGTTTAATGCAGTGGCCTGATTTCCCAAACGTGCTGGAGAAAGTCAGAGTTCCCCGAAGCACAAAACCACAGACCTACCGTGCTGGGTGTTCATGCTATTCTACAAAATGGGAGGGCAGCCTCTGGGGCTTGGGGGCCGCGCTTTGCCTTTAGGTCCTGCCTGGGGGGCATGAGGGTTTGGCCAGGATGCATTTTCCAGCCCAGCTTAATTGTGCACGGAGGAAGCTTCTGGGTAAAACGGGCATGTTAAGCCTTGCCCATTTTGCCCCTTAAAATCACAAAATAGCGAGGAAAGTCAGCCCAGTTTGGGCTGGCAGAAGGTTTTTAAGGCTGTAGTGTGCCTTAAGCCCCCATAAGCCTCAAGACAACCATTATTTATCCCTTTCCATTCCCCACCCCGACATAAAGAAGCGTACGGGTAGTCTTCATTTAGCAACTGCAAAGGAAAGCTGAAGTAAGATCATAAGCCCAGTCGCGGTTTCACTTACCAACTGCTTTGCTTAACAGCTGAGTTGCCAGTCCCAGTTGTGGTCACTAAACGAGGACTACCTTTACAGTAAATTAACTCTGCCAGAATTGCCTCTGAAAGTTGCAGATGGGGTGCTGGGGGTGCTGCAGATAGACCACAGGGTGCTTACCTCATTCCCAAGCCCCCCTGCTACGAAAGCTTTCGGCATCCAAAGGTCACAGATTGACCCCCCCCCTTGGCACTTCCAGCTGTCCAGGAGGAGCGGCAACGAGGCAAAGATCGCAACGAGAACGAGGTTGAGTCTACCAGCAGTGCTAACGAGGATATGCCGGTGGAGAAGATCCTTGAAGCTGAACTGGCTGTGGAACCCAAGACAGAGACCTACATTGAAGCCAACATGGGCCTGACTCCAAATTCGGTAAGGAAGGAGCCCCGCCTCTTCTCTGCCAACGTGTACAGAGGTGATTTCCTAAAACCAGGATTGGCCAGATTATGAGGTGGTAGGCAACTCTTGAAATCTGGGCTCAGGACCCACAATTCAGCATCCCCTTTGTTGGCTGTAGCTCTCTTCTTCCTCCAAGCAGAGCCTTCCTTTCCCTTTTTGGGGTAGGGCGTGGAGTGAAGGAATGGCCAGGAAGAGTTCAGCTATTCTCATCCAGTTCCCATCAGAGAATAGGAATGTTTGAGGAGGAGCATCGCGGTTCTTCAGGAGGCAAAACAGCCTTTCCAAATCCTCCTCAAAGTCATGGGCAAAGAACCTGGTAGGTGGTTTCTCCAGGTTTCTCCAGGGCCGGAGTTACCCTGCAGAGTCTCTGGAGAAGGACCCCACCCCAGGAGCGGTGGTAGCGCTGCAACTGGGGCGGTTCCCCCTGAATGTCGGAGTGGAACTAAAGTGCAGGAAGGCAGGTAGAGTGTGGGCGGCCAGAGGAAGGATGGGGCCGCACAACACATGCCGTGAGGGCTGTTCACCCAGAAGCCGTGGACACCTCCTCCCCCAGCAAGCCCTTCCCCCAGAATTGGGATCATTCTCCCAATTTCTCCTCTTTATTGAGGACGTTTCTAAATAGTCTCTCTTGGGTGAGAAGCAGGCGTTGTAGGGGAGGAAGACATGAAGCTTTTTCTGCCATCTACAGATTCTCAGCCAGTCCTGCCAACAGGAGCCTTGGCCCACCTCCAGCCTGCCCGTGCCTTTCCAGAGGCCTCTCGCAGCCCAGGCGGCAGCCCCGGGCCAGCAGGTTTGCTTGGCAAGGCAACAGAAAGCCGGCTGCTTCTCCCGGCGCCTGGGACGCAACAGCCGCCCAGTTTAAAAATACCTTGGGAGACGAGCAAGAGCTGCGTCAGACTCTTGAGGGAAGGGGAGGAAGCAGCGCTGAAATCAGCCTGTGGCCTGGCCTCTCCTTCTAGCATGCTGAAGGCGGCATCTTGCCAGGTTCAGGGCATCTGCCTGGCTGGGAGGAAAGGCACAATGTGGCACCCACAGTCAGTTGGCAGCTGGGCAAGGGGATGGGCCTGGGGTGCGCCTCTCTCAGTGCACACTCATGGAGGGAAACGTGAAGAAGGGTGGGTCGCTGAGAAGGGAATCTGGGAGCCCCTTCGCACTGCAGGAAGCCTTCCGGGCCAGCGGCTGCCTCTGATTCCATAGACCCAGAAAAAAGACTCAGTCCCTGCTGAGCGGTCGCCTGGTGCTGAGGCTTGCTGGGAGCACCTCCTGACCTGGCGCTCCAGAGCTGTGGGTCACTGGCCTAGTGGGGCTGGCTGGAGCGAGAGGCACTGGGTGCCGGGTTCAGGCTAGAGGATGGGGGAGCTGAGAACAGTGGCCCTGAAGTCCACCTGCCTGGAGATCCCAGGTTGGGAAGAGGCACATAGGCTGGGCAGGACCTCCCTTGGCCACCCCTGATGGTATTACCTAGTTTTTCTGGAAGATTAGCCACCCGCCTCCCTAGCTGGAGAGTCTGGCCTTCAACCTCTCGGCCCCACCAGTTAGCTAAGGAGGGGGGCTGCCTTCAGGAAGAGACCCTTGACCAGGGGCATCGGGAGCCTCTCAGCTGGGGAATTTCTGCTTGGCTCCCCTTGATGGCAGACAGTCCAGCTGGTGGAAGGAGCGGGGGGGGGGCAGGGATGGGGGGACTGCAGCCTTGGGGATCTGGGCAGCTGCCATGACTCTCTGCAGCAGTTCCCTTAAGAACGAGAGGCACGAGAGCTCGATGCCTGTCTCTGCTCCAGGACCGTCCAACGCTTGCAGCACCAATGGGAGGGCGAGAGATCGAGGGGGCTCTGGGTAGGAGTGGAGCCGTGAGCCTAGTTCCCCATTTGTGGTATTTGCGCTGTTGGGAGATCTTCCATCGGGGCCCGGGCACCACAGCCTTCGATCCCAGCGCCTGGGAACTCGGGGGTCCTCTGAGCCTGCAAATTCATTTAGTTAAGAAGGTTAACAACTTGGCCAAAGGGCGTTCTTTGGGGCAGGAACCTTTCTCCGTAAGAGGCTGCGCGTCCTTCTCCTCCTCCTCTTCGTCTGACTTTTCCTGCCTTCTCCAGTCTGTGGCCCCCATGAGTTTGGTGCAGCACCTCGGACACAGAACGATTCCCTTTGGGCAGTTGTCTGGCTTCAGAGCAGCAGCTCTGGGCTGCTTGGCTGGAAGGAAACCCCTTGCCTGGGAATGATGGCGGCACCCCTGGAGGCAGGTGGGACAGAGGAGGCTGCTTCAGCTCTGGGCTCCCGCCTCCCTGCTCAGAAGGCCTCTGTTGCTTCCTCTTGAGGGAGGCCAGGTTGGGATGTGGGGAGGTCCTTAATGTTCTTGCCAGAGGTGAAAGGATTACGGTGGCGAGAAGTGGCAGAAGAAAGGCTGGGAAGAACCATCTTCCTGGAATCTCACCTCCCGCAGACCCCTGTTCCCAAGAGACCGTGATAGGCACCCCACCCCGAAAGCAGCAGCTGAGTTTGGCGCTCCTGTCACAGCCTGCAAAGAGGAAGACTAGGAGAATGTCAGTGCCTGCCAAGAGTCTAGGCTGCCAGACTTCCCCACTTGTATTGCAGGGGGCAGAGGAGATTGCTGCCTGCCCCCTTTGGTGCGAGTAGGGTGGGAGAGGTTGCAGGGGGCTAGCCTTGCTTTCGGCTAAGGAGGGGGACCTACAGGGGATGGTGAGGGCAGTGGGACCTTGGCTCCTCTAACGTGCTGGGGTCTCTTCTCTTGGCAGCCCAATGACCCGGTCACCAACATTTGCCAAGCAGCAGACAAGCAGCTGTTCACGCTGGTGGAGTGGGCCAAGAGGATTCCCCATTTTTCGGAGCTCCCACTGGACGACCAGGTTATCCTGCTCCGAGCCGGTGAGTAGGGAGCTGGACCCAGGGCTCCATCAAAACATGGGAGCACAGCCAGGTGGCCCAACAGTCACATCTGGACGGCAGGTGCTGTGCGCGAAAGGGGGATGTGGCAAGCGGGGAACCCCTTGGGTTCTGCATCCAGAGGCGTTTCCGGGTCCTGCCACACTCGGAAGGAGAAGCAGGAGGAGGGAAGGGGAATTGAGGCCGGGCCCCCTGAGCCCCTTTCATTTCTATGATGGAGTCAAAGACTGGAATCTGGACTGAGGGAGGTGGGGCAAGCCTTCCGAGGCAGCCTGGCCCAATCTCTCATGGGGTGGCTGAGTAGGAGACAGCCTGTCCTCCCACCGCGTGGGGCTAGAAGGAACTGCCAGCTGAGCTTCCCAAACACTTCTCAGTTGGTCCCTGGTGTATCCTGGCAAGGAGATCCCGGCTCACACCTCTGGAGATCATTCTGAGAGTTCAAAGTGCTTGTGGACTACAACCATGGAAGCTTGTCCCAAAATATGTTTATTACTCTTGAAGGGCTGTTTATTTCCTCTGCACACTTAATTGGTGCTGATGCTGAAGGACACATCCAGAGACTTTCTTTAGACTCGGATTGTAAGGAGAAACTGGCTGCGGCAAGCGAGAAGAGCTGGAATGGGGGTGGCTGCGGGAGACAGGAGCAAAGAGCCTGGTTGCGCGAGAGAGCTGTGTGTGGATGGGGAAGCCCCCAGGTCAAGGCTGGGGTGATCTGGAAAGCAGGCCCGAGCCCAGCCACCTTGGTGCCCACAGCCGGCCTCTCCCTGGAAGGCAGAGAGCGCCTTTGCCCAGGTCACTGGCTTCTGCCTGCTTGCTTGTTTATCACCGTTCTGGCTGCTGACTGGGCTGGGAAACAGCCTGCAGTTGCTGCATTCACACAGCCAGAATCACTGGCGTGGAAAACTCAGGCAGGCTGGGGACTCGGGCGAGGGACCTCAGACGGGCAAATCCACAGTTGGGGAGCCTTTTGAAGAGTTTGCAGGAGCAGCAGGGAGAGCCCTCCCCCAAGCTTCCCACTGTTTGGTCGCTGCACCCAAAGCCTCCATTCCCATGAAGCCCACCCCGGCATCCCTTTGAAAACAACTCTGCTTGAATGCAGGATAGTTTAGCCTGAAGAAACTCTGATTTACTGAGCCCCTTTCAGCTGGGAGCCCTGCTTCCCACTGTGGAAAAGACAAGGGTGGCATCCGTGGGGTCTTGACCTGGCTCTTCCAGTCTCCCAGACTTTCTGAGCATTTAACTATTTAAGTATTCACTCTTAGTGCTTTCTCCCACTTACTTGATCTCATGGAGGAATTCATTTGTTATTTAATTTCACTGTGCATAGTGGCAAGTTAATTAATTTTCAAGGCATCTAACCCTGAAATGAAGCTCTGGGGTGCCATGGTCATCCTCTTGCAAGGCTTTGTCCAACTTCTCTGCCACTTGGCTCTCCCCAGGCTGGAATGAATTGCTGATCGCCTCCTTCTCCCACCGATCCATTGCAGTGAAGGATGGGATCCTCCTTGCAACAGGCCTCCACGTCCATAGGAACAGTGCTCACAGCGCAGGTGTCGGGGCCATCTTCGACAGGTGAGGAGCAGCGGCACACGTGTGCCTTGCCCATTTCTCTCCTGCACCCGGAAGTCCCAAGCTGGGTCATCACTGTAAAGAACGACACGATTTCCTACCCTGGCGGTTCCAGAGATTCCATTAAATACTGAAGCTGCTAACAGCCACCAAGCGAAAGGTTTTAGATTAGGGAAGCTTACTTTGGGTTAAAAATAAAGCCGGCTTACTCAAGATTCCTTTGTTCTTGTGTATGTGCAGAGTACTGACAGAACTTGTGTCGAAGATGCGAGACATGCAGATGGACAAGACCGAGTTGGGGTGCCTGCGAGCTATCGTCCTTTTCAACCCGGGTAACTCTGCTCTCTCCTCCTTTAGGAAGGAAAGGGAGGTTGGGTGGAGGCCAAACAGAGGGAAGACCTTCCCTTTGGCAGTCAGCTCCCTCACCTCTACATGAAGCTGATCCCAGAGCATGGAGAACTTCCCAAGCCCTTGAAATTGTAGCTGAACATCAGCCAGGAATGGCTTTCCTTGTTTAAAATGCTTGCATCCAGCCTTTCTACCTGGAGGGAGGTGGCTGAAAGAAAATGAGAATTAATGCACGATAAGTGATTCTTTTCAAAGGCAGCCTGGTTGGCCCCACATCTTCAAGATGGATAAAGGCTTAATGCACGATAAGTGATTCTTTTCAAAGGCAGCCTGGTTGGCCCCACATCTTCAAGATGGATAAAGGCAAGGTGGGAGTGTTTCAGGTTGCCCCTTGTCATTCCCTAAATCACCCAAGCAGGGATAAAGGCTAAAGTTCATGATTTTTTCAAAAGGTTTAAATGGTAAGGTGTCTCTCCTTTGAAAGACTGGTGGCTCTACTTAAGTTGGCCAAAGGCAGGCTGAGCCATCATTGTCTCTTGACTCATTAAAGTGGAAACAATAGAAATCAACAACCTTCTGAAGGTATGCAGAAAGCCTTTGGGGCTTTCTGACTTCAGATTTCCAACCTTGTGGAAAGTCCAAACTCTTCTCCAACTTCAGAGGAAGCCTACGAATACGACTCTCTCCAAAGCGTAGAGGTGGAGTTAGAGGAGGAGGAACAATTCTTCCCAGGATTGCAGCCTAGAAGTCTTTCAAAACATCAACATTTTTAAGAGATGTGAAAAACTTTCCTGTTGGAAATACTCCTCAATCTTGCAGAAGCTTACCTTGGCCCTAAAGAGATTAATGTCAGCAAGTTATGTGTGCTGTTACTAGCAATTGTAGTAGAGCTGGAAACTAGGTCTTATCAAGGAACAACTGAAGGAGCTGAACAGCTGTAGCTTTGCAGAGTGAAGACAGAGGGGGGAAGATAGCATTCTTCCAATATCTAAAAGGATGTCACATGGAAGGAGGTCCAGATTTCTCTGTTGTTCTCAAGGGCAGGACCCAGAACCCTAGATTTAGATTACAGGGAGGCAAACTCCAGCTGGAAAGTTTCCTAAGAGTAAGGGCAGTTAGGCAGTGGGACCAGTAACCTGGAGAAGTGATGGACTTCCCATCATGAGATAGTTTCAAGTGGAGTCTGGACAGCCATCTGCTGGGGGTGCTCTAATTTGGATTCCTTTGGCTGCGGCTTCTTTTTGGCTCTGCAGTTAAGCTTTGGTAGTCTAAAGGGGCTTATGGAACATCTATCAAAGAGGGGTGTTCTGCATCACTGTGGCTGATAGTGCCAGAATCCCATGCTGAGGGAAGTGATGTAGTGCTTTCCTCTGCTTCAAGGCTAGATGCATTTATCACTTGAACGCCATGCCTGCTCTTTTTGTTCTGGGTTCAGCTTCAGACAGTAGAAACCCTCTGGATTGTGGCAACCCACAAAGAGTTGCCATCACAGCACGTTAAGACCAGGTGACTTACCAAAACATAGGTCATTACTGCAGAAGAACTACTTTGGCAGAGAGTCCTGAATGTTCAGCTCCTTGGATCTTCATAAGCTTTTGGGAAAAATCTTACTAGATGGTAAACTTTTTGTAAGATGAGAGTGTTTTGTAAGGAAAAATCTTACTGGAGGAAAGTTTTTTATAAGGTGAGAGAGTCACATTAGATAAATCAAAGAGGGTAAATAAAACATCAGAATTTATTTAGAGTAATTGGATTTGTCAGGTTATGAAATCTTGACAAATCACGAAGAAATGTGCTGAGGAAAGGGCTGATGTAGAACCAAATTCCATCAAGGTCATTTTGATGTTCCTTTGTGCAATCCCGGGTTGGCTTTCATGTCAAGTTCCAAATTACTGAACTCTCTTGGACAGCATAAAATTGGTACTCTGTGCCCGCTGGGGCTGCTGTCATCTCAACGCACAATACGAGTTGCTCCTTATAGCCTTCAGTTCCTGTTGCTAGAAAGCCTACTGTTCCCTTCAAATGTTCCTGACATCCTTGGGAGGTTTTGAAAGATTTTCAGCTTAAAGGGCCTTCCTTCTCTTGCAGATTCAAAGGGGCTTTCTAACCCTGCTGAAGTTGAGGCTCTGCGTGAAAAGGTCTATGCGTCACTTGAGGCCTACTGCAAACAGAAATACCCTGAGCAGCCAGGGAGGTGAGTCTCTGCTGAAGGCTGGGGCTTCCCTGTTTCTCGCTTCGGGTGGCCTTTAAACTGCCTTCTTGTAAACAGAGACCCAGGTGCAAAATATCCTTTTGAGCTGGAAGATGGCTGGAGCTTTGCTGAGGCGGCAGCAGCTCCCTGAATTCCTCTCAGGATGCGCTCTGGCCCGCCTCCAGGATCAACCTAGGCAGGGGCGCGGGAATTTCCTGAGTCCTGCAAGGCGTTTGGCTTTCGTGGGTGGTCTTACTTTACCAGAATTCCCCCCAAATTCCCTCTGCATGCTGAAATTGGAGTAACATAATGGTAATTAACAGTTGCAGGCTGGACTGGGGCCAGGATCCCATCGCAGCTCTCGGGGCTGGCTGCTTCCCAAGGTAGACCTGCCGTAGAGAGCACAGTTGACTCCACTGGCCGAGATGTTACTCCTCCCAATAACATGAGCGTTACTGGTGGTCCCGATTTCTATATGAACCTTGTGGTTGGGGAGGGAAAACTGTGCACAGCCAGAGAAGGAAAAAATCTCCCCAACCCCCCGCAGCAGAGAGTTAAATTTCCTATTTGGGAACGGCTTTGCTCTGGGAACTCTTGGAGCTTTCCCCACGAGGGTGCCAGAACCTGGGAAGAAGACGGTCTCCCAGTGCCAGTTACTTTTAACCAGAATGGACCCAGCGTGGCTTGCTGTGGAGTGATGGCTGTCGATGGCTGTTCATCCCGCCGGTGACGAGGCCACAGGAAAGCGTCCAAGCTGAAGCAGCCCGCTCCCCCCTGCTCCCCCCTGGCAGCACCATGGCGACGTGACCATTGGTGCCCCCGCCCCGGCCCGCTCCTGAATGTTCCCCCGCCACCCGGCTTCCTGTTATCCTTCAAGCTGGTTATTTCATAGTTAAAATGTTTCTGTACATCTGTCATCTGTTTTAGTTTAAACGTAAAGCATTTGGATTATAGGGGAGGAGGGAGAGAGTGGCACTGCTTGATTCGTATTTTCCTGGCCAGCTCCCACCGTACTTGCCAGCTCAGCATCTGAAGGAACTGCAAGTTGGGACACAGCCGCCCCCCCATGGGAGGGTACAGCAGCCCTCAGCCTTCCCTGGGGAGGCCTCGAGACCCTTCATGGAGGGGCTTGAAGGGAAGACCAAAGGGGCAGGGTGAGACCGAGAGTACAAGAGGGGCTGTTTGAAAGCGGATGCAGCCTCCCCGAGGCGAGGGTCTGTGTGTGTGTGTGGGGGGGCAGCATTTCCTGAATCGAAGGAAGCAGCAGTGAGGACTGGAAGCTGGAGGCCAACTTTTTTGCAAGGGTTTTCAGTGAAGGGCACGCTGCCTCTCATGCACACTGGAATCAATAGCTTGCACAGCCAGCTATCCATTACCATTAAAAGACCTTCTGCTAATATTGACCTCAGATGATATACATGAAACCAAATGCGTGGTCTGGACTTGCCCCACACGCTAAGCCCTGCACCCAGGTTCACAAATCAAAGGTCCGTGTACACACACAATGCTGTGCCCAGACCAGTCAACCACATCACGACTTACCAGGCAGCCTGGTTCATTCTACACGCTAAAACCAGGGCTGGGGTTCCACCAGGCTCTCAACCACAAGAACACAGCCCCCTTTCAGCCCTCCTCTAGCCGGATAGGCAACCCATTCGGAAAGAGGTAACTGAGATGCCAGTACAGCTGATCTTAACATTAAAAAGCCAGCAGTAAAATTAAGAAAACAACCCATTAATTCCCAGAGAAGAAGAAGGTCACTTGGCCTTCTTCTGGTGTGTGTGAAAGGAGACTTACTTCGTGGGAGGCCCTTCAGCAGATCCTCAGCTGGTGTGGAGATGAAAAGTTGCTTTCTGAACGGATCGGAGCCGTTTTGATGTGCCCTCTTCCTTTTCTAGGTTCGCCAAGCTGCTGCTTCGCCTTCCTGCCCTCCGGTCCATTGGCTTGAAATGCTTGGAGCACCTCTTTTTCTT
Source organism: Python bivittatus (assembly GCF_059951505.1). Classification (NCBI taxonomy): domain Eukaryota; kingdom Metazoa; phylum Chordata; class Lepidosauria; order Squamata; family Pythonidae; genus Python; species Python bivittatus. The sequence continues at coordinate 11,076,545 of NW_028277076.1, read as the reverse complement.
CAAACTAATAGGGGACACACCGATCGACACCTTCTTGATGGAGATGCTGGAAGCGCCACACCAGATGACTTAAAGGAGGCTTGGCCGTGCCAGCCGCTTTCCTCGGCCCAGCAGGCTGCCTGCCACCTGGACCTCTGCCCTGACCCATCCTGCGGCCACCTCCCCTTTGGTGCAAGAGACGCTGCCTGTCCCCCCACCCCTCCGCCCTGCCTGGGGTATGGTGGCACGGCTGACTTGGCCCTTTGCTGCTTCCGCAACCAGCTTGCGTCTGAGGACGACCAGCTTTTGCAGATGGAGAATTGCTCAAACAGCAGTCACTGCCTGCTTGCCCTGGGGACCTCCCCCCCGCCGTTGAGGCTTTGGTTTTCCCCCAGGGTCTGTCTGGGGTGCAGGAGGGTGAATTTATGCCAACTCCCCTGAAGAGTTTCAGGATTCTGTAAAGCCACCTTTAATTAGAACAAGGGATTGTGGGAAATGAAGCCATGTGTCGCTGACAGGTGACCTATAGAAGCAGGGAGGGGGTCAGCTCCACCAGTTTGCCTCCAGAGATGGCATTTCCTGGGCACGAGCCGGCCCCAAGGCTGCCTCTTCAAGTCAGGCAGGCAGGGCTGCGAGCCAGCCTTCGCCTCCCTTTGGCCGACCCCAGCTGCTGGATAAAGTGTCCCCCCGCCAGCTCCTTGCACAGAGCAGCTCAGGAATTGGGGCTTCTGGGAGCTGCTCCATTTTTATCCGGAGGGAGAGAGGCCTTGGGCTTGGCTGGGTGAGTCGGGCCGGGGAAAAGTGATTTTGGGCTCACGGGAGTTGTGATGCTGGTTTTCTGGATCTTGGCGGGCAGCGGCTTCCCCAGCAGGATGCTTTGCGAGCTCCAATGGCAGGGTACAGAGAGATGGGCTGTCTCTGGGGCTGGAATGCCCTGGTGCAGGGCCTCCAGGGCTGGGCATCAAGGCAGAGCCTGCCCTCGCTGGAGCCCCCTTCTTCTGCAGAGGGGAGGGACTGGCTACAACTGGCGGTCCCATGACGGAGGAGATGCCCGTCGCCTCTGCATGAATCCTGCTGTGCTTAGAAGAGGGACACGCATAGAAAGGCAGGCTCCCCACTCTGAAAAAGAACCCTTTTGGGAATAAAAGCATGCCTTTTCAGTTCACCCCCCCCCCCCCAAAAGAAGGCACCAAAAGCTGCTTCATCTGGGACAGGGTTAGGCACTTTCCAGTTTAAATGCCTGAGACATTGTCGCTTCCTTTGCACTGCTCTTCCCTCTTGTAACGCCCGTGTTTGCCATGCCAAACACTTCTGTGGGCCCTTGGGGTTCGGGTCAGACGTGGCCCATGGCTGTCGCTTTAGTGCTGGTTCGGTGGAGCTTCCCTGCACAGGCACAACCTAGCCCGGTTGCTCCTTCCAGATGCAGAGGGGGCGCGGTTTGGCTTGGATGTGGATGGCAACAGCAGGACCTCTTCTGCAGGGGGGGGGGCTCCCTCAGAGACTGCCTAGCCCTAGGAGCAGATGGGGCAGGCTCCTTGGCCCCCAGGGCTTTTTTGCAATTCCTAACTAAGAAGCAGAAGGGAAACTCGAGCCCAGCCCGGCCCCTGCAGCGTCCTTCAAAGAAAAGGGGGGAGGCTACAGCCTGGGGGGGTCCCAAAGGCTGGGCTGGACAAAGCGGGGGAAGAAGGTCTTTATTCCCTGCGGCTCAGCATCGTTGAAGACACGTTTCATTTGCGCTTGGGGTCCTCCCGGCCCCTTGGAGGCCACCGGAGCCGAATCCCGCGGGCGCCTCGCTCCCAGCGCGGCTCTGCTCCGGCGCCCGCAGCTCCCCTGCCCGCTTCCTTCTCTCGAGAGAGGCCCGCGAAGGAGTTGGTTGACTGCGCAGGAGAGCGACTCCCCTCGGTCGGTTGAGCCCGGGCGGCTCCCTCGGGGGCGTCTGGGGCCGCGCGGGTGAGCGCCGCGAGCCCCCGGCCTCTGGGCTTAACCCGCCTCGGCGGTGCAAGCGCTTGAGAGCGGGCGCCGCGTCCCGTCGGTGCCCGGGCGCCCTTCCTGGCCCCTTGGCGGGAGGGAAGCGCCGGGGCTCGTGCCCTCGCGGGGATTTCCGGAAGCGGCATGGGGCGCGAAGCGAGGGGGCGGCGGGGGCTGCAGAACGCCTCGCCCAAGCGCCCTGCCCCGCTCGCCCGGCAGCGCGCCCGCTTCTTCCCGAGACCAGCAGCGGAGCTCGGCCTGCGCCCCGAGGCTGCTGCCGCGGGGGAACCGAGGGGCAGAGCGCGCGTCTCCGGGACTCCCAGTGCCTTAGAGGGCGGTCGGGGGGGGCAGGAGATCCCCCTCCCGATCCGCCAGTTGAGGCTGGTTCCCGACTGCGCGCGTTCCACGGTCTGCTGCGTTGTTCCACCTGCCCCGTTCCGTTGGGCGACCGATGCTGCTTTCGCGCGAGAATCGTGGTCTGAGGCGCCGGGTGGGGGTTGCTCGGGAGGGCAAAGGAAGGTTCCCGCGCGCGACGCCCGTTTCTTTCTCTGCAGCCTTCTCTCCCAACTAAACCCACTTAAGGACGGGGCTGGAGAAAGGAGGGCTTTTCTCGCCTTTCTGGAACACTCGCCACCTCGACGGGTGGAGCGCTTGAGACCAGCGACCGCTCGGCGTCGCTGCCCGGCCCTGGGCTGCTGCCACGACGCCCCGCGAGGCTGCCTTCTGACCCGGGAGCTGCAGCGGGAGCGTCCGAGGAGGGCCCTCTCCCAGCGAGGGGAGCGGCGAAGTGGATGAAGGGCAGCTCGCAGCGCCCCAAGAGCGCTGGATTCGCCCCCAGGCCAGGCCCCAGCAGCCTCGCGGCGAGTGACGCGGGCGCCCCCCCGCGCCACGTTCCGATTTTGCCGATTTTCTTCTCCCTCCTCCACCTCCCCCCCACCCGCCATTTGCCACCCTGCCAAGTGGGGGAGGATTTCATTTCATTCGTGGCGCAGAACGCAGCCGCCTGCGCCATCCGCGCGCGCAAGCCGGGCAGAGAGACCTGATCGACGAGGAAGCGGGTGCAATTTTCGGAAGCGGGAAAAGCCTCCTGCGTCGTGGAGCCGGCCGTCAAAGGGCTAGACCTACTGAGGGGGGGCTCCGGTGGGGATGCGGGCGAAAGCGGAGTCCAAGATGCGGATCTCCCCTTAGGAGGCCCGTGTGGGGCGTCCCTGGAGACTGCCACCTTTCCCTTCCGGAGTTTCTGATGGGGGGGGGGCGGGCAGCTCAGTGGGGCCGTCGCCGCCCCCCGGGCACAGCAGGTCCTTCAGCAGAGCGGCTGGTAGCCGAGGCGGCGCGATGCGTCTCCGTTGATACATATGTGTGTGTATACATGTATGTAGTGTAGATATATACACTGTATAAATATCCTCATTCACATATACATAATATTACGCCCACCTTTAGGGTTACCTTGTGCTTTTCTTTTCTCAATCTCTCATTTCTCTTCGTGTTTTATTTGCTTTATGAAAGCAAGTACTTTACCTTCCCCCTGAATTGGTGGTAAACAAAACTGGATCTTTGTAACCCAAGAAGAGGGAAACGTTGCATCTATTTTAAGATGCTTGGAGCGGGGGAGAAGCAGGTGGACTGAACAATAGCTTTAGCAATTCCCGACATTTAGGGAAACAGTTGCCTTCGCTCTGGAGCATGTAGCTTAAACCATGAAAAAGGGTTACAGAAATGGTGAAAGAAAATTTAAGGAGAGAGAAGGTGAGCAAAATATCTAAGTGTCAATAAAATATCTATTTTTGTACAAATGTAATTTTATCCCTTACATATGCTTAGATAATTTTTGTTGGGGGGGGGAGACCGCTTTTATAGGATTTGTTCTAAATCTCTCATGAATATGTTCAGCCTTAAGCACACCTGTATGAAGAAAAGGACAAGCTTTGTATGGTGTTGAAATAACTTTATCCCAAATCTCAGAAATCTTTCTTTTCAATGAATGGATTTATGTCCCTCCCCACCCGGAAACACAGAATACAACCTCTGGTTGCGACCCCTCCAAGCCTCTCCTTTTGCAGCATTATCTTGCAGATCTACTCTACTGTGAAATCACTACCGTATATTATTGTTCACTAAAAAATAAAGTAAATAAAAAAAATCTGCTGGAAATGCCAGTATTTTGAAGAAATGTATTGGGATTGTTTAAAAAAAAAAAGTAAAAGAAAATATATGAACATTTAAAAATTCAATAGAATTCTATTTCTCTTTTGTTTTGCAAGGATATTTTGTATGTTCTGCACTCGCTTTAATTTGCCCCTCGGCTTCATTGCAACTGCAGCCATGTTTCGGTTACTTTTTGCTCATTAGACGTGAAGTCCAAGAATGTTTTTATAGCAGGAAAAAGGAATGTTTATCTGAAAACGGTGTGGACGATGATGATGATTCAAGTCCCTGCTGTCATTTTGCTTTTTGTGGAAGTTGCCTGGGCAAAAGAGAGCGGATGGCTCTGCTGTTCTCCAGTCAAGGGATGACTGTTGGACCCTTGTTTCGACTGATGGAGAAGGAGGGAGCCCAGTAGAATACTGGCCTCCCCACAGATTTTTCTTTCACGGGACCTCAGGCAGCTCTTCATAATACTCAGTTGTGCACATGGATTATTCTACAGAAACACGGCTGCGGGTGGCAACCCATGTCCACAGAATCAAAGGGTTGGAAGGGGCCACCAGGAATTGCCATTAAAGCCTCTGCTTGAAGACCTTTGGAGAAAGGAGAGGACCAGGAACACCGGTGTTGCAGGGGGCCCCTGGGAAGACCAAGAGGGGTTTTGCTTACACCCCAAACAGACATTTGGATTAGACTGATGGGGTATTTGGGGGGCTTACAAGGGGCTCAGCATATCACTCTGATCTCAGAGGCCCCTGCCCAAGGAGGGTGAATCTGGGAAGGCAGAGAACCGGGTGCTACTGTGTTTCCCCTCCCTGAAATCCTTGACCAACGGATTACATATTTCTTGATGGCATTTAGACTGAGAGGGCAGACCCCATGTTCCTCTTCTGAGCTTCTCCATTCAGGGTCCCCTCCTGCTCTTCGGACCTCTTAGAACCTGGCCATCTTGCAGTAGGCTGGGGAGCTTTCCAGACCACCTGGCTCAAGATCACTGCTGGTTGAGCCCAATGCTCCCTTGGGTGGGCAACCAGTGGGCCTCAGGCATTTCTGAAGAGCAGAGGAAAAGGTTCCCTCCTGCCAGTCAGGAAGGAGAACCACCTGGGCACCGTGCTGCTGGACATCAAGAGTTCATGCTTCTCAAGCAAGAATATGCTAAGCAAGGATTATTTTTGCTTCCGCCATGGGGCAGAGAAACCCCAGGCCCTCCCCATACGAGTAAGAACACCTAATACTTTTAATACTATTTCATAGCATGGCACCAATAGAAGCGAATATGGGTAGCTCAGGGTTGAGCTGTGGAGTCCTTGGGGTTCTCTGAGCTTCGCTGTTTTCTTGAAAACGTTTCGTTACCTGGCTAGGTAACATCTTCAGTGCTAGAATGGAATGGGGTTTGCTCTCTGTTTTTATATAGTGGCATGCCCTGCCAGTGTTGGTGGGGGTGAGGGTTTTGTTTTATTTTTTCCCTCTGGTAGTTCCTTGATTAGGGTATTGTTTACTGCTTGATTGTATGTCTGGTGGTAATCTCTGCTTATCTGGGTGATGATTGGTGGTGAGGAGATGTTCTGGTCTTTTCTTTTCCTTTCTTTTGTCTCTCTTGAATAGTGTGTAGATGTTGTTTATCTCTACGTGCCTGTTGATGGCTGCCTTGTCTGAATACCAGGCTTCCAGGAATTCCCTAGTGTTTTTGGATTTAGCTTGGCCTAAGAAGCTGACCACTGCCACACAGAACAACCCAAAGTATGGATCCGGTATGTTTGTCATAATTAAAAAGGAACAACTAGAGAAGACACATGAAACCATCAACAACATCTTCAAAGGAATAAAATTCACCAGAGAGGAAGAAAACAACAACACGCTCCCCTTCCTGGAGATCCTCATCAGCAAAGGAAACAACAGCAAATTAGAAACCCAAGTTTATTGGAAGACAACCCACACTAACCAAGTACTCCATTACCAAAGTAACAACCCAGCCTCCCACAAGAGGAGCTGTGTAAGAACATCATTCAAGTGAGCACAAATGCACTGCAGCAATCCAGAACAGCAGAAAAAGGAAAAAGACCACCTATACAACTTTTTCCAACAAAACGGATATCCACGCAACTTTATTGAGCTGACCACTCAACCTACTGCAACACAACCAACACAAGCTATGAAAAGGATCACACTGCCATACATCAGAAACATCTCAGAAACTACCAACAGACTATTACAACCACATGGCATCTCCATAGCACACAAACCAGCTAAAGCCCTCCAAAGAAGAAAAACAGGAGTCATCTACAACATGCAGTGTATGGACTGTAACACCCACTATGTAGGACAGACAGACAAGCAGAAGGCTTGCAGAGCGCATCCATGAACACCAACTAGCAGTCAGAAGACATGATGAAAACTCCTTAATCTCACAACACGTGGACAGACTTAACCATAGTTTCAGCTGGGAAACTCTCAGCATCTTTTTTTTTTTTAATCTGCGCTGTCGTTACCGACTCTGCAGTGACTGCCTGGACGAGTCCTTGCAGTTTTCAGGGCAAGGTGTTTCGGAAGTGGTTTGCCAGAGCCTCCTTCCTAGGGCAGAGCCCAGCTGGCGAGCGCAGGAGGCGGGGTTTCCGTTGCTTTGCGCCCTTTTCGGGCGCGCACGGTTTTTCGCGCTTACCGGCAACTGCTCCCGACTCCTTTTTGCAAGGCGCCGCCAGCATTTTTCCTCCCACCAGAGTGAGAGTCCCCATTTATCTACTCACATGAGTTTTCGAACTGTTGGGTTTACAGGAACTGGGGAGGAAACAGGAGCTCACCCTGCTAACGCGAAGGCGGGACTCGAACTGCTGAAGCATCGACCATTTCTGGCCAGCAACTTTCAGCGTCATTAAGCCGCTGCGCCACTGCATCCCCCCTCAGCATCTTAGACCAAGCTAAATCCAAAAATGCAAGGGAGCTCTTGGAAGCCTGGTATTCAGACAAGGCAGCCATCAACAGGCACGTAGAGACAAACAACATCTACACACTATTCAAGAGAGACAAAAGAAAGGAAAAGAAAAGACCAGAACATCTCCTCACCACTGTCAGAAAACGACAGACACGGGTTCGGTTATCCAGTAGACAGAAGTTTTTATTGGGCACGTTTGCAAAGGTGGGTCCCTCCCGCAGCAATGGAGGAACCCCGAAGCAAGGTCTGACAGGTTTTTATACCCCCTATCTGTCCTCCCCCTCCTACGAGGGCTTGGCTCACAATCTCACCTTTTTTACCGCCCCGGAGCGCCGCTAATTAACCGCAAAACCGCAGACATTCCACTTTCCGAATCCAATCAGCGCAATACACATTCCAATCCCCACTTGACCCGACAGCCGCCCCCTGCCGTTTCTCTTCACTCTGGTGCGAACGTGCCTCTTGCCTGCAGTCTTTCCTCCCTCCTGCCGTCCCTCTCCACTCTGGTGCGAACGTGCCTTTTGCCTGCAGTCTTTCCTCCCTCCTGCCGTCCCTCTCCACTCTGGTGCGAGTGTGCCTTCTGCCCATCCTCCCTCCTGCCACCCCCCCAAGGCTGCCCCATGGTGCACAGCGCTCTCCCCTAGCAAACATGGTTCGTTTGAGGCCCTCACTTCTCCCTGCCTTCTCACAATCCCCCCTTTTTCTTTTCACGCCTCTGTTGGGCCTCAAACCTGGCTAACAGGATTGCTCCCTCGTCCCGGACCCGGGGCTTCACACACTGGGACAGGTAATTCCCACAAGCAGGGAGACATTGCATTAAGCAACATACTAGGACCAGTAAGGCAATGAAACCAATGGCTAGTACAAAAAGTTGTTTTAACCAAGCAAAGTTAGGTAACCAACTAGTGAGCCACGACCAATTCCATCCCTCTGGATCCTCGGATATGCGAGAGGCTAAGGTCTTCAACTTGGCTAGTTTTGCTTCAACATAATTCTTATTGTTGGTTAGGTTAAAGCAACAAAGACCTTGAAAAGATTCACAGCCTTGTCCTGCCCTTAATAGGAGATAGTCTATAGCTATCCGATTTTGAATGACCGCCCTCCTGATCTCAGTGACTTCTTCAGTGAGGGCTGCAATGAGAGAGGATGTAAGGTTGACACTTTTAGCCAGGAGGCAGGCCACCTTCCTTAGGTCCAGGTAAGTTCTTCCGCTTAGTGCAGGAACCCCTACTAAGGAGAGGGCCAGAGCCATGGCTTCTGTTTCGGACAAGAGTGTCACATCACTCTCACAATCAGATGGCAGCTCCCTTTTTCTTTTTCTTTTGATGGGTGCGCTTGTATTGGAGGCAGGGCATATAGAGAGGTCAGGCGCCCTATGGCACAAGGGCCCCCTGAACTATAGGCTGGAACATAGGTGTAAGCTTCATGTCCACATAACAAAAAGAAACCTTTAGGTAGGTATAGAGGGGTTGAGGCGTAAGGGATATTATAGACCCCTCCACAAGTGAAAGCAGGACCTTTTGAGGGCAATAGGTGGTACGGTTCTGGGTATTGTTGAAATATACACATTGAGTTGCATTGGTTATCCCCAAGAGATTTAGAGCCATTTGCCTTTGATTAGTCCAGGGTCTTGGTATGGGAGAAGACCCAAAATGATAGAACATCCCCCCCCTCCCACGGGGATCATCCCCAGTGATCAAAGCTGTCTGTGCCAATTCTACGCCTTTATGTTGGTCATCTCCTCCCTGCCTTAGTTCAGTTCCTTTTAAGTTTTACTTTGAGTCTGTCTCCCGGTTGGGCAGTCCATGGTCGGGGGTCGGGAGCTTGCTTAACCCGATGGTAGTGGGTCCAACCCCCCTGTCAGGTCCGAACCGCTGATTCAGTTGTCAGGAGAACTTGGTATGGTCCCTCCCAAGATGATTTCAGCTTCTCATCCTTCCACGTCTTTATCAGGACCCAATCCTCTGGCTTGTGGGGGTGTTGGTCTTTCAGCAAGGGGGGCCGTTGAGCGAGGAGTCCCTGTTTTCTTAGAGACAAGAGAGATTGTGACAGTACCAAGAGATACTTTCTCAGGAAGGCATCCTTTAGCTCGGGGATAGGCTCTCCCATTGGAGCCAGGAAAGGTCTTCCCATCATCAGCTTGAATGGGGAGACCCCCACATCCTTGCGAGGGGCTGTCCGCATTCGAAGCAGGGCAACCGGAAGTGTCTTTGTCCAAGGTAGCCCTGTTTCCAATCCCAGTTTGGTGAGATGTTGCTTCAACACCCCGTTGGCCCTTCCCACAGCTTTACAGTGTCTACCAAAGCCTGCACCCCCGTGAGACCCTTCGTGCAGTTTCTCCACCATCCCCCTCATGTCAGCACGGCTCACTACTGGGGTCCCCTCAATTGTAACCCAATGACCTGCTTCCTCCCTGCAACCTTCCCTTTCCAGCAGCTGTGAGTAAACCCCGTTCCAGCCAAATTTTCCCGAAAATGTGCACTACTCCCCAGGCATATCGCGAGTCTGTGTAGACGGTGAGGGACACTCCCTTTCCCAACTCTAGTGCCCGTTTCAAAGCGTGCACTTCACACAGCTGAGCCGACCAATCCCCTGGTAGTGCCCCCTTCTCTATTGTCTCTCCCTCCGCCGTCACTATCGCATATCCTGACTTCCTTTGTCCCTGCTCTACTCGGCTAGACCCATCCACAAACCAGACCTCACCCTCCTCCAGCGGGACCTCCTGCAGGTCCTCCCGGGTCTTTGTTTGCAGCTGCAACAGGGTGGAGCACTCGTGCTCTGCCGGCTCCCATTCTTTCCACTCCCCCGCAAGAAACTCCGCTGGGTTCAAATTCCTGTCTGTTCCTACCACCACATCAGGACTTATCCGGAGAACTGTCTCATATTTCAACATCCTCCCTTCTGTCATCCAAGCAGCCGCCTGCTGACTAAGCACACTTAAGATCTGATGGGGTGAATGGACAATCACGGGGCTCCCAAAAGTGAGTTTTTTCCCTTCTGTCACTAGTACAGCAGCGGCAGCCACTGCCTGCACACAAGTCGGCCATCCCCTCACCACCGGTTCTAGGGCTTTGCTCAGGAAGGCCACTGGTTGATATTTCCCAGCCCGTCTCTGAGTCAGCACTCCAATGGCAGTTCCCCCATGGGCTGTAACGTATAGGTGAAAGGGGGGGGGGCAAGTTCGGTAGAGCCGGGGCCGTCACCAGGCTCCTTCGTAATTCCCCCCCACTTCTCTGTGTCCCTGTCTGTCCATTCTACCCTGTCAGATGATCCTTTCAACTTCTCATACAGAAACTGAGCCTTGCTCATGTACTCATCTATCCATAGCCTGCAATATCCTACTAGACCCAGAAACCGCCGCACCTCTGTTTTAGTATGAGGGGGCTTCAACTGCATTATCCCCTGTATGGGAGAAGGATCAATCAACTTCTCGCCCTTCCGGAGTACATGTCCTAAATACTTGACCTCCCTTTCCACAAATTGGACCTTCCCTTTTGACACCTTCAATCCTTCTTCAGCCAACCAGTTCAATAAAGCCACTGAGTCTTCTCTCACCTTTACTTCCTTCTCTCCAGACACCAACAAATCATCCACATACTGCAGCACCCGAGAACCCCCAGGGGCCCGGAACCCCTGGAGTTTCTCTTCCAATGCCTGTCCAAACAAGAGGGGCTCTCGGTGTACCTCTGGGGCAGCACCGTCCATCTCAGTTGTTGCTTCAGCCCGCGCCTCCCATCCCGGGACAGCGGGTATTGGGCTTGCCGCAAACCCGTCACCCCTGGTTTCAAGGGGATGCTAATTGGGGCTATGCGAAACCGCCCCGCCCCAACTTCTCCTGCCCATACCTCAGGGTTCACAACCTCCACGTCCGCCTCCCGCAACAAACACATCCTTTCTGCCTGTTCCACATTCCACAACTCCACTCCTAGACTACCCATGAGATCCCTTCCCAGCAAGTTCACTCTCGCCTGTGGGATCAGTAACACATCTGCAGTTACCTCCTTCCCATTCCACTCCAGTCTCACTTCCTCCAGTACGTCTGCCTTGACCAGAGAGCCTCCCACCCCCATCACCGATACCGATGCGCCCCGGGATTTCGCAATCCCTGGGATGTTCGAGAGGCTCTGGTGTCCACGAGGAACTGCCGTTCCTCGCCGGTGGGACCCACCGTGATGTTTACCAAGGGTTCCCCGTGGGTCCCGGTTGGGGAACCATGACCCCCCTAGTCGTACAGGGGGAAACTCCTCTCATGTTCTCCCGATGTTCAGCATTATTGGGATCCCAATTTGGGTCTGCCAGAGGGAATTTAGTATCTGCGTCCGGGGCATTTGGGACATTTGCATTCCTTTGCTCCCAAGCCCCGAGCGCAGCTCGCCAAATCTGGCCCCTCTCTTCTGGCGTATAGAGGTGGGCTAAAATGTAATTCAGTTCCCCCAGGAGTATTCCACCGGGCCGAGAAAAAGTTCCAAATGTTCGGCGGCGGTATGGGCGTTCTCTTGCATACGAGGGAGGGTCTTTTTTAATTCCCTCAACTCACCGGGTTTGATGGGAACCGTTACGTAACTGGTGACGGCCACCCCCTGTGCGTTCGTTCCGTTCGGGACTTCCCGGACGGGGAAGGCACTGGCCGACCTTAGAATAAAGGGCAAGTTCTGAATGTCTTGGTTCAGCTGGTCCAGCTCTTTCCGCAGCCCGGGATAGGGTGGGGGCGCCGGAGGGGGAGCGATAGGAAGAGGAGGAGGAGGAGGAGGTAGCGGCCCCCATTGAGGTCTAGTCAGCCAGAGGTCCTCCTCATCCTCCTGTTCTTTTTGGACAAAAATTTTGGCTAACTTGGGTCGAGGCCCCTCCCAATGAACATGGAACCAGACTTCCACATAGGGTTCCTGTGTTAACATTTTATGCTCCACAATGTAGTTTTTTAGTTGGGTCACCCAGTAATTACTGGGGATTCCAATGGTAGGGGAATTCGGGGTCCACTAGTGGATATTTTCGCCATTCTTTAGTGCACAAAGTTATCATGGTCGGTTTTTCCAGACCCCTGGTGAATGGACACAACCAGGGTGTCTCCCACTGTTGCAACAATTGTCCTAATGGAGAATCCGTGGGGATTCCCCCTACTGCGTTTTTCCCATTGGCCCCTGGCCTTACACTCTTACTCTGCGCCTTACCCATCCTTCCTGACTACGTTTCCCACCTTACAGAAGGTCCCGGACTCTTCTGTCCCCTTGCGGCGTCCAACGCCTCGTAACCACGCTAATCTCCCCGAGATTATGGGTAGGCTGTACTCACCAGACCTCCCGGAGGTCTCCTCGTCGGCCGACTTCCTCTTTACTTCTGTCTGACTGGCGATTGGAGTCCCGTCCTGGACCCGACTCCGGGAAAACGGGAGACACCTCAACGGGGTGTTACGGCCGATTACTCACCGGTTCCCCACAGTCCGGTCCACGTCGAGGACTCCTGGCTGGCTCGCCAATTTTGTCAGAAAACGACAGACACGGGTTCGGTTATCCAGTAGACAGAAGTTTTTATTGGGCACGTTTGCAAAGGTGGGTCCCTCCCGCAGCAATGGAGGAACCCCGAAGCAAGGTCTGACAGGTTTTTATACCCCCTATCTGTCCTCCCCCTCCTACGAGGGCTTGGCTCACAATCTCACCTTTTTTACCGCCCCGGAGCGCCGCTAATTAACCGCAAAACCGCAGACATTCCACTTTCCGAATCCAATCAGCGCAATACACATTCCAATCCCCACTTGACCCGACAGCCGCCCCCTGCCGTTTCTCTTCACTCTGGTGCGAACGTGCCTTTTGCCTGCAGTCTTTCCTCCCTCCTGCCGTCCCTCTCCACTCTGGTGCGAGTGTGCCTTCTGCCCATCCTCCCTCCTGCCACCCCCCCAAGGCTGCCCCATGGTGCACAGCGCTCTCCCCTAGCAAACATGGTTCGTTTGAGGCCCTCACTTCTCCCTGCCTTCTCACACCACCAATCATCACCCAGATAAGCAGAGATTTCCACCAGGCATACAATCAAGCAGTAAACAATAACCTTACCAAGGAACTACCAGAAGGAAAAAATAAAACAAAACCCCCACCCCCACCAACACTGGCAGGGCATGCCACTATATAAAGACAGAGAGCAAACCCCATTCCATTCTAGCACTGAAGATGTTACCTAGCCAGATAACGAAACATTTGCAAGAAAACAACCAAGCTCAGAGAACCCCAAGGACTCCATAGCATGGCACTGTAAACATACACACTAAAATGATAAGTAAATAAGATTTATATAGCCCTTACAACTGTATGCATAGCAACTCAGTAGTAAGCCCCCCTGAATGCAGGGGGCCTGAATTGTCAGGTAAGATTCTAGCCTAAAAATTAAATTGCAGGCGTGATCTACTGGGCTGAGACCTGCTGTATTTTCCCGCTTTCAGCAATCGGCACCACTTACTCAGTTTCCATCAATCCCCCCCACCCCCGCGAAATGTGTAAGGGCTGCTTTTCTCCATCTGAGATCCCTAACCCTCTTTTTTTTACTAGGGATCTAGTGGCTCGCTAGGAATCAACCCAAATAAGGAACCCATACCCACGTTAGAGAAAAGAGAACCACGTAGAAAAAATGAAATGAACTCCAAGTTCTTGCTGCCAGTTCAGAGTAATCTGATCGGAGCTGGTCAATAAATTTAACGTAAATAGGATTTCCATTCCAAAACTGAGATACCCAAAGTGGCTGGACGCGTGAGACGAGAACTTCGCCAGCCGCGGCCGCGGGACGGGGCTGCTTAAGCAAGACTCTTGACTCGCCGGCAGGAGACGGATGAGAAGCGGGCCGAGTCTCTTGGGGCGGGCTCGGGGCAGGGGCTGCCTTAAGCAGCGCCGCCGAAGGTCTCCGACGGTGCCCCGCAACGGTTCGTCCTTCCAAGAGCAGCTCTGCGCAGGGCGGCCGAAGGGGAGGAATTAAGGGCGGCGCCGCGGCATCTTCCCGGCCCAGCCCCGGCTAGGGCACCGGGCGGGCGAAGGAGCTGCACCCGGCCGGACATTCACGCGCTTGACCGCTCTGGAGGAGGAACCAGCCTCTCCCAGCCACACGCCGGCAACGCTTCCGTTGCTTATTTCTCAGGAAGCCCACCAGACCCGAGGAAGGGGGGCGGCCAGCAGGAGGGCGGCCGCGGGGGTCGCGTGTTCCAGAGCGGGGGACCCCGCGGAGGCCGGGGCGGGCCCTGCCCTCAACCCGAGGCCCGGCGGACGTACGGCTGCAGGGGCAACCGGCAACCCCGACGGGGCTCCCAAGGGGCGCAGCCGCGCCCGCCCTCCTCCGCCGCAGCCCGTCGCGGCGCGCAAGGCTCGCCGCGGGTGCGGGGAACGAAGCGCCCCGGGACACGCGGCCGCGCCTTCCGACGGGCGAAGGAAGGGGGCGCGGGATACACCGGAGGCGCGCCTCGGCCGAGGAGCCGGGGGGCGAGCGCGAGGGGGCCCCCAAACCGAGGGGCTGCTTCGAGGTCGCGGCCAGGGAAGAAGACGCCCCGGGTCGGATCGGGCCCCGACCAGCCCGGGGGGGCACCGGGAGGGCGAGCGAAGGGCCGCGTCGCAGGCGCGGAGCTGACCCTGCCGGCGGCGGAGCAGCATCCGCGAGGGACGCGCCCCCTGCCCGGGGACCCGCTCGGCGCGCCGCCCTCCGCCCTCGCAAGGCAGCGCGGGCCGCGGAGGGCGCCCGCCCAGGACGGCCCGCTGCTGCCCCCCGGCGGGCGGCCGGCGCTGCTGCCGCGGGACCCGCGGCCGAGGCGGGGCAGGGCGGAGCCACAGGTCCCGCCCCCAAGGCAGGGCAGGGCAGGGCAGGGCAGGGCAGGGCGGCGGCGCAGCACGGGCCAATCGGGGCCGAGCAGGCGGCGGCGTCACAGGGGGCGGGGCGCGGGGTGGCGCCGCTCCGCTCCGCTCCGCGCAGGGGCGCTCCCGGCCGGGGAGCCCGCTCGGCCGCCGCCGCCGCCGCCGCCTCCCCAACCGCGCCAGCCTCCCGCGGAGGGGACGCGCTGCGCCGTGCAGCGGCGTAAGTCTCCCCGGGACGGCGGGGGCGGTTCTGGCCCCCGGCCCGGCGAGCGCGAGCGGAAGGCGCCGGGCGCTTCGCCTCCCCCGCTCTGCCTGCGGGAAAGGCTGCCGCTGGGCGGGCTGGAGCAGAGGGGGCCGCCCCCTCCTGCACCGGGCGGGACCCCAAATCTTGCAGAAGGCGGGGGTTGCCGGTGCGGTTCGTCTGGCGGGGAAGAACTGGGGGATTTCTTCCTCTTTTTCAAGGGCATTTCATTCAGTTCAGAGCTGCAGGGATTCGTGGCTGGGCGATGGTCACCAGTGGCCCTGGTCAACGGTGTGGAATGGTCACCTGCCCAAGGAGGCGAGTGGGGGGAAGAGGTAGAATTGGAGCAAAACTTTATCGGTACCTGGGAAGATTCTGGAGCAGATCTTAAGGAGATCAATCTAAATTTCCACTTCCTTGATGTTACTTCGTATTTTTCTTGCCTTTGGCTTTTTATTTATATTACTTATATTTTTTACTTGGCTTTTTAGTTTTTATTCTGCTAGCCTTTGCATTAGATTGTTTTCCCCAAATGGGAATAGTGTGGTGTGGAAGGAAGGAAGGATGGAGGCTGTGTACCTTGTCATTAATGACCCTGGCTAAGGGTGTCAGGAGGGGTTAATGTATCATGCCAACATGCCAACCTAGTCAATTAACTCTGAACACTTACCAGAAAGAGGACAGCCAAGTTACCAGGAGGGGAGGAGTTCAGTTTTCCCTCCCCAACTCTGAGATGAAGTAGTTGTGAAGCCATGTGGAAACAACACATCTCTAAAATGCCATGTTGGTCTCCTTGTGCATCTTCTGCCCTCACTGCAACACGGGGCAGGAGGAAGTGGGAGAGGTGTGAGATTCTCGTGCTGATAGGAGTGACTTCCAAACGGGAGGGATGCAGATGGCCCCTCCTTCACAAAAAAGGGGAACTTCCAGTCCCATCCATAGAAAAAGTGGGAGGAAACAGACAAGAGTTTTGCCACCCTAAATGGCCTAGATGTAGGCGTCTCAATTGAAAGTAGAGATCTTGCTGAAATTCTTGTGCTGGAACATTCACCTTCTAATAAATTCTATTAATCTGAACCCTTGGATTCTTGTTCCAGGAATTTAGTCTTTCCAGCCTAGGCCGCAAGGAGGGAAGAGACAGAAAGAAGGGGGGTGGTTCTTCCCGCAGCGTCACCTGCTCTGATTGTGCCATGATAGCCAGTTTTCTTTCCTTCATCCGACTGAAGGAGAGCTGGGTGTAAGAAAAATGCCGTGTCAGAAATCGCCAGGCTGCTACTCTTAGGCAATCCCTGCCTGCCCCGTTCTTGCTCTTAAAAAGGGTCCCCTGCAAATGTTGAATATCGGCCTTACTTGCTCCCTGATAATGTTTGGCTCAGATCCACGAGGGCATCAACGGACCTGCTCTTGCAAATGTTGAATATCGGCCTTACTTGCTCCCTGATAATGTTTGGCTCAGATCCACGAGGGCATCAACGGACCTGCTCTTTGATGGTGGGCCTGCAAGGGACCGTTGCCTCCCCACAGTGCTTAGCATCTGAGAGGCTTAACCGTTGGCAGGGGCTGGACAGGAATGGGAGAGGTTGCTGAAGGGGCGCGGCTCTTCTCTTTGCATATCCGGTCAACCTGGTCATCAACTAAACCGTAAGGTGGTTTATTTGTTAGGTGAACCTGGCCACTGTGTTTTGTTAACTGGATTTAGGATGTAACATGTAGAGTGAATTTTTAAAAAGACACTATTTTGCAACCTTTTTCTATTCTGCACACACACTTCCTGCCAGAATTCAATTTAATGTGCATTTATGACCTTTGTGTGTTTAAAAATATTGATTAGATTAACCTCCTCTAGCCTGATGGTCTCCAGATGCCTGTTGCACTTCAGTTTCCAGAATCCTCAGCAGAATGTTCAACAGCTGAGCGTGATGGGAGTTGAAGTCTAGCAATCTCTCGAAAGCCCTGCTTGGTGAGAAAGTCTCCTGTGTTTGGGGAGATGCGGAGCAAGAACTCCTTCAACTGGAAAAGGGCTTCTGAGTGGGTGCACTTGGAAGCCCCCGAGGAACTGGGCTTTGCCAATTCCAGCAGAATCCCATCCTCTGTGCCCCTTAGGCAGATGCGTACATCCATGTTCGTATTTCTGCTGTAGGAAATCAGTTCTTAGCAGATTAAAGGCATCAGTTTAAATGTATTTCAGTAGTACTTTTATTGAAAATATCCACTGAGATACCCAGCTGAAAGCAGTTGCAGAATGTTGTTTACATACATGCACATTATATATTTACATGCATTTTGAGAGGAATTGCATGGGAGAAAACAATTACAAATTAATGCAGAAATGAAGGAACAACATTATGGGTAAAACATGCAAGGATGATCCAGGTCAGACAATGAGACATAGTTGTCTGCCCAAGCTAGACTTGGTGGTCCCCCAGCATCTCCCCAAGAGGTCTTGTCTGTATGAACATGCGGAATCCTCTGTTATGCAGATGATCTGGGAGAAACTGCGGAGATGATTACAACAACATGTAAACAAACATGCTTGAGGCCAGGAAACATGGTCTGGCCTACTTTGAGCACTGACATCTTATGACCTTGTGTTGGCTGTCCCAACCTGGCGCTGGAAGCCGCCTCATCGGTTCCCAGCAGGTCCAGAGCCAGGCAGCCGGGCCAGGCCAAGAGGGGGCTGGCTGGAGCTTTCAACACTTGCCTGCCCGCCCTCCTCCTGTCGGGCGCACAAGCTGCCCCGGGTCTTCTGTTCCTTGCTGATGCTGTGAGATTCGGAGAGGTATGGCTTAATTCACTTCTTCATTTTGCAGGAAGGAAGCGCAAGAACTTCTGTCCCAGCTGAAATGCAAAAGGGTTTCTTAGAAGAATTAAAACAAGCCATTTGAATGCCACAGGTGAGCAGAAACTGAGAGCTAGTTTGGTGTGGTGGTGAAGGTGCTGGGCTAGAAATCAGGAAACTCTGAATTCTAATCCTGCCTGAGGTGCAAAGCCAGCTGGGTGACTTTGGGCCAGTCACTCTCAGCCCAATTCACCTCACAGGGTGGTGGTTGTGGGGAAAAACAGGAAGCAGGAGAGTTAGGTATGTTTGCTCGCTTGAGTTATATATAAAAAAGGCAAGGTAAAACCACCGCCATCATCATCCAGAAGATCCTCAAGCTGGAAGGAACCCTGGAGAGCCTGGAGTTGCACCCTTGCTCAACGTAGGGACCCGAATTGAAGCATCGCTGGTGTGTCCCACCATCCACGTGCACCCTGTGCAAGGTCAGTGAAGTTCTAAAGCACAAGAAATGCTTGTGGTTTTTTTTTTTTGGATGCTTGATGCTATTTTTAATATTTTGGGGTTGGGCTGATGTTTTTATTTTGGCAGGGAGCAGATATGAGCAGCGGGCTGCCTTTTCACTCTCTTCTCGTTTGGAAAGATGGAAATGGAGCCCAGCCCTCTGCCCGTCCTGCAAGCTGGCTGGTCTGCTCCTTTTTGCCGTTACTCGGGAGCGCAGTAAGGCCTAAATTCTGTGGGAGACGGCAGTGTAAGCCTGCATTGGATCATCTCCCCGTGCAGAAGATCATTCTACCCCTCCCTCCTTGTGTGTTCAACATTTCAAGATTGGGCCGACGCTGTCAAAAATTGAGAGAGAAAGTTCACATCTGGATTCCTTTTTCCTCTTGATTCACAGATGCCAGAAACCAACTTTTTAATATCTTTTCCCCTCCTCCCGCAGACAATCTGCCGTTCATAGTTTCCCAGTTGCATCACTGAGCACGACTGGAAACTACCACTGGCCGGGAAGCCTCAGAGCCACAAAGGCCGTTGCTTTCAGAGCAGAGAAGTGGTCTGGTCTGGCCTGGTGGGTCTTTCTCCGTTCCCGGGAGACAAAGCTACCTCAGGCCTTGCCATGCGCAATTCCCCCAGGCTTCTGGAGGTTTCCAGACTGGGAAGCAGAGCCCGGGGACGGGTGCTGTGGGGGGGGGGTGCTCTTCAAGGGCGGGCAAAATGTAGGAGCTGGCTCGGACGGGATCCGGGGTGATCCCATTTGAGTATTAGCTCAGTCCTTCCCACACAGCGTGGTCCAACCTGCGACGGTGATACGCCTTTGAGCTGAGCTTGTAGTGCCAAGGCATGGCCCACTAAGCCAGGAAGCCTGATTCAATCTGCAGCCACTTAATCCCTGCTGCAGGGAGCTTTTTATCCACATTTTAGGCTTGCCGTTTCTGCGCAAACTGGAAACAAAGGCTTATTGTAGGTTGCAATTCCAGCTTGGGCAAATCCAAAATGGAAGACGTGCGGAGCTGTCTGGCCCGCTGTTAAGGGGGCGAGGCTGCAGAGTCGCCTTCGGGTGAACGAAATGGGCTCGCCTCTCGCTCGTTCCCAGCGGCCTTGCTGGGGTCCTTCGGCAGCCAGAGCCGGGTCTCGCAGCGGCCCGGCAGCAGCGCTTCCGACGGCCAGAGCACCTGGGCAGTGCGGCCATCGCCGAGGGAGGGGGACGCTCCCTCCCCCGAACGTGCTGAGGCTTCTGCTGTGTTCCTGCAAGGAGCCCCAAGGCCAGCGGCCAGACCATAACGCACCAACGCGATGGGGTTTATGCCGTTTTGGGTGCCTGTGGGCACTGCCACCACAAGACTGTCATGCTTCCCCCGCAAAGTTCCGTTAACACACAACATCAGGGCAGATGGGAGTTAAAAAGAAACAGGCATATTGCAGTGAAACAGCAAAGCAAATATGATATTAAGAAAAGAACTCTGAAATGAATGAACTTCTAATTTTTTAAATTGAATATTTAAAAACATAAGAAAAAGGAAAAGTAGGAAAGGCAAAAAGTAAAGAGTGAAGAGATTTATAAGCATTATATAATCAAATCAACATTTCAAAATAACATGAATTTGTTTCTATGTATTAAGATATCTTACAGCACTTGAAAACTTCAGACCATCATTAAAATCAAGATAATATGCAATAGTTGATGGCAATAACCAAGGTAGTATAAATTAGAAATCCAGAGATTATAATAATTTCTGCCTGATCTAAAAATTCCATCCTAATTTAGCAAGTTAAAACCTTATGTTAAAAGAAGGATGTGGGTACAAGCCCATATGTGGAATTATAATTCCTCAGTGGCTTCCGTGCTGATCTGGATTCCTTGAAATGAACATCTTCTTAAGAGTGAAATAAAAGGAAAAAGGGACTTGCGCAGCTGACCGTGCGACGGTAGCTGTGGATGGAGATGCTGGCCGGACGGCACCTGCCGCCTTTGACTGCCGGCCAGAGAAGGTGCTGCCTTGCGCTGGTCACTCCACGGAGGAAGACGAGGGGCTGTGCTCTGGCCACCAGGTCGTGCCTGCGGAGGCCCTTCCTGATCCCCACTTCCCACAGCTGATGAAATGGAGGGGGGCGTTCTTGGTCCCCCCGTTTCTTTGCAGAGCCGGATCTGATTGCTTCCCAGGTGCCTGATTCATGCCATGGGATATCCAAGGCTGGCATGGCAGCGGCTCCTGGGAAAGAGGAGGGCCCCAGGGCCCCTGCAGCTTGCAGGCCAGGGACACAAACAGGTATTTCTCGGGGCACTTTCAGTTTTTAGAAAATGCTAAAGTAGTTGCGGGAGAGATTTGGGTGGGATTTTTTTCCCTGAATGATCTCAGGAAACCAAAGTCAGGCTTGAGCTGCATTCCTAGTTTCTCTCAGATTTTTTCCCCTCTTTTTTAAGAAAACAAAGCAGGGCAAATTTCAAGGAACACAGAGCGTGGTGCCATTTGGCAGAGGGAGACCTCTCTGTGTCACTGGTTGGCTCACATGCTTCAGGCTGTAACATGGATGCTTGACAACCACACGATCTTGGTCTGTGGTGCTGCAAAACCAAGCTGGGAACTTTGCAGGCAATCTTAACCTGCTGCCAAATTGTGGGAGAGGCTGTGAAACAACAACCAGAACTTGTGAGAAAGGAAAGGAGCAGGAAGCAGTTTTAGGAAACGTTGCAACCGGACAAGCCGTCCAGCTCACTTATCCCAGGAAGAAAGCTGCTGCAGAGCATTTCTTTTATGCATTTCGATTTTGCATGTAATATTATTTTCAGGGAGCCTCAGATGGGTTCAGTAAAGAGAGGACAAAATAGAACCATACATTCTCAGCAGCATAGGACATATTTTTTTTAAAAAATTGAACAGCACAAATAATACCCTGATTATTTAATGGCCTGGACAAATAAATGCTTTTCTGCATGGACGAGCAGAACTCTCCTTGGCAAGAGCATTTCCGAGGTGGCTTCCGCAGGTGAGAATGCCTTGTCCTCAGATCTGCAAAGGAGGGCCTCTGAGGAGAATTTGCATCCTGAGACTGAAATACAGACTCATATAACTAACCAACTAACCCATGAACATACTGATCCTGCCTCAAGACCGGTCTTGGTTTGCATCCTGAGAGGAAAAGGGTGTTAGGAGCCATTCAGGACCAGAATATTTTCACAAAACTTCTTCCCTGAACCTAGTCAGTGTAGATCAAGAGTAACTCCTTTGGTTCTATAGGGAAAACCCACCAAAGAGCTGCCTGATAGGAAATCGGAGGTTGTGGCTGAAATTCATCCCCATTCCTCAACTCCAGCTTCAACATTCTGCAGTTCTAATCTAGTGGCCCACTTCTCTGACTAGTTAGAAAAGGTCATGACCTGGCCACGTGGGGCTCAAACAGATATTCCCACTTAGCCTTTGGAAGGAGAAGAGGAGGGGGAGCTTGTTCGTGCTTGGAGATCTGCCCTGATGTTGATCTGACCATGACAAGTGTAATGGCCCCAGTGAGAAATGGTGGGGGAGAAAGACCTTTTCAGACTGCTTCCCTTCTGTTGCTCAGGCCTGTGCCATGTTGACTGGATCCTGCTAGGTTGAGGCCTCGGGCACCTGTCCCCACAGTTTTATCTGCTTCTTATACAAATTGCTCCTGGTCAATAATTTCCTCACTTCCATCTCTTTTAGAAATGAAGTAGGGTACCTCCTGCTGCAGACTTAATTGTGTCCATCTGACAACTTTGGTATTGCTCAGAACCAGACATATTAATGAAACTAGTCCCTCCCTCTTTGTCCTCTTTGAACTGTGGTGCCCATAATTGGACACCAGACTCCATATGGGGTCTGACCAGGGCAAAGGAGAGAACTATTCCTTCCCATGATCTGGACTCGGTGGTCCTCAAGACTGCACATGCCTTTTAGCAGTTGCATCACACAGCTGGGTCATGATTAACTTGTGGTTGACACCCAGATTCTTTTCACACGTCATACTGCCAAGCCAGTATGCTTGTGCCTTAGGTTTTTCCTCCCCAAATGCAGATCCTTATGCTTCAGCCTGTTAAATTCCATCCTATTCATTTCAGCCTATTGCTCAAGCCCGTCTAGAATTTTCTGAATTTTTTCCTCTCTCCTCTAAATTACTCTTCACCCCTCCTAGTTTTGTACCATCTGCAAACTTCTTAAGTATCCTCTCACGTCCCTCATCCAAGTCATTGATCAAAATGTTGAACAGCTACAGAGCCCAGAACCAAGTCCTGTGGTGCTCCACAAGATACTTTCTTTCAAGCTGAGGTGGACCATTAATAAGAACTCTTTGGGTGTGGCCAGCTAACTGGGAGTCCATCTAACAGTGGAAGTCCAACCAATGGGCTTAAGCGTAGGGTGGTTACTGGATGAGCTGCATGCTAATGGTTACTCCATCTTACTGGGTTTTCAGCTTAGTTTACTGACTCTCAGCCCATCTTTTACTGGTCCCAGAGATGGATTCCTTTCCACCATCTCACCTGCAGTTATATACTGATGACAGCTCATTCAAAGGAGCTGGAAGGAAATTTCATAGATATGTTTATCATATATATGAACTCAGAATCCAGAGTCATTGAGAGTCAGGTGGCATACAAGATGGTGATGATGGTGACGATTCCACAGTATCTGAGATTATATAGTTAAGTTATCTGGGAGGAGCTCAAGCCCATTGAACCTGAGGGAGCGGACAGGGTTCTTGTAGCTGTTAGTCTGGCTGCTTCTGTGTTAGATCTGTGCCCCTCCTGGCTGGTCAAGGCTGCCCGGGAGAGGAGACATAATTGGGTCTGGGTGATGGTGAATTCCTCTTTGAGGGAGGGGGTGGTCCCGCCGGCTCTCAAGGAGGCGGTAGTACACCCCTTCCTGAAGGGGCCATCGCTCAACCCAACTAATCTGGTTTGTTTTCGTCCAGTCTCCAACCTCCCCTTTCTAGGGAAGGTTGTTGAGAAAGTGGTTGCATGGCAGCTTCAAAGGGCTCTGGATGAAGCAGATTATCCGGATCCCTTTCAGTCAGGATTCAGGCTGGGATATGGGACTGAGACGGCATTGATCACGCTCTTGGATGACCTCTGGCAGGAGTGGGATGGGGGCAAGGTTTCCATCCTTGCTCTTGACCTCTCGGCAGCCTTTGATACCATCGATCACTGGACTGGCTTCAGGAGTTGGGGGTGGGCAGCACTGTGCTGTGCTGATTCTCCTTCCTCCGGGGTCGGTTCCAGTCAGTGTTGATAGGAGGGGAGAGGTCCAGTCCATGGCCCCCACTGTGTGGGGTGCCACAGCTTGGTTCTCTCACCCCTCTTATTTAATATCTATGTGAGGCCGCTGGGTGAGGGGATACAACAGTTCGGGGTGAGGTATCATCAGTATGCTGATGATACCCAGCTTTGTATTTCTTCCCCGGGCTGTCTGAGTGATGCTGTGGATGTCCTGTCTCAGTGCCTGGAGGCTGTAGGGGCCTGGATGGGGCGCAACAGGCTTCGGCCCAACCCAAGCAAGACTGAGTGGCTTTGGGTGTTTGGGCCTCCCAGTACCAAGGTTCTTCCATCTTTGGTTCTGGATGGGGTGGTTCTGCCCCAGACAGACCCAGTGCGCAATCTGGGGGTCCTCTTGGACTCATGGCTCCTGCTGGAAGAGCAGGTGGCAGCTGTGGTTAAGAGGGCCTTTGCACATCCTCAGGTTGTGCGTCAGTTGCGCCCATTCCTGGACTGGGAGCCTCTACTCACTGTCACTCATGCCCTCGTGACCTCCCGTTTGGACTATTGCAATGCGCTCTACATGGGGCTGCCCTTGAAGAGCATTCGGAAGCTTCAGCTGGTGCAGAATGCAGCTGCTCGGGTTGTAAATAGCGTCGGCTACTCGGCATATGTAACACCACTGCTTTGGGAGCTGCGCTGGTTGCCGGTGTGTTTCCAGGTGCATTTCAAGGTGCTGGTCGTCACCTACAAAGCCCTTCGCGGCTTGGGACTGGGTTACCTTAGGGACCGTCTTTTCCCAGTTGTTTCTACCTGTCCAATCTGGTCTGGCAGGTTGGGCACGCTCCGGGTTCCGTCAGCCAAGGAACGTTGGCTGGCAGGGACCAGGAGACATGCCTTTTCCGCTGTGGTGCCTGCCCTCTGGAACATCCTCCCTCCTGAGATTAGGATGGCCCCGACCCTTTTGGCTTTTCGGAAGGCCTTAAAGACCTGGCTTTATGCCTGGGCTGGGGCCCCGAGTGTGTGAAGGACCCCATTTCATGGTTGTGTTGATACTGAAGGTTTTTTTTAAGATCTCTTGGCTGCATTTATATAATATTTAATTTTGTACTGTTTTTAATGTTGATTGTTTTATTGTTGTTAGTCGCCCAGAGTCGCTGATCTGAGATGGGTGGCTATATAAATTGAATGAATGAATAAATTAAATAAATAAGATCCTTATAGTGCTATAATGTGTAGATTGCCTGATTCTCAAGATCTCATTAAGTGTTGCTAACAGCCATCTCTTTATCCTGGATTGTGGTTAATTTTCTTCACCGTTTGATCTGTTATTACTAGGCTGAATACCATTTTCCTTATAGGAAAGATCTGAGGACATCAGCAATTCCACCTTCTCTTCTCCAATATTCTCTAGACAGATCGAGTTTTAATCTCCCAAAGATTTAAGTTGGGAATTATTACACAGAACACCAGGCTGGGAAAGGCTGCTGTAGGGTAGACGCTACCATGTGATGAAAACCACGAATGGTCTCGAGGATGTTGTAAGGCCTCTCAATGGCTTCAGGTGTTCCCAAAAGTGATCTGTGCAGCTTTCTCCTTGAGTTGTACGCAGACTCTCAGTCTGACTAGCTGGAAGTGCAAAATGGTCAGTCAATAAGAAACTCCTTGAATGATTTGGGTGGAAAAAACAACAGTCCAAAAAGTGCAAGAGGGATGGAAATGTGTTTTGAATTAAGCTTTCCAATTCCTGAAGCTTCCGGTAGACTTAAAGTTTCATGGGTCCAAATGTCTTGGGAAGGTCTACAAAGAAGCTCATGTGGAAACACCACAAGAACTCAGCCATTCTATGAACGTTGGGCAAAAATGTGAATGTACAAAGAACAGCTGGTGAATGTTTCATCAACATTTGCAAAGGAGAATTTGTGGGGACAAGCCCATCTCCCCGCTCACATTCTAGAGGCAGTCTGCATCTTGCTCCAGAATGCCTTACTTCCACCAAATGTTTCACAGCTGCAACAAAAGTTTCTTGGAACATCTTGTGTGGTGAGGAGCCATCTGGCAGGCCCAAAAGTACATCCATCCTCCTGATTCGGTCAGCCTGCAACTTTCGCTTGGACTTGAATATCCTCATCACAGAAGGCTCTTTTGCCAAAAGCCCTCGAGAGTAGATTCTCAGCTTTAATTCTGAGGCGGTTTTCTAGGGTTTTCCGTAGCAACTAATTTTGATCACTGCCGCGGCAGTGGGAGCTGTGAAGCTTCCCTCCCACACCAATGAGTTCTAGACTGCTGATTCTCAAATGGAGTGTCAGGGCACAAGAGTACACCATGAAAGGAACGTGAAAGCGCATTGAAGAATTAAGCAACCGTATTGAATACTCAATGATCCCAGGAATTTGCAGCAGAAACAGAGGAAATTCAGTTGATACACATTTACATACCAAATGATCTACAGTATTTTACACCTTCTGAATTTAACATGTGAACTAGGATTTAATTGACACTGTTTTCTAATGTCTTCAAGTCTTGTGAAGCTGTTACCTGATTAAAAATACAAGAAGGAGACTTGCTTGCAAAAACTTGCAGGTATTAGAGAAAAACAGGGCACACAAATCTTCAAACATGCATCAGTGTGCATGCACTTTTTTTTAAAAAAAGTAAATGGGGTAGAAACAGGGCCATCTCGAACCTTGTGTGAGATGGGTGGCTATATAATATGATTAATGAATTAATAATAATAATAAATATGTTTGCTTTTAAATAGGTGAATGTTATAGACCAGAAACAGAGATGTGGATCTTTGGCCCAGAGTTGCCAAGCAGCCCAGAAGCTCTTGGATGAATAAATGTGGCTTCCCGTCAAGTAAATGGTGCAGTTGGATTCCCAGACCCCACCTGAGCTCCAGATGACAGACGAGGGAGGTGGAAAATCCCCAGACCTTCCCCTTGGCACAGAAATCCTGGTCCTACTTGGGGCGCCGATAGGCTGATGTCCTTAGCTGGCTTCTGTCAGCACTTACCCGGAAACTAGGAGATACCCAAGATCCTTTCAACTCAGGTTGCCAGAAATGGCCCAACAAACGTCCACAGCTCAGGTTCAACCTGATGACCCCCATCCAATGGGGCCTTTGGATGCCTTCAGCTGCTGAAGACCACTTAAGATCTAAGTTGCTACAGGGGGTCAGATACTGACCTCAGATACCACCAGGAGAAAGAGCTTCTGGGCAGCCATTGGTATAGAAAATCACATGGAGTCACAGAGAGGAGCATTCTTGAGGTGCGTTGAGAAGACTCTCTTCCAGAGGCCAGAATGGGAAAGGCAGCAGAGTTAACCTGATCACAGGCTTCCTGGTCTCCCATTAGGAAGTTGAAATTAACAAATACATGGCCCCCTTTCCCTTGCATTATGAAAGAGCCACTGAAGGCCCCCATGGCAGCCCCTGCAGGGAAGGTTTGCTCACAAGGGCAGAGGGACCAAGGAAGAGGGGACACTCCAGGGAGCAGCTGGGCCTTGGGAGTGGGGAGACCCATGGAAAGAGGAGACGCCTCAGCTAGAGCCCAATGGGAGGAGCAGTAATTTGACTTTTTACTCTCTCTCCTTTCCCAGCCCACAAAAGTGCAGTTGTCCCCTTTGCTTTCAACGGGAGATCATAAACCTTCACCGACTCCAGGATGAATGCTGGTTTGGTGCCAGGCCCCAAGACTTCTCTTCCCATCTGCTCTGCAATGGTGTAGGCGACTGGAAGGGATGGAGAACCCAGGGGGCTGCTCAGAGCGGGCAGGAGGTGCCAATCCCAGTGCAGTTTGGCTGCTTCACTACTGACTCTGCTCATGCAAAACGATTAGCTTCATCCTTTATCCACAGTGTGGTGCAAAGGTTTCTGAGAGTTGGGATGGAGATGGAGGAGTTCTCTGATGAGCAGAACTATCCTTGCTGGCTTGGAAAATGGAGATGGCTACAGTGTTCCCCAAACATTCTCACTTGTGAAGGGGGGAGCAGGGATGTCCACACAGAAAGTCAAATAAGTCAAGATAGCAGCTGTGCCTGTGCACCTGAGGGCCTCGTCTTTTTTACATGTGCTGCATGTAAAGAAGGGGCAGGGCTTCAATAGCACGGACACAGGCACTAATGCGCAAAAGCCTTGTGGGGGAGCGGGGGAAGGCTTGAATTCTCCATGTTCTACTGAAGGCATTCAGTAGAAAAAAATAATAAAATAATCCTACCCTGTCCAAATTTTCTCTTTTCTGACAATGTGACAAGCTATGACTGGTCTTGCACCAAACCCCACATTTCTGAGTCTCAAGGCTTTCCAAGAGCCCCCTTGCTTCTTGGGCAGTTCTTGAAGCCCACCAGACAACACAGCAAATATTTTTTTGTGTCCTTCTCCTCTTACCAGTCGGAGCCTTCGTGGTCCAAACCTTAATTGTGCTGAGATGCTGGGTTCCACTTGTTTTGGGGCTAATGGACAGTGCCCCCCTGCCCCAGTCAAATATTTTGGCAGAACCCAAGCTCAGTGGCCGAATCACAGCAGGTGCCCTTGGGGGCATCAGGCCCCCCTTGCTACTCAGTGCAGATGAGCGAAGCCCTCTTCAGAGAAAGTGAAGTAAGTACGTAGCTGATGAAGGTTTGCAAAACCATATGCCATTCAATGAAGCGCATTAGTCTGACGAGGGCCTACCAGACGGTTTCCGATCCTGGTTATCTGGAAACTCTTCGGGGAAGACACAATGATCCAATGCATGGAGCTGGCAATACCAGGTGGCCTGTGCCACGTTTCATCCGGGCCTGGGCCCTGAGTGCACGTTTCAGGCTGAGGAGTTGTGGGTGGGAGGCCACAGAGAAAAAACAAAGGCGTTGGTGACGGCATCCGCTGCCAAGTGGAGGAGAGAGAAGGAAGGGGCTAGGAGGATGGCAGCGTGGCTGCCGGAGGATGCTGCGCTTGAATTCACGAGCAGCAGCAGTGAACAGGCCATACGGAGAGGGGAGAAGATCCTTCAGGTCCCTCCAGGCTGAAAAAGAGCATTATCAGCAAAACAGGCCATGGGTTTCCTGGAAGGACCATGCTTGGTAGTGTCTCCCTGTAGATATTGGGGTAATCCAAGGCCCCCCGCTGCGACCTCACGGCCCTTGGAAAGATCTGTAGCTCGCTTTCAGAAGCATCAACCGCGTCTTCTCTCTGAATGAGCAGACAGGGATGGACGCCAGCAACAGCAGTGGTTTTATTTGCTCCCCCTCCTACTTTAAACCAAATGCTTTCCACAGCATCACTGAGTGCTTACCTTTCTGAGCAGGCGTATTTTTACCATCCATACTGCTTCTATTCCTTCTGAACCTCTTTCAGTTGCAATAATCCAACCATAGGAATCACTCCATCATGTCCCAGACCTGTTAAATCGTATATGCCTCACAAATGAGCTATTTTCTTTATTCTGATATTAACGTACAATGATAGCCATAAACTCAGTGAGCCAGTGTTCTTTCTGATTTTTCATTGCGGGGTTCAAAGGAGTTAGAATGCTACCCCGTCTTTCCACACTGCTCAGGTTTTTATCTAAGGCCCTTACTTCAAGGTTTTGGTTTCCACCCCACTGCCCACAGAAATAACTATAGCCTTCCTGATCAGGCTTGACGAAGCACATCTTACTAGTGCTTGGAAGTGCAGCTCTTCTCCTGTGCAAACTGACAAACATCTTAAACCTCCCTGCTCTCTCGCTCCCTAGGACTGGCAGCCTTATATTCTTCCTGCTGTCTCTGCTTACTCACAAGAAGTGGTCACGTCATCACCCCGAATAAGCAATCAGCAATTTTTAGGACACCTCCTTGCAATCAGCCATTATTCAGAATATGACTTTCATTTTTCACAGCTGAGTACACAATTCCTTGGACACATTCCTCCCTGAGGCCCCTCTCCTCGCTCTCCTATTGAGCTCCAGTGGCAGACTGCTGTTTACTCTCCCCGTTCACACGCTGAGTGGAATAAAACCTTTGCATGTAGGAGGTCCTTGGTTTGATTCCTAGCATCTCCAGAGAGGTCCTGGAGAGATCTTGGATGACATGGCCATGGCTAATGATGGCAGAATTCAGAGAACTGGAAGAGGCCACTGAAACCATCAAATCCCACCCGTTGCTCCGTGGCAGAATCCAGGACGCACGGCTGCTAGCTGGTGCTTGAACACATCCAATGAAGAGGAGCCCATCGCCCGAGTTTTGCCATAAGCCTTTTAAGCATTCAGACAATCTGGGTAACCTGCTCTAAGAGCCAGAGAGGACTTGGGAGGGGTAATTGCTAACAGATGGCTACTTTGAAAGGCTGCCAAGTGGAGCCCCAGGAAGCTGTCCAACGAGTGACCCACTCCGGTGGGAGACTGAGAAAGAACAAGGAGAACTCTGCACGAAGAGGCACAGATCCGGGTTTCATGTTTTTCTGATCACAGCCCAGTTCAGTCGAGGCAACGGAGGAGAGACGCGGAAGTGAGCTGACTCCAGCCTTGGCGTGGAGGGTGGTATCAAACAGAAGGTCCAGGAGGGGTGAGACAAAGAAAACAAGCTCACGAGGCAGTAGATGTTTGGAGGGATGCAAGATTAAGGAGCCACGCTGAAATGTCAGTAGAAAAGGAAGGTTTTGCGGAGCAATGGCAGAAACGGGGAAAAGACCAGAGTTGGGGATGGGGGCTCTCGGGTGAAAAGAACCGGAGGCATTTTAATGGGGGCAAGGAAGGCTGGCTAGCAGATAACTGGGGTGAAGCGGAGAAGAAGAAAGGTAGCCAGAGCAGCTCACAGAAGGGCTGGGTTGGCTTTGCTTGGTTTGGAGTCATAGGAGGATGGACCCAGCCTTCGGATGGTGCCGTCCACAGTTTGCAGCTTTGTGTCCAGGTTGCCGCAAGACCCAGTGTCAGCCAATATGGTTAGGACACAGTGCACTGTATGAAGCCAGCTTAAGCTTTTACCCACACTGAGAAAACAAACAAACTCTGAATTTCTGCAGAAGGAAAACAACAAATCCAAAGTGAAATCCTGTCTCCTGCACAGTTGGTGTAAATGGAAAAAATGTGATTGTTTTTCCTTTCCATAAATCACTTTGCATCTCGACCTGTCAGTGTCTCTAAAAATGCTGCAGTCAATCAGTTGCTCCTTTGGCTCCTGAGGCTTCATCCACGTCTCCTGCTGCCCCAGGCTGAGACGGCCGGCAAGCTGGTTGCTGAGGACACGGCCTTGCTTCGGTGCCTCGATCTCGGGGCCAGCCTGCCAGAGACCAGCTACAGCCGGGTCAGAGTGACCGGGCAGAGCCTGGCCTTTTCTGCTGGAATGCAAAGCGCAGCCTCCAATGCAATGGTTGTTCACCTGGAGGAGGCGCCGTAGGGAGGATGGTCACCGGCAGGCCACTCTCCCCCTCTGGCCGCCGGGCTCTGTTTCTACTTTGGCTGGTGGAGATGAGGACCCGTCCCGCGAATAAAGCTGTGGTTCTCAGGTTCAGGTGGGAGTAGTGCCCCCGGAAGGCCTCCTGGAGGATGCGGTTCTTACTTGGTTGTCCCGTCTGCAGCGGAGAGGCCACGGAGCGCGTTGCCGCAGGACACCAACGCCTGGGGCTCCAGGGAGCCTCCCCCACCTGGCTCCTCTCCTGGCACCTGCCCTTCTCTTCCGTCCTGCTTTCCCCCAACAGCCTTCGACAGGCACAGCCTCACCCTCGTAGGGGGCAGTGACTCTGTGGGCCTTGTTTTGGAGGCACTGCCAGAAGAATGCCATGAGGGCAGGGGTCAGGCGAAGGGGAAAGCCCCCCGCTGGGGTGTGGGGAAAAGCCCTCTGTCCTCAT
This sequence comes from Python bivittatus, assembly GCF_059951505.1. NCBI lineage: Eukaryota > Metazoa > Chordata > Lepidosauria > Squamata > Pythonidae > Python > Python bivittatus. Next base: position 11,045,173 of record NW_028277076.1, on the reverse strand, counting down.
CGGTCTGCCAAAGGACCATCAGGAATGCCACAGCAACTGTGGAGGCCTGAAAGTTGCTTCTGAGTTTAGGACGTGCAGCTGAAATTCCCCAGAAGAGGGTTTCCTTGGCTGCTGCTGGAGGAGGAGACCTGCTCCTCGGCAATTTTCCATCAGCTTCCCACCCCCCACCCCCGCTGAGTGGCCCAGCACTGAGGGTGCCCCATCCCCAGCTGGGTGCATCCGGGGTACCCCCAGCGAAGAAGGTGGAGCGCTCTCCTCTGATGGTCCCAAAGCCACATGCAGGAGGGCGAGGGGCTCAGAGCGTCCCCAGGAGATCCGCTTCCCCACGGGGCAAAATGGGTCTAAGGTGCAGAGGAAGACGATGTGTCGCGGGAGGAAGGCAGGAAGGCAGGAAGGGAGTCCACGGGGCGCGGCCCAAAGGGTGAGGATGGTGGCTGCAAGCGTGGCCGGAGCGTTGCCTGTTTGAGGGACGCTGTGCGCGCAACGCGCATAAACGCGGGCAGCGCTTCCGCCGCACCCGCCATCCTGCCTGTGTGCGGTGCCGCCCGCGTGCCCCGGCCGGGGAAGCGGGAAGGCGGCGGGCCCGGAGGAGCCACTCGCGGGAGAGGCGTCCCCGCCGTGCGCCGCCTCGGCCTCGGACGGGCTGAAGAGCGGGAGCGGGGCGCCGCTGCTCTTCCTCGCCGGTAGCGCTCGGCCGTGGAAGGGCGTCGTGGCCGCGCCTCCGGCGATGCTGCCGCTTCCCGGAAGACGGGAGGGAAGGAAGGGGGGCGGCCCCGGCTCCGAGCGGGGGGCGTCGGGCCAACGGGGAGGACCGGCGCGGGCTCGTGCCGGGATTCGCGCCTTCTCTGGGGAGCCGGATGCGCGCCGGAGGGCCGGATCCCCACAGCCCGTGCAGCCGCCGCCCCGCCCCGGCCCAGCCGAAACCGAAGCCGGGGCCGCCTGACCGCGAAGCGAGTCACGTCCGGCCGAGCGGCCCCCCGGCTTCCAGCCAGCCTCGGGGCGGACCCCGGAGAAGCGGCGCGCGAGGGGCGGCGGGCGCTCCGCGGCCGCCAGGGGGCAGGGCCGACGCTCCGCCGCCTGCGCTCTGTTTGCGGGCGCAGGCGGAGCGCCGAGCAGGGGCGGCCGAGGGGGCAGCGCCCCGGAGCGCAGGGTGGGGAGGGCGCCGCCGCCTGCAGCTCTCCCCCGCTTGGGGCCGCCCGCTGGGTCGCCCCCCGAAGCTCAGGGTTGCACCGCGCGGCCTCCGGGCGCCCGTGGAACATCTGCGCGGCGGAGCGGAGTCTGCGCGTCCTGCTTGGCCCGCGCGGTGCCGGTGCCCGCGCCCGCGCCCCACCGCGCCTGGTTGCCTGCCGCCGCCTTCTCCTCCCTCCCGGGGCCGAGCAGGGGGGCTCCGCCGCTGACAGAGAAGGGAGCGGCGCGGCAGGCCGAGAGCCGCTCGCTGTGGCTTCGGGGCTGCTGAAGAGCAGCCCGCGTAATCGCGGCCCCGGCTCCGCTAAAGACTTCCAGATGTGGCTGCGATTAGGTCACCCCGGGACTCGGCTCTCCGGCAATCTGGGCTCCCGCCCTCCGTTTTTGCAGACTCGCCTGGAGCAGGGCTGGCTGGGCGCGGCTGGCAGGGCTGGCTGCGCAGCCAAGGAAAGCCAGCTGCATCGCGCTGCGCTCGCAGCTCCGGCCCTTCCGCTGCCGGGGAGAAATCACAGCAGTGCGTTGACCGGACAGCGCGAGGCTTCCCTGGCGGCACTGGCGTTGGCCAGGTGCGCTGCCTGGGGGGCGGGAGGTGCACCGAGATGAGGAAGGGCAGTGCCAAGTCACTGAGTCAACTCTCAGACTCGGTTGGACCAGCGGGCAGGACAGGACAGAGCCGGGGCATTAGAGAGAGGCAGCGGAGCCCACCCTAGTCTGCAATGGTCCATCGGGTGGTTCAGCAGATCCTTCTGGTCCTGTGAGGAACCTCTGCAGATCCACTGAGCAGGGCTTCCGTGGCTGGAGAGCCTGACCCCTATGCCCTTGTCGGCACATCTCTGAACATCCTGGAAGCCTGGTATTTCTGTGTCCCAGAGTAGCCCATCTGAGAAGTCAGTGGGGCAGAGGAGTGGGGTGGGGTGAAGCTCACCTCGGGCACTGAGACAGTCGCCTTCTCCTTCATCTTCATCAGACTGGTAGACTGATAGTTTACTGGTCTTCCCTTCATTTGGGCAGAACTCTGGCCACTCTCACCTTAGCTCCTAAGTATCCCAAATGGATAAATGCTGCAGAAACTGTTGATGCTTTCATTTGGGACAGAACCAGCAGTGCATATCTTTCCCAGTTTAAAGTGACTGGCAGCTCTTTTTTAAACAGGCAGTTTCCCTGGCCTTTTGATAGGCCCCTGAACACACGTTTAACAACAGGCCTATCGGTCTTCCAGAAGAGGAGCCTGGATAATGCCTGAACAGTGCTCTGGGAAGCGTGGGTCAGGCACAACATGGCAGATGCTTCTGTGGAAACTACTGTAATCGTCTGGTGTCTCCTCCAGTCCAAGCCAAACTGCTCGTGGAAGGCCAGTGACCAGAGGGGAGATGGCATGGCTGTCGGAGCCTCGACAAGCCAACAGGATCTTGGTGGATGCCAGTTCTCAGCTGAATCTTCACCAAGATCATGAATGAGGCATTGTAGGTCATTCTTACGTGAAGGCCTGTGTAGGAAGAAGATAGAAAACACCGCTTTAGAAATGGAGCAAGGAAGGATGAATTTCGGCTACCTCTTTGATGGGCTGGGGATGAGACAAAGGCTGTGTCATAAGGACGTGTCCTCTAAATCCACTTTGAGCTGCAGTTAGCGGGTCACAGGGAGGACCCCATAAAAGATGATATTCTGCATTGTTGAAGCTCAGTGTTTTCAGGCGCATCAGATGGAACATACCCTGTGTGTTCATGGAAAGAAAGAAAAAGAGTGTGGAATGGAAGGTGGATCCCAAAGGGGCAGAGAGAATGTAACTCTGCCCTGTAAGAAGTCAAGAGAAGAATTAATATCAAGAAGAATGATTCAACTATGCCTGTTGGTGTGTGAAGTGTGGTATTTTTCAGGAGCAAGGATCAGGGGTGCGATAGGCTGTTTCCAACACTTACAAAATCTGTGGTCTTGTGTGGACATATGATACAACAAAGAGCAGCTACAACCATCTCAGCACAGGCTTCAGGAATCTTGGAAAGAAATTCAAGACTTCTGGGCGGTGTTCTCATTCATCCATCTTTCTATTGCATAGAAGAAGATTGAGAACGAAAAGAAGAACCCTGTGCTCTGGTGATTGGCTGTGCAGATGGTGTTGATAAGAGGGATTTGCTTTCTGGAACCATCGTCTGAGGTGTCCAGGTGACCGATTGTACCTTACCAGCGCTAGTAAAAATGTCTTTGGTGGAAGCATGGTAGGCTTCGTGAAGAGGGCTTTAAATTAAATCCTGTGGAAGGTGGAAATTGTACCCCCAAGTAAGGGCCATAGATAAAGGCATGCATAGAAGGAAGAAGGAATGTTGCTGACATGATGTTTCTTGAGCCATTCAGTGAAAAATCAGAAAGAACATTGGCTCATAAAGTTCACTGCTTTCATTGTTCATACATTGACCATCAGCATGTCTGAAATAATATGAGCTTCAGCTATTAGTAGAGAAGGGAAAATATGACTTAATAGGTATAAAAGAGGTCTTGTGGGATGACTCCCACGACTGGAGTATAGCAACTGAAGGATACCATTTGTTCACAAGGAACAGAAGGGAGGAAGAGTTGCAATGTGTGTTAAAAATACCCATTCCTGCCCAGAAATCCAAATGAATGAAGTTGGCAATTCTGTAAAGAACTTCTGGGTTAAAAAAGGGGAGGAAAAAAATAAAACCAATGCTATTACTGCCCACCCACCCAAAGAGAAAATGTGGAGGATGATGCCTTCAAAAGCAAATTGCTGATCTTTCAAAGAGGCATGAAATTGTAGTGCTGGGAGTCTTTAATAACCCATCATCTCTGGAGAGACAAATTTTACCATGCATAGTAAAATTGTAGGGAATCCATGACTTGTCTGGCTGGTAGTTTTCTCTTTCAGAAGTTGGAGGAAAGTACAAGGGGACTTGCCATCCTTGACTTGATAATAATCCATTGGGGAGCTTGATTTTAAGGGAAACCAAAACTCAGCCTAGTTAAGCAGGTGTCTTGGGATTTTTAAAAAGTGGTTTTTAATAAACTCAGAGCAATGGTAAGTAGGATCCTATAAGCAGAAGCTACTGGAAAAAGCTAAAAAACTCTGGGAGCTCTGAAAGAAAGAGATACCAAAAGCCCAGTTTCGGACAGTTCCAATGGAGATCAGCAAAAGAAGCTATATGGCTTTACTGGAAGGTTAGTAAACATCTGAACGCAAAAGACACAGGCAGGAAATGGAAAGTGGGTCAGCACAGGCAGGCAGGCAGGCAAGCAGCCTGGAACTGTACAGCTGGTGTCCAGAAAGCAAACGCTCCGAATGAGCTGAGCTTGACTTCAAAAGAAAAGAGTAAGTCTATTGGTTGCTTAGTGAAGATGGCAAAACGCTTACAGGTAGCCAAGCCAGGGCTGTTCCGCTCGGATTTTGGTTCAGTCTTTTTCAATTCGAAGGGACTGTGAGGAGCATGAAGAAGAGTCAGGACTGACGCTCGAGATGGATGGAAACATAGTCCTGGAATATCTCTTGGAAGACTAAGTCTGGAGGAGCAGATGAATTGCATTGTAGTCTGGACCAATCTGGAAAGAGACCCAAGAAGGTTCCAGAGCAGATCATAAAGAAATCCCTCTTGAAAGAATTTGAAAGCAAATGCATATTACTGTGGACTTGTGGACTTGTCAAGAACAAACTTTGCCAGACTAATCTTATCTCATTTTTGGTTAGGCAACTTATTTAATTTATGTAATATATTTAAAATGTACATTCATGAAAGAAGACAGAAGAAGAAGAAGAAAGAAAGAAGGAAGAGTAGATAGGACAGAATACAAATATCCAGTAAAAACCTATTCATACCTGAGACTAAGGAGACCTAAACTCTGCTGAGGTCCAATAACCTCGGACTGCCATTGCAATGACATAGAACTTAGCCACCATCCTGAAAACTTCCTGATCCTGGTTGTTTAGAAGGTAGCATACAACTGCCATGTAAGATTGATTAATTGATTGATTGATTGATTAATCCCCCTTTGCTGGATGCATTCAAACGAAGGCTAGGCAGCCCCCAGTCAGAAAAGATTTAATTAGGATTCCAGCACTGAGAAGGGGTTAGGCTTGATGGCCTCCAGGACCCCTTCTGTGACTCACTTCCATATCGCTGCAGGGGGAAGGAGGGAGCCTGAACATAGATGATGGGGAAGGAGGGAGCCCTACTTCTTCCCCTTCCAAAGGCTCAGCTTCAAAATGCTGCCTTAGCAGGGCACCTTGCGTCTTGAGCAGAGCTGTTGGAAAGGTTTCTCATGTCAGGTTCGGTCAGCACGAGGCTTCAGGGAAGCACGGGGTTGCAGGGAAGCTCGCAACCAGACCACGCGGAATCCACCGGCGGTAGCTAGCGGGGAAAAGAGGAACCGAAAGCGCCGCTAATTAACGAGCCACCTGCGGCCAGCTAAACAGGAAAACCGCAGCGGAAGCTTTTAACTATGAACTGATAACGGCGCGAGCAAGCAAGGAACGGGGCCGCAGGGCAGCGAAACAAGATCGCAACGCAGCACAGAACCCGCGGGTCTGCACGTAGCAGGGAGGGACCAACCCAGCCGGAGGGGGACTGGCAATCAAGGACAATGGACTCTGACCGACCCTGCCATCATGAACGATCAGGGGGACATTGGGGGCCTAATAGCCCACAGCCGCAACGCGATCACGAGGCGGGAAAAAGCGCGGGAAGGGGGAATATAACAAGTGATGCAATTGTACCAAGCCAGTCCTGGCTTTGCTTGTGACTACTACGTTACGCATGAGTAAACCTTCTTTGTGAACCACACGTGTCACGAGAGTTTCTCTGTCGAACGGGGCAAATCTCACATAAAGCCAGGACTCACTGTCAGCGCTACCCGGTACCACCGAGGAGCGTTTTCTTTCTCAATACAGGCATGACCAGCGACGAGGAATCCGTGGGTCAGCTGGAGCGCGAGGGATCCAGGCTCGCGGAAGGGCGGTCGGAGCTGCCCGGGAGCGACGGGGCAGCGGCCAGGGCCGGGCGCACTCCATCCGAGCGGTGGTCGATGGGCGTGAACCAAGGACCAGACGATTCAGGCGTTACGATGACCCGGGGTTCGGGGTTCCGGAACCGTGAGTGGAGCGAGAAATTCGCCCGACTAGAGGAGAGAGTCGAGCGACGCCTAGACGCCGTGGAGGCGATGCTCCAGACCCTACTACAGAGAGTGGGGCCACCGGCGGTGAACGAGGAGGCGAGCGACAGGGGGGGCGGTCCGACACCCCCGCCGGCACCACCCACGGCACCCCGGTCGGAGGACCAACGGGCGGCAGACGCCCTGAGACTTCGAGGTATCACTGGGAAGTTCTCAGGGGACCCCGAACAGCTGCCGCACTTTCTGACGCACGTCAGGGGGTTCATGCAGAGGGCTGGTCACCTATTCGCTAGAGACGAGGACAGGGTATCCTACGTGGCCGAGCTGCTAGATGGCCAAGCAGCCAGCTGGGTGATCGGGCTGTACGATGCCAACGCGGCGGAACTACGGAGTTTCCCGGACTTCATGCAGGCGCTCCGGGACAGATTCGAGGACACATTGAGCGCCAAGCGGGCGGAGGACGACATCCTACAGTTCAGACAGCGGGGCAAATCGGTATCGGAATATGCCCTAGAGTTCCGGAGGTTGGCCGAGAAGCTCGCGGACTGGCCGGAGTCCCTGAAGGTGAAGTATTTTAAGAGGGGACTCAACCCAGAGATCCTGGAACGGGCACTGGGGCGGGACGACCCGTCCACAGTGAAGGATTGGATCTGGCTGGCCGGAACGGCGGAATCGGCGTGGCGGCAGATCCAACAGAGCACAAGACGACGGGACCAGACGAGGGCCCGGCCGAGGGAGAGGACCCCCGAGGAGAGACGGAGCGGTCGACGGCAGTCCACCGGGAGGCGAGAGGCGACCAGAGCCCCGAATCTGTGCTTCCGATGCGGAGGCAGAGGCCACCGAGCGGCGCAGTGCCCGACGGAGCGGGAAGGCGCCCCACCACGGCCCGAAGTCAAAACCCCGCGTGCGAACGGGAAAAGGACCGGTGACCGACCGCGGAAGGGGGCAGTGGCGGCGGTGACCGAGAAAGGACGCGGGGGGTGGTCGACCCCGGAGACAGCATCCTCCGGAGAGGACTCGGAGCCGGCGGGAAACGAGGCGCGCTCGCACTGAACGGCGTCCCAGTGCGAGCAGGGGAGTCGAGGCGCGCGGACCCAATAGGAGACGAGGACTGCCCACCGTTCCGGGTGAGGATACACGTCCGGGGGGTGAGATCCGGAGGGGAGGCGCAGCTACAGGTGCTACTGGACTCGGGCTGCACCCACTGCTTGATGCACCCAGCGGTGGTCTCGGGGCTCGGGCTACAGCTGAGGCGCCTCCGGGAGCCCATTTCATTCAGCCAGTTAGATGGCACGCTGGCAGGGGGGGGGCCAGCTCAGTATTACACCGAGCCGGTCCAGATGACGATCGGGAGTCACCGGGAAGAACTGAGGTTCGTGGTGGTCCCGGTGGCCGACTACGCGGTGGTACTCGGCTTGGCGTGGCTGCGGCGGCGGAACCCACGAGTCGACTGGACGGCGGAGGCAGTGCGGTTCGGGGTCGACAGACCGGCAAGGGGCGAGAGCAGAGGGGACCGAGCCGTGGAGACGGAGGCAGCCGCAACCACCGGCGGACAAGCGGAGGGTCCGGGACACCGGGAGACGGGGCGAGAGCAGATGGGGCCCGAGACCCGGGCGGCAACAGCAGCAGCAGCAGCGCCGGGACCCCGGAGACCCGCCACGATCCCGAGGCGAGGGGAGGCAGCGGCGACTGGCGAGGCGACCGCAAAGCGAGGGGCCGGACCCGGGGAACCCCCGACGGGCGGCGGAATCCCGAGGCAGTATCGAGACCTGGCGGCAGCGTTCGGGGAGAAGGAGTCCGACCAGCTCCCACCACACCGGCCCAGAGATTGCGCCATCGAGCTAGAGCCAGGAGCGACCCTGCCTAAGCCGAAAATGTACTCCCTGTCGAGGAGGGAGATGGGGGCCCTGCGCGAGTTCATAGACAAGAACCTAGCGCGGGGATTCATCCAACCCGCGAAGTCACCATTAGCGGCCCCGGTGTTATTCCGGGAGAAGAAGGACGGCTCGCTCCGTATGTGCGTAGACTACCGGGGGCTGAACGCAATCAGCACGGAGTACAAATACCCCCTCCCCCTGATGAAGGACTTGATGTCGCATCTGTCGAAGGGGAGGGTGTTCACAAAACTGGACTTGCGCGAAGCCTACTTCAGAGTTAGGATCCACGCAAAAGATGAGTGGAAGACGGCGTTCAACACCCCGCTCGGAAGCTACCAGTTTTCCGTGATGCCGTTCGGATTAAAAGGGGCCCCGGGGGTATTTATGCAGCTAATAAATGAGGTGCTGCACGACCTACTCTACCGGGGCGTCCTGGTCTACCTGGACGACATCCTCATCTACACCGAGACCCTGGCGGAGCACGTGAGCCTGGTGCGCACGGTGCTCCAGAGACTGCTGAAGGCACAGCTGTACGCAAAGCTCTCGAAATGCGAGTTCCATCGAGAGCAACTAGACTACCTCGGCTACCGAATATCCAGCCGGGGAATTGAGATGGACCCGGCGAAAGTAAGGGATGTCTTGGGCTGGGAAGCGCCGCGAACCCGGAGGCAACTCCAAAGCTTCCTAGGGTTTGCGAACTTCTATCGTCAGTTCATCCCGAACTTCGCCCAAATCGCCCTTCCCCTAACCGACCTGCTAAAAACCAAGGGCACTGGGAAACCCCCAAGCCCAGCATGGCACTCGCGTGGACTGCAGAATGCCAGGGGGCGTTTGAGGAACTAAAACAGCGGTTCACCGCGGAGCCGATCCTGCGCCATCCCGACCCAGACCGGCGGTTTATAATCCAAGTGGATGCATCAGACGTGGCAACGGGAGCAGTCCTGCTCCAACCCAGCCCGGAGGGGCCATCCACCCGTGCGCCTACGCCTCCCGCAAATTCACCGAGACGGAGAGGAGGTGGATGGTGTGGGAGAAAGAGGCGTACGCGGTCAAGTGGGCGCTGGCCACGTGGAGGCATCTACTGGAGGGGGCAACTGAACCGTTCGAGGTGTGGACGGACCATAAGAACCTCGAGGCCCTGAAGACCCCGCGTAAGCTATCCCCCAAACAGGCACGGTGGTCCCAATACTTCGGGAGGTTCAGGTTCACACTGAAACACATCCCCGGGAAGCGCAACTTCTTAGCGGATGGACTGTCTCGCATGCCCCAACACGCCAGCCTACGGGAGGAGATCGTGGACTCCGTCATCCCCGCCAGCAGGCTGGCTGCAAAGGCGGTGACCCGAAGCCAGACCAAGGGGGAGCGACGGGACGCGGCGTCTGAAGTAAGGCAAGGGTTCGCGGAGGCGGCGGAGCGGGACGATTGGCTCAAGCAGAACCGAGAGGCGCTAACCGGCCAAGAGGGGTTGTGGTGGCACGAAGGAAAGCTGTACGTGCCCGAGGGTTGCCGACGGGAGGTCATGGAGAGAGCCCACGACAGCCGGAGCGCGGGGCATTACGGCTTCGTAAAGACACTCCACTTAATCCGGCGGCAGTTTTGGTGGCCCACGCTCCGGAAGGACGTGGAGGCGTACTCGGGGGGTTGCCCGGTGTGCGCAACAGCGAAAGGAGCCAAAGGCAAACCTAGAGGCCTACTCCAGCCGGTAGCGGAACCCGACGGCCCTTGGCAAGAGGTCGCCATGGACTTCATAGTGGAGCTCCCGGAGAGTAAGGGGAAGACCGCCATTTGGGTGGTCACGGACTTATTCTCCAAACAAGCGCACTTTGTAGCGTGCCGGCGAGTCCCCACGGCCGAGGGGCTGGCGAGACTGTTCGTGCAACATGTCTACCGACTCCACGGCGCACCTCGACGTATCCTCAGCGATCGGGGCGGCAACTTCATCGCGCGGTTCTGGCGGGAGTTCCTGAAGCGGGTGTGGACGAAACAAGCCCTATCCTCCGCGGCGCACCCGCAGACGGACGGAGCCACGGAACGCCTGAACGGGGGGCTCGAACAGTACCTGCGCTGCTACGTGGGGCACCAACAGGACGATTGGGCGGAGCTACTACCATTCGCGGAGGTGGCATACAACAACGCCGTCCACAAGAGCACCGGGTTCTCTCCGTTCAAAGTAGCCACCGGGAGAGATTTCGTCCCCATGCCGGAGCTGCCTCAGCCGGAATCCCAGATCAACTCCCTGGACGCCTGGTTCGCCCAAATCGACGAGACCCGGCGAGCGGCGCACGCGGCATTGCAAAGAGCCAAAGCCGACTACAAGAAGCACGCGGACCGCAAGAGGCTCCCCGAGGAAAAGTGGAAAGTGGGGGACCAGGTGTATCTGTCAACCAAAAACCTAAAGACGCACCAGGCATCGAAAAACTCAGCCCGAGGTTTGTGGGGCCGTTCCCCATTTCGGAGGTCATCAATCCGGTGACCGTCAGGCTGACGCTCCCGAAAAGCCTCGGGAAGATCCACCCGGTGTTCCATTGCAGCCTGCTAAAGTTGCACCAGCCGGGGAACGCCTGGCACAAGGCGGAGGGAGTACCACCACCCATCATGGTCGGGGGGGAGCAGCATTTCGAAATCAACCGGATACTGGACGCCCGGAGGCACAAGGGGCAGACCCAGCTCCTAGTGCAATGGAAACATTTCCCCAAGTCCCACAGCGAATGGGTGAGTAAAACCCACATAAGGGCGCCGGACCTAGTGCGGGACTTTTACAGTAAATACCCCGGGAAGCCGAAATAGGACCGAGGGGGGGGAGTTGTCGTCAGGGGGGCGGCATGTCAGGTTCGGTCAGCACGAGGCTTCAGGGAAGCACGGGGTTGCAGGGAAGCTCGCAACCAGACCACGCGGAATCCACCGGCGGTAGCTAGCGGGGAAAAGAGGAACCGAAAGCGCCGCTAATTAACGAGCCACCTGCGGCCAGCTAAACAGGAAAACCGCAGCGGAAGCTTTTAACTATGAACTGATAACGGCGCGAGCAAGCAAGGAACGGGGCCGCAGGGCAGCGAAACAAGATCGCAACGCAGCACAGAACCCGCGGTCTGCACGTAGCAGGGAGGGGCCAACCCAGCCGGAGGGGGACTGGCAATCAAGGACAATGGACTCTGACCGACCCTGCCATCATGAACGATCAGGGGGGACATTGGGGGGCCTAATAGCCCACAGCCGCAACGCGATCACGAGGCGGGAAAAAGCGCGGGAAGGGGGGAATATAACAAGTGATGCAATTGTACCAAGCCAGTCCTGGCTTTGCTTGTGACTACTACGTTACGCATGAGTAAACCTTCTTTGTGAACCACACGTGTCACGAGAGTTTCTCTGTCGAACGGGGCAAATCTCACATCTCCCATCCTCCGAGCGTTTTCCTACTGCTGTCAGGTGAAACAACAAAGCTCCCCCCTCCCCATGCAAGGCCAGCAGTGACTTTGGAGTAGGGAACGCTGGGAGGGAAGGAGAGGAGGCTGGGAGGCAAACCAAGAGGGTTGGCTGAAGGACTGCTTCATTTCTGGGGCTCTGGATCAATCGATCAGTTCCCCGAAGGACCTGGAAGCTGCATTGCACAAGGATCCTGGCGGGAAGCAAAACATATCCAGAAATCCCAGGTCATCTGGGAGGGAGGGGAGCTGTTCTCTTGATTTTTTTCGATAGACAACCACTTTGGGCTGCTTGCTAATTCCTTGACTTGGGCTTGCAAGGTTCAACTTCATTTTTCTAAAGAATAGAGGCCAGAATATTTTCAAAATGGCAGTGAGGCTGGAACTCTTAGCAACAGCTACAACTCCTTGACCTCCAAGGTGACTTTGCTAATTGTGAATAGCAAGAAGCATTTTTCACAATTACTCAATGTCATGCCAATTCTGCAAAATCATCACAAACCTATTGGTGGTTACTGGCCCCCAGGAGCTAAATAGACAAAACTGCACTGAATTCTGGTTGCTGCAGAGCAGCAGCGGGTCCGGACCTGGTCTTGTCTTGTAAATTGACATTTCCGTTCTATTGCCCATCAGCTGAAGGGAGGTCATGGTTAGCTATCGCATGTCAAACAGCTTGTAAAACCCACTTTGAAAGTTGTTTGGATGAGTCTCAGTAGCATGTCTCAGCTACTCCTGCATTGCCACACCAGGGCACCATTTGCTCAAGATGCTGTGTCTTTCCTTGACTTCAAGTGATCTTTGGAATGAAAGGGGTGGCAGAGGAAATCCCCCCCCAGTCCCTTGAAAGACAGATGTGTGCCCAAAAGGCAAAAGAAAGGCAGTGCAAACTGGGTCATGTAGGGCCTGCAGACGAAACAGCCAGACCTGCTTTGTCCCAGGGACTGGATACGAAAATGTTTGGTGGAGGGGAGAGACTGACATTTTAGCCATCCACAAGTGCCTGTAAAGACTAGAGAAGTGCAGTGGTCAAGAACTCTTCCGTCTCCTGACTGCCTGGTTTATCTCCATCAGTAGTTGAGCATCTCTGCCAAGTGGGTCAGAACAGATGCAGTTGTAGCATTTTGATTGATTGATTGATTGATTGATTGATTACGTGCCATCAAGTCAGTGTCGACTCTTAGCAACCACATAGATAGATTTTCTCCATGGCGATCTGCCCCTAACCTGGTTCTTTGGGTCTTCCAGCGGTGCCCCATCGCCACAGTCATCTAGTCCATCTACTTTGCTGTTTTTCTTCCCTTTCCTTCCACCTCTCGGAGCATTAGAGGCTTCTTTGCATAATGTGTCCAATGCAGGATAATTTGTGCTTGGTCATTTGCCCCTCGTGAAAATTCTGGATTGATTTCGTCAGTCAATGGATTTGTTTGTTTTCTTGGCTCCCAGGAGCCTTCTCTAACAGCAGATTTCAAAAGCATCAATTCTGTTTCTGTTCTGCTTCTTCAAAGTCCAACCTTACTGCTTGTAGCATAGACCCTGGCTAGAGAGGACAGGTTCGCTGGTGTGTTCTGAATGGAGGCCAGGCATCTGTAGGTTTCCTGCATAACATAGTGCTTATTTATCCTGTTTAGCTTGTAACTTGTTAGTAATGCATCTGAGTGACTTGACCTAGGTCTTTTTTTGTGGTCTGTCTGTTATTGGGTCCTCTGTGGGAATCGATCTGGCTATATTGATTTGGCTATTGATCTTGCTGGGTAGGCTGTTAATTATTAATCAGCTCCTGCCCATTCTGGACAATGATACTGCATTTTCTCAGGCCCTGGGTGGCAGGCCCGTACCTGCATTCAGACAACCACCCAACCTGAAGCAGATTCTCCAAGCAAAAAGAAGCAACTGGACAACGATGCCAAGGTGGGAACTGGACCCTGTCACAACCCCAGATGTCTGCTTTGCACATCTGCACCAAGAGCGCCACCACAGACCCCAACAGGTACACGCACAAGATTAGCGGCACCTTCACGCCCTCTTCCTCCAATGTGATACACACCCTCGTCTGCCAACAAAGCCACTCTGGAATCTACCTAGGACAAACGGGACAAACTTTGCCCCCAAAATTAATGGATAGCATTTCAGTTGAGAAGGACGCTTTGCTGTAGACCTCAAAGTGGCCATTTTGGAAAGACATCAACCGTCCATTGAGTGAGAGATTGCTGAACATCAAAAGGTTTCATGCAATCTCAGAAACGCACTGGATTTTTATCATGTGGCAACTGTTAATTGATAAGGCGCTTGTAATCTGCCTCACATGCATCCTGCCCCTGCATAGCCAACCTGCTTCCCTTCCTTTCCTACCCCCAATTTAAATCCGACACTGGTCTGGCCACTTGGTGCTTCTGATGAAGGGAGCTGCGGCTCATGAAAGCTGACGGCTTTTCATAAAATTGATGAGCCAGAAAATGCTACCAGGCTCCTCCTGATATTTGGCTACCAGAGACTAACTTTGGGTCAACCGCTTTCTCTGAGGCCGTGGGGGACTGGAGGAATGGGTACACCATCTTTACTCCTGTCTGCCCCAGATAGCTAAGTTGCAGACAAATAAGAACAAACCCAGTTTTCCTGGCCCAACCTCCGGTCCTCAGCAGCTGGTCTGGATGCTTTGGGTGGATGGCGCAGGATTTCCCTGCCTTTCCACAGCGCCCCTCGGTCCTGCCAGTTCGCACATTTTGGGGCCGTTGAGAAGGGTGCCTGGAGGTACAGGTTTTCTTCCTCAGTTAAGCCTCTTAAACCTAGATTCGTGTCTGTTCTGAGACGCCACCCATCCTCATCTTCAAAAAGCAGGGTAAGGAAAGGACTCTTGAGGCTTCCTGACTCCTCTGAGGACACCCCGCAGGACAGAGGCAGTGAGCAATGCCGACCGAAGGCTGATACGGGGAAGTTCTCGTGGAAGTCAGAAAATCAGAGTCATGGGGGCTCTGATGTTTTTCGGGGGGGGGATGTCAGGCTCTTCTAATCACTTGAAGTGCCTCCAGAGCCTCTCCTGCGAGCTTCACTGGCTGCAGTGGGTGCTAATCTGACCACTCCTTTTTCTGCCTTCATAAATTTATTCAGCATTTTTTTTTCCTGCAACAATCTAAAGTGGTGGTTGATGCTGGTGGCATTAGAGTGGTTGTTTTTGCGGTCCTTGGTAAACTCTGTTACGTAGAATGAACAAGTATTAAGCTCAGGAGCCAACTTGGTGCACTGGGCTACAATGAAGCCAGGTAATTTAAGGTTCAGCACATGTGAGAAACGTGTCTATTGTCTCAGCATTTTGCATGAACCAGACCATCATGGTAAGTCATAATGTGGTTTATTTCTTGCATGTTATGTGACCCACAACCATTCTGTTTTGTTAGCTTAGGTTTAGGACTTAGCACCTTACGTGAACTTGATGTAGGGTTTACCACAATACATTCGATAGTTCTTAAGGTCGTACATGAAGCTTTTATTTAAGTGGTTTCTAAAGTCAGCTCAGAAGACTCGACCTGAGAGGAGGAGGAGGGGAGCAAGGAGAAAACTTGGAAGCCCACAGATGCATTGACTGAAGGGCAGACCCATCTAGTGGGGAAGGCTCGGCTACTGTGAGCTTATCCCTCTGACCTGGGTTCCTTGGAAGGGCCTTCAGGCCCAGAGGAATGACAGTGTTGGCGGGGAGGGGGGTGCAGAAGTTCTGAGAGGAGGCAGAAATACGAACTTCTGGAGAAGCCCCTGGAAGGAACTGGAGTCATTTCTGTTTATGAGTACATCTGCATTCTGAGCAGAGAGAGATGCAGGCCACCTATGTGGGGAGCAGAGGCTTGAAGTCTATGTGTCAAGGGCTCCATTAGGGAGTAACCCAGACCTGAAGAGCTCCTGTGATCAGCTAGCAGGACCTTTGGCTTGACTCCTTGCGCCCTGACCTGCTTTGCTCTTTGTCTTTCCATGTGCTTCCTGGACTAAAATTCTGATTCCATGTCCTGGACTCGCCCAACCCTCTGGCTACTTTCCCACATTTGGGTCCTGAAGTTGGAATTGTTTCTTGAAGTGCTGAAATGCAGCTGGGCCTCTTTTAACCTCATATGACTGGGGTGACATTCAGGGCAGATTCTTTGCTGCATTGGCATCCTGAATCGTCCCATAGTTGAGTTATTGAAAAAAGGTGCAGATAGGCCAAGTGTAGAGATCAAAGCATCCTGCTACTGGATGGAAACATCTTGCTGGGAAATGAAAAAATACTTGGCATCGCAGAGAGGCGCCCAAGGCTCTCGTGACTGCATGTGGAGCTCTGGAGTGAAGATCAGCCTAATGTCTCTTGCCAGCCTGGTCTGAAGGCTGGTGCAGCCGAAGCCATTTCTGTTTTGCTTCTGCAGCTGCTCTAGGACGTTGCCGCGATGGCTTGATGTGTGGACACCTCTGTCTCTGGCCTCGGCCCCACTTTATTTATCTGCAACTTTTCCCCAATTGTATTCAAATCAGCTCCCCAGAAATGGAAACAGTTTAACATGTGGCTATCACAGCAAGCCATAAATGCATCATTCGCATTTCATAACAGAAGACTTAAATCCGCAATAGTAAGCTAACCAAAATTGTAGAATGGTTTTCCTAAAATAACTACATTTAGTAACATGATTTTTTTCAACATAATCCATTTAGCTCTCAGTAGCGGACGGGTGGAGGGGGGACAGATATAAACATTCTTAAAATTAATTAAACTTTTACTATAATGGTGGAAAGGTGAATGCTCTCAAAATGAATATTATTCCCAGATTAATTTATATTCTGAGGAATTCCTGTTCAAATATCTGGAAAATATTTTCAGAAAATAAATTATTTGTTTAGAAAATATTTATGGGGTTCTTCAATTCCCAGAATATCATTACAGAAAATGCAATTACCAATTAATTAAAGAAGGAGAATTCAGTTTTCCAAATCTGGAGGTGTTAATTTTCCAATTTGGGCAACTTTGAGATATACATAAATAACACCTTTGGTGGGATGGACAGTATTAGAATCAAAATACACTAAAACTCTAATATCTCTGGAAACCATTTCATCAGTTAGAAAGCTATGGAACGTAATGTCTAATTAAAAAAGATTTGACCCTTTTTTCCATGCCAAATTTATTTTATGGGGAAACTCACCTTTAAAAATTGGGGAAAAGATGGTGATATGGAAAAATTGGATGTAAGCGGGGATATTGACTTTGGACTAATTGATAGATGAAGATGAATTTTTAATATAAGAGAAAAATATCATCTACCAGATGTAACCCAATGGCAATATTTACAGCTACAACATTTGTTAACAACACTGTTTGGACCAGCAGCATTTTCAGCTTCTGAGACACCTGAGATATTAGAACAACTTGTTAAATCCTTTAAAACTAAAAAACCTACTATTACTTTTTATAGAATTTGTTATCAATAAATCAATTTGATATGCAGATGTTAAGGGATGAGTGGAATAAAGAATTAGAGGTTTCTATATTGCCTAGACAATGGGAGAGTGCCTTAACTTTTATAGCAAGAGTGTCAATGGACCTTAAACTATGACTTATACAACAAAAAATAATATTTAGAATTTACTGGACTCCATTATGTTTGTACAGAAAAGGATTGTCTAACACAGCATTCTGTTGGAGAGATAATAAGGACAATGTCTCTTTAAAGCATATGTTTCTACAGTGTCTTATATTTACCAAGTTTTGGGAGAAAGTAGTGGACTATATAAATGTGATGGTGCGACAAAAGCTAAAATTTTCAGAGGATAACGTTCTTTTGAACTGCATGCCTAGGACACGGAATTTGACAACCGGCAACGTAAATGGATTCTCCGTGCCCTTACTATGGCCAAAGGACTGATATTGCAGCATTGGAAAGATAGGTGTTCGCTCAGTGGATTGAAGACCTGATTGCGCTCGCCACCTGTGAGCGAATTGCCTGTAGACTAGACTTTGTATGCACAAGGATAATGAAGCGTGGGGCTCATTTATACCAAACACAGTAGCTCAGCAAAAAGCATGATAGTTATATAGTTGTATTAGAAATAAATATACATATACTCATATAACATTTGCATTAGATAAATATATATAGAATTGTAACTGTTTACTGTTGTAACAACATACTTTATATTTTTTCTGTTGTATTTTTCCACTTATTTTTTTAAGCACTTGTTATGCAATTTTTTTTTGCTAATGTATGCATCTTTCTGTTTTGTTCCTTTCTGGCTTTCTTTCTTTTTTCTTGTTATTAAAATAAAAAAAATTAAAAACTTCTACTATAACGGCAGCTCGGTAGCCTGTTGGAGATTTGCTGTCAGCAGGAGCCCTTGTGCTCCTTGCACGTGAGCAGGGTGTGTTCTTGAGCATAAGCAGAGTGCTGAAAGACTATTGGATAATTTAATAGCAAAAGACCCCACTAAAAGAAAACGCTCTTGATATACAGTAGTTGTCTTGCATGCAGAGTATGTGTTAGCCCAGCTACTATTGTATTTGGAGCGAAGGTTAGATTTATTCAGAGATATGAAGAGAAAGCCTGGCTTCTACCTACTTTCCATACCTTAAAGAGAGGGAAGCGCGAGAGACTGAGAGAGAAATATGGGACGTTCCCTTGCCTGGAAGTCTCAGAGACGCCTCTTTCCACCACAGTTGGGTGACTCTGACTTTGGCCACGCTGTTCTTCAGTGTACTTTTTTGAGAGTGTGCAACAACACGCGTGTCCGGGGAACTGCATCCTGGAAACGCCACGTGCCTATCAGAATTCATAAATGAATGGGATGGGATGAACTTGGGCGTGAAGAAAAGTTGGAGACGAGATCAAAAGAGCAAAGGCTTGGCTCATCCCGTCCGCAGAGGGACCAAATAAAGGGATAGTGCTGAGGAGGGCAGCCTCCCGCGTGGGCATCTCCCAGGCCTTTGGGGCCAGGCGGGGAGGGTCCCGACGAAGGGAACCTGACGCCTGCTCCCGCAGGACGCTGGGCTGGGTCCCCACCCTGGCCGGGCGGGCTAGGTTTTCATAGTTCAAGCTGGCAACTGCCAGGAGGTCGTGCGGCGGGCCAAGGCCGTTTTGACAATTTAATGAAGCAGGCTCTCTCCAAAGCAACCAAACAGAGACGGCTGTGAGGGAATGAGGATTTACAAGCCTAATTTGGCCCGTTCGAAATAGATTCCTAGTATCTTTCCCAGTGGTTTAAGTATATTAACTCTGAGTGTTTCATCTGGCATCGAAATCAGAGAGCAGAACTGATGCATTCTTTTTGCACTGCATTTGCATCCCGGGTTTCCTCTGAGACCTCGAAGCAGCTCGCAAGTGCATCTCCCTGTTTTTTCATGACAGCAAAAGCCTTGTGAGGAGGCTGGACTGAGGAAGGATGGCCGACCCCAAGTTGGTCACCCCTTCAGCTCTGTGGTCCCCTGGATCCAAGGCCAGCTCTTTCGGTTGCCCAGGCAGAGACGGAGGAGCCAGCGAAGGGACAGAAACCAGTAAAGCAAACGCCAAAGCATTTGGATTCCACCCGCTCCCCCCGAAATCACGTTTTCCAGGAGCTGGAAGCGATATAATGCAGCATCTGTCGAGAGGGGACGGTCTGGGTTCAGCCTCTTTCAGAGAGTCAGGTTTTTTATGCCACCCAGAGCATTTGCCCCTGGGACGCTTCTGCCGGGCTCTTTTGATTTTGATTTCCAGAGCAATTGTTCTCGCGCCGCACTTGGTCACAAGCGCATACCAAATAAAAATACCAACGTACTAAAAGTTGAGATAGTTGAATGATTGTGGTCAGGCACCAAAATTAGATACAAATTTTAAACAATGAAGAACATTAGAAAGATTCCGACCATTATGAAATGAAATGAAATGAAATGAAATGAAGTAGGACACTAGGAATATTTTAAAAATCTAGAAATACACAGTGCTAATTTCACCCCCAGCTCCTGTAGAGCTGGTGCTTTCGTCTGTTTAGGAGCTGGGGTGACACCCTTGTGCCTCAAGGGACTGGAAAAGCAATAAGATGCTACCCCGGGGAACAAATAGGCCAGAATAAATAGGTAACCCCGGAAAGAAAAATTGTAATGAAAAGAAAAGTTTCTGCTGGGTTTCAAGCCAACAACCTTCCGTATGTTAGATGAGCATCACAGGCACTGCACCAAGGCTTTTCCAACTTTTTCACCCCCAGTGAAGAGAGAAAGCTGTAGAGACAGAAAACTGGCAGTGTTTTGTCAGTGCTCCAATCACACACCCACTTACACAAGAACATATAAAGTAGCGTGTAGCAACCTGAAGCTAAGAATCACAAAACAGATTTATTCCGGAGACACAATTTTTTAAGAATGAGAGAATCTGCCCTATATCAAACAGGGGACTGAAGCAGATTTTTATTTTCCAATCCTACAGGCTGCCATGCAAAATTTAGCGCTGCCTGTCTGTCTATCTGAGCTGGCACCGAAGAGGAGATGGTGCCACCCACCGCACAGCAGCGTTGGGAGGCAGTAAAGTCTGAGTAGCAAGGCAGTAGAAGATGCGGCTGAGGAGGAAACACCCTCCTGGGGGAAGCCCTGCAGCTCAAGCCCAGCGGACGCTGTTGGATTTTCCATGGGGGGCACTGCAGAGGAGACCCCCTTGCTGGGCAAAGGAGGGCTGTTGTATTGCCAAGGTAATCAGAGGGCATCAGGAGCGCTTAGCTCTACCCAGTTTAAAACAACTTGGGAACAGCGATTGCAGATGGTTGGGTCTGCCTGAACAAGACGCGGGATGAATTTGAGGGCACCGAGATTTTGTGATTCAGTCCTTCAGACCCCGATGGCCTGAGATATTCCTGGAGGTTTTTGTTATTAGGGATAATAACTATAAGGACTATTATTTAAGCTTATAAGGAATGCGGTCCCCACCAGCCGCCACAGCAGCCCAGGAACGCTTCCGGCTGAGGCCGAGCACAACCTGCTTCCAGCAAGCGCAGCACACGCTCTGCGCATGCCCCAGGGAGCCTGGCTCTGCCTCTCGGTGGCGGCGGCGGCAGCAGCCCGCCGTACCTGGGGCTGAAATCTGGCTGACCCCCGTCCCTGGGGCAAGAAGGAGAGGGCTCAGGGCGGAGTTGCTGGCTACCGCAAGGGGCCGTTGGTTCGAAGGAATGGAGGAGCGGAAGGCCTCTCCGAGGGCTGGGGGTCACGGGGGCAGCAGGGGGTGCAGGGGAAGCTGGACAGGAAGCCCAGGCGAAGCGCGAACACCTCGCAAGTTGCCTTCCTTTAGGGCCTCTGCCGAGTGCCCCTCCACTTCCAAGCAGGAGCAACGGTGGGCCAGAAGTGCTTTCCTGCTTGCCGGGCTGGGTGGAGAATCAAGGGCCGCACGCAGACAACCTTGTTCATACATATCAGGTGTCCCAAACTGGTGTCATCCTTTCCCTGCCTCCCCATTCTGTCCCATCCCCACAGAGTGTCACCCCCTCCCAGAGACGCTGCTTGCAGAGAGGAAACAGGGCTTGAGGCGGGTTCCCTGGGCGAGCCCCTGCGGTGGCGATGATCCCCTTCAGCTCCTGTCATTCAGGCCACCAGGAGCAGCAGGAAACCTGGGCCTTGCCCAGCATCTGCCCCTGTGAGATGGCTGGCTTGCCCTCTCAGCGTTCCTCCGAAGGTGTGCGCTGGGGGCTTACGGCGGAAGGAGACCTGGAGGGGAAGGCCGTTTCATAGCAGCCGGAGAAAGAGGAGACAGCCGGGGGTGAGCCGAGCAGTGCCAACAGCAGCCCCAGATTCCCGGGTGCAGGCCCTTGCTCCTCCAGAAGAGCACGAGGCTCGCGTCAGAAGGAGCTAGGCTGGCAGCTAACAAGCATGGAGGAGGGGATGCGGTGAAGCCTCAGTAAGGATGGTGCCCCATCCTGGACTTGTACAGCAAGTTACTGGCACTGAATCACCAAGGAACCCATTTCTGATCTCAGGGCTGGCAGCGCCTAATGCTGCCAAAGCCAGATGAGAGAACGTTGGTGGTGCCCCCCCAACCCCATGTAGTAGACACAGTAGAAAGTGTGGCCATGCTGTTAGCAGAAGCAGTGGAAGGCCTGCAACGCGCCCTATTGTGACACAGCTAGTAGGACTGAGCTGGCTCTTCTCCAGCCTCCTGAGTGCACAGGAGTGGCCCTTCCCCAAGCACGAGTCATGTTTTCCAAATGCAGACCTAGCCCTCTTTCAGCAGAGCACCAGACCCATATTTATAAGGAAACCACAAATGCTTTGAAGGGGTCGGTCAGCCAACACAGGCAGAGGCCTCTGCAGAAGCCAGATGTACGGTCTCCACCACACCCCAGACCAAAACGGCCCCATTGGCTCGGGGCGGGGCCCAGTGACAGGAATGGCATGCCCACAAGAGCTTAGCATGGCCAGTAGTTGCTGGAAAGATCCCATCCCTGCTACACGAGTGACAACACTGGCGAAGCATCCGAGATGGTGTCCATGGCAAAGAAAAGGGGGTTGAAAGAAGAGGGAGAAACATTGCTTAAAAATGAGAAGAACTCAGTATGATTTTAAGATGACTCAGCTGTGGGCTGGGGGCATGAGACAAAGGCTGCACCATGAGCACATGGCAAAAAGAAAGAAAGCAGACATCGAGGCGTGTGAAAAATAGCCCTAAAACTAGACAGGATAATAAAAATCACCCTGCTGCAAGAATAGTCATCTCATTCAGCCTCCTGCTTCATGCCGAATCTACGAGAGCATTTCTAGCAGATGACTTTCCAACTACCCAGCCCCTCTTTTAAGCAAAGAAGTCTTCAGTAGCCTGTTCCATTGGCTGACAACTTGTATATTTGGGAAGATTTCCTTGACGTCTAGCCTGAACCTCCTTCCTCATAGATTTAACCTCTTGGTTCTGGTCCTGCCCTGAGGAGCAATAGAAATAACCCCACTTCTTCTGTGAGGCAACCCACCTAGTATTCGAAGACTGCCATGATATCTCCCCTTGGTAGCACTTCTCTGAACCTGTTCCAGGTGGCCGATGTCTTTTTTCACGGTGCTGCCCAGAACTGGATCCAGGATAAAGTGGGCTCTGACCAGGGCAGAGGGCAGAGGAGCAATCTTTCTCACGGCCTGGACTCTGTGCTCCTGTCGATGCACCTCAAGGGAGCCCTGCTTTTTAGCGGCCGCCCTCTGGGCACTCTCCTTCAGCCACCTGGAGTGCTATCTAGCAGTGGCATCATCTCGTTCATATTTTACCATTATGAAGGAGAATCTCATGGGGTATTTTGTCAAAGTCTTTTCTGAGAGCAAGGTACACTTTATCTAAGGCTAGTAACTCTATGAAAGAAGGAGACAATATTAGTGTGACACATTTT
Source organism: Python bivittatus (assembly GCF_059951505.1). NCBI lineage: Eukaryota > Metazoa > Chordata > Lepidosauria > Squamata > Pythonidae > Python > Python bivittatus. The sequence continues at coordinate 11,022,246 of NW_028277076.1, read as the reverse complement.
GTCTGTAACAAACCCACAGTGACTCCTGTGAATTGCCTGCTAAGTGTTTACAAACTGGATAAACCTTTCAAAGACTTTGCCCAACAAAGACCTCAAACTAGATATTTTATCTCTGGCTTTTTTTTTTTTTAAATCCGTTCAGTCATGTCTGATTCTTGGAGGCTGCCCGGACAAGTCCCTGCAGTTTACTTGGCAAGGTTTTTTGGAAGTGGTTTGCCATTGCCTCCTTCGTAGGACTGAGAGTGACTGGCCAAGGTCACCCAGCTGGCTTTGTGCCTAAGGTGGGACTAGAACATCTCCCAGTTTCCAGCCTGGTAACCACAGCACCAGACTGGCTTTCTCTGGCTTTTTACAGTACACTAAACCCAGATAAACAAAACACTATTCCTGTACTTACATGCTGCATGATGTGGCAGATCATCTACTGCCTTAATCAGTCTCATTTTAGCCTAATGGGTTATGCAAATCGATGAATCTGTGTGAAAATACCCCATTTGGTAATTTGGCAAAGCTGGCAAGCAGAGATAACAGAATCTCTGAAAATGGGATGAAGACTTTGGAGATGGTAGAAAAGTTCCACTTGGGTCTCTCACCAAGCAGTAAGAAAGGGACAAAGAAAGATGGGCGAAACGTGGAGCAAAACCAGAGAATCCCCAGAGCTCACACTGTTGGAAGGTGGTTCAGAAGGGACTCCTCCGGCACCCTTTATTCTGAGGGCTTCAGAGGGTCATCTAGCGTTCTGGTTTGCGGACAGGCACGTGGTCCTGCTGCCCGTTTATTTCCGGAAGACCCGCTATATTTGCCTGTTATAACCCAGAAACAAATGCCCGGTGAAATGGCTTTATGCACTGTTGCTCATTTCATCAATTGCACGATGCACTTTTAACATTTTGTTTATATGCATGCTTTTATTAGTTTTTCAATTGATGGTAAGCCAGGCTTTTAAATAATCTTATTCTAAAACTTTGTATGAAGGCAAGTATCCAGCTCAGTGAGATAAACAGCGATTAACTGAAAAAAAGAGGACAAATCATGTTTGGTTTTGTTGTTTTCCATACCACCGCCTTCTTACATTGCAAAATATTGTGATATTGCTCCAGGATTGCAAGCCAAAGTTTAGGAACATTATATACATTTTGCAAAGGCACGGGTTGGGGGGGGCTGCCACGTTGCTCGGAGGGTGGAGGGCGGAGTTCTTGTGGGAGGCCTTGCTGGGCTCCAGGAAGAGCAGCACACACTGGCTGGAGTCACTAGCGCCTGCCCATTCGAGAGATCAGCGGTCCTGCGGAGCCCGGCTGGACGCCTTCACAGCCATGGATACCTTCTGCTGCTGCTGCTGCTGCTGCTGCTGCTGCTGCTGCTGCGAGGAGAAAGGCTGGCCAGATGTGTGTCGGGCATGACTGGGCCCTGCTTAAAAGCAGCTGTGGAGCCCAGATGCAAAGCTGCTCCAGAGCCTGCCACATGGTTACTCCCAAGGGCCCTCCAAAGACGGAGGAAGCAGGGAAGAGGAAGAAGAGGGGCTGTGGCATGCCAGCCCACAGTAGCTCCCAGAATGTGGCATGCACTTGCTTTAGGACTCCCCACTGAGGAACACAGTACTTCACACAAACATTTTATTTCTCTGCCTTGAAAAACTGTTGAATTGCTAAAGGAAAGAGGGAGAGAGAGAGAAAGAGCAAAAGACACTACTTTGATTAATTTGTCTGCTGTACCAGGAACCACTTACTGTAAGGATTAATTATCTAGCTTCTTCCTCTTAAAATATGTTGTGTGGGATTTTCCTTCAAATCAGCAAAACATTTGCTCATCTGCTGTGTGCACAGCCATCTGCTGCTTGAATGTGGCTCTTCCTTTCGATTTTTCAGAGGTCATCATCTCTGCTCAGGCAAGGCAGGTCTTCGCATCATTGGCCCTGGTATTCTTTTGGGCAAGGTTGCCCACTGGCCATGGTGTCCTTCTGGATCACCTGGCAGTTTTTGGCCTTGGGAGGTACCGTTTGCAGAGGGGATGGTCTTCTTTGGCACACAGCCAGCTTATGCGGTTTCACAGAACCCCACGCTGTTGCATATATTGTCCAATCTCTGCATGAGACTGCTGGGAGAGGTCATCTGGATCATTGGAGTGAGACACCATCAGCAGGACATCATGTTCTACCTCTTCTTGCCTTCTACCCCCAAGTAAGCTGTCAATTCCTTCACCCATTGCTTAAATTTGAGAATGGACTGGGTGAAGCTAAACAATTTGAAAGTAAACCAGGCAAGACCAAGATTTTTGGTCAGGAAGAAACCAGGCTCTGGACTGGGGTTCAGCCTATTCTGAACGTGATTGCCGTCCCTCTAAACTCCTTGCCTTCCAGCTATCTCTGGACTTACAGGTGACAGCAGAATAACATTGGCCTTTGTCTGATGCAGTGCTTGAAATAATTCCTGAGCTGGTCAGCTCTGGAAAAAAAAATCTCTGGCAAAACTTACGCATGCCTCAGTTAGACTACAGCAATGTGTTCTACTGGGGGCTATCCCTGAACACTCTCCAGAGGTTATAGTCGGTGCAATGAATGGCAGCCAGGATGGTATGATATAGTATGCCTAAACCCAAAGGCCTGTATTGGTTGTCAGTTGCCTCAAAGCATTGTTTAGGGTTTCGGATCCAATTGTCTGAACACGCGCCCAGCTCAGTAGATATTGAGGATGGTGAGAGAGACTCTTTGCGAGAGGCCTGCACTTCCAGAAGCCCATCTGTTGGCACTTAGGAGAGGGCTTGTATGGCTCCTGAGAAGCTGGGAATTGCATTCTATGTCCCTTCTTTTCAGTCAGACACGCTGAGATAATTTGGTTTCTACTGTATTGACAGAGATAGTGCATTTTAATAAATGTGCATAAATCTCTAAAGTTAAAAACCATGCAGCACCCGCTTATAAAGAAGCATTCGATTGCCTGAAAAAAGCTGTTCTGATCTTGACGGTCCATTTATGAAAAGGCATAAACTTTGGGGAGCCACAGCTCCCTTCGTCAGATGTATAGAAAAGGCTCCTGCCTTTGAATAAACTGGGTGAGTCGGAAAAGAGGCTGCTGGACTCTTCCCAATGTTTTGCCACTAAAGACTAATGCAGGACTTTTCTACAATGTCTGCAATGGGTGTGGCAAGACCCCCAAAAGGCGTTTTTTGCCTTTGGGGCTTAATGCTCGGGAGCAGAACACGGTTTGCTTAGGAAACATGGTCCTTAGGAAGACGGGGGGCTTCTGGGTCCTTGCCGTGGAGTTTCATCAAGTGGTGCTTCTCTGGCCCAGCTGGAGTGCAGCTCCAGTGGTATTTCATCCAGGCAGTCCTCTGTGCCCTTGAGAGATTTCAGAAATTCAAATAATTTTAATTTCCCTTGAAATTCCTGAGAGGTTTTGCAGGAACAGCATTCCTCTCTTCAGGCATCTCCCTGGCCCATCTGCTTCCAGACCTGAGCCACGAGGACGGACATCTCATACGCTTCTGCAGTCCTTAAGCGCTCTGATGGCTTCTCACATGCTTCTCTCCTCTCCAGGGAAAAAATGTGAGCAAGGGAGAGACAGTGGTACCCTTTGACAATAGGAGAGGCTTTTCACGGCTTGCAGGAATGCCTTGCAGTTGCTCCCTTTTGCTGTGCAGAAGTGGGAGAGGCAAGAGCTCAGTCGACAAGACACGGATCATGTTAAGTGTCTCTGGAAAAGGGACATGCTTCTTCGTTGCCCCTTTTCGCAAGACTCATGAGCTTCAGAAATCCAGAGATGGCAACATTTGGTGGTACTGAAAAGATCCAGGAGCCTTGTTGCTGGCGGTTTCTCCTTAGGGCCAAATGTGATGTGTTGTGGGAAGTCCCTGGGGTTCCTCACCACCCCATAACCACCACTTTCCAACATCCCACCAAGTGTGGCCCACTTAGGGCTGCACCAAAATCTTGCAGGGGGAAATGTTCCTGTTCCTGTTCCTGTTTTGTGTGCCAGACTGTCAGCCACGCCCTCTTCCGGGCTACACCATTTCATTTCCTCTCCTGCCTTGATTTAATTTCTTCCTCCCAACCATCATTGAACATCAATATCTTGGGGGGCTGTTCTCCTCCATTCCAGCAAGATCTTTCCCCTTAAAGAAGTTTGTGCTTCTGCAGACCCCCAAGTGCTGGCGTGTCCCTCTTTGCCCGAGTGGTACATTTTCTCTAAGAATTTACGATGAGAAAATGAGACGAAGGTAATGTGCGGTTTCTCGTGTGCATTATTCCCAGTCCCGGAGTAGGTCCTCCGGGAAGGCTGCCCCTTCTAGTTGCCAGCCAACCCGCCAGCAGGCCAGGGCGCCGAATGCCCTCCCGCAATGGCCAGGGGGCTGGTTCCATTTGGGTCAGAGGCCCCTGGCAGCACAGTCTCATGGCACGACATCCCCCTAGGCCAGACATTTCTGGTAAAGGCTGCCATACCATTAAGCTCACTGCGGATGAGACCCGCTCGTTCCTCTTTGCTGCTGCTGGAATTTCCCCGGTCTTGTGTTAAATGCCAGCTAGGCACGTGGACTGGAAATTTCAAAAATAGCTGCAAAAGAATCTGCTCAGACGGGACTGCAGGACCCCTACGAGCGGAAGCCATCCTGATGGCAGGTCAGACTGTAGATGTGACTGGAGCTCTGGGTGGATGCACGTGCAAGTGCCACGTGCAGTTAGTGGTGCAAACTGCATGAAATGCAACTTCATGAGAAGGGTTGATGATGATGATGATGGTCGCAGTCAGCCAGATTTGGCATTTTTGTCCACCTTCCCAAGGACCTGAGTTGTTGTTGTTATTATTATTATTATTATTATTATTCTTACTTATAGCTGCCCACTCCAGTAGACTCTGGGCGGCTTACAAAATACAGAAACAATAAAAACAGTTAAAAACCCACGGCTGCCTGGGCAGCCCAACTGTACCAACAGCGGAATCCCCAAGCCCCCGCGTGAACCAAGCCTGAGACCTGGCCAGCCTGAAGGGCTTCTCGGAGCCCCAGAGAGAGGGCGCCGTCTGTAGCTCTGGGGGGAGGCTGCTCCAGGGGGCAGGAGGCGGACCCGGAGCGTGCCCCACTGTACAGGAACAGATGGGGGGGCGCAGAAAGAATTGGAGATAGGCAGTCCCTCTGTGTCAGGCCTAGCCCAAGGAACTCCAAGAGACAATGCCAATTCAGTCCAGCTATGTTTATTAGCTACAACCTCTAGCAAGAATCTTCCCAGACTGAAACCCCAGCTCCCAAAGTCAGCCAGCCACAACAGTGTGAATTCCTCAGGGAGGTGCCAGTCTCATCCTCTTGTAGTTCCCACGCTCCTGCGGTGAGCTAAGAAAATGCTTATCTCCCTGAGCCTGGCCTTCATAATTCCATTCCATCACACTCTGCTTGCCAGGTCTTTATCCCTCTTCTTCTCTTGGATCTCGCTCCTTCCCTCCAAGGGAAGTGGACGGGCTAGAAACCCCTTGCTCGGGTTCTGTGGCGTCACGGGGAGTCTGTCCGTCCGCCTGTGAGGACAGGCCAGTGGAAACACGTCCCTGGAGTGGGGATGGGGAGGGTCCTCTGGCAGCAGCAGGAGCTACTCCAGTTGCCTGTAGCACATTGGATGAACCCCTCTAGAAAGGCAGCCAGATGGAGAGGGCGGCAGAGGAGAAATTGTCCTTCTCCAACGGGACAGTTTCAGGAGAAACAGCTCATCGTTCTAACTTTTCTTGTTCATTTGTAGGTTACTTAGAAGGGGGTTTCTTTTTCTCACTTTGGTATCTTAAAAGCCAACAGCTCTAACGGGCCTGGAGGCCTTCCTAAAAGAGGACCCTGGGTGTGAGGAGTGCCAGATTCTTCTCCAGCTCAACTGGAAATCCAATCCAGAAAATAATTATCCTTTCCTTCCCTGTAACCCCAGAATGCAATCATCTGTTCCCCTTCTCAGCATTTCCAAATGTAAAATGCCACCTATTGTATCTGTTGGTTTCCTGCACCTCTTCCGTTGTCTGTTGCCTCTAAAGGACCCGCTGAGAAATACAGATTTTCCTCAAGGACTGTGGGTATAACGGGCCCGCCTGTCTCTCTCTGGCTTGCCCCCCAAACCAAGAGTTGCCATCCCTCAGTCTATGGAGGGGGAAAAGGCATCGGAGAAGAAGACTGTAGTGGCCACCACAGCTTGACGAGGACATTATAGATCTGAAAAAAATGCAGAAAACTAGATTGTGTTGATTTAGTTGATCCTGATAGAGGCATTATTCAACTGTGGACTTGAGGTTTTTTTCCGATGGATCAACAGGTGATTATTGCTTTTTATGGCCCTTGGAATTCATGGGCCTTGGTCTCCAGAGTTAAACTTTCTTCTAGAAGAGGATCTAGGAATGGGGCTTTTCGTACACCCTTCCATTCACTTTCTGGTATTTCTCCCTCGAAATCTAATTATCTTATATCTTATCCTTTGTGTTTCCAGTTTCTGATCCTTACAATGTTTTTAAAGAATATCTTTTTGTACAATGTATATTAAGCATAGTTTCAAATTCTGTATGATATGATTGTATAAAGTACTGAAACCAGTAATCAACCAGCCCATTATGATAGATACAAATATCTATCCATTTCTCTCTTTATCTGTAAGAGCCAGTGTTATGTCGTAGTTAAGGCATTAAAGCGCTGGACTAGGGGGAAGTAGACCGAGAATCTACCCTCCGGAGGCTTTCGGCCAGTCATTCTCTCTCAGCCCTAGACCAACCTGCGCTGGACCAGCATGGTGGAGAAGGGTTCATAACTTTCCATCAGGAGCCCTTCATCCTGCAGGGCATTGATTTGGTCTGATAATATATTTATTTATTTATTTTATTAATATTTATTTATTTATTAAACAAATGTATACGGCCACCCAACTCAGACATGGTGACTCCAGGTGGCTTACAGAATTAAAATCCATAATACAAAAACCAATTAAACTCCCCACCCCCATAGCGGCAACAGATACACCCAAATTAACTATTTGATTGGCTCCGTATCAGCCTGGGGTCTCAGGCCCATTGACAAAACCAGGTCTTCAGGGCCTTCAGGAAAAGTATCAGGATGGGCGCCAGTCTTATCTCTGGGGGAGTGATATTCCATAGGGAGGGAGCCACCAACAGAGAAGGCCCTTCTTCTCGGTCCCACTAGAGGTACCTCCCCCACTGAAGGAACCCGCAATATACCCAGCCTCCCCACTCTGGTGGGCCGGGTAGATGTAACTGGGGTGAGGTGGTCCTTCAAATAACCTGGCCCCAAGCCATGTAGGGTTGCACAAAACTGTGTGGGCTGCAGCATTTTGAACCAACTGAGCTTCTGGCAAGGTAATAACCAGCACCTTCAATTGGACCCAGAAGCAAATCTGCAACCAATGCAGGTCCCACAAAAGAGGTGACACATGTGCAAATCTAGGCTTGCACAAAACTGTGTGGGCCACCACATTTTGAACCAACTGAAGCTTCTGGATACTCAAGGGCAGCCTCATGTAGAGTGTGTTACAACAGTCCAAATGGGAGGTGGTGGAGATTCTTGGGGTTCCTTCTAAGTTCATAACTCTATGATTTTACAATTCTGTAGTAAGAGACCTATCCCTTGCACAACATGGCTTGAACTTTCCATGGCAAGATGGGGCAAAAATGGCAACAAGATTTGTAGCTCAGTTTACTACTCAAAGGCTGCAGTTCTGTCCTTCTTGGTCTGCTCATAAGCCACATGAAACAATAGTCCCAATGGAAGGTGACTAGGGTAAGAAGGGCTTCCCATTCCAGGAAAGGGTGCAACTGGCACACAATTTGCAGTTGCACAAAGGCCCTCCTGGCCATGACTCCCACCTGCTCCTCAAGCAGGAGTCGTGAGTCCAGGAGGATCTCCAGATTATGCACCGGGTCTGTCTGAGGCAGTGCCACCCCATCCAGAACCAAAGAAGCCTGTTATGGCCCATCCAGACCCCAACAGTCTCCAGGCACTGCGAAAGGGTGGTCACAGCATCACTCAAATCACACGGGATGGAGATGTATAATTGGGTGTCATCTGTGTATTGATGATACCTTATCCCATGGTGGTGGGGATGATCTCACCCAGTGGTTTCATGTAGATGTTAAAAAGGAGTGGGGAGAGTACTGAACCCCACAAAGCAGAGGCCAAGGGCTGGACCTCTTGCCCCCAATCAACACCGACTGAGAATGGCCTTGGAGGAAGGAAGTGAACCAGGACAACACAGTGTCCCTCCTCCCAACCCCCAAAGCCAGTCCAGAAGGATACCATGGTCAATCGAAAGCTGCAGATTGGTCAAGTAGAGCAAGGATGGACATGCTACCCAATACCACTCCCACCAGAGATAATAAAAAATGCTACCAATGCCATTTCAGTCCCATATCCAGCTTGAATCCCGACTGAAAGGGGTCCAAATAATCCATTTAATCCAGGATCCTCTGGAGCTGCAGCGCAACCACCTTCTCAACAACCTTCCCCCAAAAGGGAAGGTTGGGACAGGATGAAAATTGTCCATCAGGGTGGGATCTAGTGATGGCTTCTTAAGAAGGGGGCAAATCATAGCATCTTTAAAAGGCTGGGGCACACCCCGTCCTCCAGAGATGCATTAACCGCTGCCAGTATCCACCCACACATCACCTCCCTGGAGGCTTTCACCAGCCAGAAGGGACATGGGTCTAAAACACAGGTGGCTGTGCTCACATTCCCTAGGACCCTGTCCACTTCCTCAGGAGCAACAGGGTCAAACCGTTCCCAGATAACTGGGCAAGGACCTACCCCAGGCATCTCCACTGGACCGGCATCCACACCAACATCCAACTGGGAACAAATCCGAGTGATTTTATCTTCCAGAAAATCAGCAAATTCCTCAGTGCGCCCCTGCAGGTAGACCTCCAAGTCCTCCTTCCCCAGAAGGAATTGGGTCACCTTAAAGAGGGCCGCTGGGCAATTGTCTGCAGATGCAATTAGTGCAGAGAAGTATTTCTGCTTCTCTGCATGAATTGCCACGAGGTAGGCTTTCATAGCAGCTCCTACCCGTGTTTGGTTAAGTTTGTTCTTTGTCTTCCATCAGCAGCGGTCTAGACGTCTCTAAATCCATTTCATCCCTCTCAATTCCTCCATATACCACAGGGCACGACAAGATCCACAGGTCAGGAGAAGTCACATAGGCACATCCTGTCGAAAGCCTCAGTCACCCTCATATTCCAGGCAGCAGCTAAGGTCTCAGCAGCAGATCCTTAGTTATAACCCCCGGCTCCCTCTGAAACCCATCAGGGTCCATCAGTCACTGTGGGAGGACTGATCTAATAGGTCCTGCCTCCCTGTGGAGGGGCACAGTCCTAGAGAAGCTTATAGCCACCAAGGTGTGATCTGACCATGGCAAGGGGATCAAAGATAGATCCACCAATTCTAAATCACGCAGGCACTGCTCCAACAAGAACACCCAATCAGGTGTGTGACCGCTATTCCTAGTCAGGCCCTGGGTGACAGGCCCACGGAAGTCATGGTTTCCATGAACTCCCAAGCTGCCTCTGACCCCACTCCCAGGGATGGCAGATTGAAGTCCCCCAAAACTATAAGTTGGAGAACTCCACTGCCAACCCTGTGGTGCGGTCTAGGAGCTCAGGCAGGGAAGCCGCTACACAGCAGAGAGGCTGGTACAGCAACAGCAATTCCATCTGGTCCCTCGATCCCAGCCTAAGAAAGAGGGTCTCCCGACCAGGCACTTGTGGAGCGATGCCCCTGAGAATCCATCAGAGATTCTCAGATAACAACAGCCACACCACCTCCCCTGCCCTGCAGTCTAGCCTGGTGCCACACTCGAAAACCGGCCGGGCACATCTCAGAGAGGAACCCCTTCCTCTGGCCCAGCCGTGTCTCGGTGACACATGCCAGATCAGCCTTCTCCACGATAATCAAGTCAGCAGTAAGGGGCGCCTTATTACAGACTGATCCGGCCTTTAAGAGCAGCAGCCTGAGACCTGGGCCTCTGCTGACCTGCTGACCAGGTAAATGGGTTGAGCTCAGCGGGCTGGAACATGAAATCAGTACAAGACGTCGAGGTCGCGTTCCCCGTGAGCGGCCCGCCCCCTGCCTCCACCATATTTCCCCATACCTGACACCACTGAAATATACTGAATAAAATACTAAATAAAAAGCATGACGTTTGTAGTTAGTAAAATGATGGGGGCATGCAGCATTTTCGGCAGCCAGAAAGCAAACCGCACCTTGCTAAATGCTGCTGTGGCCCCTGGTCAGCCACCACATCAGCCGAACTTGCATAACCGCCGTTTTCATTACCTCCAGAAATGTCCAAGAATCAAACCAAAAGTCCAGCCGGCAGCCACCATCCTCCACGACACCACCAGCGCCCGTGCAAGCAGGTCAGCCGCCACCCTCGACAAAGGCCAGGAGAGCCCTTCTCCGCCATCACGCAGCCAGCGCCATCTTACTGGAGCTGCGGCTTCAGTTCAAGATATGTATTGCTTTGTACGGTGTTAAAATGTATTGATTCAAATTTGTGAAATGTCACTGTTGTTACCCAAATATACTTGTGCGTGCGTGCGTGTGTATGTAATAGATAGCCATACTTATAGAGGAAAAGGGCTTTCTACTACGTGAAGTGGGATTGTAAATTTAGAAGATTTAGTGTTTAGAAGGTTTAAGGTTTAATTCTACACGGCTTGGCCTGACTGGCTGTGTACTTTGCAAAACACCCAGAATTACTTGCTGGTTTTTCTAAGTAAAGTCCGTTAGGTTTGTTGAAAACAATGAAGGGATGGCTGAAAAAATTCCCTGTTTTTTGCACCACGCTGCAGTCTTCCTCTGGGGCCAACGTCCTCAGCCCCCATTAGCCCCAGAGGAAGACCGCAGCACCCAGGGCGTGGGGCTTAGACAGAAGAGTTGATGGACTCTACAGAATTATGCTCGGGGTGGAAACTGTGGACAGAGAGATTGGGCGAGCCATGCTTGCTGTGCTCAAGCACATCAAGGGAAACTACAGGTCAGGAACTATTTTCAACGGCCTCAAAAACCAGGTCCAGAAATAACGGGTACTAGTTGCAGCTCCCTAACTTTCACTCACTGAGGAAGTCCTTCCTGGTGACAATATCTGTCCTTCAGTAGAACAGTCTGTCTATGGAGATTGTGGGTTCTTCCTCTGGGGGCTTTTCAGACAGCCACGTTCTCATGGATGGTTTAAATGGTCTTCCTGCACATTTTTGAGGTGGAGCCTCCTCCTTCATCACAGATATTAATCAGAGGCTTGAACGGCCAACATCCAGAGATGCTGTAGCAATAGTTTTCCTACATTGTCCGGTGGTTGATGAGTTTTGGGTTCCTTCCAAAAGTATGGTGTGATTTGCACTATAGGCTCCACTTGGTTAGTGGACTCTCCCAATTTCTGGGTTTGCACAATACCTTGCACCGTAGGCTACCTCAATGAGCTGGTTTGCATAATGTGCCAAGGCACAAAGCAGGCCCAACATGTTATGTGATTGCAGCTGCTCACATCTGGATGAGCCTGTGGTGCAAAACCCAGCCAAAGATTTTATGATTTCCGCATCCTTTAAGCGGCTCTGGGATGAAGCAGGAGGGACAGAGGAGGAACAGGAAGAAGAGGCTGCCTTTGGGTTGGGCGAAAGTGACGTCCATCAGGCAAGTGAGACGATTATCCCAGATGTCTCTCCTCCAGGAAGGCTGGGGAGACAGGCGACTCCAGCCCAGCAGAACGGGTGTTTTGCAGTTGCAAAGGGGCAGCCCTTTCTTTCTCCCCTCCTGCAGTGGGACCAGAGGCAGGGCTCAGCTGGTTCTTCCATCTGAGCTGGTTGCCAAATGTTCTGAGCAAAAGAGGGGCTGCCAAGCTCTTTTTCCAGAGGGTGGGGTTGATGGCAGAGGAGTGAGTGGCGGTCATTCAGCACCCACGTTTGACCGGTGTTTGCACAGGATGTTGAGCTGAGCCACAGGGTGCCATTTGCAAATCTTCATTTGTGCGCAGGGAACAGCGGGGAGGAGCTGGACTGCCCAGCCCAGCCCTGCCCAGCCCTGCCTGACCCTGAGGAGGACAAGTGGGTCATTCCTGGCCTCCGAGTAGGGAAGGGAAGGGGCAGGGATGGAGGGAGGCAAAACTCAGAGTGGAGGACAGGGGCCGAGAAGGGAAGGGGGGGTGGACAGAAGAGGAGGAGAGGAGCCCCCTCCTTCGGATCACAATGCTTAATGCTCACCCTCTGCCTGAGGGGGGCAGGCTGGATGTGCAGGGGGGAGGTGGGGGGAGTAAGAGACCCGCGGAAGGCGGAGGCAATGGCAAAGGGAACGTGCCCCATCTGCTTCCACTTAGGCCTCCTCTCCTCCTCGGAGGCCAAGTGATGTCAGGCTCCCCGAGCCCCGCGATAGGTCGGCCCGCACGTCCCCAGCCATCCCGACTGCCCGTCCCTCCGCTGGCCAGCGAGGGAAGCTCTGCCTTGCTGCGAGAGGGTCAGCTGTTTGCCTCCAGACCCTCCTCCGGCAGCAGGCGGACTCGCTCTGCTCTGCATCAGACGGGGTGGGGGGTGGGGGCTGGGGGGAGTTAATAACCACAAAGCTGGAAGGAGGCGAGCCAAGGGAGGGACGGGGACCCTTCGCAGCCCGGGGCTGGGGTGCTTTTCCAGATGTGCACCAAAAGCGATCGCTTAATGAGGGATCTACTGGAAATGGTTTTCCAGCTCCAGTGGGGTTAAATTTATTCTGGTTTCTTTCCTCCTTTCTTTTCCTTTCCTTTTCTCCCTCTGTATGTGTGTTCAAAGTCAGGAATGTTTTACTCCACTGTTCTCTCCACACAATCACCAGCCTCCAAGTGGACCATGTTAATAGCAGCATTACAGCATCTGTCAGTGAACATGTGTTTCTTGTAAGACGGTTTTGGGCCACAAGATCTTGGTAGGAAATTGTTTATCTCTGCCTCTCTCCCTCATTTCCTCACTGTACTTCCCCCCCCCCGCCCCTCCAACACACACACACACACACACACACAACTCCAATGTGGATGTCCAAGAGGCTTAGATGGGAACTCTCCAAAAGCAGATGCAGCTTTTCCTTGCACTTGGGTCGACCTCAGTTGCAGAAGAAGCCTGGGGCTGCTGGAACGAGGCATCTCATTGCTTGAGGAATTTGAACTTTTCTCTAGGAGTTGAGAGTCTGCTCGGGCCCAGCCCCAAAGTGTTTGCTATGCTCAGGCTGTGTTTCTCTTCCTGCACAAAGTGCGCTTCTTGCACCCTCTGTTAGGCCAGGAGATTCCTCTGATAGCCACAGTCAGTCCGAACCATGGACGGTCCCACGCTGCAGCCATTTCAGGAGGCAGAATCTTAACCCAGAGGGTGAAACTGAGGGAAAGGCTTCTTCACCCCCAGGACCAAAGGTCACCTAAAGTGAAATTGCAGGAGAATATGGAAAATCTTGCCCACGTCAAACATTCACTGGAACTCTGGAGCGTGTTTGAGAGGTGATGTGAGATTTTTCAGGGTGGAGAACATCATGATGAGGTGCATGGAAAGAAACCCTGCTGTGGACTGAATCCTGCGCTCCTGGTGACTGCAATTTCACTGAAAGAGTAAGAATGTTTTTGATCTGAAGAGTCAAATAAAACATTTTTTTCCTTACAGCTTGGGCATAAATGGTCTTTTAAAATTCTCCACTCAGTTTCTGGGTAGAGGATCTCCAGATTCCCCATTGCAAGTGGAAATTCTCCAACCATTTTTCAAGAGTGCTATGTTGGCAGGGGCAGGAGCCCAATAATGACCAGATGAATTCAACTTGAAGAAGGCTTTATTCCTACTAACCAAGAAAAGTCAGTGTGACTCAGCATACAAGAGGAAATGTCTTTTGCCAAGCAACCAAGATGGGTGAAGGATCAGGGTTGAAGTTGAGATTGATAGAAGCATGGTCACCAAACACTTATTTACTTTGAATGAGTTTAAATCTGCAGACAAGATGAGTTGCATCCCAGGGTAAGGGAGAAACAGGTTCATGTTCTCGCCAAAATGCTTATTATCTGAGAAACATAATAGTTACATTATCTGAAAAACCTTGCCAAAGTGTAAAACCCTAACCAGATAACTGGAGGAGAGCAATTCTCTCTCTCCCCCCTCATCTCTCTCTCTCTGTCTCTGTCTCTGTCTCTGTCTCTGTCTCTGTCTCTGTCTCTGTCTCTGTCTCTGTCTCTGTCTCTGTCTCTATCTCTATCTCTATCTCTATCTCTATCTCTATCTCTATCTCTATCTCTATCTCTATCTCTATCTCTATCTCTATCTCTATCTCTATCTCTATTATCATCTATATCGATTTGGTTTCCAGGTACAATTTACGCGGCTGGTTTTAACGTCGAAAGCCTTTTATGGCTTGATGTCTGGATATCTGCAGGACTGCCTACTCCTTCCAAGACCAGCCCAACCAATCTGATTGAGCAGAGGGAAACTGCTATTGATCCCACATTTTCAGGAGGTCAGGGGGCTGAAGCAAGGAGGAGCTGCCATGGAAACGCCTCCTGTTTGAGATCATCTACGGCCGCCTTGATAACATTGCAGAAGCTTTGGTTGTTCCAGCAAACCTTCTCCTGAGTTTGTTAAGCCATCTGTATTCTCTGTTTTAACTACTTGTGGTTTTAGTTTGGGTAGAGTTGTTTTGTTGTTTATACTTTTATTGATTTTCCTTTAGTTTTATACTTCATGTAAGCTGCTGAGAGTCTTCTGGATTGCAACAGAGTAAAAACATGTCAAATAAATAAATAAATACTTAGTACTTTATTACAGTCACTGACCAGAATTTAACAAGTTAGCAGCATATGTAACAGAATAAAACAGCATATTTCATGGCTAGATCATTGATGCAATCAAAGTGTGTCTGCTTTTACAAAAAGTATAGCAAAATCTGGCCAAGTTCATAGAAACTGAACAATACTGGTCTGGTAATAATAGCTGTACATAGAATAAATTAGAATTACCTGGGTACTTTGTTAAATAAGGAGTGATAAGGTAGACCCTTCTATTTTTATAAAAAATGCAGTATAACAGGACATGGACTATGGATTCCATAGACCCTACTCCACAAGGCCACAATCTTAGTACATTGGGGGTTTTCTTCTTTTTTCTTTTTGGTATCTGCCCTCAAGAACTGCTGTAAGGAGGACCTTAAAGCATACTGAGGTCAGTGCTCACTGAAGTTTAAGGGCAGTTATATGGTGTAGATATCTTGCTGGCTTCAAAAAAGGGCCCGACTGCTCAGAAAAATGTTCCTGGGTACGGCGGATTGATCCAGTTGGGCTTCCAGAACAATGGCACGTCGCTGAAGTGCAATGAGTGCTTGGTCATAGCACATCATTAAAAAGGCTTCCTGAGAAAAAAGACAGTACTGCAATTGTCCTGTTCCATATTGGTTTATATTGATTCATGAGGACAGTCATATTGAGTCTGCCGTGAGGGGAGAGCACAGATCTTCTGGAAAGAATAAGTACTTCAGGCAGTATGCAATGGTGCACGTTCATGCCCCCATTTCAACTTCAGTCAACCCTGCTTCCCTCTTTAACACTATGTTAGGGACACATGGAGCCACTTGCGACGCAGTCCACAGAAATTGGGACCTGGGCCCTTTCCAATGGGGCAGAAGGACTGCAAGGTCTCAGCTGAGCACCAAGCAAGAATTGCAGATGCGCCTTTCGGTGCTGCTGGGATGTGCTGTGCCCCTTGGGTGGTCTGGAAGGATTGTTTGGCCGCCACTGTTTTTCATGCATTTTGGAAGATGCAATTAGGAACTACAGAAGACCAAGCTCAGATATTTGAAGATTTTTACTTGCTCTATATCCTGGCCATTAAGTGCCAAGTATGCCCTCTAGGTCACTTGGCAAAAATAAGAATCTTAGTTTCAAGATGGTGTCTCAAGTGCTTCTTCAGAACAATAATGGGCTGGGGTACTTGCTAGGATTAGGGCTGAGTCCAGCTGGAGTTTACCACAGAAGCACAATCTTGCCTGCATACAACAGGGTTGCAGGACGCCTGTTGGTTAATTTTGGAGGGTGGTGCTCTAATTTAGTTATTCTGGCCCCTGGAAGGTTAAACAACAAGGGGGCCAAAATACACCCCTGCCTCTCTCCTCTTCGGGTTGGGATCTCTGTAGTGTAATGGCCTTGCCCGCTGCAATGACCTTTCTTGTAGAATTCTCATAAAGGTAATACATTAACAATACTGGCTGTCTAGCTATATAAGTATTTATGAGTTTACCCCACAACCTTATTCTGGAAATAAAATCAAATGCTGACCTAAGGTCAATGAATGCAGTGTATGATGTAGAACCTGCCTTAGATGAATGTTTTTTCAGCCAGATGTTTCAGTAAAGCTCATTTGCTGTTAACGGTAGACCAGTTAGTCTGTATCAATACCTGCGTCAAGATTTCAGAACAGGCCACCAGCACCATCTTCAGATGTCAGCATGGGTTTGGCAAGAACAAATCTTGCTGTGCCAGATTAATCTTATTTCATTTTTTTGACAACTTCCTTAATAAATGTGAGAATCATGACTTCAGCAAACCATCTGGCACAGTTCCTGAATGGAACACCCATTCAGTACAATTTTCAAACCAACTATGCTTCACTCATTTGTCATGCCATCCAGCCCATATTTGTCAGGCCTAGCCCAAGGAACTCCAAGAGACCATGCAAATTCAGTCCGGCTATGTTTATTAGCTACAACCTCTAGCAAGAATCTTCCCAGACTAAAACCCCAGCTCCCAAAGTCACCCAGCTACAACAGTGTGAATTCCTCAGGGAAGTGCCAGTCTCATCCTTTTGTTCCTCCACGCGGTTCCGGTGAGCTAAGAAAATGCTTATCTCCCTGAGCTTGGCCTTCATAATTCCATTCCATCACAATATTTAACCAAATAAGTGGAGCGTAGTTGGTTTGAAAATTGTACTCATGGCGTCCCATTCAGTGGTTCCTCCTAAAAATGTATTATGGGTGGAGCCACAGGTTTCTGTTCGAGGCCTCATGATTTTCACCATTTTTATTAATGTTTTGGATGAAGAAGTAGAGGGAATGCCTATCAAATTTGCAGATGATACAAAATTGGATGTGATAATATCTAATAATCTAATATTATAATAATAGGTAATATCCTAGAAATAACATTGAAAACAATCTTCGGGGTTGAAGAGTACCGTAGTTAAAAAGTAACAGAATGAAATTTAAGAAAGACAAATGTGAAGTTCTTCACTAGGAAAGAGAAGAGTCCATGGAGCAGTATATGATTGCAAACAGAGTAAGAGTCAGCAGCGTGATATGACTTCAAAAAAAGGAGATGCAGAAGCAGATTTTCCCCAGTCCTAGAAACCCACAGCTCCACTGTACTCTGCACTGGTCGGGCCCCACTCTGAGAAGAGCACTCAGTTGTGTTCCCTGAAGGATTCAGACAGATTGGATTGGGTTCAGAGGAGGGCAGGAATGATGATCAGGGGGTTAAACACTATGAAGAGAGACTGAAAGAACTGGGAGTATGAAATGACAGAACCCTTCAAAAACCCTGAAAGGTAACACATAGAGTAGATGATGGGAAATATGGCCCTCGTCTTGTTCCAGAGCACAAGACATGGAGCTGTGGATTTAAGGTATAATAGGAAGGGACCTCTGGTTGAATGTTGGAAAAAGCAGTGGGACCAATGACCACAGTGGTGGTGGGCTCTCTTTCACCTGAATGTTTCAAGCACAGGCTGGCAGCCATCTGTGGGGGAAGCTTTAATCTGGATTTCTGTCCTGAGTGGGGGTTGGACTTGATAGCCTCAGAGGCCCCTTCCTATTAAAAGAGACAAGGATGCCTTTCAAGGGGGCCTTCATCCTTCCATACTTCAGGTGTGGAATGAGTTCATCTCCTCCACTTATCTGCTGTTTTGAAAATATGGGGAGGGGGAGAGTGCTCATGGAGAGCAAATGCAAGCAACTTGAAAGAACAAGTGAATAAATAAAAGAGTAAAAAAGTGGTTTTAGCACTGACAGTTATTTTATGTCAGTGAGTTTGGGTGCATATTCTTTCTATTTTGTTATTAAGTAAGTTTGCAAAGCTTGAAAAGCACCAGATCAAAAATAACTCGGTCTGACTTAGAGGAGCCATTTGAATCAATTTCATTTGACAGATAGCTGCAAATATTTAGTCCTCTTCTTCCTTCAGTTGTTTGCAAGAAAGTTTGCAGCTCAGCACAGATGTCTTGGCTGGCTTTAAGTTGATGTTAACATCAATTTCCCGTGGCAGAAAACTATTCCCTGAGATGGTGGGGAGTTCAGACAAAAAGCCCATCCCATGTTTGGTTTGTTGGTGGAGAGATTCTTATTCACATTAGACCTGTGTTTCTGCTTCCCGTTTCTGGAAAGTCTTGCACTGGTCAAGCTTGATTGGCCCAGGAGCGTGCAAGAGAAGGCCACTCTTGGTCCTGGCATTCTTATGTGGATTACTGGCAGGGCAGGGGAAACCTATGGGTGAAATGAAAGGAAGAATTCCAATGAAAAATTGGTTGTTATATTAAGTGGGACTGGAATCTTTTATGTCACCAGAAGAAACAACCAGTTTGGCTAAGTCCCATAAAAATATTGGAGGGTGGCAGTTCTGGAAACTGAAAAGAATTGATAGACTGGAAGACAGACACAGAGAGGTTGATGTAAATTCAGTTGGACTTCTCCACCTTTACTGGTTTCTCAGTGATGACAAAGCCTCCCAGTACATTGTTACTGGATTATGTTCCAGTCAGTCAGAAACACTGACCTTGGCTGATGTGAAGAAGCTAAGCAGGGTCAGTCTTGGACTGCACTTGGATGGCGGTCCCTGGAAAAAACCTGGGGCTGTAGGCTAGACTGGGTTAAAGAAAATGAGGAAGGCAGTGGCGACCCACCTCTGAATTACTACCAAGTCAAGTCTCTGGTTTCATTCTGCAACCAGACTAAGTGTGTTATGTGAACAGAGCCATCATGACTGTCAAAAAAGTATTTTTAAGCCACTAAAATGAATAAAGGATCATTTGCATCAATTTCCTTCCTTCCTTCTTGAACACAAAGCAGGGCATCTTATGTCTGTGTCAGGATACTGCCTGTACCTCCTGGTTGGTGGGATAAGGCAACAGTGTGTGGGCAGTCTCAAAATTAGAGATCCTCACTTGTATAGGATAGCATGAGGATGCTTGGGGGAATTGGACTTTATCTACACAGTTGCAAACTGGCCAAAATGTGTCCTTCCTGTTAGCAGCAAATGCCTCTTGGTGGCCTGGCTGGGCTATGGTTGGTGGGCTGACCTATGCTTTCTGTGCCTTACTAACAAGTGTTAGGGGAAAGCTGTGATTGGCCCCAGTATGGTGGGTGGTGGAGGTCAGTAGCAAGGGGCCCCTCTGGGACAGTCACAGCATGCCATCTGGATAACCTTACCTCTGTTGATCCAGCTAAAATTGCTTTTGTAGCCAAATTTGGGTGTTGAATTACTTGATAAGCAAAGCAGTCCCTCTACTCATTCATTGATGGATTCTTGTGGTCCTACTTGATGGCTTAATCCAGTTTGATGAGAGACAATGGAAGAGCATTCATCAAAATATTTTATTTTATTTTGCTTATACTGTATGCTGCCCATTCCTGAAAAGGCTCAGGATGGCTAATAATGTCATAATAAAACCCCAAGTATACATAAAAATAAAAAAATAAAAAATAAAAAAAAGATTAAAAGCCAGAAAATGTGTCATGTATTTTCATGGCACGCCCCAACTTCAGTGATGGCACCCTCCTCCTGTGCAAGATGGAACAGGGAGATCATCCCAAGAAGGACAAAGCCACTGGATCTCTCAGGAGGGAGTTCCAGTGCTTGCTTCCAAGGGCCTGTCAGGTGGTAATCCTGTAGGGATGAGACCTGGAGAGGGTTGATCTTATTTAACCTGGTTGGATGGGCAGATGAATGCAGGAAGAGGTGGTCCCTCAGATAACCAGGTCCAGAGCCACCACCTTGAATCACAGCAGGGCGCCAACTGTCAGCCAGTGCAGCTCCCAAAGCTGTGGGATCACTCAAGTATATTGAGATATGGCCCTCACTGCCCAAGCCAGCACATTCTGTACCAGCTGTAGCTTCCAACAGCTCCTCAAGGGCAGCCCCATGTACAGCACCCCACCCTAGTGCAAACACAGGGTGACTAGAAAATGACTGACTGTGAGCAGGGTCTTCCTGTCCAGGAATGATTATAGTTGGAGCATAAGATGTAGCTGTGCAAAAGCCTCCTAGCCAGAGCTGTCCCCTGTTCTCTGGAATGATCTCCCCACAATATGTGACAGGACCCAGTTCTCTCACCTTTACAAGAGCCATCAAGACCCATTTAAAACCCCAGGCATTTGGGTCCAGTTGAATGGAATCCCCTTTTGGTTGTCTGATTATGGGTGCCATTTTGTATTTCATGTATTGGGTTGTTCTTTTTTAATGTTATATGGTATTTGTTGTTCTCATTGTTCTTGTACACAGCCTTAGTCACTTCGCTTGACTTGGGTGGCCCTATAAATCCATGGAATAAACAAACAAACAGACAAACAAACAAATAAAATCTGTCTCTGAGCTTCTCTATGTGGGGAGCTGCAGTGATTTGCCAGTGGGAGAGGCTGCTCTGGTGTAATCTGGTCCAGAGCCCCTCTCCATGCAGACATATATATATTTGTTGTTTTAATCAAATCTAGAGAGCCAATGAGTGACCAGAGTCCCTGCCAGATTGCCTGCCAGCTCTTCATAAAGCTCTCCTAGACCCTCTGGAAACCCACAGGATCCATCAGGCACCTGGACTGGACTGATAAAATAGGTTCTTCCCCACTGTGGATGGGGGGAACTCTAGAGAAATCAGAGTGTGATCTGTTCATGGCAAGGGGGGGAGTTCAATGCACCCAAGCCAAGTGTGAGACCTCGCATGGGGGTCTGTCCTCAATAACGTGGGTCAGGTCCATGGTGGTCATGGTGGCCATGAACTCCTGGGTTGCTCCAGATCCCTCACCAAGAGAAGGTCAATTAAAGTCTGCTAACAGCACTAGCTGGGGAGAATTCACATCACCCCAGCAACCAGGTCAAGCAGTCCTGGGAAGGATGTCACTGGGCAGCAGAGGGAATGGTACACCACCGGCAGCACCACCAACTAGCCCATCAGGCTAAATCCCATGAACAGGATCTGTTATCTGGTTACTTGCAGGATAGTGCCTCATGATGCCAGTAGAGCCTTGTGGATGGCAACATCGACCCCATCCCCGCCCCAGGGACCCCACTCCTCCCCCACCCAGATTTCGGTGATACCAACCACATCTCTGTCACTCAGTTGTAGGGCCACCCAGCTCAGACTCAGCTAGCTTGCGCATCAGCATGTCACTTTATACAAACGCTTTGCTGAAATCAAGATATATCTCTAGCATTTCTGCAATCAATTAAGGAAGTTGCCCAATGAAAGAATGAGATAAGAAAAAATTACTCAGGCGAGACTCATTCTTGAGAAATTCATGTGGACTTCTGGGAATGTACATGTCTTAATGAAAGCACTTGCAGACTGGTCACTTTATGATGGTTTCACCATTTTCTCAAGGGTTGATGTCACGCTGACTGGACTACGGCTCCCTGCCTCCCCCGTTCTCCCCTCCTCCAAGACCGGGACAACCTTTTCCCTTCCAGCAATCTGGTGCTTCTCCCGTTTGCTGGACGGCCAGCCTGTTTCTTCCTGGTGAGCCAAAGCAGAGGACCTTTCTTCTCCAGTATCTCGGGCCATTTCCAGCGAAGAGTTGGTAGGCTGTTCCTTTCCCCTGCCTTTTCCCTTGAACCTGTCTGAGGCCCTTTCTGTTGTTTCTGCTGGCCTCCTACCTTACCCGACATTGTCCTTCCGTGGTGGGGTGCCCCTCTTTCCACCCCCTTCTGCTTATGCTCAGGAACACGTCCTCTAATAAGTCTCCTGCTGAATTGAATTCTCCAACAGAAGGGTTTACATCATCCACATCTTCAGATTTCTTATCACCCAGCGAACTTGAGCCTGGATGTTCCCTAACCCTAACCCTAACCCTAACCCTAACCCTAACCCTAACCCTAACCCTAACCCTAACCCTAACCCTAACCCTAACCCTAACCCTAACCCTAACCCTCTACCTTTAACATACAATGCAACACTTCCCCCTTTTCTATTCTGCTCCTTTTCTATGAAGAATGCTCCTCAACTAGGTATTTCAGTTGTGAGAAACTTTGGAAATCATATTTACTTTCCTGTGTAAATAGTTCAAGCTCATCTTGTTCATTTCCCATACTCTGAGCATTAGAGTACAGACAGCAAAAGCCATGAATATTATAAACCAATGTTCTTCTTGATTTTTCACTGAGTGGTTTAAGACAACCCATTGGCATAATAGTCTTACCTCCTACAATTCACATGTACTTACCAGGTCCTTACTTCAGGGTTTTTTTATCTACAACACCTTCAGGATTCAGCTGAAAGCCTTCCTGAGCAAACTTGCAATGCTTCAACCAAAGATGCTTTCATCCCACAGCTGTGAGGGCCAGTCGCGCTCTCTCAGTCCAGCCCATCTCATGGGGTGTTGTGGGGAAAATGTTGTACGCTGCCTTGAGCTCCCAGAACAATAAATGAACAAATACAATCTTCTGTCTCTCTGATTCCAGCTGCTAGTAACAGTCGCTGGGCTTCTTCCTTTGTCTGATCCCCCTCCCCCTCCCCTCCCCCTCCCCTCCCCTCCCCTCCCCCTCTCCCTCCTCCTCCTCCTCCTCCTCCTCCTCCTCCTCATTATTATTATTATTATTATTATTATTATTATTATTATTATTATTATACATTTATATGGTGCCCGACTCCCAGCGACTCTTTATGGAACATTGCTTCCTCAACAGCTCCTACTGTAGCACTTCCTGTGTTTGGTCTAAGAAATCTCTTCCTTTGCTTATGAGTGGAGAACAGCTACTTCTTCTGCTAATCTGTTCTTCCTAAATTGTCTAAGCAGCATCTCCAGGAAAGGTGCTCTTGGAAAACTCAGTGACTGCAGAGCTCTGTCCTTGAGTCAGCAGAAAATTCTACCAGCGTGACATTTTCTGCCCTGCTACCAATCTCTCTCCTGCATCTTTGGCCCTTGTTTTGGCTGGCTGCTGAAGGATGGTGTCCCCATTTCATGTGTGCAGGGCGTGCTAAGCAGAGCAATTGGTTAAGCCCTCTGGTTTGACTCCTGTCTCCTGAATGTCACCAGCTGGCAGGACTCCATCCATCCATCACACCTGTGAAGTGCGGGGAGCAGACACGGGGCTTGGAGTTGGGCAGGTGCTTGACCGACGCTTGCTTGATTTGCTTCCTGGCAGAGTGGGATAGGAGGGCCTCCCCGCCAGGTTTGCAAGGCCAAGGAGCACAGCGGTGCAGGATTTCAAAAGAGCTGTGCTTCTGGTGCCCTCTCGGGAGAGCGCCACACTTTCAAAGCCTGGCCCCCTCCCAGCTCTTTCCATGGGGCAGAGAAGAAGAGACAGGAGGGGGAGGAAGGGGAGTGCCTGGGCAGGGGGCATTTCTGCTCTAGCTTGAAGGAGAGCCACATTAGTCTGAAACAAAATCAGGAGGGGTGTGGTAGCACCGTCTCCGACTAGCACATTTTATTAGAGGTGAGCTGCAGCTAACAAAAGCTTATGAGTTTCAATAACATGTCTTAGGCTCCTTTTGTTTTTTCCCACCAGAGAAGAAGGCGGCTCCCCTCCCCACAGGTCACTTGGCTAGGCCCGTGAAGGGCGGGCCCTGAAGCAGTTCGGAGCTGTCCCACCTAGAAACTGCCACTGGTCGCTACCAGAATAAAGGGGGAAACACAACTTCAACCCAGCCCTCCCAAGGCTGTCTGGCCCGTGCCCGGGAGATGGGAAAAAGCAACCTCGTGGGGATGTGGCAGAATGAAGAGGCTGCCAGGGGAGGGTCTTCCGGTGACTCAGCACCAGGGGAAGGCCCTCCATGCGAAAAGGCCCTCTATCAGGAGGAGAAGCTCCCTCCGTGCCAGATTAGGAGGACCACGTGGCAAGGGCAACTAGCAAGACAACCATTTTCTCCCGCTTCTGCGTAGTTTGGGATCTGAGGCTTACCAGGCCCAGCGGCCGAGGCGTCAGAATGCCCAAATGCCCACCATTTGATAGGTGTCTACTCCGTTACAAATAATTGGAATAACATAAAAATAAGAGATTGTGACATGCTGGAATAAGGAACAAGCCTCTAAAATAAAAAAGGAGACTTCTGGTAACCTTAAAATACGCTCACACTAATCCCCATGTTAAAAACAAATGGGGCCCTTCTGTGGTGGCCTGGTTTTGTCAGCAGGAGCCTGCAAA
The DNA here is from genome assembly GCF_059951505.1 of Python bivittatus. NCBI lineage: Eukaryota > Metazoa > Chordata > Lepidosauria > Squamata > Pythonidae > Python > Python bivittatus. The sequence continues at coordinate 10,997,912 of NW_028277076.1, read as the reverse complement.
GAAGTGTGTCATTTTTACAGGCTGCTTCTTAGTGGTTGGCGGGCACCATTGGGGAGCAACTCTGCTTGGCAGATGGGCATGCAATGACCGTGCTCCAATCTCCTTTTTGATACCCTTCCAGCTCGTATCAGATGGTTCCTCTTAGTGTTTGGCTCGGCTGACGCGGAAGGAAGGCCAGCCGTGCAATTCCCAGAGCGGGTAAGCAATTAGAGCAGAGGCCACCAGCTCCTTCCCTTCCTTGTGAGCGAACTGTGGATGTCCCCCCCACCCCCACTCAGCCTTTGCAAAGTAGTCAGACCTTTGCCTCCAACTGAAGGGTGTTCCTTCTTCTTCAAAGGTGCCACAAACAGCTCTCAATGGAAATTCCCTTGTGGGCAAAAGCTTGTTGTTGTCAGCCTCATGCCACCAGGCAGCCCAGTCCAAAGGGTTCAGTTGTGAATTGTTAAGGTGCTTGTAATCCGTCTCACATGTAATCTACATCTTCTTAACGACCCTGCAGGTGGGAGAAATTTGCATGCAGAAACACCACTCCCTTTTAGCACTGAAGATGTTACCTAGCCGGGTAACGAAACGTCCGCAAGAAAATCCCAAGGACCCCACAGTTCAAGCCGGAGCCACACATATTCTCTTCTATTGGTACCCTGCCTTCCCCTCCCTCCCTCCTCCCAATTTAAATCCCACCCCAGGCGAGCTGCTCTCTGCAGCTGAGGAGGGGAGCTGTAGCTCACAAAAGCCTCAGCCGCCTAATAAAACGATTGGAAAAGAGGCTGCCAAACGCCTTACAGAACCACATGTGATGCCAAGCCCACAACTGCCTACTTTTAAGAGTTATTTTTATGTGAGATGGGTGGCATGATAAATAAAATAAATTTTAAAAATGCAGAGTCCACTTCTACTCTGCCTGGCCAGACCCAGGTTTGGGCCCCACAGTTCAAAAAGGACAAAGTCAAATTGGAGCAAATTCAGTGGAGGGCTACCAAGAGGGCTGGAAACCAAGCCCTGTGAGGAGTGTGAAGGACCTGGCCATGTTTGTCCTACAGGAAAGACAACTGAGGGAAAGCATGATACTTATCTTCAAACATCTGCTGAGCCACCACAGAGAAGAAGTGGACTTATTTTCCATTGCCCCAGAGGGCAGCGCCAAGAGCTGGAAGCTGCAAGGAAGGAGATTCAGGCTAGAAATCAGGAGGACCTTCCTGACTGCAAGAACGATCAGCCACATGAAGTGACGACTTTGTCACCTGCAAGTGGAGGCTGGAACACATCTGGCGAGGGCTGCCCACCACCTCTCTGGATCACTGGTTCCATTCTCATAACACGTATGCAAGGAGATGGCCTTCTGGCTATCTCCTTGCACTGGTCTCCTTGGACTGGACTCCATTTGGATACCTCCTTGGCAATGAGGGCCATAGAGGTAGAAGGAAGTCATCACCTTCAAGTGGATTCAGAAACAAATTGGACGCTGGTGGTGGAGAAGCCTGGTCCCTTAAACAGATGTCAGGGAAGTTTGTCCTTGCCCAGAGAGTGCTTCGTGTCCTCGGAAAAAGCCTTCTCCAGAGAGTTAGGTCTTCACATACTAATATGTCCGAAGTAGGATAATTTGAACTGGTCATTTGTGCCTCAAGTGAGAACTCTGGGTTGATTTGTTTGATGATCCGCTTGTTTTTTTCCTTGGTTGTCCACAATATTCTCAGGAGTCTTCTCCAATGAAATATACAAAGTCTTCTCATACATGTATATAAAGTTTTGTATAAACTTTAAAACTTTGTATAAAAGTTTCAATAAAGGATGACCATATTTTGTTGACTATATAAGATCTGTGTGTAAACAGTCATTCATAAATTGCAAGTAAACATTAGGTCTTCAATTTACTGAATAACTGAGGCCATAAATTTATCTCCCAACATTAAAGGGCTGGTCTCTTAGCAATAAGAATGGCACAGAGAATCCATTTTCTTTGCCCGGCTGTTAATTTCCATCTAATAGGTATGTAGTTCAGAATAATATAAACAATATTCCATGTTCTGAAAATATCAAATCCTGTCAATATAATATATCTAAAAATATTATGTGTAATTACTTCTCCCCAGAACATAATTTTAGGACACTGTAAAAATGTGTTTTAATGAAGCATTATTCTCACTGCACCTTCAACCACACAATGATTTACTAATCCCTTTTCTATAAAATATAGTGGGGAACAGTCAGTCCAAAATAGTATTTTTTTCTTGAATAAGACATTGTCTTAAGACCTGTGGACAGTTTTGATACAGCTACATGTAGTTTAAATGGGAGGCAATGTACCACTGCATTTTCATGACCAGATCCATATGTTCCACCTGACTAAAGCAGGTCAAAAACTCTCCTGGCTACAGCAGGTATTTACATATCCAAGAACCAAAACTGGATCCAACTTCACCCCCAAAGTGCAAATCTGGCCCTGCAAAGAAATGTGAGACAAGTTACGCTACCCATCCCAGGCTGGTTTGATTGTAGACTGAATGTGAGCCAGCACTGTGATGTGGCTGCAGAAAAGTCAAATGTAATTTTAGGCTGCATAACCAGAAGTATAATTTCCAAATTGCAGGAAGGAATTGTCCCACTGTATTCTCCTTTGTTCCGATCCCAAAATCGGAACAAAGGTCAGGGAAATTAGGGAATTTGAAGCTTCTGTGGATGTCATTCAGCTGCCCTCAGTCTGGCCAGACCCCTCACAACCCCCCCGCCCCGAGTTAATTCTGATGTGTTTGAAGAAGGATCCAGTTTGTTTCTGAGTCAACCAATGTCAGCCAGAGTTGGAGGGTGGGTGCTCAATCCACTTCTAAGTTAAAGTGGCCATTTTAAACTGTGGCGCTGCACAGTGAAGGCTTGTTTGAAGACATTCCCATTCTATTCTTGTAACTGAGAAAGTCCAAAGGCTGGACTTTTTAGCCTAGCAACAATTGGAAGCTTTCAAATCAGATTCAGATCAAATTCACTTTCGAATTCAAATTCAATCCAAGAAGAGATTGCTATCGTGAGTTTGGTTCTATGCGGTGCTGTTTCCTCTCCCCTTGGAGCCAGAAAGTAAAACAAATCAGTGCCTCCACCGTCCATCCTCCGAGGAGGGGGACTGTCAGAGCCATCAGGACAGAGAAGCCAAGAGCTGCCAAAAAGTCAGAAGGGACGAATCTGCTTCTCTTTGGTCCACGTGATACACGCAAAAAAGGGGCGGGGCTTCAGTGGCCTGGTTGCCACATTAACTTTTTTGGCCCCCTCCTTGTGGACACCCCTGGTCAGGGCTTTCACAGCCTAGCTCTGCTTCTACTCCCCAATTTTTTCAAGTATTTTGAAGAGAATCCGCAATTGCCCTCAGACTTGTGGACTAAGAAATACTAAGAAAAAAGAGCAAAATTTATCGTCCTGTCCTGCGTGGCTGCAGCTCCTGCAGGAGCAAAAATCCCCTTGGCCCCTTCCACAATAGAGGGCTAAATATATTGTGAGCGTTCCCCCCGACACGCACCCTCGCACTTCATGTTGTCTACATCCAAATCCAAGTAGCTCCTACGAGGGGGAGCTAAGAGTGCCAAGCCTCCCTTCCCCTTGGAAGATCTGAAGCCCAACCCAGGGGCTTGGTGACACACTCCTGCACATGGGGCAATGGACTCCCCCACAAGAAATGGACTCAGCTTTCGAACCCAGCCAGCCACAGAATTCCCACACTGGTGTGGAGTCCTTGTATGGAAGGGCACTCGTGTTCCGTCTTCTCAAGAAGAATCGTGGAACATAGGAATTGGAAGGATCTTTGAGATCATCTCATGCAACCCTCTGGTCAGTGCAGAGTTCAGAAGAGCATCTCTTCAGCACCTCTAAATGCTAAAGCACATCATACAGAGGGCTTCCCAGCCTTGGTTCCCTTCCCAGTCAAGGGAAATATAAAATAAATTTAAAACATAACCATGAAAAGGGGTCTGTGTGGGGGATCCTCCTTTCAACAGGGGTTCTGGGAATTCTGGGTGAAGAGGAGAGCTTCCAAGAGGTGCCTAAAAGGTCTTCTGGCAGACATCGCCCGAATTTTGAGGGGAGAGCGCCCCACCGAGGAGGCCGCCCAGATGTTCAGGGGTCCGCAAGCCCCAAGGTGGGCTGTGCCCAGGCTGTTTGGGGCCTGCTGTGCTCAAAGCAAGAGCCGGACCTGGCTTGGAGGTTCATCTGCTGCCTGGCTGTTCCTCCCACAGGTTGCAAGGTGGGCACAGCCAAGTGCCTGGCTCGGTTAAGGGAGAAAAAGAGAAAGAAACTGGTTAGCCTTTAAGCTGCTTTCTACGGAAAAGGGGAGAGGTGAAGAGATTTTCAGGGAAGCAGATTTTGTGAACAGAGCTGAAGCTTCACCACCTTCCGCAGAGATGTTTAACACCAGATCACCTCCAATTCCAGCGGCTTAAAGCTTTTCAATCCTCAGAATGCAAAGAGAGACCTTCTGCCCGAGGGCCCGGATCCTCAAGGGAGCTCTGCTGATCCCCTCTGGGTGCCAGGCGGCCGAGTCACCCCTGCCCATCGATCTCCATCAGGTCACTCCCTTTCGGTTCAGCAAAACCAGGCGAAGCAGAGAATCAAAGGGAGGCTTAGCAAGTGGAAGAAATTCAAGGCAGGCTGGAAGGGCAAAGATGCCCACCCCTGGGCCTCCTTGAAGGAACAGCTCTTCCCCTCCCCTTGCCGGAGTCGGGGACACGGCGTGCCACGCTTCCCTCTTCCTGCTCAGGAGAAGCTCTGAGCACATCCAGGAGCCACGAAGAATGAGGGCAGAGCAGGAGCGTGCAGAGGCCCTGATGCGCAGAGACGTTGGGGAGGGCAGAGCCCTCTGTGGGAACCGCACGGCCTTGTCTTCAGAGGGAGGTTTGGGCCGTGGCATTTTCCAGAAAGGTGCCTTCCTCGAGGAGGGTGAAGCTGGCCTGGAGTTCAAGCAAGGAGCAAGCGCGTCATTTGGGCAGAACAGTTGCTTTTCGTTTCCTTAGCCCATAAATAATTCAGGAGAGAAGATGAAACTGGTTTCCTTTCGGTTGGTGAGGCTGAAAGAGTGGCTGGGAGCACAGCCGCTAAGCCATAATAAATTGGCTTGCTTTGGGTTCAGCTTTATATCTGGGCAAACCTACCCACTGCGTTTTGTAAACCATGGTTTACGGATTACAGACCAAGCCAACTGTGACTTGATGAATGCACTCTGGCTAATCAAACCATGGCTTAGTGTGATGCGCCAGCCCAGCTCCCTATAACCCTAACCCATTGGGATTTAGGAACTGTTTTCTGTCCATCGTTTCTGAACAAAGATGACGATAAGAAGCTGTAAGATGAAGATGAAGGTTAGGGATTCCCTTCTTCATGAGAGGGTCCAGAGTCTGATGGCTGCAGCCGACTGTTTCCACCTCAGTGAATGGATTTCCTTGAACACAATGATAATGATCAGTCAAGAGCATAACCCAGGTGAATACACGTGTCGGCTCGCACTTCCTACGAGGGCACTATTTTCAGAGTTTACTGCAAACCATCGTTTGTTTCAATGGTGGTTGGGGCTTAGCCTGAAGTGTGAATCCAGTCCTAGGTGTGCATTTAATGGCAGCGGCTACATGCCAGGCCGCTCTCCCCACACCTGAACCTCCAACCTACGCACTGGCCTGAGATTTCGAGGAGCGGAAGGGCCCCCGTTCGCTAAGCAGCTTTTTAGGCTTGCTTCCCCAGGGGTGCTCTGCCCACCCCCAACCCGCCTGTCGTATTCTCTTGGTCAAAAGAGGAATAAAGTCTTCCAGCCACTTTCAGCTCATCTGCTCACTCAGAAACAGCAGTGGGTTTATCTTTCCAAGGAGAGAAAGCAAGCATGGACTGAAAAGTTTATTTGATATTACGAGATACAAGAGAGAGCAGGGGAAAATGTCATGCTGAGAAAATAATGGGCTCTGTAAAGTTTCTAAGTCTCTTATTACCTCCACAGTAGTCTCTAGTGTGAGGAAAATAAATTTTTAGGTGAAGAAAGTAAATTTTTAGAAGCTTCAGATGAATGGGAGTGCCTTAATAAAATTGAAACATAAAAGGATGTGCAGCACCTTGGAGCTGGTGTGAACTAAGCTGGTTGTAAAGACCTTGTTGAAACATCCCCACAGCAATCTGTCTTGAAGGAGGATGCGCACTTCCTGGCATTGGCACCCTGAAGAGATTTGTTTCTTCTTCTCAATAAGGCTGCTGTTTTCCCTGAAGACAGCAGATAACAGAGGGGCATAAAGTAACTTGAGATCTATTACTTACTTATGTATGCCTGCATCATCATATGAACAAGTACGTATGCATCCTTTTCCCTTCCCTGAAATGTATAAATATCAGACCAAGGCTTTTGTCTGCAGGGGGTGTCTCCCACTAACCCTTGGTGGGGTCCCCCTCCAGCATGTACTGTCTAATAAACACTGCAGTGAAGCCTTGATTATTTTGCATTTGGGCCCTTTGTTTTGGTTCCACACTAGTTTCCTTAATGGGGGGGGGGGGGATATCTTTCCTGAACAAATTCAACCACATTTGTATTTGTTTACATTCCCCATCTCCAGAGTGAAATCCATTTAATCCTAGTGTTTACAGTCATGGAAATAAGTTTCCATGAGGATATCTGCTTCTTATAATAAATTCTGTCTCTAGCTATCTGTCTGTCTGTCCGTCCATCCGTCCATCCATCCGTCCATCCATCATTCTATCAATCACTCCATCCATCTCTCCATCCTTCCATCAGTCATTCTATCCCTATCTATCTATACCTTTGACGGCCAGAGACTCCTTCCAGAGAGGCCTTTCTGAAGATGCTCCCATTGCCAGAAACTTAGTTACCTGGTTCACGGGAGGGGCCTTCTCCTGGCTGGCCCTCAGGCTAGGGATTCTTTCTCCAGGGAGCTGCCCGTGGCCCCCACTCTCCCAGTATTTAAGAAAATAGCCAAGTCCATCACTTTCAATATGTTTTTAATAATTTGTTGAACTGAATTTGTCTTGCTTAAGAATTTATGCACACTTAATTGTTGTGAGCCACTTATTCAGCAGTTACACAGAAAGGGTGATATAAATTTAACAGATAAGTAGTAAATAAATTTAAACCGCAGGGAGGATATTGGCTTCTCAGACAAAAGATCCAACAGGTCTTGTTCCATCAATGAACCTCAGTCATGCCCTAGAGCATTGGAAAGACCCTCCACCTGGAGGCAAGGCCCACCACAGGCAGCCGGTCAAGGCCTTCATCTGCTTAAATGCAGCCCCAGCTTCTGGATCTGATGCCTCGAGATGGCCCTCAGTCTGGTACAGCAGCCTTGGCCCCAGGGAACGAGAGCTGCGGCTCATGATTCATGGCTGCCCTCGCTACCAACCGGTTCTCAGGCTGCCTTCACTCCCTGCCTGGTTTAGCTCATATATTCCTTGGAAATCAAAGGCAGTTGCTCTTCTGCGGTCGTCTACATTTTTCAAACATGTGCTGTCCAACTTCCCAAGAGACGAGAAAGGCATTTCTTTTCTGAGTAAATAAATGATTCTTTAGGTAGTCCTACATACAGTGTAATCTTTCTATTCTTAATTCGTCCTGAGCTGAATCAATTGTAATCAATTTCTCCTCCTATTCCACAACTTTGCATCCCAGCATATTCTCGGGGTTTAAGCTGACTCCCTGTGTGGAAATACATAACCTGGGGCCCAAATCATTACGGATTTAGAGTTTGGGACGGGATACAAGAGGACATTTATTGAATGCATACAGTAATTGCCCTACCTGTTTTTGTTTTTTTTTAAATCTGTGCTCAGTCGTTACCGACTCTGCAGTGACTGCTTGGACGAGTCCTTTTGCATTTTCCATTTTGATGGAAATGAAATGTACTGACTGAACTGCCACTGTCTGCTACCTTGTGGCCTGCCTTTCCTTTCCTATCCATCATCATCTGTCCTATCCTGTCCTATCCTATCCTATCCTATCCTATCCTATCCTATCCTATCCTATCCTATCCTATCCTATCCTATCCTATCCTATCCTATCCTTGTACTCCCAAGGACGAAGCATAGCTCTCTCCCTAGGAAACGTTCCACACTTCTGCCCTTCAAGAATCGGTGGAAAACTCTTCTGGTCTGGTAAGAACAGAAGGACACCAGAGGAGCAGGTCCAGAGCCCCTCCAGTCCACCTTCCGTGTCCCACAGGGCCAAGTGGGTGCACTCAGAAAGCCCCCATGCCTGGGCAAGAGGACAAGTTCTCTCTTACACTATTATTCTCTGGTTGTTTAATGATGTACTTTTGATGTTAGAAATACCAAACAGTTGTTGAGGTAAGTGGCAATGGAAAGCCTTTAATCTCCTTTAAAAATGATCAATGTATATTGATGACTATCTATACAGTACATCTAATGGCAACAAATTCCACCGTTCCTTTGCTCCAGGCAAACTTCATCACAGAAGTATAGGCCATGATCCAAGGTGCTGGAATCTTCCCTGAACCAACTTTCGATATGGAGGAGCAACCTGAGTTTCAGTTTTCAATAATCTGCACATTAAAAAAAGTGATTTCCATCAGTACCTCCAGGTGTGGTTGACTAGACTCAAGAGGCCATCTCTTGCTCTACCTGTACTGTACTGGGCAATTTTTGCCCAATCTCCAAACTTCCCTTTTTGGGTGAAGAAACAGGAACAGAGGGTGTAAGAGGAAGTAGGTTATCTAGATCCCTTTCAAGTCAGCATTCAGACCCGGACATTGTCGCACCAGGCCAGGTCAGAGATGCTGTAAAGACCCTGAGCTGATTCCAGAGGCTGTTAGGGACTGGATGGATAAAAACTATCTTAGATTAAATCTCAGGAAGCCTGGCTGCTGTTCATCCACAAATATCTTAGCCTCTCTGAAACATTGGTTCCAACTGTGACTCTGGACAAGCCCATGACTTGTGGGAGGAGGTGATGTTCCTGGACTCAGAGCTTCTGTTCGAACAGTAGGTGGAAGCTGGCCAGGCATTCTTTATGCAGTCGTGGCTGGTGCACCAGTCACCGCCCTGTCTGGAGTAGCAAGCATAGGCAGCGGTTAGATTCCTGCAATACACTGTGTGTGGAGCTGCCCTTGAAGATGATTCAGAAGCTGCAGCTGGTACAGAATACAGCAGCCATACTGCTGGCAGGAAGTCTAATCCACTGCAGATAACACCGATTTTATGGTTGCTGCATTGATTGCCAGGAGGCTCCCAGGCAAAGTGATGGTTATCACCTATAAAGCCCTACATGACACCTTGCCTGTCCTGTTAGTAGGTGGTAGCCCCTACATGGTGGAATATGCTGCTTGGAAACAGCTGGTCTCCCTCCTTCCTGGCTGTTAGGAAATCAAATTTTGAAGGCCAGTTTGGTGTAGGGGTGAAGATGTTGGAGTAGAAACCAGGACACCTTGAATTCTAATCTTGCCTTAGGTACAAAACCAGCTGGGTGACTTTGGGCCAATCCCTTCCTCTCAGCCCATCCCACTGCACAGGGTTGTTGGGGTGGGGAAGATAGGAAGAGGCTGAGCTGTACAAAATAAAGGCAGGATAGAAATGTAAGAATAAATAAATAATGTAGTTCTAATTATTTTAAAGCCTACTTGAAGAGAGGGGTGGCCATCTTATTTTATTTATTGTTTCATAGCTAATGTATTTTGGAAACTGCGTTAATCTTGAGATTCTTCTATATATCACCTTGACTACATTGCATTGGGCTGGTTTAGAAAACTTGACAATAAATAAATAATCTTAATATAATAATTGGTGGGATTCAAACAGGAAATGCGCACATACACAACCAGAGAAAGATCCAGTAAAACTCTGACTTACATTTTTCCTCTGTAACCCTCAAAATAGTTTGTGTCTTCATGTCTTATCATGCAGATAAGATTTATTTATCATCCTCCGAATGCTTTGATTTAATTGCACCCATTGATTGAAGCGAGCTTGAGTTGAATCTCTAAAAGAACCCCCAGCTGCTTCCAACTAGGACACAGTGACTAGAGCCGGTCCTGTTGTGGTAATGCCAGATCAGGAGAAAAAAGGGCCTGTGCTCATCATCCAGACTGTGAATGAAATGGTCTGCTCCACTTTGAAATGCCATGTGGTCCCTTAGGGCCCAATCATGAGTAACAGGAGCCTGAAGTTAGACACCTTAACGAAGCAGTAGAATGCCACGTTGGAAATAGTCTTGCTATTTGTGTGGGAGAGGGAAGTCTGGCTGACCCAGGAAACAGAAACCTTGAGAAGTTCTCGGTGGACACTGCATTTTTTCCCAATGAAGCTGCAAAGCAAGAAAACCCACTTACATCTTCTGAGGTCAGTTCCCTTCCCTTAAAAGGAAGAGTCCCACTTTTGAGCAGCCGCCCTCCTAGACAGCGGAAGAAGGTTCATGAGTCAACTCCAAGGTGGCTTCTGCAAGCTTTCCCATCCTGGTCTTTGGGGAGCTTCTGAGAGACCTTGGCCTGAGGTTGACCAACACTGGGCTTCTCCTGGATGTTGGAAGATGAGAGCATTTTACAAACTCTCTCTCTCTCTCTCTCTCTCTGTGTGTGTGTGTGTGTCAAAATTGTTCCAGAAGATTTTGAATCGAAGCATATTTCTGTGTTAAAAGGGAAAAAGAAAACAGCTGGAGGTTACTTCCCAGTTACCCTCCAGTACTGTCAGAACTTGAGGCAGTGTGTCAGGGTGTTGATCCCAGGAGAGTTTGGGGCCTGAAAGAAACAGGGGAAGGGTACAGAAAAAGAATTAGAGTTTGACATTTTTACCTATCAGAAAAGTGGAGTCTTTCACTAGTCTTTTCTTTGTGTCACAATTATGTGTCAAGTTCGTCACAACATGAGGGATCATGTTATGAACTGTATGTATTAATTACATTTCGATTAGGCAAAAATATTTTCTTTCCTGGTTGTTTCCCTTCCAAGTACTAACCAGGTCTGGCTCTGTTTAGATTAAATTAAACCATTTTCCCTCCTGGTCCCACTCTTCTTTTTTGAAGTCACTCATGGCTTGTCACTCAAGGGCTGAAAAGAGTGGGGGTCCTCAGCCTAGAGCTTCCTTCTGGAGTGCCACCCCCTTGGGCAGCAGAGAGATAAGGACCCTTCCTGGTCTTTGCCTTGCACGGTCCTCTGGACAAGTGCCCCTTCCTAACCCTGGCGTCCCTTGCCTGCCACCAGTTGGTCAAGTGTCTGCTGCTTTCCTTTGATTCTGAGTACACGATACTCAGAAATGGCGGAGGGGGAAGGCTGGCGACATGGCTGCCCTTGGAAAGTGATTATTGGAGAAGGTGCGACCAGGACTGACCCCACAGTCTTCCCTCTTTGGTCAGAGTCCAGCACAGCTTCAGTGGTGCACCCAACAGTGGAGCAATTTGGGTGGGATGCGCAGAGGACTTTCTTCAAAGAGCCATGAAGTTGAAGGATGGGCTCCATCTGTCGCTCTTTAAAACCAAACATATTGGGAAACTTAACATGTGGTCCAGTAGTTCAGCTTCAAAGTATTCTGATGGCCCTTCCAATGTTTTCTTGCTTCCTGAGAAACCCCAACACCGAACAAGGCAGAGGCTGGCAACCTGTCTCCCTTGTGTGCTGGCTGCTAGCAGTTTGACACTCTGGATCAAGTGGTAACTGAAGGGAGCTGAGAGTGAGAATACGAGAACAGAACAAATCTGTTTCTGCGAGACTGGGATCCCCTCAAGAGGCTTCTGTAGGGATTGAATGGAAACATTCAATTTCTCTTCCCAGAGGGAGGCCGTGTAGAAGCAGATTGATGCAAGACAGGCAGGCAGATTCTTGTTGAACGTTAGGAAGAGCTTCCTCAGAGGAAGAGCAGTTGAGCAGGGGACCCAGCTAACCCAGAGCCAGGGTTGGGGGTTCAGGTGGGGCTGGACAGCTTTTAGGGGATGCTTTGATTTGTATTCCTGCCCTGAGCTGGGGTGGACTAGATGACCTTAAAGTCCCCCTTCACCTTCTTTTTTAATTTATTTGGAACATTCATATAGCTACCAGACACAAACAACATGACTCTGGATGGCGTACAAACTCATGAAACAAAAATACAAATTATACATACTGCTAAAACAAACTAAAAAAAACTGTAAGAGAGCCAGTTTGGCCTAGTGGTGAAAGCAGCAGGCTAGAAACCAGGAGGATGTGAGTTCTAGTCCCGCTTTAGGCATGGAAGCCAGCCGGGTGACTTTGGGCCAGTACCTCTCTCTCGGCCCAACTCACCCCGCAGGGTTGTTATTGTGGGGAAAACAGGAGGAGGAAGATATGTTTGCCAACTTGAGTTATTTATAAAAATAATAAAGGTGGGATTAAAAAACCAAACAAACAATGAAGTGAAATGCATTATATGTCACCACACTGAATCCACATTGCACCCCCCGCCCAGTCAACGATTAAATATCTTGAGTTGCAGGACCTATAGGGCCCCAAACCCACAGCCACTCAGTCTTGGTAGGGCTGAGTCAAGGCCCGCTCTTCCCTATCCAGCCCCCGCAGCCTCCAGACCCTTGAGAGCTTCACTGGAGGGTTCTGTGTAGCCGGGACCCTGCAGATCACTGAAGAGGTGATGTAATGAGTTTCATTATACCAGAACACCGTATTCCACGCAGAAGAATTTCATCCAGATTCTCTTCTTGCTTAAAATGAGTTTGGAAAGCCAATTCTTTTTCATCGGATTGAATGATTACTGGATGAATCAATGCAGGGGAATTTCTGTGCTCAATGCTATTTTCAGCTACAACTTTCAGCAAGGGAGCTCATCCTTTCCCTTTTACACACAGGGCATTCTTGCTCCTTGCAGGATTCAGGCTGAGGGGCAGTTTCAAAGCTCTCCGATGTCGGTTTGGTAAACTGTTTGGAGCATCGTTGTCAATCAAGCCTACAGAGCACACGCCTCCATTGATGTAGTTCCACCCTGGCTCTCCTTCTTTGTCTTGTATATAATTACAGTGGGTGTGGTGGTGCTCACGGCGGTCATGTGTGTCTGTTTTCAGAGCTATAGCAAATCTCGGTTCGATAATAGAAAAAACCTGGAGCAGGTTACCCATGAAGAAGAGTTTAAATACTGGTTGCGCCACACACAATAACTTGTCTTTTCGGTGCTTTGAAGGTTCTGCATGTAGCATTTGCAACCTCCGCAATGCTTTCTGGTGTGTGCGTGTGCCTTGAGGCTGCGATCCGCTTGGAATTGGGGTGGGCTTGATGGCCAGAGGGGCCGGGAACCTCCAAAGTCCATCCTGTTCTAGGCCCCACTTTGGCAGTTTCTGAACCCTTTTTCCCCTGCAGTTTTTCCTCTGACAAGTAGGGGAAAGAAGCTGGGGCCATTTGCCCCAAATCCCTGCTCCTTTGAGGGCAAAAGAGGAGCAACAGAAGAACAGGATCACCATCCTACACAAACCCCGGGCTGCTTTTAAATGGAAGGCGAGAGGAATGGCGGCAGCAGCGCACCGTGGCTGAGAGCTGGGTAGGCCTCCGTGCGCTGACGTTGCGCAGAGAGCAACCATGGCTCCCAAGCTTCCCTTGGCCTCGGCGCTACCGTTTATCATGCAGCTGCTGACACAGGACAGATGGAGCTGCGCGTTAACATTGTACGTTTTTGGAAAGGAAGCCCTTTGGTACATTCCACTGGACCGAGTAATGCATGGATGCGGGCCAGCTGAGCGATGCTTTCCTGAACCTCGTGGCTCTTTCCTCCTCTTGCCTTTTCCCTTTGACATTCCACTTTTCCAGCCTGGCTTTCGGAGTTTCTTATAAGGCAGGATCCTCAAAGGAAGTGGGCGCTGCAGCTCAGCTGAATTTGCAAAGGCAGGGTGAGCCCGGGTGACCGAGGGTGTGTTCACACCACACACTGGGCAAAAGGCCAACTCCGTGAGTGTGCTCTAGTCCCGCTCTGCCACGTGCCTCTTTTCCACTCAAGGCCCAGGTTTACTGTGTCACTTGAATCGGAAGGCTGGCTGCGAGGGGCGATAGACACGGGCCAGCCTCAGTTTCAGTTTCCCACTTTTGCAAACCCCAAATGGGCTTGCACGACATGGCGAACCAGAGTCTTTGGCTAAAGAACTGCATGTGAGAGGCGGCAGGTAGACGGCAGCACGTCAGCAGACGCAGCTGGAGCCTGGCTTTGGAGGTGTGGGGCAGGATTTCAGCAGCAGATTCCTGGTCCACAGGCTCACTCTTCGCTGCCCCGATTCACCCCGCAGTTTGTCCACCCAGATCAGAATCGGAGAAGCATTCAGGAACTCCATGGCTCCCCCCCCTCCGCCATTGCCTGTGTCCTGCCAGAAGGGGATCCCTTTCTCCTGCCTCAGGATCAGCCCTGAAGGATCGTGCCCCAACCGGCTTTCTTCTGCCACAAGATGCTCAGGCCTGGCTTTGGAAAGAAGCTGTGAGCCCTACGAGGTAGGTCAGATCAGGAAACCAACTCTAGGTAAGATTAGAGCTACACTCATACCCCAACACATGCTTCTTCCGCGCCTGCTGTTGTTCTAACAGCTCCTGGCTCCCTTCAGAATCCACCAACCTTTTATGAGTATGTTGAAAAAGACCTACCAGGACTGAGGCTTCAGCAGAAGTTCGGTGGTGATGATGATGATCTTTGCTGTTCCGTATTTCAGAACTGCCCTTGCCAAACCAACAAAGAACGTTACAAAACTCTAAAGATGGACACTTTAATTCTGGCAGAAATTTGGCCATTGGTCACCACTTCAGAATGGATGAATTAGGCCCTGGTCCATGAACTCTTGTTTGTCTGGGATTTTTCTGTTTGTTTAAATGCCACTCCGTTTCCAGACACTCTGAGCACCTTCCAGTGTTAATATGATCAGATGAAAACCAAAAATAGGTTAATATACACAATTGATCTGATATTCCACTGTTTGGGGTAGCATGATCTCCCTCCTCCCCAAAGCTCTTTCTGAAGACCCATATTTTTATGGCTCTCCAAATATGTAGAAAGGAGGGGGTGATCTAGATATCTTGGGGTCAGCTGTTCAAACGGTGGCCATCACCAAAAGGCTCAAGTCTGGGATCCCTGAAGATGGCATTCCCGTGGTGACAGGACCCTTAGCAAGACCCCTCTATGTTGGACTCCAGTGCCTATCCTCCGCACCAGCACAGTCTTACAGCTGCATGATGAGAGCCACAGAACTGAATCCTCATGCTGGCCTGTCCCTCTTCCAGCCGCCTTCAGCAAGAGGGAACCTCTAAAGAGGGGCTTCCTTCGGGAGGGCACATGGGGCGTCCCGCAGAGCCGGTGGTGTGCTGGGCTGAGCATGTGTGAATTGCTGGAAGTCCCACGGGCTTCCTCACTCTGAGAGCAGGACCTATCGCTTACAAGTATCATATAATATTTTATAATATATGGAAGCTTTGTATAAATATTGTCCTAATTTAAATAATTCTGATTTACATAATCCTGATTTTGGCCTTTACACATAGGGAAATCTATGCGGGGTTATGTAAATCATGACTGACATGCTTGATTTAGGTAAATCAGAAACAAAGCCTTGTTCCAGGGCATATTAGGGAAATTTAAGCTTTTAAAGTGCAAATGCCCTGGAACAGAGTTTTGTTTTGTTTTTAACGCAACTCTTTCATTGATGTGCTTTTTCCCCACAGGCATTCCAAATTCTTGATTGAGGAAAGATGAGCGCAGCCATCACTTGATGCTAACGTTTGTGCCTCTTGTTTGTGCCGAAGATGCTCATTCAGCCCAACAGAAATTGTGACTGAGCTCAGTTACGCCTGTGGAGGATTTTCTGCAGGTCTGGTGCACTTTTGGTCAGAACTTCCTTCCTTCCTTCCTTCCTTCCTTCCTTCCTTCCTTCCTTCCTTCCTTCCTTCCTTCCTTCCTTCCTTCCTTCCTTCCTTCCTTCCTTCCTTCCTTCCTTCCTTCCTTCCTTCCTTCCTTCCTTCCTTCCTTCCTTCCTTCCTTCCTTCCTTCTGGAAATACAGTAACATTTCACCAGGCACAATTGTGCCATTTATGTGAATTTGAGTATTCTCTGTACACTAATTTGCCATTGGCATGCCTGACCCTGGGCATCTGAGACTCGCTCTGAGAGGCAACGGGCACCCACAGGCCGCTTCTTCTCACCGTCCTGTCGACCAACCTCATTCCTTCTCCATCAGCAGTTCTCATGAGCAGGTCTTGTGCCAGCACTTGCATTCAGTTTTTCCTTATATTTGTTTCTTTACTTTCCTGTGTTATGTTTATTTACATTACTTATATTTATATACTGTAGTACTTTGTTACAAGTTAAAATGCGTTTCAGGGACTTGAATAGATTGCATTGAGAATTAGTTCTCCTAATTTTTTAAAAAAATTTCTTTGCTTTTAAAATAGTAACAGAAAAGGAAAAGGAACAAAACACAAAGATAATTACGATGCAAATCCATACATTCTGAAAGAAAAAAAAATGCATGGAAACTGCTTTAAAAAAAGTGAAAAAATACAACAGAAAAAAGAAAAAAACCAAAGAAACGGTGTATCGTTATAACAGTTAGCGGTTACAATTCTATATATACTTATCTAATGTAAATATTATTAATCAATGATAATAACCTGCCACCTTCTCTTCTGTTGGTCTTTTCTTCAACTGCCTTTTTTCCCCCTAGCATCAGGATCTTCTCCCACATCTCTTGCCCTTACATTAAGTCTCCAAAATATTTAAGCTTCAGCTTCATATATAGTGTTCCCAGTGAGCATACTGGCTTTACAGGTAATCCTCACTTAGCGACTGCCTTGTTCTGCGACTGTTTGAAGGTACAGTGGTGCTGAAAAAATAACTTTACAACCAAGGTGTGCGTTTATGACCTTCACAGCGTTCCTCAGTCGCGTGATCACCATTACAGTCAGTCCATGTTGTCCTGTACCTGACCTGTTGTTTTTCTTTCCCTCCCCACTTGCAGAGCAGAGAGATTGGAGAGGAAGGGATTACAAGAGAGTAAGCAGAGGATACAATGGGGAATACACGTTGAAAGGATAGTGCTGGGGCTGGGAGCTGCAAACACGCTACACGCAGGCCAGGGGGAGGGGAGAAAAAATGGGTCAGGCATGGAAGAGATTGCCTACAGAAATCGCTTGTTTTTTTTTCTTCCCCCTCCCCTCACAGGGCGGAGAGTTTGGAGAGGAAGGCATTACAAGAGAGTAAGAAGGCACACAATGGAAAATACACCAGGCTGTTTGCATAGCACGCTTGTGGCTCTTAGCCCCGAGCATGTTTGCGGGTTGCCAGTGCCAGCACATTGCTTTCAATGTGTATTCCCCATTGTGTGCCTGCTCACTCTCTTGTAATCCCTTCCTCTCCAATGAATGTAAGTACAGACATTAATTCCCTTCTTGCTAATTATCTCAGCACTGGGGCGAGCATTCCAAAGGATGGGGAGAGGGGAAAAGGAAAGCAGTCATGGTCACATGATTTCCCACTTAGCCACCGCTTCGCTTAACGACAGAGCTGCTGGCCCCAATTGTGATAGCTAAACAAGGACTAACTGTACTCCCTCCAGTATTGAACAATTAATTCTTTATGTGGTTCAAGATCTTCTCAAACATTTTCTTCAACATCACAATTCAAAAGGTTTCAAAATGCCTTTTGTTCAGCCTTTCTGCTTTGCTGTGATAATATTTTTGTTGTCAGTCTGATGGCTCTGCATGTCAATATTTTGTCTAGATCTCTCATAGTCTTTCTTCCCAGCAGCAGACATCTGTTTACTTCAGGGCTACAGTTACTATCCCTGTCAGCTTCTAGTTCTTGTTTTCTTTCTTTCTTTCTTTCTTTCTTTCTTTCTTTCTTTCTTTCTTTCTTTCTTTCTTTCTTTCTTTCTTTCTTTCTTTCTTTCTTTCTTTCTTTCTCCCTCTCTCTCTCTCTTTCTTTTTCTTTTTCTTTTTCTTTTTCTTTTTCTTTTTCTTTTTCTTTTTCTTTCCTTCTTTCTCTTCTTTCTTTTGTTTGTTCTTTCTCTTTCTCTTTCTTTCTCTTTCTCTTTCTCTTTCTCTTTCTCTTTCTCTTTCTCTTTCTCTTTCTCTTTCTCTTTCTCTTTCTCTTTCTCTTTCTTTCTTTCCTTCTTTCTCTTTCTTTCTTTCTTTCTTTCTTTCTTTCCTTCTTTCTTTCTTTCTTTCTTTCTTTCTTTCTTTCTTTCTTTCCTTCCTTCCTTCCTTCCTTCCTTCCTTCCTTCCTTCCTTCCTTCCTTCCTTCCTTCCTTCCTTCCTTCCTTCCTTCTTTCTTTCTTTCTTTCTTTCTTTCTTTCTTTCTTTCTTTCTTTCTTTCTTTCTTTCTCTTCTTCCTTCCTTCCTTCCCATCTTACAACTCTGTAAGTGGCTCACAACTGCAGTAAAACCCAGTAACTATAAAATCATAAACCTTAAACTATAAAACCCGAAAATCATAAAGCAAATAAATAAATACCCAGGGCGCACAGGGCAATTCCACCCCTCCCTGCTGCTTTCAGATACCAACCCCGCTACAACATATAATGTTGCCAGATTCTGTGCAGCAGCAATTAAAATTCATCAGATGATGGCCTGTGCCATAAACCAGTCTAAATGAGCATCCAGTTCGTCATACTAGAGTGCTCTGTAATTTGATGGCTATAGTCTGCCACATACTAACCTTTATGCCCCCCTACACCCACCTAATGCTCCTACCCCTCCTTTTAGATTATTTTAGACTTGTCTATGTATACTTTCGGGGGGACGCGGTGGCGCAGCGGCTTAATGACGCTGAAAGTTGCCGGCCAGAAATGGTCGACGCTTCAGCGGTTCAAGTCCAGCCTTCGCGTTAAACAGGGTGAGCTCCTGTTTCCTCCCCAGTTCCTGTCAACCCAACAGTTTGAAAACTTACGTGAGTAGATAAATGGGGACTCTCACTCCGGTGGGAGGAAAAATGCTGGCGGCGCCTTGCAAAAAAGGAGTCGGGAGCAGTTGCCGGTAAGCGCGAAAAACCGTGCGTGCCCGAAAAGGGCGCGAAGCAACGGAAACCCCGCCTCCTGCGCTCGCCAGCTGGGCTCTGCCCTAGGAAGGAGGCTCTGGCAAACCACTTCCGAAAAACAATTGCCTTGAAAACTGCAAGGACTCGTCCAAGCAGTCACTGCAGAGTCGGTAACGACTGAGCGCAGATTAAAAAAAAAAAAGTATACTTTCTGTTTTAATATTTTTATATCTTCTAGCTTTTATAATTTTTCCTTTAGATCCCTTTTAGATATATACTTTCTATTTTATATCTTTCAGCTTAAAAAATTATTTTCTGATCTATTTTGTATGCTTTTTAAACTGACTGCCTCACCCTCCTTATGCTGGTCTTTGACCGTAATAAGGATTTGATTCGATGCAGAAAAGAAACCCAGAATCCCAGCGCTTCTGTCATCCCCTTGGGATGCTGCACAACCGGTTCCAGATATCCTCATCCTACCCCAGTGCCTGAGCGAAAAGCCAGGTCTTGGTGGCCTTCCGAAAGTCTACGGGGGGGGGGGGCTGCCAAATCACGGGGGGAGGGTGTTCCATAAGCTGGGGCAGCCACGGAAAAAGCACGCTTCGGAGGTCCCACCAGGTGGCCAAATTCCAGGGGAGGGACCGGCAGCACGCCTACCCTGTCCAATCTGGTGGGCTGGGAAGATGCCCTCAGGGAGAGGCGGTCCTGCAGATAACCTGGTCTCACGCCATGTAGGGCTTTAAGGGTGATAATTGCACCCGGAAGGAAATTGGGAGCCAGCGCAACTTGTGCAACAGAAGTGTAACGTGGGTGAACCTAGGAACACCCAATACTGTGTGCACTGCTGCGTTCTGGATTAGTTGTAGCTTCCAAGTGGTCTTCAAGGGCAGCCCCATGTAAAGCGCATTGCAGTAATCCAAATGGGAAGTGACTAAGGTGTGAGTGACCATGAGCAAGGTCTCCCGGTCTAGGAAAGGGCGCAATTGGTGCACAATTGCACAATTGTAATTGGCACACTCATCAAGCAGGAGCTGTGAGTCCAGGAGGACCCCCAAATTGCATACTAGCTCAGTCCAGGGAAGTACAACCCATCCAGAGTTAACAATGACAAATCACCAGACTCTGGGGGGCCAAAACCTCAAAGCCAGGGATGGAGATGTATAACGGTATTATCTGTGTTCTGATGATACCGCACCCTGAGCTGTTGAATGGACCTCACCCAGCCGTTTCAGGTAGATGTTAAGGAGGAAAGGAGAGAGACCTGAGCTCTGAGGCACTCCACACTGCAGGGGCCTAGGGCCTGACCTCCCCTACCCCCAACATTGACTGAAACCAGCCATGGAGAAAGGAGGACAACCACTGCAAAACAGGCCCCCCACTCCCAGCCCCTGAAGCCGGCCCAGAAAGATACCACGGTTGACGGTATCAAAAGCCGCTGAGAGATGCAGGAGAGACAGGACGGTTGCACCACACCCATCCGAGCCCTCCAAAGGTCATCGACAAGCGTGACCAATGCCGGTTCAGTGCTGTGCCCCGGCCTGAATCCAGACTGAAAAGGGTCCAGATAATCCACTTCCTTCAGGGCCCTCTGAAGCTGAGCACCAACCACCCTCTCCACAACCTTCCCCAAAAAGGAAAGTTTGGAGACTGGATGGGAGTTGTCTAGCATGGCTGGGTCCAAGGACGGCCTCTTGAGAATGGGGCATGCCACCATCTCCTTCAAGGCAGGCGGTACCACCCCCTCCCGCAAAAAGGCATTAACCACAGCTTGGACCCACCCCCATGTCGCCCCCTGGGAGGCTTAGCCCACCAGGAGGGGCCTGGATCCAGCACACAGGTGGCTGAGCTGACAGCCACGAGGACCCTGTCCACTTCCTCGAGATCAACTGCCTCAAACTCCTCCCAGATAACAGGGCTCAGACGGGCCTCAGTCACTTCCAAAGGGTCTGCCCGGCCAGAGTCCAACTCCGAGCAAAGTCGACCGTCTTTACCTGACAGATGCCAAGAGTGGTCCTCTCAGCAGCCCTGCAGGAGCCCCCCCGGCTCCTCCTTATCCAGGAGGGACTGGCCACCCGAAACAGGGCCACTGGGCAGCTATCTGCAGATGCAATAAGGCCAGAGAAGTAAGTGTACTTTGCCACCCTTATCGTAAAAGGCAGATCCTAATATAGGCTCTTACCGGTGCTCAGTCAACAATGCTTTGGTGGGTCAGTCAACTCCCAGTTGTCCAGCCCCAAGAGTTTTCTAGAATGGCACCTTTCTGGTTGGGGAGGGGACCTGGTACTGCCCATAAAGGAGCCCGCTTATGGGTCAGGTGTGCAGATGTTCTTTTTCCTCAGACAAAACTCATGCAACTTTCTGTTGTTATTTTAAAGTTGCATTGCTTTATAATCCTTTTGCCGCCTTCTGCAATCCTCCCTGAATCTGGGCAGCTTAAGAATGAAGGAATGATGAAAGAAAAGTGTTCCAACTTGGGTCTTATGTTCCAGTTTCCAAACTAAGTTCAAACTATCTAAATTCTGAAATCCAGTGATGCATAAAGGTTTACTCTGGTGTTCTTTGATCCTAACAAGGGAAAAGATCCAAGAAGATGATTAGAGAAAGAATGATGATGAATGAAGAAAGTCTGCCCATATCATGTTGGCTGGGAGGAAAGCAGATTTGGTGATTTCCTAAGAAAGGGCAGCTTTAAGGCCATATTTTTCTTCCCTCCTCCGCTATGCTAGTTTGAGGATGGGTGTATTTCCTCCCACAGAGGGAGAATGGTGAGGGAAATGCATTACCCCATCCATTCCACTACACCTCTCTTCTCCACCGCCGTCCCACCAGTGAAAGAACAGAAGAGGGGCCTTCCCTGGAGGGGCTGGGATGGAAAAAATTATTCCCCACCCTAATTTTTATGGGAACAAGATCTACCCGAAAGGAGGCCATTGTAGTGTATATGTCCAAAAACCCAAACCCACAAAATTAATTAACACTTCTAAAAAGTTATCTTAGGATAATCCTAGTTAAAAATTATAACCATTAAGCTTTCCAATGCTTTTGGAACAGAAGGTAATGCAATGGACCAGAATATGCCCTGCTCATAATGCAGGTAGGTTTTCCCTGCTCCCCATCTGCCCAGCTGGAGGTTACCGAAGAGGGAGGATTCTTGTCCTGCTTGCTGGATAGTTTCTGTTTCTTGCGCATCTTGTTTCTGAATCAACCATGGCTTGTCTCAAAGATGAAGAATTTCACCGTTTCCTAATTGCAGAATATTCATCAGTGGGAGCCAAGGGGAAGACGTATTGCCTGCCAGTGCTTCCACCACATAAAGAGGGCAGGACAGGAGGCCAAGAAATGGGATTTCTGCTGCTGATCCCTTTGTGGAAACAGCCTCTACCTCAACGGCTTGTTAACCTTCCCCACATCGCTAAACGTTATGTGGTGGAAAGTAGCATAAATCAAACATGTTTGTGGTTTGATTAAGAAGCCCCATTGCAGTTGACTCACTGTCCAAAAATGTGCTGGCTATAAATATGTGGCCACATGATGAAGGTGCTCCAAAAATAAATGGAATTGCAGTTCAGGAAGGACCCTGCCAGCATCTTGGTATACCTGGAGATAGACTGTTGACAATGTCAACTAAACTGGCCTTTGACCCCCTGTGCCTTCTCATTCTATTGCTGCCTTTTAGGTTTTTAAAATTGACTTTTGTTGTCTTAAATTCATTGAAGTAATTGAATTTCACTGCACCTCATTTTTAATGAACCTGTTTAGAAAGGTGACCTATAAGGAATAATAAATAAATAAATCTGGTAGGGAAGCTGCTGCTGAGAAATCCAGGCAAATACCTACAACCTTGAATGGTAGAACTAGGACCCAGCTGAGAAGGACACAATTTTTAGATGCTCAAGATTTTTGGAAATATTATCATGCTCTTGAGGAGAGCAAGGATTCAAACCAACTCATGGCGGCCTCTTATAGTGAGTTACCTTGTGGCTTTTCCTGGCCTCTGTGGGCTTCCAACCCTTCCTTGCTCACTAACCATACTGACTGGCAATAAAGCATCCACAAGACTTGAGTGCTAGACTGGTCTTGTGCTGGGGGGTCCTTCCTCCCACTGCTGGCTTTGGCCTGCCGGTGACCTTCTGATCCTCCCATTGGTGGTGTTTCCATGTCTATACCTCATTTTGCTCTGCAGTTCCTGCTGCAATTACTCTTCGGATCAAGTTTCCTACCTCTTGATTCACAGGCTTTGGTCAACCCTTATCCCAAAGGCTGAGTTCAACAATCTGGGTCCTTCATCCTGCCCTTGTGCTGCTGTAGGGTTTTATCTCACCTTTGTCTACTTCTTACAAATCTTCTCAGTCTCAGATGATGAACTGGACCAGGGCAACTCATGTGAAAGCCCCTTCTGCAGTTTTCTCCAGAGAGTTTCCAGACTCCCACCAGATCCTGGTGAGGATGGGCATTTGCACAAGGGGCTTGGAATGCTTCAGGTTATTAATGGCAGTCAGTGTAGGCTCCCAGGTGTCTATCACTGAGTGTGCAGGAATTGTAGGAGGACAGCCATGTTAGTCTACAGTGGCAAGAAGTCAGGAGTCTGGTAACACCTTATGAAAAGGCAACAGGTTTTATGAGCTGCAGCTGCAGAGGTATGGAGTGAAGGCATGGAGGCATAGACCGGTCGAGGATTTAAACTGGAGTGAAGTGGAGAGAGATGGGAGAAGATGGGTTGGTTATGCAGGTGCAGGTGACACGTGAGACAGATTACAAGCACCTTCCCATTTGAGCACTATTTGAGCACTATAAAGGGTTAACAAACCTATTGTGTTTGTTGAGATGTTCTGAAATAGCTCAAAACATTTTAATGTATATGAATTCAATGAGGTCTCACTCAATGGTGCTGTTAAAGTCACACATTTCCAAAATGGCCACTTGCAGATCTGTAATGGAGTGTTTTGGGAGGCTGAAATGCTCACATATTCTGTGGTCCGTGTTTTGAATCCTGATGTCAGACTTGTCTCCATTAATTTTGGGGGCAAAGTTTGTCCCGTTTGTCCTAGGTAGATTCCAGAGTGGCTTTGTTGGCAGACGAGGGTGTGTATCACATTGGAGGAAGAGGGCGTGAAGGTGCCGCTAATCTTGTGTGTGTGCCTGTTGGGGTCTGTGGTGGCGCTCTTGGTGCAGACGTGCAAAGTAGACATCTGGGGTTGTGGCAAGGTCCGGTTCTCACCTTGGCATCGTTGTCCAGTTGCTTCTTTTTGCTTGGAGAATCTGCTCCAGGTTGGGTGGTTGTCTGAATGCAGGTACAGGCCTGCCACCCAGGGCCTGAGAAAGTGCAGTATCATTGTCCAGTATGGACTGCAGCTGATTAATAATAATTAATAATAATTCCATATAATTAAATAATTACATATAGTACAATCATAAGATAGGCAAACTCTTTAGAGAAATGATTAAACTCTTTCCATGGCTTTTGATAGTTTGGCTGCCCCTCCAAAATGGAGGCCTATAATTCCTGCCCTTCTTTCCCACCGAACAGGGAGACCATCCATCATTCAACAGGTGGAAGAGATCTAACATTGATCGGTCCCAAATGGAGTGGGGAGAGGCGCCTCCCCTGCGTGGATTCTGCGCCCGTCCATCCTGAGGGTCACGGCTCCGCCTGAGCAGCCCTCCTCTCGGTGCTCCAGCTGGAAAACAGGCAGGAAATGATTCAGGAGAAAACATCCGAGCCAAGAGCAGGATGAGCAGCACATGTGGAAAGGCTTAAGGAGAGCAGCGCTTCTCCTATGGAGAAAATACTAGGCAGGGGCTCGGCGGGCAGCTCTCAGAGTTTTCGAAGGAGGTAAAAAAGAAGGGAAATCTTCCCTGAAATCGTTTACCGGATGGATGGATGGATGGAAGGAAGGAAGGAAGGAAGGAAGGAAGGAAGGAAGGAAGGAAGGAAGGAGATGGATGGAGAAGGAAGGAAGGGAGGAAAAGGAATGAAGGAATGAAGGAAGGAGGGAAGGGGGGAAGGAGGGAGGGCAGGAAGGAAGGAGATGGATGGAGGAGGAAAAGAAAGGAAGGAAGGAAGGAAGGAAGGAAGGAAGGAAGGAAGGAAGGAAGGAAGGAAGGAAGGAAGGAAGGGAGGGAGGGAGGGAGGGAGGAGTGGCAGACAGGAAAAGGTGCTGGCAGCCATAAGGGACACTGCAGCTGAGCTTCCACGCATGCAGGCTTTGCTCTTTAGAGGCACCTAGATTAATAATCTTGCAACTATTATCAACAATATCAATGAAATTAATGATATTTTTAATTTTAATCCCAAAATATCAAATCACTCACGTGCAGTTCCCCACATCTGACTCGGGCATGCACTGAACTCAACCAATTTCTCTCACTTGTAGCCAATGAAGTTTGGGTCGATCTCCAGCTGACCTCCCATCCAGACACTAACTGGGGCTGATCCTGCTTAGCTTTCCAAGGTAGCCAAATGTCACAGGGTGCTGGGATTTGCAGTGATCATTTTAGTAGATTTCAGGAAAAAGGAGTTAAGGAGAGGTCACTGTAAACTTAACTTTCAGCTGTTGCAGATGGTGCCCAGAATATTCTGAAGATTCAGCTAGTGGCATTTATTAGAAAGTTTAAGCCAATATCTGTACATTTAAAAAAAGCAGAGCCACTAAAGCATGACATGTTTCCAATTCTGTAGATGTTTCCTTGTTTTTGTCCTTCATACACTCAAAGCAGTTATTGAATTAAATCACTGAATAATTGAAGCTTTGAGACAAATCTCAAAATTGTCACAGTGGTGGTCCCCAGTCCATGCCCCCCCCAAATATAGAGGACCCCTACTCCACCAGTAATTCAAAGACAGGCTAAATCAGCGACATTCCAGCGGGCCTGTAGGGCAAGCAAGGGGTGTCTCCAATGCACTTGTTTTTTTATTGTTGATTTCTTTCATTTCTGTGTGTGTGTGTATAACACATTTTTATCTCTGGGCTTTGCTGAACCCACCCCAGGATTCATTAGGAATGAGGTGGGCTATAAATATTAATTATAATATATAAATATATATTTATATATATATAAATATTCTTAATTAACTGTAAAGACTACAAACTTACTTAAAAAAAACAATTTTGCTGTAAAGACTACAAACTTACTTAAAAAAAACAATTTTGCTGCAAAAATTGAATTCCGGAATTGAAGAAAAGGATAGATTTCTGCATACGGAGTGAGGGCAGCAAATACTTTTTTCCTCTGCAATATTGTCCTGATAAAGAAAAAAAAAGTTCTGGGCACATCTGCAGGACTAGCCTGGAGCCTCAGTGAGCTGCACAGGAAAAGGAAATTTTCAACAGTTGGTTGCTAAGAGCCTGGCAGGACAGATGGAATAGCACAAGGGCCCTGGACAGAGGACATGTGGGTATAATGAGGAAGATATCTCAGGTACTGAAACATTTCCTGGGCAGTATTAAAGTTAGGAGAAGGGACTGGGTAAACAGATGTGAAGAAGTGACATACTTATAGTAGATCAGAGCAAGGTCTGAAAGAAAGGTCACCATCAGGGCCAGGAGCCACAAGTATTCTAGGGATTTGTCTAAATCTCTTTGAAAATTGATCTTTTTTCAATGTGTCATCATAGATATGGACACTATTGCATCATGGAATAACGAGTCCCATAATTTAGCTATAATCTGTGCGAAGGCATCTTTCTTCTCTCTGCCCAGATCTCCCACCACTCTTCTTCTCTGGAGGACCACTCTGGCTGTTAGTATTGGGAAAAATGGAGAAGTTTCCCACTTTCTGTACATTGGGAAGGACAATCAACTTTATTTTGATAAATAATCAGCAAATTACATAAAAACATAATTAAGAAGGAAAAACAACAGAGTTTGGACTTACATCAGCTGTTGCTTCTTTTTTATTAAGGCAACACAAAATTTATTTATTTATTTATTCATTCATTCATTCATTCAGTTCGAGAGTCCCCCTCAATTTCTGTTCTGTATTTTATATTTAGTATTCTGATATGGCTTAATGTCTAATCAATAAAGTACTATATTATTATTTGTTCAGTTGATATGCCCACCCACTTGCCATGGAACTGAACTCTACACAGTATTTTAAATGTAGCTGCCCTGCATAAAGACATTATGATATTGGCAGTTTTATTTCTGATCCTTTCTTAATGAAGCCCGACATGAAATGTGCCATTTCCATTGCTGCTGTTACTGAATATGCCAATTCTTTTCATTAAGCAACCCTTAATTCCCTTTCCTGGTCAGTCACCACCCCTGGTTCAGACCCCCATCAGAGCATTGTAAGATCCTTCTTCGCTAACTCGGACCAGGCCCCTCCTCCTTTTGGAGAGCTTCTTTTGGACTTTTCTCTGCTTTGTTTTGTTCTACTCAGACTAAAAATGTTGAGGTCTCCTTGCTGCTCACACTTAATTCAGTCCCAGTACAATTCTAGCCCCTCTATTGCTAGAACCTACCAGCTTGTTTAAACTTCTCCTATCCCATGGTAGTTTAGAATTGCTTGTGAAAGTCTTTGTCCAAAGTTCTTTAAAAATCTAAACAAACAATGTTCTTTTGATCCATCTCTGTTGGCTGATCCTCACAGAGAACCTAAATGATGAATGAAACAGGATTTACCTTAGCAGATGCCATGTTGACTTTTCTAAGGGCTTCTGTATCCTTAATTTTGTCCTTAACAATCATTCCCACCAATCTATCTGAAACAGACGTTAATCTGAATGGTTCATAGTTCCCTGGATTGCTTTCCCTCCCCCTTAAACTGATATTACGTTGGCAGTGAAGCAGAAGTTAGGGACATGATATGTATTACATATCTGTAAGAAACTCAACTTCATTAGCATTCTTTCAGAGTTTTCAGATTAAGCTCCTAGGACTTGCTTGTGTTCAGTTTTGGTTAGTGACTTCCAGAATGTTGTATCTTGAAACCACTGTTTGCTTCGTTTCCTACAATTCCTTTCCTAAAATATGCATTCTGGCATTGCTGTTGACCAACATGGTCCACAGTGAAGACAGAGACAAGGAATTCATTCAGCTTCTCTACAGCCTCCCTGTCCTTCTTGATATTCCTGGTGCCTCTTGTGTGGTTCAAGTGTCTCTATGATGGAGCAGTGCAGATTTCTGAGGGGCTAAATCACTTTACTCTTTGGAAGCTGCACTTGTAAGGCCAAGGCAAAGGAGCCATGTTGCTGCACTTCACCGGCCCTGACCGCCTCTGCCTAAGGGGGCATCTGTGCAGAACTTTTTGGCTTTTGTGAGAGCAGTTAAGGCACACTGTGGAGCTCCGGAGGGTCACCTCCTCACCTCAACAGGAGAAACACCTCACTGGAGCATAAAGCACCTTGTCCAGAAAAATCAGCGCTGGTTTCAAATATACATGGAGATACACATTGAAATGTAAATATCTTCCTCAATTCCAATTTTGAAATTTTCTTTCTCCTGTTAAATGATGGCTGTTCTTCTTTGAAAACTTCCATTTTCGGGAAGAAGAATTTTCCGCTTCAATAACTACTTGAACCTGCTGATTGGTGTTGGTGGTGCAGCCCACCACACCCATTGTGTGGGTTTTTTCCTTCTCTTTTCACCGCTTTCCTCTTTCTTCTCTTGACAGTTTCACACACACACACACACACACACACACATAGAGAACATGGAGAGTGGAAGAAAGATGGAGGCTGACACCCAGTAGAGCAGCTTGGAAACTGAGTGCAACTTCCCTGTGTGCCCTCCATACATTTTTGGGGCATCAGCTTTTAGAATTCCCAGTAGGGTTGTAGTCGGCCTATGCACGTCTGGAGGGCCTCGGACTGAAGGATGTTCAACAGAGTTGAATGTGTTGGTTTTCCTTTGCTAAGTAGTGCAAAGCGATTAGGCTTCTGAGCAGGCACTGGGTGTCTTCTTGGAAAGATGAGGACAGAGAGCATGCTCAGCGGCCAGCTAAGACTGCAGAAAAGAAGAATTGAACACACGGGCAGATTTGTCTCTGGGCATGGAGAATGGGGTCCTCGGAGTTGGAACTTAGAGGCAAAACCGTGGCGCGTTTCCCACTTGCATATAACCACATTACAACAGGTCGTGGCACAGCACTTTTCTGCAGGGTCCTCACAACACAGCTTTGATCTGGTCCCCATGCCACATATGAGACAGGCGAATTGTTTTTAGATTACCTACATTAAAATAAGTGTCCAGTAATGGCTAAACGAGATACTGTATGTAAAATCTGTTACGTTTGCCCCACATTAGTCAGGTGATCAGTAATACTTAGGGTTAGTGAAAAGATTTACTAGTGTTACAGTAAAATAGCGTCATAAGCTAAAATAGCTCAACACTGAAAGGATGTCTTCATCCCCCCCCCCCCACCCACATTGACTCCCAAGCAGAGTACAGAGGACGTTGCACTGTTGGTCCTGGAAATCTTGCCCCCAGATATATCTATATTAATGGAAAGTCTTAATGTTCAAAACCTTTCCTTCCTTCCTTCCTTCCTTCCTTCCTTCCTTCCTTCCTTCCTTCCTTCCTTCCTTCCTTCCTTCCTTCCTTCCTTCCTTCCTTCCTTCCTTCCTTCCTTCCTTCCCTCCCTCCCTCCCTCCCTCCCTCCCTCCTTCCTTCCTTCCTTCCTTCCTTCCTTCCTTCCTTCCTTCCTTCCTTCCTTCCTTCCTTCCCTCCCTGCCTCCCTGCCTCCCTCCTTCCTTCCTTCCTTCCTTCCTTCCTTCCTTCCTTCCTTCCTTCCTTCCTTCCTTCCTTCCTTCCTTCCTTCCTTCCTTCCTTCCTTCCTCTTTTGCACTGGCCCACATTTCTTCTCAAGATTGCTGCCTACAACCAAGGCAGAGGTTTTACCTTGTTTATTAATAACCCCTGGTTGGTAGTCTCACATGGCTGATCGAGGAACTCTGGCTCTAACCCTTAGTCGACCCCACTGGCTCTCACTGACATCATTTTGTAGTCTCAAGCGAATGGCAGCTCGGCACCATGATGTCATCCTACATAGAGGAATGAGCTCTATGCTTTGGTGTGGTCACTCAAGTGAGTGTTCCAGGAAAAGAGAGGAGAAGAGGGCTGAAATAGCAACAGCAGCAGTGGTAAAATAACACTAAGCAACTCTTTAGAAATGGCACCGCTGATTTAAACGGCACACCACAGACCAAGCTGGCAGTAAGGGACTTTTAATCAATGGAGACATTGATAGAAAGGAAGGAACAGCCCAGAAATAAAAACTGCGCTACAGTAAGGACCAAATGTTCCGTAACAGTCTCCAAATGTTGGCAGAGCGAAGAAGATTGTCTGGATGGGAAGGGGAATGATTGCCTCGAGCAGCAGATCAAAGGTTGCCAAAGAGTCCTATTCCACGTGCGTCTGGCGCACAGAAAGCCTTCAGGGAGCAGCTGCAGAGGATGGCGGAAGTCACTCACTCAGGGAGCCCCGAGATAAGTCACCAGATGCTTTCGAAGTGGCCTGACATGGCTGGGCATCCCACACTGGGCTAGACAGCCAGTATCTTAGGCTGCATGTGTTTCCTTGTTTTGCCAGGCAGTTGGCAATGGGGCTGGAAGCTCTGACTGCACACCCAGGGCCAGCCTTCCCCAATCTGAGGAAGACCAGCTGCAGTGGGCTGGGGTTGTTGCTAACTGCTTTTCAGGGAGCTGCCAGGTTCTAGGGGGCAACCAGAATATCTCCAGGGACAAAGTCTTAGGGTTAGAGCCTAACCAAAAAGCAAAGCATAGTTAACAAGGCTCGATCTCACCCTTCGGAATGTCCCTGTTCAGCTGACCCCAAGACTACTCTTTTCTTTGAAGTTGCTCCATCCTTTGATAAAGGCATCAAGTCAGATGCAGCAAAACACGGAAGATTGGTAGGTATCATTTGCTGGGAAAGGCCTGAGAGGAAGTTAAGGAAACGGTTCTATTTTCCCCCTATATGGTCTGGATTCTTGCACCTGAGTCCATAGTCATGGTCAGTATAGCCATGCTTATCCTGACACCATCATATGTCACTGCTTAAAGCCCCTGAACAACATTCATTGTCAAAGTCAAGCCATTTAAGAACCAGTTAGATAAGAAAGAATGAGCAGATGTCCTGATCTCACACTGAAAGAGACTGGTGCCCCATATAAGGAATCACAACATGTCCATTGCATAAATTTAACCTCTCTAACTTGGGCCCTCCATTCTGTTTGGAGACAACCCCAGAATCCTAGCCAGGTTGCAGCCTCAGCACTTCCAGGATCTGCAGCTGGGATAGGCTGGCTTGTTCCCTGCCCAGATGCTTATCCAAGTGCAGTTGATGAGAAGCTGAGCAAGAGTGTGCATTAGAACCCTGTACACTTGGGGGTGGGGGTTGGCCTTCCCACATCCATAGCATAAAAGAGAGTCTATTACAAAGAACCTGTCAGTAGCCTTCTTCTGTTGCATGTTTGTGGTGGCTTCTTGGGAAGCTATTTGGGTGATGCCTGGAAGTGAGTGATGAGGCAGGACAACACAGCCCTCTAGTTATGGGAAGTGAAGGTGACTGATCATCAGGTAGAGGCAGAAAGACAGTCTGAAATTTTGAGAGACCATCTCTCATTTCCCCAGACACTGTCCTCCCCTCCCCTCCCCTCCCCTCCCCTCCCCTCCCCTCCCCTCCCCTCCCCTCCCCTCCCCTCCCCTCCCCTCCCCTCCCCTCTTGCAACAAGAACACTCAGTCAGGATGAATTGGTGGAATCCGAAACACGCTGAGGTGTGCAGTAACATTTTGGGAACTGTCTGGGCACATTTGCCCTCAGACCATCTGTTTCCCTCTCTGCCATGAAATAAGGAGGGGTCTGGTCCTGCTTAAGGTGGCTGCCGGAAAGGGCTGTGGGCTGACAGACAGGCTGGAATTTCTGCTGAAAGCCGAGTTCGGCTCCCCTCTTCTCAGTCAAAGGAAGAGAAATGCCAGTCATGACGCACACGGGGTTTATAGCCCAGGCGCCTTCGGCCCACCCCAGGCCCACCCCCAAGGAGACAGGGCCAGGAAGGGGTCAAAACCCAGGAGGCAGCGGTTTAATGGGTGCCACCAGCAGCAGCCTAGGCCAATTCAACAGGAGGATGAATAACGTCATGGTAGAAAGAATGCCTCTAGAACTGGGAAAGGGGTACAAAATATCACATTAACTAGGACAACGCCCCTATGGAAAAGCATTCTGATGTGTCCTTTTTTTGCTATCCTAGGAATAAAAGCAGGTAAGCGGGCACAGTAAGCAGACCAATGTCTGGTGTGAAGAAAATGGGTAAACGGGAAGGAAGAGTAGCTTCTTCCCATCTAATATGAGGTTAGCCAAAGGGACTGAATGGTGGGAGATTTGGGACAAACATACTGAAGCAGCCCTTTGTACCGTGTGGGATTAACTCCTGCACAGGTTGCACTCACACACCCCCCCCCCTAGTTTGGTGGGTGAGAGAAGGACTTGCTACCATGGCTTGTAGATTTGGGCTCGTTCTGCACTAATCCTGCCTTGACTTATATTCAGAGTATTGTTAATGTGATTTTGCAAACAGAAATAAGAATTAAGGATGTTAATACGTTGAGTTCAATTCTAAACACCTGGAATGTGCTGTTTTATGAAGGCCCTGAGCCAGGACTTGGGGTGAACCTGAATATGGAGTGATTTTCAAAGAGGGTTGGCCTCAGTTATTTCTGTTATTTCTGTTATTCTGGTACTCTGTTATTGTCTTTTCTCTTCCGGATGTTTATTCTATTTTATTCTGTGGTTCTTCTTTTTATGCTCTTGTTTTTATGCTCTTACCCGGAGTAACTTTTTGCAAATTGGATGCCATATATATATCTAACAAAAAATGTAAACAAACAGACAAACAAACAACCTTTTAATTTATCAAGGTTGGAGATTTTTTTTTAATTGGAGATAAATTAAATTGGATTTAAAATCCCAGAGTGAAGATACGTGTTCATTTTCAGCCTCCGAATAGGCTCTTTATTGATAAGGTGGCAAAACTGATCAACATGTGTCTGCATGATCAATTGTTTAAATACTGAATTTCTCTTATAAATTGATTAAAATATATGTAGTTCGTTTGTTTTTTTTTCCAGTGCATGTACAGTATGTATGTTTTTTGTTAGTTTTTCTAGTTTCATTTTTGATATTTTTACATATATTGCTTTATATTTTGGGATTGTTTTCATTTTCATAAACACATTGTTAAAAAACACAATGGCTATAAAATGACGTTTTAGCTCTGTTTACTCAAGACACTTAACCTGGTCACAGTGAACCTGTTTTCTACCTATACTCAGGCATAAACTAACTGAATGGACTGGGTTTGTGCAATAGATGGTCATCTTGTGAAACAGAAGTCTGGATGGCATTTGGTGCAGCCCTCTTGACTCTTATTCAGCTTCTGATTGCAATTCCAAGACCTCTCTTACCTGGCTTGATGTCCTTCACCCTAGACCTGGGCATTCGCTTTCTCTCTTCTAAATGAAGAACTTTGCATTGGTCTCTCTGCCTCCCATAAAAATACTGGAGAGGACCCAGGAGTGAACTTTATGGCACCCCACTCAGAACCTCCTTCCAATCAGACGAAGAACCATCAAATCTCTATTTTTTAATGATGACTTTTCATATTTTTTATGTATGTGTTGTTTTTATTTGATTATTGTACGCCGCCCAGGGTCACTTCTTGTGAGACAGGCGGCTGTATAAATTTGATTAATAAATAAATAAATAATTGTCAAGCTAGCTATGCATCCACTTAATTGTCATGTTCTCCAGCCAACACTTATGTAACTTGCTAATTTGCATGTCATGGGATACTTTGCCTAATTGCTGAAGTCAAAATATATTATGTCCATGCGGCATCACTCCCATAATTTACTAAGGATACTGTCCAATCAAAATAATGAACTCATTTGTTCTTGGCAAATTCAAGCTGACTTCTAGTAATCGCTGGGGCTGTATGCAGCTTCAAAGGAGCACTTCACCTCAATGAATGCTCAAGTGAAGCACCTCTTGAAACTGCTTCACGAAGCAATGCTTCCTCCTCACTTTGCTTGATCAGTTGCTTCCAGACTGATGATTTTAGATCTTATTCTCAAACCTTCCTAGATGCTGATGTCAGACTGACTGGCGGTTTCCCAGATCCTCCTTTCCCCTCTTTTGGAAGAAAAGGGGTGTTTCCTTCCTCTGGCCCTCTGGCCCTTCACCAGTTCTCCAGAGTTTCTCAAAGATAATATGCAAAGGTTTGTCCAGGCTCATTCTGTGCCTTGGATACCATCTGGCCATGGAGACTGAACTCCTCAGGCTGCTGATTCTTCTTCTGTCCAGCTCAAGCTGGAATCCCACTCCTTCAACTGTTCCTCACACGTGCCATGTGGAGCATCTCTTGTCCTCCCTACTTATTTCCCCTTTGGCTTTCTTGCACCCTTGGTTTAAGCCTGAATAGCATATTCACAAAACTCATTATTACACATATTTGCAATTGGGGTAGGGATGTGAATGACCTTGCAGAATGATTTTTCCTGTCCCATCGTGCTGGTCCTTCATATTTTTGAATTCCTTCGCCGTTCCCAAACTCAAAAATCAGGGTTCTGGCTCAGAAGACAAAAACAGACAAGTGGACCAACATTAAAAGCCCCTCTGTAGGCTGAGCTCGGCTTTCATCTCCTGGGGTCCTACTCCAGAACATCCTGGGAAAACACAGAGATCAGTCCATCCTGGAATGTTTCTCTTGTTTTGCTATTATCTACTTTTCCTTTGACCAAAGTGAAAGACTTTCTAAGATTACAGTATTGACTGTGTGCATAGCAGAAGCCTTACGAGGGCTGATCCGCTGTTAAATGACTACTAACAAAGGAAACAAAAGAAAAATAAGGGGCTGCATTTACTAAACGTTAATATGGCGCCCTTGTAAAGCAGTTTGAACACTAATAACTCAATAGATACCCCAATAGAAGAGAATATATGTAGAACTGTGGAGGCCTTAGTGCTCTCTGAGCTCGGTTGCTTGCTTGCAGACGTTTCATTATCCAGCTGGGTAACATCATCCCTGAGACAGCACCAAGGACTCTTCAACAGATGTCATTGCTATTTCTTAACAGTTTGAAGCTGGGATTGGCAGCTTTAAACTTTATCTGTGGAGCTCCATCTCCCAAACAAGGAAACACTGAATTTTTTAAAAAATAAAAATTGTATGATTGTCAAATCTCCGGAGGTTTGGTATTTTTGCATAGGTCTTGTGTGAGACCTTCAACATTTCAGGAAACACCATTTTTTCAGGTACAAACACAGAAAGCTTCCAAGATTTTGAGAATTAATCTGAGATTGTCAACATTTTGTGAGATTTTGGCTGATTTTTTTTAAAAAAAAGATTGATGTCTTCAACATTGCATGAGATCAGGCGATGGACCTGGTGCTTTAAAAGATTACCAAACCCTAAATTAAATAATATGTAGTTAATTTTGGTGATTATATTTAAATAAAAGTACACATTTCCAAAATCTTAGAGGCACCTTTTTCAAAAATTGGGATACAACATGCACATTGATTACATTTAAAGGCCACACGTTCATAGCCCCACTGATTAACACTGGTATTAATCTACCAGTCAAACTATTTACAGTGCAAAGTTCTTACACCATTTGGTAGGCTTGACACTGGCAGTCATGAAACAGCAGCACCCCAGAGGGTCTCTTGGCAATGTTCTGGCACGACTCCCATTTCATAGGATGACAGAATCCTAGAGCTGGAAGGGTCCCTGAAGACCCTCCAGTCCAACCCCTGTTCAGTGCAGGCATCCAAGTTAAAGCCATGTCCAGCCTCCGCTCGAACGCTTTCAGTGAAGAAATCCCGCTACCTCTTCCAGTGCCAAACAGCTCTATAGGAAGATTGTTCACATTAATTTACTGAAGTGAGCTTCAGCTTTCCCTAGGGAAGTCCTACTTTGGGTAGCGCTGACTGCTTCCCGTTCTGCCATACCACTAGGGCCCAACTTCTCCAAAACTTCTGACCGAGTTCTACAGCAATAGATAAGCCACCTTGCAGTCTCGGCCCTCTGTGGGGTGGAACAGACCTTACACCAAGTAGCCCTGCAGTCCACCCCGGCCTGTGTTGCTGGCACAGGGTGGCAGCAGCTCTCTGTGCTGTCAGCCGGGGGTGTTCCCAGCCCTATCTGAAGAGGCCGGAAATGAACACTGGACGTCTTGCCTGAGCAGCTGCCGCTCTTGGCTTGTCTAAGCCGTGGGAAGCCTTGTTCGCAGGCAGAACAGAAAGAAGGTTCTTTCCTGGAGATCTTGAATGGGTTGTCAGGTATGATGGGAACTGTAGTTTCCATTGGCATGGCTTTAATTTACATTCGAGGCAGCTCACAAGTTACAAAGGGGTTGGCAAAAAAAAAAAAAAAAGTTAAAAAAGCAAGAAGGAAAAGAAAACACCCTCCTCCCCTCCCTGCCCCCTGGCACATCAAGCCATTTCCTAATTCCTTCTTGCTCCCCTCATATAGATCCGCTTCATCCTATATGATTATCTCTGCATCGTTTCCAAGAGGAAAACTGTTCCTCCAGAGCTTGGCCTCTTGCATGGAAAACTTTAGACATCTGATCAGAATCAACACACACTTCGGGGGAGACTTCTGCCAGCAAATGGAAGCCAAACACAGACAATTAAATAGATGGTTGAAATATATATGACAAACACAAGAAAGGAAGACTATGCATTCTGATAAAACAAACAACTGCTCTGGAACCTGATTGAAGGAGTGCAAGAAAACGGATGAGCGAGGCCTAAAAGCAGAGGGGGAGTGGGCAACAAGCAGCAAAAGGTGAGGAGCTGAGTTAATCGGAGGGCTGAGTTTAGCGTGAACCAGCTGTTGTTTGTGGCTCTGGCTGGGTGGCAGATTTAGTTGTGGCCCCCACCCCACTCCATGGTGAAATTGAGGGAGATGTGCTCAGGTACAAATGTGTCAAAGCAATGACGTCCAAAATGAATGTGTTATCAACGCACACTTACTTGTTTGCTTGTTAGTTTTACAGTATATCCCACCTTTTTGCCAGGAGCGCAAGGTGGCTTACGCAGGAACTTCTCTTCATTTTATCTTCATAGCAGCAACCCTGTGAGGTAGGTTGGGTTGAGAGAGAACAATTCACCCCAAATCATTCCATGAATGTTCACAGTTGAGAGTGGATTCCAACCTGGGTCTTCCCAATCATAGTCCAACGCGTAACCATTATTACTTTATTGATTTATAGTTCGAGACCAAATGAACCAGCAGACACAAAGAAGAGGGGAAAAAAAACAGAGACTCTCTTAGTGGTAGGATTTCAGGAATGCTATTTGACTGCTATTATTGTAACACAATCTTGAAAGCCTGACAGAATGTCTTTCCTGTGCCTTCCTCTTTCTCAGGACTGAGTTGTCATTTACTTTCTCTTAATAGTTCTTGCATTCCTTCATCCCAGTTACCTCCATCTCCCTCTGCACCTGCTCAGCTCCACTGCGAATGACCTGCAAACCGCTCTCATGGGTTTCTGTTTGATCAACATTCTGGGTGGGATGAAGCATTTTGAACCATGATTGTTTTCTGGGATCATCCAGAAGCAGCCAGACATGGAATGTGTGATTCTCTCTAAAGGTCATAGTTGTTATGCTTAGAAATGGTTACTCAACTTTTATGATATTACTTTTGTTGTTATGATGATGACGATTATTATTTCCTCTATATTTGGCATTGGTCAGACCATACCTAGAAAAGTCTACCCAGTTCTGGGCACCGTATTTTAGGAAGAACACTGATACGTTGGAGTTTACCCAGAGGAGCGCAGCCCCTGACTTGTGTGAGATGCCCGAAATCTCATGTATGCAAAAACACGTCAGGAGGAATGCCGGCGAAAACTCCTCACCCTGACAAGACAGCTTTAGGTAGGAGAATGTTGGACCTCCCCTGTTTAGGACATGGTGTGGCCATTGCAGGAGAAGGCCACTGCCAGTCCTGTGGATCACTTCTGTGGGCCTCTAAACCAAAGTCTTCCTACAGATGCAGAAAAATTCCTTTCCAAGAGGCCCAGCCTAAAAGTACAGTTGGCTTTTCTTTCTTCACAACTGGGACACACTTAGATCACAGAACTGGCATTGGTCACAGGGTGGCTTTTGCCCAAACCATGTGACATCTGAGAGGAAACAAAGGTTGTCCAGCTCTTGCCTCAAGAATTTCAGTTGTCATGTTTCATCTATTAACAACATTAATTCCACACCCTTTAAACAATCCATGGAGTCATAGGAACCTGTCACTGTCACTGTTTGCTTAACTTGGACTGTGAAGTAGTCAAGGTCTGCTGTAAGCCGCTCAGAATTGCTAGGGACATGGGTGGCTATATAAATTGAATAAATAAATAAATACATTTCATCGAGGGCCTGAAGTTCAACTCCAGGGAACCAACATGGGCATGGACTTCACAAGACTGTTGTGAAACAAATCAGTTTATTACAGCTCGAAGGCCTGCTACAATAAAATATGTAACAACTATGACATACTTCTATATAATTATAACAGAAAAACAATAACATGATCTAAAATAATTAAGAATAGGTATAATAAAATAAAACAGAATAAAAATAATATTATAAGAAATTCCAAACTTAATGGTACAACATATTGTACAGATGGTGGCACAAAACTGGGCGACTTGGGAAGATATTTTTGAGCCCTTGTCTGAAAGAAGTAACATTAAATAGAAATCACACTCCCTACCTGCAAATTTCTTCAAGATCGGATAAATGAAGGTCTGTTTGGAGTCCTTATAGAGGGAACAGCACAGTAGCACGTCGTTTAGAGTTTCTGTTGAGCCATCACCAGAGGGACATAGAAGTGCCCTTAAAACGTCCAGAAAGGACTGCTGAGGATAATGTATCCCGCCTGGCTAAAGTGAAGGCCTTACGAAATTTCAGAATTGTAATGGCTGATAAATAGGAGGCTGGAGTGAATCCTTTTGGAGGAATATGATAAATTAAGCAGGGGTGTGACACCTTGCTTAAATTTGTTTGGAGATCTATATCCCAGATTTGTTGCTTGAGGGCAGTTCTAGCATTATCAGAACCTAATGAGCACAAACTTTCCATAGAGAAGCCCAGTAAATGAATTTTATCTAGGGTTTTTAAAAGCCAGGATGATTTAAAACAATCTCTAATGGGGCCAAACCTATAGGAAGTAGGATTAACTTTAGCCAAAAGGTAATAAGAAGAAACCATGCTGTAGCGCCCAACAAGACTATGCCTGTCTCTACATGTAAGATGGCATTTTGGATACTTTGTGGAACCATCAGTATGGCTTGGATAAACTTATTTTGAATGTTAAGTTTTGCACAACAGCAAATATGGGAGCCATAAAGAAGCTGAGGAACTACCCTAGCTTGGAAAACCTTGCAAGCTGCGGGGATATAATGGGCAAAAGTAAGTGGCAAAACCTTACGATAGCTGTAGAGGTAGGCTGTGCAATACTTGCTCAGTTAAAAAATTAAGCATTCCAGGGTAGAGAAGCATGGAACTGCGCTCCAAGAATGTTGTGTAGCTCTGCACAAAAAATGTTGTTGCCGCAAAAGGCTTTTGCACAAGCCCACATTCATCCTTTGGGTTTATTGCCAAGTATGATAAAATAATCTGTACTAAAAACAAATAGGGCTGAGACTTCTCACGGAGATTCCTGGCTGTATCCTGTTCTTAACTTGCACACTGGAGATGCTTTTGCTGGTCCCAGAAAAGAGACTGCCATTCAGGGGGCTTGCAATGGTCATGAGTCATCATTGACTTTATCAGAGTAATCAAACCCAGTTCCATCGGACACTGAGGAGCAGATGCTGCAGAGAAAACCAACTTTTCTGGTGTACAAAAGGGTTTAATCCTTGAAGATGATGACAGGTCAAGTTGGCTGTCATTCTGCATCCTGTGGAGGAAAGTGTGAAACCTGCAGCCTGGGCCAGAGTGAGGGGATTGGAAAAGGGCCAGTAAATCCCAAGGGGGAAGACCCCATCCTCAGCTGGGCTCCAGGCCAAGTTTTCACAAGGCTGTTAACTTGTACGCTTCAAGGTATGAGATGAA
This sequence comes from Python bivittatus, assembly GCF_059951505.1. NCBI lineage: Eukaryota > Metazoa > Chordata > Lepidosauria > Squamata > Pythonidae > Python > Python bivittatus. The sequence continues at coordinate 10,957,924 of NW_028277076.1, read as the reverse complement.
CCTGAAACATGGGCCAGCAGATTGCCTGAAAGCAATCTGGTCGCTGATGACCATCATATGGCAAGGAAAATGACCAGGTTCATTGACTGGTGGGGAGAGAGACACAAAAAAGATGAGAGCTGTAATTTCATCATGGAAACCCTGCCTAGTTGATTTTTCTGACCATCCTCCCCCCAGATACCCTGGAGAGAACAAACCTATCTAACATTGCAAAGGGCAAATACATGTGACACAAGCAGAGAGATTTCTCACCTCAAATTCTATATTGTGCAGACGTTTTATGAGAGCCTAAGGTTTCCAGAAGAGACCAACATTGAAAATTGCTCAACAAACATTGAGAGTCGTCTTATATTTAGATGTGCATATTCCAGAAGTATTGGAATACTTTTTTTCTGAATAAAATGCAGTGTTACTGGCAATTAAATATTGGCGTTTACTGGTACAGTATATTGTAGGATAGGCAGCCAATTTGGGGGGAGGGGGGGTCACATTTAGCTTTTAGTGTTTTTTATGGACTGCAGTCTCAAATGTGTGAGGACCAAGACAATGGAATGGATTTATTTAAACTCAATTTGAACTTAATTTAACACTGTTAATAAGATTAGTTTCACTGTTCTTTACTGTATTAATCTTCCCTTTCTTGAGGGAGGCCCCTGGGGAGGTCGGAAGGAAGGCCGGAAGGACCCCAGCAGTCCAGCTTCTTGTCCATGGGAAGTTATGACTGGCCACGCCCTTGTGGCAGACGTTTTCTGAGGGGGCGGGCTCCCAACTGCACCATCTGCTGAGAGTCCCATGTCCCATCTTTCTGGGCTGAGTGATCCACTGGCTGAAGATGCCCTTTCCAAATCTGTCTCCTTTTGGGTTTATTTCTGTCCAGAAATGTTGGGCATTGTTGGACGGTCTTGGAGGCTCCCAAGAGTCATTCAACTGCTGTGGGTAACAGAACTAATGAACTAACACATAAATGCTTTTATTTTCCAGCTTTGCAAACTGCCCTGAATTCATGGAAGTAGCCAGTATATAGAGATTGTAGAAACAAATACATACATTTCCATCACAATGTCATTGGCCTCATGTGTGCAATATCGAAACTGACAATCTTACATCATTCACATCAATTTACCTCGTTTTGATGGAAATGACAAAAGAAGATCGATAGCGACACAAATGATGCCAATTCCACAACTCAGGATTTAACAGACGTTTGGCTTTAACAGACACCCAAATGGTCTGTTAAACTGAGGCTTTATTGTATTGTTAACGGTTTTAGTTTCCAAGACATAGATATTTTACAAAGCAATGATTGAACTTATTTAAAACCCAGTTGATGCGCATTATCGTTCCATTTGCAAAATTTATTGAGTAGCCCCAGGCTTTTCTTCACTAATGATAAAATCTTCTATCCTCCTGTTTCCTGAACTGAATATATTTATCCTCCCAATCAAGGAATTGGAGAAGAGAAGAAAGGCTGAAAATGAAAAGATTGCTTAGTCTTTTCAAAAAAATTAAAGTAACTGTTAACGTTTTACAAGTTAACATTTTAAAATATGGTTTTGAAATTGTAGATATTATTTTCTTAATATCAGGCAAGAAGTGCTGCTCTAGCAGATATGGAGCCCAGGATCCACTCTCTGCCTGCCCACAGAATATTATTTGATAGCTTCTTCGTTGAATGTCAGATGCCTGCAATTTGGGGTGCCTAAAATTCCATCCTGTCTTGTCTATAATATAAAATTTTGCAAAATCCTATATTTTTAGAATACTTTTTATACTATAAATGAAGAAAAAAACGTTGCCATATATGAAACCAAATAGTCGGCAAGAGAATTGGGAATGCCAGAAATAAAAATAGGAATTTGGGAAGTATAGTAATTTTGACTGCAGCTATTCTACCAAGCAAACATAATGAGAGATTATAAAATCATAAATCCATAGAATTATTGGGAGGAGCACTTGGGTCATGAAGTGTGCCCGCGCCCCCCCCCGGGCAGGGGTCCAAACTGAAGCCTCCACAGAAGATGGCCGTCCATCTCAGCTTGAACCCATCTGGTCAAGGGGAGCCCCCACCTCTCTGGGACATTGACTCCACTGCTGAATTGATTGTATTGCTTTTCTTTTTTTTTTTTAACCTAACATGCAATTAGAATCAGACTTCCTGTAACTTAAAGCCATTATTTTATGCCCCGCGTTCTGGGACAACAGAAAGCACTTTGTGGCTTTCTTCTGTGTGACAGAACTTCAGATCATGTTCACCCTTACTCTCCCGTTGTCAAAGCTCAACATAACCTGGAGCCAGTATGGAGGGAGGCAAGATGGCAGGCAGAGGAGGCGATCCAGGGCCCGCTCCTTCAATGCATGTGCAAAAGGCACACTTTGCGGGTGTCGCTGAGGTCCCATCCTCCTAAGTCTCTGAGCATTTGATCTGCTTTTCTCTGAACCTTTCCCGTTTCTCTGGGTCTGCCTTAAAGGATGGTGCACAGAATGAGGCAAACCCTCATGGAGACCAGTGCAGATGAGTGAGTTTTCTTTCTAATAATCTGGAAATTACATACTAGTGTGCTACTACTATTTGCAGCTGTACTACATTTCCAAGATCCTTTTCACATATACTGTTACCAAGTGAGGTACCCACATCATATACCCGTGCATTTAATTTTTCTTTCCTAAGTAAGTACTATATATATGGTAGTCCTTTGGGTCTGAAGAAGTCGCACCATTGTGCAGTTCATCTGTGGACACGGAGATGGCTCTGCAGTCCCAGTCTGGAAGTGCAGAGTCTAGCACAAGGGGGGCACTGGAAGTCCATTGTTGTAGTAACTGTGGGTGTTATTCTGTGACACCACTCACGGTTTTCTATCAGTTTTTGGCGGTGCCTGTCTTCAGAGTCAGTGGAGGCTTCATAGCACAGTACTCACCAGCAGGTTCTGTCAGCAGCCGCAGATTCTAGTTCCCTTGGCTGGATGTCACAGTGGTGTAGGGTTTCTTTCACAGTGTCTTTGTAGTACTTGCATGGTTGACCTCGAGGTCTTTTCCCAGACTCCAGTATACTGTAGAGCAACTGGTGAAGCATACAGTGGTCATCCATTCTGATGATGCGTCTCATCCAACTACATCTGGGCTCTGATCATCAGGGACTCAATACTGGTGGACTCTGTGTGATCCAAGACCTCCAGGTTGGAGACACGTTCTTGCCAACAAATGCTGAGGATGGAATGGAGAGCGCGCATGTAAAATTTCTCCAGTTGTTTGATGTGCCTTCGGTACATAGTCCAGGACTCACATCCATATAGAGAGAAGGGATAACCACAGCTCTGTAGAGTTTCAGCTTTGTGGGGATATGAATGTTGTGTCAGTTGAGCATGCTAGTATGCAGCCACCCCAGTGCCTGGCTGGCTTTGCTGATCCTGGAGTCAATTTCTTTGTCCAAAGATCCATCGCTCGAGATGATGCTTCTATTAAAGTGTTCACCTTTCTTTGATGAATTCTTCCCTTCTTGGCTCCTCCTTTCATTCCTTTCAACTATATTAAGAAACAACTATTGAGCAGCACGTCGAGCCTTGTTAGCTTTTCCAGTGTGAAAGACATAGAAAGGCAATGCTTACTACAGCTTCCAGTCCTCAAAGACTGAAATGTACACCTCCAAACAGCATTACTTTGCTGTTAATAGACAAAAATATTATTGTGATGGGCCGTGTCCTCCAATGTTTCCCTGGTATTCTTCTCCTGTGAAAGAGACTCCTCTTTTACTATTTTAGTCTCAGGGTGCTTGAGAATGTCTTTCCAATGACTGATGAGTTGACTTGATGGTTGCAGGTGGCAGAAGGAGCTACTGCTAGGGTCCTGTTCTACTGAACCTCGTTTCATCCTTCTGAAGCCTCCCTAGAAGAAGGGGCTTCCCCACGATGTCTCTCCTGGGGGTTTCCCAGCTGGGAAAGCCAGGGAAAGCAGAAGGACCAAAGAGAGATGGTACCATGAAAGGCAAGGCATCTCATAATGAAAGGGAGAATGAGCCCCAAGTCATACCCATGGTAAATGCATAGACATTTTCTTCCCACTACATGGTACCTGGCCTGGCAGTAGGACATGTGACAAAGATCTGGGTGTCCTAATAGACCGCAGCTCAAGCATGAGCCAGCAGTGTGCAGCAGCTGTCAAAAGAACCAGTATAGTCTTGGGCAGCATCAATAGATGTAGAGCGTCAAGATCAAGGGAAGTGATCGTCCTGCACCATACTGCACTGGTAAAACCGCACCTGGAATACCGTGTCCAATTCTGGTCTTCACAATACAAGAAGGATGCTGGAAAGAGTGCAGAGAAGAGCAACAAAGATGGTGAGAGACTCAGAGGCTAAATCCTATGAAGATAGGTTAAAAAAACTGGATATGTTTAGCCTAAAAAAAGAAGAAAAGGCGAAAGGGAGACAGTCTTCAGTTACTTGAAGGGCTGTCCCAGAGAAGAGGGTGGATTCTCTGCAATGACTGAGAGCAGGACAAGAACCAATCAAGTGGAAGCTTCACAGAGAGAGAGATGCACACTTCAAATAAGAAGTAATGCCCTGATTATGAGAGCTCTTCAGCAGCGGAACGGCCTGCCTCCTAGAATCATCAGTGCTTTATTGCTGGAAGTTCTCAAGCCAAGGTTGGACATCCATTTGACTGGGATGGCCTGAGGATTCCTCTGAGCAAGGGGATTGGAAGGCAAGACCACCAAGGTCCCTTCCCACCATAGGATTCTATGATTCTTACCCATCAAACTTACTATACATATACATATACATATACATATATATATATGTATATGTATATGTATATGTATATGTATATGTATATGTATATGTATATGTATATGTGTATATATATATGTGTGTGTGTGTGTGTTTAAAGGAGAATGTTTCAGCGCAGCACTTTAAAATAAATCAACCTCTATACATTTGTCTAGCATTTTAATAAAGCAATAAAACCAGATTGGCCTTCACCACTTCTTGTGGATGGTTGTGGAGTCTTTGCATGATGTGTTATGTAAATGAAGGCTCTTTATTGCGTAAGCACATGACAGAAGGGATAAGGGCTGCAGGGCTGTGCTGCAAAGTTCCAGACAATCACTAGATGGCAGGAGAGACACAGAACAAAATGCCTCTCTCTTGCCATCTACTGGTCTTGGCAACCCAAATGCAACCCCCCCTCCCTTCAGTTTTACTCTAATGTGAAGGGTGGAGCAGGATGGATAATTTCTCTATTCTTTTTGCTCTAGCATCAGGCATCCATTATGCAAACTTTTTGCAAAGCATGTCACCTTTTATTCTGCCCCCGAAGTTTAATCTTTTTTTTTTTTTAATTGTTTCACTGTTGTCAGTTTCTTCATCTGATGTTAAAAGAACATGAAAATGCTCACCAGGGCCCTCTCCTGGAAATCCACAGAGTGTTTTATGGCCCTGAGTATTTCTATTTTGTTTTCCATTTATATTCCTGATCATTGAGAAAGGTTGATGTTACTTGGAACTGAGTCTGACCAGCAAAGGCTTGGGGCGTTGAAGAAGACTTCACAACAGCCACGAATGTTGCCTAGCTCATTTCCCCTAAAGCAACATATAAATTTAACTAGTAGACTCCTGCTTTGTAGGAATCACATGGGAAGTTGAATCTATTTATTTTGGAAAGTACAAGTTAAGTTCATATTAAAATGTGTACTAAGCAGATTTCTCCACTGTTCCTGTTGGTATCTGGCCCAAAATCATCTGTAAACACTGTGGTTGCAGAAGGATGTGAAGATGACTCTTTCCAACTCTGACTGCTACACCATACTGGCTCAGATTAACTTGGAGGACTCAGGGCTACAAGATGTGTGATGGACGGTAGCTCACATGGATGAGACCAAAACTCTCCAAGACTTTTAAGCAAAGCGGTGGAGCAGAACTAATGTTGCTGTGTGCAACTACCACAAAATGCTCAATGCAGGGAAGGAGAAGCAGAGCTTGTGGGCACTCAGAACCAAAACATCTCCTTGGCTGTTCCTTGACATGGACCAAGCAGACATTCAATCTTACCAGCAGCACATTCTTCACATTTCTCTGTGGGCTGTGTGTGTGGTTGTGGGTGTTAAAAGCACAACACTTGGAAATGCAGCTGCAAGGAAAGAAAATACATATTTGGATGTTATTGAGAAAGAAGATCCCACAGGATCCCTATTTCCATGAGAAATTGACAGCTGGGGATAAAAGTCCTGGTTTGAAAATTGCTGGTAAACTTTTTTTTTTAGTTTAGAGACAAATAATGGTGCTTGTTGGCTCAATGTTAATCAGTCTTTCAAAGCATTTCCAGCATTGCAGGAGGAATTTGGGTTGTATAAATCTGCTGAATTAAAACTTCTTTGAGTCACACAATTTGGTCAGATATTTAAGCAGCATCACAAGTATTAGGATGATGGATGTGGGCGATTTACAAGAAATTTGGAATAAGGAGTTGGAACATCCTGCTCTAACAAGTCAATGAGTTAGGATTTTTAAGAATGTTACCTATGGAGTCCTTGGGGTTCTCTGAGCTTGGTTCTTTTCTTGCAAACGTTTCATCACCCGGCTAGGTAACATCTTCAGTGCTAAAATGGGATGAGGTTTGCTCTCTATTTATCTGCTGTGGCCTGCTTTGCCAGTGCTGGTGGGGGTGGGGGTTCTGTTTTGCTCATCTGTTTTACACATATTCGCCTCCAATGTTACCGATGTAGATCTTAAGATGAATTTCATTCTAACAAAGCTTCAATTTCCTAAAAAGGCCTGGGAGGCTCAAGGGAGAACTTCCGGGGTCTCTGGCAGGTACTTGGCCCTGGAGCACACCAGCTTCCTCCAGGTAAAAGAATCCGAAAAGCCTCAGGAGGTTGGATGGTTGCCTCAGGAGGCCTCTAGGAATACCTTGGCATGTGATAACTCTGGGCAGAGACGTTCCCAACCCTCTAGACGTTGGTCCTTTGAACTGGCTGTAGGAATAAGAAAACAGTTCCAGGCATTTGGACGTGATAAACCAAAAGTTCCCCTCTGAGCAGCTTCAACTTAAAAATGGGGACAGGAATTTTTGAAATATACTGTATATTGTTTAATTTACTTCCAAAGAGCAAAAGATTGCCCTGATCCTCTTTTTTCCCCAGAACCAGTGAGGGAGGCCCCATCCTTCCACACAGGTAGATTCTTAGATTCGTCTTGTTGGAATCTTCTGGAATAAGATTCAATTCCTTTAATTAAACTGATGTGGCTACCTATGAAAAAAGGAAGCTTAAAGGTTCAAGTTATATCTTAGATTGGTACAAATCCCTTGGTGGATATATGTACACCAGACATATGTACTCATGTCTGGTAAGCCTTAATGGAAGCATATTCACCAATGGTTCCTCACTGGATTGAGAAGCAGCAGTGGAATTCCAGCAGGTCCAGTCCCGCCTCTCTGTTGCGCCAATACTGTCATTTATGACGTGGGTGAAGAGATGGAGGGAAATCTGCAGGTGATGCAACATTAGGCTGGATGTGCCATAGTCCAGAAGACAGATACCTCTGGATAAGTAGAGAACTGGTCTGGAAATAACAGAATTTGGAGAGAGAGAGAGAGAGAGAGAGAGAGAGAGAGAGAGAGAGAGAGAGAGAGAGAGATGCAAAGTTCTTCACTTAAGAAATGGAAATCAGATGCCCAGATACAGGTTGGGGGTAGCTGGCTTGGTAATGCTTCTTGGTCTTGGAAGAGTAGCTGGTTACAAACTGCACATGAGTGAGAGTTGTGGCATGGCTGCAAAAAAGGCAAATGCAGCCATTTGGAAGCATTGTTACAAAAGCACCAGAAATAATAGTTCCACTTTATTCTGCAGAGTATGATGTACAATTCCGGGCACTATATTTTAAGAAGAATAATTCAGAGACACTGAAACAGATTCAGAAAAGGGTAACAAGGGTGACCTGGGGACTTACAAATAACAGATTTGAATGACCAGAAGGCAAATTCCAACTGAAAATTAGAAAAGCCGTCCTAATAGTAAGAGCAAGTGGCTGGCGGGGCCAGTGACCCTGAGGGATGCTAGGCTGCCCTTTGCTGATGTTCAAGTGGAGGCTAGATAGCCACTATTGGAGAGGCTTAAATCTGGATTTCTTCATCAAGTAGGGTTGGGACTTCAGCCCCTCGGTGTCTCTGCAGTCTGTTGTTCTGACTGCACTGGAAGAGCAAAAGGGTTTCGTGGTGGTTGGCATCTGCCGAGGCTCACCCCAAAGAGTATTCAGGTCCCAACCCTCCTTGCCGCCCTCGTCCTTCTACATCCCTCCCGCCTGAGAAGGCAAATGAGGCCTGCAGAGCCTCATCGCTGGCACTGGCGCTCCTTTGTGCCACCGAACACTGGAGGTAGCTCTGCAGCGCGGCGCAGAACGGAATCCACCCTTCAGAGGGAAACCGGACTGCCTCTCCCTCTTCCCTCCCCTCCAGCACACTCCACAGAAAAAAGAGATGGTAGTTACTTACACTTTCCAACATTTCATGCTGTTTTTCTTATCCTCCCTGCCGTCTCTTGCCTCAAATTGCTCCATCAAATGAAGGAATCTATTTACAGTAGCTGAATTCACTCTTGTCTCTTCTGGGATTCATTAAGTATCCTTATATTTCTGAGAAAGCTGGTTTCTGTCTGAAAAGTGACTTGGGTTTGGCAGTGCCCTACTAATACCTATTATGAAATTTGACGACATATACTCCAGGATTAAGCTTAAGAAAAAGCCAAGTAATATTTTAAGGAGTCTGGAGAAGGAAGGAGGGAGGGAGGGAGGGAGCGGGGAAGAAGGAAGGAAGGAAGGAAGGAAGGAAGGAAGGAAGGAAGGAAGGAAGGAAGGAAGGAAGGAAGGGGGAGGGGGGAGGGAGGGAGGAAGGAAGGAAGGAAGGAGTTTACATTCAAATTTTGTTCATGATCCACATTTATTAAAATTGTCACATTTGGTCTGAAGCTAACTTGGATGCTTCTGAACGGCACATCTGTGACTCCACTAATTAGTTTGCACAGACATGAATGAGCCACACTTTCTGCTTTACAAAAGTCATCCAAAGTGGCACACACACATCAGCAGTGAAGCAAGCCAGACAACATAATGAAAATACACACCAAGCATCCATAGCAATAAAACAAATGACATAACACAAGCAAATGTTCCAAAGTATGCTAAAGGAGCAAGAACACATCCTGTTAAGGAGCCACGGAAAGCCTCTGGAGCAGGCAGCCTGGAAAGCAACGTCAAGGTGTGGTTTGGACATGTCCTGCTGGAGATGGATGACATCCACACCCACCTTTATGGCCTCCACCAGGTGGACACAGAGCAGATCCAAAAGAACTTTCCCTCGTACACGAAAGAGCCTCTGCGGTGTCCATATGAGGATTTGTAGACATCCACTCAGCTAGACAGATGCATAAACAGAGGTTCTGAGCGCCAGGGATATCCTGTTAAAAAATCCATGATGCAGGCACCACCATTTCTAAAGTAGTTACTCCTCTGTTAAGCAACTCTTACTGTTCTTCCTTCTCACGTTCAACCTAAATCCGCGCCCTTTTTTGGATCTATGGTTCTGGGCTCTCTGTTGCTTTGGGCTGAATGAAAAGCTCGCCACTTCGCTGCAGTTTTTTATGTTCTCAGCTGGGCAAGACGTGTCTCCGCATGGATTGCATGGCATCTGGTGCCATCGCACTGCCTGGTGAAGGAGTGTTGAGACACACTTCTTGAATTTGGCCTTCTGAATTGTTTTAGGGATGGTTTTATTACCACTGAATCAGCTACACAATCCTGAGCGGTGGAGGCTGGAGATCTCCCGATGGCCTGTCCATTTTGCAGTTTCCTCGCTCTGGTCAGACTAAAATGCACCTGGCTGGCTTTGTGCCCCACTCTCCCTGGGAGGGGTCGAGGCTCTGTCTTGACCGCTGTGCATTTTCATCTGCCCCTCCACCTGTGGACACTAAGCAGACCAGTCTTCTTGACGCAGGGCAGTCTTTCTAGGGATATTCAGCTCAGCTTCAATATAAACTATTGGGTGTCACATGGACGCAAATATTTTGTGCCACTGAATTTTAGGATAACTAGTATAACCTAAAAATATTAATCCCAACTGAAATATTCAGTTGAAAAGTTGCACGCAGTAGGCAGCTGGCAGGAAAAGCTGCACTTTTGCCTCAGACATCCTTTTCCTTCCCTATCTTCCTTCTGCTCCTTCGTCTATCCCGCTTGCCATTTCATCCCACCGGCTGAAGCGAGTTTTGCTGAGGACCAGGAGGGGAGGTGGAGCGCCAGCAAATGAGGACCTTCATGGCACCAAGAAGGACAACACTGAAACTTGTGGCAAAGAGATCTATAAATCTCCATGAAAACGGTGAATTACCCAAACCGGTAAAAGGTTTTTCAGTGCTGCTACAGGTTCTTACAGACAAGTCACCCGAGCAGAAGATGCCAAATACAGCTTTTGCTACTTTGGGATTTCCTACCATGAGAAGAAGCGGGGAGCCGAAGGAGAAGGGAGGATGGCCTCCCAGCAGCACTCAGAGGTTCCTCCTATGGGACAACTGAGAAGGAAAAACCCCTGAAACCAGAACGGGCTTTGCTCTCAAGGAAAATACGTAGAGCGCATTTAGAGCTGGAGGACGCCTTGCTGTCTTCTCCAGAAGTTTCCCCAGACAGTCAAGATGTGGAAAATCCATCAGTGGAAAGTAAATAGCAGGGAAGTGAAAGAAAGACTTGGTCCATCTATTTTATAAAGGTAGCTTGTTGGAAACACTGAACAGGCAGAAATAGTAATTAGTCATATTGGTGATCCCTTGGAAATTGGATGGGTTTGTGGCAATGACTCAGTAGCCCTTGAGAAACCCTCACTTTGCCTCCTATTTTTTGGCTCCTTGGAACGTTGCCTGTGCCCGGAGAGTGCTACCCTTAGGACCAAATTGCTTTGCGATGGAAGGGTTGATGGTGCTTTCTCCATAGCATTATAATTTCCAGGCCCAATGGGGGCAACAAGGAATTTTAAAAGCCATGTTAAAATGAGAGGGTTTGTAGCACTGCATTGCTTTTGGAGAAGCAAAAACTATAATCTCAGAAGATCAAAGCTTCAGTATGTGCTACTTTTTGGACTTCCTTGGTGCAACTATGTGGTATCAGCTGCAGAAAAGAGAAGGACGCAACTGGACAGCCCTGTTGTGGTCCACTAAGAGTTGGAGCAGAGCTTTGCCTTTGAACTCTTAGGAATAAATTAAAAGTAGCATTTCACAGAATAGTCTTGAACATCCCTGGATGCTTGATAGATGCTCATCTAAAGCAACATTTGAAGTAAATTACTCCCTTTTTCATTGACTTTACCATGTGCCTAAGAAAATATTGTTTGTTTGGATTTAGATACAGGTAGTCCTCATTTAGTGACCCCAGTTGGGACTGGCAGTTCAGTTGTTAAGCAAAGGGGTCGCTAAATGAAACTGAAACTGTGTCTATGTCCTTACTTCAGGTTTCCTTTGCTTTACAGACCTGCAAAGATCATAAATGTGAGGATTGGTTGCAAAATTACTTTTTCATCACTGCCGTAACTGTAAATGCTTGTTAAAAGAGACAGTCACTAAACAAGGATTTCCTGTATGTGTAAATGTATCAATTATTTTTTGCCTTTCAACTGAATGATAACAAATGTTCTTTTGAAACAAGGAAAACTTTGTGGTGAATGTACAGAGAGCATTTGTTTTATCTGGTGTTATTGACAACAAAGATAGCCCACAGAGGAAGATGAAATCTGATATGGTTAGCTTTGATAGAGCTATATTTTTTTATTCTTATTTAAGCACTAGCAATTGTAAAATAACTTTAGTTCTGGTGGAATTTGCCAATTATATTTGAGATCATGCTTGGTTACTTGAAATCTAGTTATTCTCTGTTTTATTTTTATTGCTTTTAGCTCTGTAAGCTGTCTGGAATTGTTTGACAAGTGGAAGGCCTTAGAAATCTACTAAATAATACATACATACATACATTCATACTTTAATGGCCTTTTAGCTCAGAAATACCATTAACTTTGCCAGTTGAGAGACTGCTCATGCAAAATATCTGCAGAATTTCAAGGAAGACTTTAAAATAATGCAAGCTGTATTTCTCAGCTGCGTTTTGCAGATTTGCTAGCAAAGGGGGAAGGGATGGCTTGTTGACCTGTCTGTGAGTAGATGCCAAAGACAATCCCATTCAGTAAGAAAGACTTTTTTTTTTTTACCAAATCTGATCTACCATAATCTTTCACTAGAGAAAATATTTTCTCATGGTTTATTGAGATAGAATTAAAAGTACCCATGTAAATGTATGCTCCTGTACTCGTGAAATACATTTTCAAGTGGTTTAAAGCAAAAAATTAATTACAGAACAATCCAAGCCAACCTACGTGAACGCTGCTGAAGGCCACAAAAGAATGCAAAAACCGTAAGACCTCAGTGATAGAACTTCTTGATTGCAGAAATCAGCAACTGCTGACCCAAGTCAAGAACAGGCTGCTCGCTTTATTGAAACTTCTAGAAGAACTAGCCCAGTGAATGTGCAGGAAGGATGACATATTCAGGCAGGCCGAGGTAACTGGGCAAGAATCGTGGATCGGAGGCAGGCTCCGTTAATCAGCAATAACAACGGCACCGACACGTTCTGATCTCGCCTCTGAAAGAGCAACTTGTGTTGGGCCACTTTCCAGAACGCTACACAAAGAAGGAGGCCTCCAGAGGTGTTGCCTGTTTCTGCACAACACCGTCCCAAGCTGCTGCTGTGCACTGCCAATCCTCTTTGCACGTTGTCATTACAACAGGAGACAACCAAGAACAGAAACTGAATTCCACAGCAAGGCCGAAGAGAGATCCTCTTTGCAAATTGTTCCGGGCCTCTTGCACGGCCCCAGCCAAGCCATCTTGTCATCTGGAGTCCCAGCTTTTCTCCTGTTCATTCATCTTTCCTATTTGTAAGGCAGCCCTTGGAAAGGGCTCTGCAAATGACTTTTCCAGCCTGATTTTTGGCCATTTTTAATATTTGACAGATGTGAATGTATTTCTTCTTTCCCTATCCTCTCTTTATTTTCAGTGGAGCTGGAAACGATGACGTAATTGTTCCACAGCGATCTTGCTCTGCCAAGTTCCAGTTACCAAGTGCGCTTTGCTCTTTGGGTCTTGAGGTAATTTGGGGGATATCTCGCCATTGGTGAAACACTGCTGTGGAAATCCAAGGCTGGGATGCAAACTGCAGAATGTATGCGTATAAACTGCAAGTGTGCATGCGGAATCATAGAATGGAAGGTTGACCATCTAGTTCAACCCCTTGTCCGGAGCAGGAACCCATTCCACAGCATCCCCCTGACAATCTGTTCCATTGGTGAACGCTTCTTGCCTAGAAATTCTTCCTGATGTCTGCCTGGAATTTGCTTCCTTGTAATTTAAAAACATTATGTCCTGTCCTGGCATCTACAACAATCTGAACAATTTGGTCCCATCTTCTGCATGGTGGGCCTTGAGATATTTGAAGATAGCTCTCATGTCTCCTCACAGTCTTCTTTTTTCTAGGCTAAACTTGCCACCACATCCAATGGTTCCTCATAAGGTTTTTCTTCTGAGATCCTTATCATCTTGCTTGCTGTCTTCTGGACATAGTACTTCAGTTTGTCCGTGTCTTCTGTGCTTAGTTGCCCTCATGAAAGAGAAACCTAAAATCTGCAATGACCCAGAGTATCTCTGGAAATGGCACATTTGTTGTGGCAGGGCCTGGAACAAGCAGCAACCTTCCATAAGCTTCAAAACGGGAATGTTCCGGTTTACAACTCTCTCTTCCCTGACAGGCTTGATACCTATTGCATGGAATCATCCAGATTTCACTTTAGAAAACAAATGAAATGAAATAAATGAGACACTAGAGGAAATGTAAGTCAGAAGGATAGGACTCAGGTGAAGATACATAATTATGAGTTGTTCAGCTCCTCCTCTGTATCTCCATTCTTAGGCACCATCTTCCAGAATGACTCTGGAACACAGCTAGGGCATTCTACAGTTGACAGATAACCCACTTCTGAGGGTCATCAATATATCACATACCCCTTCAGATGGGATATTCAGGACATCTGACTAGGCCTATTCTAACTAACAGGGGTATCCTTGCCCCCCCCATCCCTTATTTATATACCATTCTGTGGTAAAAAGCCTTCTATGTTTTGACTTCCACCCTCTCCAATTAGTTAACAGGCACATCTCTTGGCAAAACACTAGTTCTTTCTACCGCTCTTCAGTGGGTTTCAGGAAAAGACCCTATTCAAAAGAAGAATTACAAATTGCAAATTAATGATAATTTAAAAACATAAAATTCTACAACGACTTTTGCAAAAGGGCAAAAGTTCAGGATGGGCATTTAATGGAATAAAAAACTTCAGATGTTTTGTGTCCACATGTTTTTGCTCTTGGAGGAAACATTGGAAAAAGTTACCAGATCTGCCTAGAAGAATGTTATTGGCCATTGTTAAATTCTTTTGCATACTGTATACCTTGGCTTGAAAGATGTCTCAGATAAAATTCATGGCTCTACTATTTCATGGACTTCAATGATATATGCATAAAAAATGTACACCATTAGAAAGGATGCTGTCTAAATCTGTAAGAAACTTCTTAGCACCCCATGACCTGTCCTGGATGCAGATCTGTGATAGAAATAGGATCGATGATGATGATGATGATGATGGTTTAAATTTATTATGGCTGCCCACTCAAAAGACTCTGGGCAGCTTACACATCAGAATGTACAATAAAACAGTTAAAAACATGACAGCGAAACGTAACAGCCCATACTAAAAAAAAGCTTGGCGGGGAGATCACTCCAGAGGACAGGCACCATGATAGAGAAGGCACACTTCCTTGGTCCCACAAAATGACAACATTTAATTGAGGGGAACTGGCGCACACCCAGAAATGACTGGAGACAGATGGTCCTGCAGATAACCAGGCCCTGTGCCATGAAGGGTTTTATAGGTGACAACCAGCACCTTGAATTGCACCTGGAAGCCAACTGGAGCTAGTGGAGCTTGTTATAGTAGTTGTGACACATGGGCATAATGACAAGATGACTGAGATGAGGATGTGTTTTGCCATTGTAGGTCAAGTTACTATTTCCCTGCTAGGTCTGACCCTTTTGACCAGATTAACTATTGGTCTAGTTGGAGCAAAATGGTGCAGAAAACCTTGAGGACCTACAAGGCCATTGGGATTGAATACTGCTATGGAAATTCTTATCCTGTGGGATGTTGACATCCAGACTAATAGACCTGTGGGGTTAACCGAAACAAAACCCATGAAGACAGGCTGAAGAAACTGGGGATGTTTGGTTTGAACTGAACAGAGACATGATATCAGGGTTCAGGTACATAAGAGGGTGCCCTAGAAAAGATAGTCATGAACTATTTTTCATTGGGTTAGGGTTAGGGTTAGGGCGAGGGTATAAGTTGCAGCAACATAGATTTTGCTTAAACAATAAGATCTGTTCAATGGTGGAACTCCTACAGAGGTTGTGGGTTTAGAAGAAGAGGCTGAATAGCCACCTTTCAGGGATGATTTTACTAGTTGTCCTGCACTTTGCAGTGGGTTGGACTAGATGATCCTTGTAGTCCCTTCCAATTCTATCTTGTTGTAGTAGTTGTGACACATCTATGATTTTAATCTGATCCTATGATTCTACAACTCCAGGAGGAGCTTGACTACAACTAGATAGTTTTGCAATCTTACATTAAGTAGTCAAAGGACAATGTTCACATTTTCCTTGGACAACCAGATCTGAGACTGTATCTTCCCATCTGCTTTTGTGCTACCAATATTATAAAGACCTATGACTGGAAACGATCAGATCTCTCTTAGCTAAGATTGCAGGGGGATCAAGGATTACTATGTATACTCCTTTTTTAGCACTGATGTAAACTTCAGTGCTGACTTCAGAAACAAGAGGAAAGTGATGAAGTTTGTCCCAAAGCCAGCTTAGTACATCAAGCAATTAAGAACTCAACAAACATCTCTGCCATTTTTTTCTGATCCATGATTGTAATACGTTTCTACTCACACCTGTTAATGCCTGACATGACTCACAGCAGAGAGTCTTTCCACCCCCCTTCACAGCCCCCTTCACTTTAGCTTCAGGCAAATCTTGGTAGCAGTCCTGCTCAGAAATCTCCCACAATGGGTGACTCTGGATTTCAGTGTGAGGAAATGATATGAAAATTGAACCTCCTGTTTCGGGGGCATGCACATTCATGTTTTACCTCAAATCTGTACCAATCTCTTGTGGAATAAGACCCAAAGCCAAATATAGAAACATCCTGAATGTTTTTATCATCAGTTACGTTTGGGTTAGCTTCTAATTTCATCCTTCTGATTTACATTCCATGCCTCATGACTGCAGTTACAGCATTTCTTGGACTTCTAAAAGTAATTTCCGCATGTTATGATATTTGTTAGTCATTCCTACAGAGATGAAAGCAGAAACTAAGTTCACAAGAGCAACACGAAAAGCAAAACATTCTAGGCTAGGCTAGACTAAAAATTTGACTTTCATGATCTCCCCTGGCTGGGCATTTCCACCCAGGCTAACTCTCGGTCCTGATCTGTCCCTAGCACTGACTTCACTGAACTTCTGAGATTTTGGAATTTGATCACCATGTAGCCAAAAGAACTAGATTGGGTGAATAACATGCAAGCAAATGTTGCGTTTCAAAATTAAGCATTTTAACTGGAAGCGCAAGTAATGAGTGTGAATATTTTGGATAATCGTGTCAAGAGTTTCAGGAACTCACTCGCTCCCTTACAGGCTCTCTCTCTCTTTCTCTCCTGCACACATATTGCATTTGGACCGTGCCCTTTGACCTCAGTCAGACGCCTTAGTTAAGCAACGTAGAGAGTGTATTTTAGTCTCTCAACCTTTCTTGCAATGTGGACAAAGAATGGAAGGATTCACCCTAAATGCCTGCTTTGGCAGTGTCATCTGGAGGGGCCCAGCTGGTGAGACGAGCCTTCTTTATTGCCCAACCCGTCCTTTGGAAAAGCCCCTCCCCGGGATTGGGTCGGCCCTGACCCCACCGGCCTTTGAAAGGGCCCGAGGTCTCGGTTGTCCCCAGGCCTGGCTCAGGGAGCAGTTCAATCCTGCGGGCTGAATTTTCCCCACTGCTTGATGTACTTGTGCTTCCATTTCCTAAGTTATTTGTTCATTGTGTTATCTGATATGGATTTGTTGTTTATTAATGTATGCTATCCTGAGTTTTACACCAAGCAGGTGGCTGTATAAATCAAATAAAATCAATCGATCAATTTCCTGGGTTTTTTAATGGCTGATTTGGAGCATCACGTTTTATTTCTTCTATTGATTTTGGCAGCTGAAGACCCAAGTAATTGCGTCACCAGAGGGAGCAAGGCTTGAATATTTGGCAATTTTTCACCATGGGTATATTTGTGTTTTTTAATTTGAATGGGTACATTTATTCTCTTCCTTCTTTTGGGATGGAAATTGGCAAGGAAACCACGTGGCCCTTTTTAGCTAGTGGGGCTGCCCTCAGCTGGGCTTGTGATAAGGAGGGTAGCCTTTGTCATGCAGTTGAAAGCAGTTTCTGCATCCTCTGGTGTCTCAAGGACAGTGCCTCCTCACCCTTCTTAAACTAGACGTGCCATGCAGTGAACTGGGTTCAACGCAGATGTTCCCTCGCCAAACAGACCGGGAGTGTTGGCTTCTCACTCGCTGGGTAACCACCTGCACTTCTATCTCCCACAGTTACCCTTCTGGAATACGTCTGAAGCCCTCTTTGGGCACTCCTGCTTCCGGGGGCTATCCCAGCCTCTGAGTTCTCTCGGCTGCTCTGCCCACTCGATGCCTCGGTTGGGGGAGTAAACGTGGACCAGCTAAAGTTGTGGTTAACACGAGTGGACTTCATTTCAAATCAGGTGGACTTGAAGATTTAGGAGTTGTTTTACAAAGGATTGGTATCATGTTAAGAAAACCAATTATTCCTCCCTTCTGAGCAAAATTAAAAAATGACTTCAGAAGTTAAGTCATAGCAAAGTCTTTCATTATCAATTCTAATTCTAATTTTTGGTAGAATTATTAATGAAATTAGTTCATAAACTTATATTTTTGTTTCAAGCATTCTTAAGTTCATTGCATACTACTTGGTCTAATAGCCAACAAACATTGTCACGTTGTTGAGTTGGGTCCCTAGTAAAATACCACCCCCAAATCCTGCTGTGCTGCCTCATTGTGGCAATGAGATGGGAAGACTCAGCTCTCTGAAAAAGATGCTAATGTTGGGAAAGGTGGAAGGAAAGAGAAGAAGAGAAGGACCAGCAGCAAGGGGGATGGACTCAGTTACAGTGACGATGAGTGACTATTGGGAGACTTGAAAGACCAGGTTAGGGATAGATCGTCATGGAGAAAATCTATCTATGTGGTCCATAGGAGATGAAAATGACTTGATGGCATGTAATCATTGTCATTCATTCATTCATTCATTTTATATAGCCACCCATCTCAGACCAATGACTCTGGGTGGCTAACAGCAATAAAAACAGCCAACATTTAAAACAGTACAAAAAAATAAAATATAAATATAAATGCAGCCAAGAGATCTTAAAAAGGGTTGGTATCAGCACAACCATGAAACAGGGCCCTTCACGCGCTCGGGGCCCCAGTCCCGGGCATAAAGCCAGGTCTTCAAGGCCTTCTGAAAAGCCAAGAGAGTTGGGGCCATCCTAATCTCAGGAGGGAGGATGTTCCAGAGGGCAGGCGCCAATTGCAATACAAGCAAACACCTGATGGATATTTAGGCATACCAAATTTGAAACGTCGTTTTTATGTCTTTTAATGGAGACAACCGATTCATCCCTGCAGCAATACGGCTGCCCCTGTAAGTGAAAGGGTGCAGGTTTCAAATTTCCTCTCCCAGAAGCTGATTTGCTCTGTGCATCCCACCCCTGCCACCTGCCCTGGGCTGGTGCCGCCACGTATCTTCCAAGGGATGGCTCCTTGGCCTCTTCCCCTCACCCCAGATGCTGGTCTAGGAGCGGGGAGATCCAGGTTCCAGTCCTCCCTGAGGTGTGGAAGCCAGGCGGTTGACCGGGCCAGGCCCTCCTCTCAGCCCCGGCCAGGCCCTGCAACAAGCCTGCTGAAAAGCAAAATGTCACACCGTGTGTTGATCGCTTTGCTCTAGGAACTGAAGTGAGCGCAGCACAACACAGGTGGACCCCCAACCAAGCCGGACAAATGACAGCAACTGCTGTTAATTTATTGCCCACGTTTCCTAAGGCGTATAAATCAATGAAACCTAAGCAGTTGATTCCATTTGTCCATGTAGGTTTGTTATCCCAAAACTCTGGCAAATGAAAGATGCCTTGGATCAATGCTATTTAAAAGGGAGAGAAGCTCCTCTGGCTGAGAAATTAACACAAAACAAAGCTCTGAAAGCCCCTACAGTGCAGCACAAAAGTATCAGGGCTGTGTGTGAAACATCAAAGGGGTGCTTGGATGTGAGGAAGCTGCGAGTGAATCATGGCCTCAAGGCACGTGGTGAAGTGAAGTGAGGACCCAGCTCTTCAGAGTCCTTCACAGATTTCAGGGGCTTTTGGTTACTTCCTGAGCTGCTACAGACAAGATCCAACGTCACAATGTCAGTTCTCCATCTGGGGGAGTTGAGTTGGACCTGATTAGCTGGTCAATGAGTTGGACCGGCTCTGCCACGGCAGCCAAGCACTGGGCCGTGGGTGAGCCTGCTGGTGGCTCCCTCTTGTGCCAATGGACTGTTACACTTCCGGGCTGGTCCTCCATCACAACTGGGAGTTAGAAGGCCCCCTTGAGGCTACAGAGCCATCTCCATTCTCGGGGCTCCACCTGTGGTAAATGCAGAAATTCTCTTCCTTGCCAAAAGAAATGTAGCAAGCAAAAAACTGCTTGGCAAATGTTTTCAATGTTCTTCCAAGGCGTCCTGGGCTTTTTAAAGGTCCTCTGGAGCTCTAGCACTCACCCCATGCTAAATTTTTCATTGTCTCAGAGGTGAGGAGGGTGAAAAATCTCCTGAGTTACTGCTACGTTTTGCCTGGCCTTTTAAGATTCATTGGCCTTTCCCGGAATCATCCAATGGGGCTCTATCCTTCACTTCCGAGGACGCTCTGGGGTCTGTGCATGTACCCGGATGGGGCAAATGCCCCCTCACCATTTTCATAGTTGGGGCAGGGCTGGATTCTTAGAGCCCTTCCAAGGTATCTGTGAGATTTCCCTCTGCGGCAGCTGAACCCCACCCCACCTCCCCGAAAAGGTCATGATGTCCAACAATGAGCCATTTGTGCGGATCGGGGGGGAAAAAGCCAGCCCACATCTGGACACAAACAAGGCCCAAGAAGCAAAAACACAAAGCTCCAAGTTACCTGCGTGCTCTCATTTTGCAGGCCACAAAAGTAGCATTGTCATCTTCAACAGCAGGTCGAAGTATTATTTATTTGTGGCATGAAAAAGCCTAAAGTTTTCCACCAGAAAAACATCTCAAGCTAGAAGGGTCACTGACCTTTACATAAAGTCCAAGTTGCACAGTCGTGCACAACACACCCGGCCCCATTTACATTTCCTCCAACATTTCACTGAGGGGAAAAAAAGAGATGCAAATAAGGACACTCTTTGTGCATTGTTGCTCTTTTCACCACGCGGGCTATTCCCTGAGCATCACTCCTCTAACGGTGCTTGTCCCACACTGCCCAACATGGGTGCGGCGGCTGCCAATGCCAGCTCCCCACGCCTTCTGCACCAGATACCTGCAGGCTGAAGGAACAGAATTGTGCAGCTGAGCGTTGGGTCACAGGAAAGGGCCACCTGAAGCTCCAGGCATGCTCACCCACCCATTGTTTGCAGCCCTCCCAGCTGCTTCTGACCTCCGTTGCTGAAAATCAGCAGCGTGGTTTCTTGCCACTTGGAGGTAGGAGACACACAGTTTATCTGCAATAAAGATGTATCAATTTACTGACTGAACACTGAATTGTATTTGGTATTTTAAAGTCTTAATTCCTCTTTGCTCTTGATTTAAGAATCCAAATAATGTTATGTTGTCAGCACTTCATTGTTCCACTCTAACTTTAGGAGAAAGTTACAAAGGATGAATCCGGAGAAGTCCCTGTTTAGGGCCAGAACTGCCTATGGATTCCTAGTTTCTGCTTCTGCTTTTCATCTGTAAAAGGACTTCTCCAGAGTTGGTTGGGGACTGCGGTCCAGGCCTTTCTGGAAGTTCAGGAAAACTCTCAGGAATTCTAATGGTTAGTGGGAATAACTTAACTTCTGCAGAAGCCACAATGTGTTTTTGATGTTTTTAAAGGGTTTTGTGGTGGGTCATTATTAGCGATAGGCATTTCTGCTTTATCCTTTGTAATCTAGTCTTTATTTTCCCAGTGGGCAAGATTTCCATTTTCTGAGGAAGTTCTCTTCGTACTTCTGTATTGACTGTGGTGGCCAACTCTTGGACTTGTGATACGTCTCTTGATCTGGACTATATTTTCTACCTAACCTATCCCCACATTTCTGGTGAGACTGGACCCTCCTGACTTTTCGTTTCTAAGTTCCTTACACCAGGCCTTCCCTGACTTTTCAATGGCTCCTCTTCTGAAGTCAAATGTGGCTGTGTTAGCAATTTCCCCTTTACACACATACGTTATGGTTGATCACCCTGCAGTTACTGCTTCTTATAAGTTGAACAGCACTAAACACGAGGAGTCTTATGGGCCACTGGGGAGTGAAGCACTTGCACCCATCCTGATAGTTTGTATGGCTCCTTTTCCAGAGCACAACCCTTCATCATGGGTTTTCTGTAGAAATTTCAAGTATGAATAAAAGCTGCTAATTAAATTCTGGCTACTGGTAGCATTTCCTGAATGGTGCATTTCTCTCCATGGGGCTCAGGTTTGACCAGTTCAGGCTATATTTTGGCCAGGGAGGTGGGTCAGCAGTCAGTTAGGAGTCTGGGGTCCCCTGCTCTTTAAGCCAGGGAGACTTGTTCCTACCATAGAGGTTTTGTAAGGGTGGGTGTCAGCCTGGCATGGAGGCTTTGGTGATCTCTCCAGTTGAGTGGGTGGGTGACAGGCTGCCAACACAGCAATGCTCTGTGCACTAACTGGTCATCTGGGGATTTGTGAGCACAGTCCTCTGCCCATAAGTAGCCCTGCTGACTGGTTGGGGGGCAGAGGGGATGTGGCACGATGCAGGAGGGACAGGGCCTGCTTGGCACACTGGGGAGCTCCCTGTCTCTTTTTCCTGGCCCCTCCTCCACCCCACTGGCCTGTCAGCAGAGCCATTTTTGGACAGAGGGTTACCGGCAGCCAGGTTCATCGGTCTTCTGGTCACTGGACTAGAAGGAGAAGCTGGCAGAACTCTTGCCAGTTCAACAGAAAATGCTAGTTGAAAACTCGAAGCGCAAAGGAGAGTTTAGGCCGCCTCCGCTGTGGGCTGATGAGGTCAAGCGTGCGTCACGTGGGCACGTCCTTCCAAAATGGCTAGTGGGGCATTTTGTGCCGTGGTTGGCAGGACATGGGAATGGCCCACCGCCCTCGGTGCCTTTTCTGCCAGAAAGGCGAGGCAGAATGGTGGCTCCCTGGCTGGCTGCGATGAGGGGGACACGGCGGTGCTTCTCCCGGCAGCTTAGCCCGGGAGCTTCCCCTCAGCTAGCGGTGCGGAGACCGGGGCCGCCTTTGGGCCCCGAGAGGCTGCGCCTGATGCTGCGAAGCCAAGCCCGCCAGCCAAGGGCTCCTGAGCAAAACGAACTCCGGAGCAGTCCCCAGAGACCGTCTGGGAAGGAACGGCCAAAGGAACGGGCTGGACGAGGAAGCCAGACCACCACAGGACGCGCCCGGGAGCATCCTGGGGGGGGGGGGGACCTTCAGCGCCTACAGGCAATACCCCACAGGGCGGGGCGGGTCTGGGGGAACCTGCCGCCGGGTGCTGCCCCAGGCGCTGCCCGCCAGTGCCAGCGAGCCAGGCCACTCCTCGACCGGCGCCCTCGCTGACCTGCGCTTGGCGATCCGGCCCGCGGGCCAGCCCGGGAAGCCCAGCGCGCGGCGGGTTCGAACTTGCCGCTGGGCTCCTCCTTCGGCGGCGCGCGGGCCTGGTTGGAGGAGGGCGAGGGAGGCCGGCGCGGCGGGCCGGGGAGCCCTCGGCCACCTCTGCCACACAGGCAAGGCTTCGTGGCGCCCGCCGCCCCGCCGCCGCCGCCCCCGCCCTCGGAGCGGAGGCGGGGCCGGGGGCTTTCCTCGGCGTGATTGGCCGCGGCCCCCCTGGATTGGCAGCTCGGCCCCGTCGGCTTGACGGGGGGAAAGGGGAGAGGGCGAGGGGACCCGAAAGTTCCGCGGGACAGGAAAACGGGGAAACCTCACTTTGCCGAGAGGCGCCCCGGAAGGAGGTCGGGCGGAGGGAGACGGGAAGGAGGCGGAGGAGGAGACGAGGAGGAGGGGGCAGCCGATCGCCCGGACCTCCCCGAGGAAGCGCGAGCCCCCGAGCGCTCCCCAGCCCGCGCGCCGGGCCAGAAGTGCTGGCGAAGGGAGAGCCGCGGTCCGCCTCCTTCCCCGCCGCCGCCGCCGCCGCCGCCGCAGCCCCCCAGCCGATGGCTTCCTAGGAAGGTTCCCGGGGGGCGGGAGGGGAGGCGTCCGCTTCTTATTCAGAAAGCCTCCCGCAGCGCCCGTCGGTCTCGGGAGAGGCAGCCGCCCCGAGGAGGACCGCCGTCCCCGCTCTTGCGCTTCGCACGGCCCCCAGCTCCGCGCCATCCTCCCGCGCCCGCCGCGGACCATGGATACGCACACCCGGTGGAAAAGGAGGACTTGGCTGAGCCGCCCCTGGAGCGTGGCGCTGATCCTGCTCTCCGCCGTCGCCCAGAGCCACGCAGGTAAGAAGCGCCCGGCCGGCCCGGAGCGCCGCGGCTCCGCGGCTGCCCTCCCGCGCGGGCTCTTCCCCGCAGCATCTCTGCCTTCCGGCGCCGGGAATGCCCCGAGCCCGTCGGCCCGGGGAGGGATCTGTCATCGAGGAAGCGGGGCGGGCTGGGCGCTCCTCCGAGTCCCGGTGGGGCTCGGACGTCTGGCCGGGCTTTCGGAGCGCCCGCCGCGCCTTCGCTCAGAGGCATCCCCGCCCCCTCCAGACGGGCTTTCGCAGCCCAGCTCCGTCGCGTGCCCCTTTTTCTGCGGGAGGGGGGAGCCTAAAGGAGAAAGCTTAGGCGCGGAGGAGGGGGGTACGAGTAGAGGTCACCGAAAAACGGAAACTCTTTTTCCCCCGCAACTGACCGCGCTTCGGGACTGTTTCTTTGTGGCATCTCCGCGCCGGCTGCCGTGAACTTTTTTCCTAGGCACGGTCTGCCCTTCGCAAAGCGGAGGAGCTCGGCGTGCGGACGCCCCCTAGGCGCCCTTCGCCTTCGCGCTCTCGCGGGGACCCGCTGCCCTGGTCCGAGGGCGCGATGGCCGAGACCCCCGTCAGAGCGGCGTCCCGTGCAGCCGCTCCGTCTCTCCAAATCCAAGGGACTTCCTTTCGGTGACAAAATGGTCCAAATATGTCATTTCGTATCTGCCACCCACAAGGGAAAATAAAATGGCATTTTCTTCCATTGTTGGGCTTGGATTGAAGCCAGTTCAGACGGTGCCCAGGAACAGCATCAGCGGGCCAGCTCTTTTTTATATTTTAAAGCCGTATTATTAATGCAGAGATCTGAAAATGCTAACCTATACCACCCTTACAGTGATTTTTAAGGTTTGTGTAGCACTTGTGCATTTCTATAGCAAAATCAACTGAGCGTGGCATGTTACAGAATACAAAAAAGATCCATGCCCAGGGTGCTTACAACAGAAGCAGGAGCGATCGCCATCCTTAAAAAGGGATGGGAATGGAAGTAAACTGGGGGGAAAGATAGCCCATTCCACTTGTCCACTCAGGCTGGCATTCAGAAAAGTTTGAGGTTGAGACAGTTGGGTGAAAAGCTTCTTGGAAACTAAATGAAGTTCTCTCTGCTGCCAGTTTGTGGACTGATAGCAAGGCATTTTTCCAAACTTGAACTCCAAAATTTTCTGAGCAGCAATCCCTTGTTCCAAGCAGGGCAACTGGTGATCTATTTGCAGAGATCTTCTGTACAGTAAGTTTGTATGTGCATCTCAGTCATGGTTGCACCAAAACTTTACTCAGGGTGCCAGGGAAATGCAGAGGGGCCCATGCCAGTGGACTGGCAGTGCCACTCAGCTCCTGCTGGCCGTGTTCAGGCATCTCTGTCCCAGAACAGCTTGCTAGTCGGTTGGCTTTGCTGGATGGGTCTGTCTTTGCGTTCTGAGGAGGAGCTCCCCGTAGCATGCCGTGTGTGTGCTTGTCAAGCCTTGGGAAGCCAGAATTGCCTTGTAGCCGCCATAAGTGGAAGCAGAGCTGCTCCAGGGCAGGCAGAGATCTCATGGGAAGGTGCCTCTAGAAGCCAGAACCCAGGGTTTTCATGAAGCTGCTTTGAAGATCAGACTCCAGAGATTTTTTGCAAGTATGAATGGATAACCCCCAAAAGGATAATCAGAACGTTGCCATAAAGTCTTGCAGTTAATACTCCTTTAATATAAACAGTTTCATCTGAGTCAGAGTTTCCTATCCAAATGTGTTCTGTACAGGTGCCAATAATTATTTAGAACTGGTGATAAAAGAAATGCTTGCAAAGAAAAGGAGATCTTTTCTTTTAAACCACCTCACTGGGTTTTAGGCAGTTCTTTAGGCCAAGAACTGCCAGCTCCCAACTTTCTGGAAAGTTAGGGACATGTTTAACCATAACCTGTGAACGCATCTGGTTGCACCAGAAGCCTCTCCTTTCCCTCCTCTGTGCCTCGTCAGTGACTGTGAAGGGTTGGATATTTTCTGCCTCCCTCACAGAGGGAGAAATTGAAAATAACCTTCAGGTTGTTTCAGGTTTGCAGCTGTTCAGGGTAACATGGAGGTACCAACTAGTACAAAGACTTACAATCTGAGCATGCCCAGTGTGTCCCCCTGTTGTACAGCTTGGGAATCACAGGGTTACTGGTACGAGCACCCATTCCCAAACTAGGTGATACTGTGATGCCTGCAAAAGGAGAAAGGATTTATGTGATTTCCCCCATGAATAAAATGATTTCATTGGGGTTAAAACGTCTGAACTCAAGTATCATGCTTGAGAGAACATTGTTTAAAATTTGGGATCTCTGTCTAATTTGGACCTTGGTTTAGGTTTGAGAAGCCCTGTTTTATGGGATTTATGAGGTCTTGCATGCCATGTGTGTTTGGCTAATGTAATTACACTCCGATGATGGATGCATTAATTAATGGGATGAAGTGAGAAGGTGGAGAAATTCAGCCCCCTTGCCAGTTGCCCCTTGATGCCGCCTTTTGGCCTGACAGTAGGAGGACAGAGTGCTCGTGGGGCTCAGGGTTAGGGGTGGCCACCCTGGGGTGAGGCCACGGGCCACCTTCCATCTTGCTCAGGAGGTGAACTCCAGTTGTCTTCTGATGAGGCCCTTCCACCTTGCTCAGGAGCTCTTTAATTTGCCAGACCGGGTTCCGTCTCTTCCCCCAGAGGGAGGGTTTAGGAGGTGATCGTTTGCTGTGCCTGTGGCAGCCCTGGCAACACATGAGACAGCGACAGAGTCCATGCTGGATCAAACCTGGACAGGGATCCTGGCTTCCAGGACTGATAGCACTGGAAGGGATCAGGCAGTGATCTGGAAAGGAAAAAGGGGTAGGAAGACAGTCACGGAACAACGTCTGGCTGCACTCAGTCTCTTTTTTCATGCTGAGTTTTTCTGCCATGACATCCTTGCCCCTTGGCCTCCTTGGAGGCCTCTGGCTGGATCTGGAAAACCTTGGAGATGGAATTCATTCTGGAGTCCTGTAGTGGACGTCAGGATCCATTCTGTATTATACAATTCACACCAGAGATTTCAGTGAGCCAGAAGTTGTTTATTCTGGAGTTGGTTAGTTCTCTTTTGGAATGGGACTGCAGCCCCACCCACCCTCAGAGCATCTGGCTCAAGGCCGTCCAGCAAGTTTCACAGATGTGCTAGGAGTTGAACCTGGGGGCTGCTTTACTGCAAGATGTCTGTCCCTCTCCCACCCCAGCAGCCCAGCTCCAGTTCTTTCCCCTGATAAAGCAAAATGGGTGATGTGATACTCCTGCTGTGAGTTTCCTTATTCCCACAAACGGCCACCAGTGAAGTCAGGCTGCATCATGTGTGTTTGACTGCCAGGTCTTGAGGGGGGAGCAGAAGCAACCGCAGGAGAAAGACCATTTGGTTTTTGAAGGCAGTCGTGCAGCTCCTACCATTTCTCCCTGTGGTTTGCAGTGGGTCATTGTTTTCCTGCATCGGTGCTGCAATGCTTCGAATTCTGGAGGCATGCCGTGATTCTGGCCTGGGGTACGAGGGGCTGCTGCACTGGCCAGCCAGGTAGCCTTTCAAGCTGGTGGTTCTTCTGCAGGAACAAGCCGGTCCCGTGCTTGAAGGACCCCACCTGAGTGGAGCTCCAACATTCAGCGTCACCACAAAAGTGGCAGTGCAACAATAGTGTTTGATCTGAGGCAAACAGCTGGCATCAAAAATAGATTTAGTATTATTCACATAAACTGCCCGTGCTGAATTCAAGCCAGCTTGAAAAAGAAGTGGAACTGAAGAGAAACAAATGTGATTCCCATTTTCTTCATTGTGTTCCTGTTGTGTGCCAGAAATCCAGATGTGGGAAATGAAAAACTATGAGCAGGCATGGATGTGACCTCATACTAAAGAGTGGCAATATTGGCTGACAGTTTGCCAGTTTGCAAGGCCCCTCAGCTACTACTGAGTGGAGTTTTGCATTGGGAGCATCGTACAACATCATACAAGTGCACACAGCTTCCAGACCCCTTATAAAAAGCAGCTGACCGAAATGTTTTCTAAGGTAGTTGCAGTAGAACATGCAGATCAAGTTCTTGGTTAAGTTAAGCTTGCTTTAAAAGTGTGTGTGTGTGTGTGTGTGTTTGAGAGAGAGAGAGAGAGAGAGCGAGCGCTTCTACATCCACACAACCTTGAGGTTGTTGAAGCAGATGCCTAGGAAACTGGATTCCTATGAAGAAACCAAAATAAAGTGCAGGTGATGATTAGAGGAAGTTTCTGCCCATTGTGCCCTTCCGTCTTTCTAGGAAAACAGGGTGGAGTGCTTGATTCTCAACTTATAAAGTGCCAATTATATCCTTGCCTGGAAGTGATGCAGTTAACTTTGAGAATACCACTGATGCATCGGTATTAGGGGTCAGCACACAGAATTCCCAGGCCATATCTGCTTATTGGGCTTCTAGTTGCCAACCTCAGAGTGAGAAGAGGCAGAGAATAGGACTTGCTGGCAGCATCGGCTTGAACTACTGGCAATCCTCCAAGTGGCTCTTAGGAGAATGTTTTCTAAAGTGTGGATCATTTTAGAGGAGCACCAGCTGTGGGGAGGGGCTTCCCAGTACGTGGATCTTGCCTTAACCAAAAATGTAGACCTCACCATGAATGGCATCTTAAATGCAGGGCCATGCACCTTCCTATTCCATGTTGGATTGGTAAACACGAGGAGTCGAACTTCCAGTGACATTTACTTTCAAATAACAAGCCTGTTTAGAATTGCATTCAGTGGGTATGTCTGTAATGCAGCTGTCGATACTGTTGGGCAGCCTTCGCCAACCTGGCCTTCTCCAGCAGTGCTGGGAATCTGACCCACAGCATTTGTAGCTGCAGAGCCATCGTATCTGGAGGGCACCAGATGGTGGAAGAGGCATTTGGGGACTGTCTTCATTCAAAATTCTTAGAACCGAGTCTCGAGAGACCTGGGAAAGAACTCCAGTGAGCCTCTGGGTAAATTCATAATGTTTTGCAGAAACTTCTATCTTGCTTACAAAAACAATGGAGATAGGACATTCTGAGAACCAGCCAAAACTTCTGAGGCTGTTCCTTTCTCTTGATATTCAAAGAATGTTTTTTTCTGTCTTTAACTTTATGGAGAGCTTCATTTGCTTTTATTTGCCCAAACGAAGACTTTTGGAACCAAACCTCTCTGGCTAATTAGAATCACAAAGAGGCTTCACTGTTTTTGGCTTTTGGCAGGGAGGACCTTCTCCCTCCCCTTCAGTTTCCAAATGTCTCATGGCTGTGCTGCTGTTTGTGGAGCTGGGGAGGACCAGAACTTGCCGTTCCTGAGAAGTAAAGCTACATCTGTCCATCACTCAGCTCCAAAGACAAGATGAAAATGCTATCTAGATATTCTCAGCTGAGTGCCTGGGCCATTGTGTTGACAGTGTGGAAGATTGGGGGCAAGTTAGTGGTGTGGACCCCTTTGCACAGACAAGAAATCTCTTTGCAGAAAGTGGCAATCTGTGTATTTATTTATTTATTCGTCAAGTTTATATGGCCGCCCATCTCACAAACAAGTGACTCTGGGTGGTGTACAACAGAGCTAAAAATAATAAATATACATACAGCAATTATTATTATTATTATTAAAAAAACCTTTAAAACTATAAAAAAGCACAGGCTAAAAGAGAAGAAATATTGGGCAAAGAGCAGTTGTTAATAACAATGGAGCCACCTCACTATTTCACCAGTTCCCTGAGGTCACCAGGCCCGATGGCGCAACCGGGTTTTGAGGGACTTCCAGAAAGTCAGGAGAGATGAAGCCAGCCTCACTTTGGGGCGGGGGCGGGGGATATTCCATAAAGCAGAAAAGGCCTGCCGCCTAGGACCCGTCAAATGTAGCCCCCCAGCCGACAGGACCCGCAGCATGCTCTCTCTGTGGGATCTGGTGGGGTGGGCAGATGTAACTGGGGAGAGGCGGTCCCTCAGTTAACCCGGTCCCATGCCATGTAGGGCTTTAAAGGTCAAAACTAGCATCTTGAATTGGACCTGGAAATAGACTGGTAACCATTTCAGCTCATGGAGCAGACATGTAGCATGTTCTAGAAACACATATAACTGCCTGCGCTGATGCATTTTGCACCAGCTGAAGCTTCCAGGTACCCTTCAAGGGCAGCCCCATATAGAGCGTATTACAGTAGTCCAACTGGGAGGTGATTAGGGCATGAGTGACCATGAGTAGAGCTCCTTGATCTAGGAACGGGCGCAACTGGTGCACAATACGAAGTTGAGCAAAGGCCCTCCTAGTCACGACTGTCACCTGCTCTTTGAGCAGGAGTTGTGAGTCTAGGAGGACCCCCAGATTGCGCATGGGGTCTCTTTGGAGCAGTGCAACCCCATCTAGTACCAAAGCGGCATAGTCCCTGAACTGGGGGGCCCCAGCACCCAGAGCCACTCCATTGTGCCAAAGTTCAGCTGAAGCCTGTTGTCCCCCATCCAGACCCTCATGGCCTCCAGGCACTGGGTTAAGACATTCACAGCATCGCTTAATTCGCTGGGGCAGAGATGTATAATTGGGTATCATTGGGCATGCTGATGATACCTCACCCCATAGCTACGGATGAGCTCACCCAGTGGCCTCATGTAGATGTTAAATAGGAGGGGGGAGAGCACCGAACCCTGCGGCACCCCACATAACAGGGACCAAGGCCGGGATCTCTCCTCCCCAACCATCACCAACTGGAATCGGCCCCAGAGAAGGAGGTGAACCAGCACAACACGGTGCCGCCCACCCCCAATCCTCTGAGCCGATCCAGAAGGATACCATGGTTGATGGTATCGAAAGCCACCGAGGGGTCAAGTAAGGCAAGGATGGATGCACAACTGCCATCCCGCTCACACCAGAGATCATCCAAAAGCGCAACCAATGCTGTTTCTGTACCATACACAAGTCTGAGCCGTAATAGAAAAGGATCCAGATAATCTGCTTCATCCAAGGTCCTCTGAAGCTGCTGCACAACCGCTTTCTCAATCACCTTCCCCCAGAACGGGAGGTTGGATACTGGATGAAAATTGTCTAGTATCATGGGGTCCAGCGATGGCTTCTTGAGGACGGGGTGAACCAAAGACTCCTTAAGAGGTGCAGGAACAACCTCCTCACACAAAGAAGAATTCACCATTGCCAGAACCCACCCACACGACACCCCCACCCCAGGCTGCTTTCACAAGCCAGGAGGGGCATGGATCTAGAGAGCAGGTGGCTGAGCTCACAGTCCTAAGGGCCTGCCCACTTCCTCAGGCCCAACAGGTTCAAACTGTTCCCAGATAACCAGGCAAGACTCCACCCCAGGCATCTCCTCTGGACCTGCAACAAAGCCAGCGTCCAACTGTGAGCAAATTTGAGAGACTTTGTCTGACAGATGCTGAAGAAATTCTTCTGCACGCCCCTGCAAGGGGTTCTCTGAGCCCCCTCTACCCAAGAGGGCACGTGTCACCTGAAACAGGGCTGCAGGATGGCTATCTGCAGATGCAATAAGGGTGGAGAAGTACTGATGCTTCGCTGCCCTTACCACCACAAGATAGGCTGTAACCCCCGTCCAGTTGCTGGCATTCCACCCCTGTCGAATGCCAGCGATCCTCTAGACGTCTCTTCTCTTGTTTCATCTCCCTTAACTCCTCCATGAACTACAGGGAATGATGGGATCCCAAGAGGGGAGAGGTCGCATAGGTGCGATCCGATCCAAAGCCTCAGCCGCCCTCTTAGTCCAAGCGGCGGCCAAGGCTTCGGATAAACTGTGCAGCAGACCAGGGGCGGACTGATCTAATGGGTCCAGCCTCCCTGCAGTGGACAGTGGTGCCAGAGAATCCCATGGAGATCAGGGCATGATCTGACCGTGACAAGGGAGACACCAAGAGCTCCCCCAATTTCAGATCACCTAGCCGCTGCTCCAACAGGATTCCTCCATATATGCATTTAGAAGAAGTTATTTTGTGGATTTGTATCACTCCCTTGTTAATCAAACCATTAAGATAAAGAGGACAATGCCAGCTCCCTAATCCAATACCTGGGAAGGGGAGGGGGCCCGATGGTTGCGTACCAGAAGCAACGTCTGGTGAACATATTCTCAGCAAGGGGCTGCTAATCCGGGTTCCCAGGCTGTTGACCAGGCAGGTCGTCAGAGGGCCTCCAGGTGCTGCCAGCTGGACTCCTGGCCCTCCTTGAGAATATCCTTGGTGGAGGGTCAGTGTCTAAAGTTATGACCAAGTCCCTGACAGCCCCAGAGGTTCGAGTTTATACTCTCTGCCCCTTTGCACCATAAGCAGGTGGCAAAAGCCCCTGGACAGCCTGAACCTCAGTGTAGACCCGAGTCCCGGGAGGAGCTTCAGGGGATCCATCTGCTGCCGTTCTTGGGGTCCCTGGCAAGATGAAGGGACGTGGATCGGTGTATTTTTCTTTCTCTGTAGCTCTCTTCATGTTTGCTCAACAAACTCCTTTTTGGCATTTCACCCTGACTTCAAATCCTAAATAACGTTTTGGGTTCTGATTGGCCACCAGATGCCAAGACAGCCATTTAACTTTTCCAACTTAAATTATGCCTGTCTGCCAGCTTCTTCTGGGCATAATCTGAGGTGTTGGTGTTGCATTTAAGGCCCTAAGAGGCCTGATTATCTAATGGACTCCCTCTGGTGTCACCGATCTGTCTAGCTTCTGAAGATGCGCCCACCCTCAGAGAGCGTCTTTCTCGTGCATCAGGGAGGGCCTTTTCCTTCCCAGGCTCTGCAAGCGTTTAGAAAAACTGTAAAGTTGCAGTCTTTCAGCAGGCTTTTGATAGATTACTGTAATATTTATTTTAGTTATTTAGATTTGTTTTTAACTTGCCATTTTCTGTTTTGGTCTTCAAAAATTTTGTTAGCAGTTTGGGGTGCTTGCCAGAAGAGAAGTTGGAGGTTCTAAGTCAAATCCAAGCAAATATTAAAGATCCTGTTTTATTTTTGTATTAGGATTTTTTAAGGGGTATAAGGGATATTTAAGGGAGGGAGGGAGGGAGGGAGAGAGAGGGATTAAATAAATCGGTGAGACATAAGATTGATAATCTAAGTGGAATATCCAAGTATAGAGAGGCAGAATATCTCTGAATTCCAGACGCTGGGATTAAAGCATCAGGAATATATTTGTTGTTCTGCATGAGCTTCCTTGTGGCAACCAGATGTTCAAGTAGATCACTCCTCCATAGCCTAAGCTCTTCCAGTTGCTTCAGACTATATCTCCCATCATTCTTGATCTAGGGTGGTGCTGTTTGCAGTTAATAGGCGTTGACATCAATAGCATCTGGAGAGACCAAGGTTGGGAAACCTTTCACATTCTGACCCAGCTGGGCAATTCTTACATGCAGATTTACTTTACACTAATTTGATTGAATGGGAGGTGGCGGGGGGAGTGGCAAGAAGCCTATACGTGTCTCTTGACATTAGCTCTGAAATCTTCAAGACTGTTCAGGCTGGTATATGTGAGACCAGGAATATAAGTTTGTTATTTTAGAGTCTTTGAGGCCACTTGGGAAGAGCAGCATCCATTTTAAATAAATACAGGGCAACCGGTAGCCAAGGAAAGACTTCTTGGTTGGCAACTGCTCACTGCTCTTTGGGGAACAGAACGTGTGGTGTGGTTCATGGGCTAAGCCTGGAGCCCAACAGGATGTGGACATAAAGTGAGGTTTATAATCTGGCAATCCAGATGAGAAAATATATTCCAGAGTTAGGTATTGGGAAGCACTGAAGAGTTTGGAAAGATGCTACTTTTTTGCCTGAAACACAGAAAAACCAATATAAAATCCTAAGAAATATGTAGGCATATTTGGATTATTTGCAAATTGCTTGACAGAATTCTGCTGATTTGTTATAATCTGACAGTAGGGAAGACAGGCCTTCTCCAGACAAAACGGGACATACTGGAGATGCCTTTTGCATGTGTCACTCAGTGAGTGCAAATTTGTCAGTCTAAGCTCCTTCCCCAGAGGTCAGGAGAACCATGGGCAGTGTGGGTGTGTGAGTTTGTGTGTGTGTGTGTGTGTGAGAGAGAGAGAGAGAGTGTGTGTGACATCATGGGAGCAGCCCTGTCAGATGCTGCTTCATGATTTGGCTCAACCACCCCAATCCCAGCAGTGAGGGCACGAGGAGGTGCAGTGTTGCAATAGGGCCTCTGCTAACAACGTGTAGCTTTCCAGTATTGCTCACTTCGCAGAAGCACAGAGCAACGGCTAGCACGAGATCATTAATGCAGACAGTGAGTAATGAAAGCAGCCATTTCTTGGAGGAGGTGCCTGCTCTGATTGAACGAGTTCCTGTTCTTGTCGCGACGTTCTGTATTTGGCTTACCCTTACCTGGAGGCATTGGAGATGGGGGTTTCTGCTATGCCTCTGCAGTGGGTGTGACCCAGCCCCATCTCGGGGTGCCTCTGCTCTTGACACTGAGGAGGTGGGAGGGTTCAACAGTGTTGCAGAAGTCTAGGAGAAAGAACTCTACTGCCGAGGATGGGCCACGTGCATATGCTCAAAAAGCCTTTTCTGGTTTAGGAAGTCATCAGGAGTTTGAGAATGAGAACCTGCACAAAAGCAGAATTCCAAAAATATCCTTCTGGCTGATTCGCCTGCCCAAATCACGTTGGTCCTTTACTTTTGGCTCAAGGACGGCAGCACCTGAGAACTGGCTTCCCTGTGGAAGATTCCCCAAGACCTGAAAGGTTTGTCTCTGGGATTCCAACTACACTGAACCATTGAGCCCTGCCTTGAGGCTGTGGTTATCCCCAGATGCACGAGAGACCACAATTATTCACTGAAGCCACTGGGGGTTCAGATTTCTTGGTTCACGGCTTTCTTTTTGGGGTTGTCCTGGTTAATTTGAGAGCCTCCCCATTTGTCCAGTTTGATGACTGCCATGGAAAAATGAGTTGCTTGAGAGGGTATGAACCCCTGAATGTCTGTGCTCCAATTGATGCGTGGGCTCCTACGATGCTATGTTGCATTTCTTCCTTAACGGATATGTTAGGGTCCTAATGCACATTTATGGTGATCTCATAACCAAGGCATTCTGTACAATTTGGCAACTTTAATTTATTGCTTTTGTCACAGGCTCAAATCTGATTTGTTGTACTTGAGATTTTTTAAAAAGTTTGCTTTGAAAATTGCATGCATTTTGGTGCACTTATTTTAAAGGCATTGTTCTTGACAATTTTGTCAACTGTATATAGCTTTTGCAAATCTTTTCTTCTAATGTAATTCATTTTTGTATATTATTCATGAATATATGCACTTTTTGTGTGGACTCTTCTTTAATATGCATTTTAAAGGTGCATTACAAATTTTGGAGAACACCACGTTTTGACTGAGAACTAAGTTTCAGTTTGTGTGCTAGTTTTTTTAAAAATGTGAAATTAAATGTTTGCTTTTGGTCTCCCATCATTAACCTGCAATGAGGACCAATATATTTTGTGGTTGCTGTCCATCAAGACTTGCCATCAGCCTCCAGGACAAAGCCAGATTTAACAGTTAGACTAGGTTTCTGGATTAATTTAGGAGTCTGCTTAAGATCTGAGATAACCTGCCTAGATCTGTTTGCTTGGCCGGGGCCTAGCTGCTTGGAATCAAGACCATGAATGGCAGAAGACAATGGCCATCCTTGGGTTTTGCTGGCCATCCTCCCTCCCAGGACGCTGAGAATGGCTCTGATCTGGCCAAGTGATCATGTGTTCTCACCCAGGTAGAAATCAGGGCTTGAGGCCATCTCTCCCTGCTCAGGGAATGTCAGAAGAGGCTGGTGGGACTTTTTCCTCTCTGTTTGTTGAGGGCTCTTTCTGTCCTCTTCTGTGAGGCACAGAAGAGAGAGTGCTTTCTTATCTCCACGGAATACTCCCTTGGGTGACAGCCCTGGCCCAGCTTCTTTAGGCTTGGAAGCTAAGCAGTCAGATCTTCTGGGCACTTCACAAATTAATCCCCTGTCTGTAGAGTAGATTAGGAAGCTGAAAAAAACCCATCTCAGAAGAAGGCAGTGGCAACTCACTTCCATATTGTTTAAAGAAAACTGCATGGAGGTTTCAGTGAGGTCACCAGGAGCTGAGCTTGCCTCAAGGCAGGCCTTAATACATGGCACAGTGGTTGGGTTTATAAAGCATATTACAATTTAAACCTGGCTTAAGAAAACATAAACTAGGTTTAAACTGTAATGTGTTTTATAAACCCTGCCACTGCACCATGTATTAATAATGTATTAATTATTGTGTTCGTATCGCATGCTCTGCCTAAACTAATAAGCCACATTCTGATTTAAGATGTTGGCCTGGCTTAGTAACACACTGAACCACAAATTGCTGAACCCCATTTAATCTAGATAATGCGCTGTTATGAAACCAGGATCTCTGTTTTGATTAGATGTAAATGAGGTGCTGGTATCTCTGCATTTGGGGAGGGGAGAGATTTGGCTCACTTCTCACTTTAATGAATAGCTCCCAATTTGCACTTCCTGAATCGATGCGTAAACTAAGCTTTGATATTTACATTTCTCCAAATATTGTGATACAATTCTCCAATAAAACATTGTGAACAAAAATATGTGCATATGAGAAACTCATGCAAAAACATTGAATATATTCATGAAATAATATGTAATTAAGCATTATTGCTTCCAAAAGAGGTTACACGTTGAGTAAAGGCACGTATACCTTATGAAGAATCCTCATAAAGCGTATACTTGGTTTAAAAACATGCAACCTGAATCTACTTCAGCATAGGAAAAAAATGAGGAACTTGAGAGAAATGTAAGTGCTTGCATTTGCTTTATCCTGTCTTTGTGAGAGATGATGTTTGATGGTTTCTTTCCCCCAGCTCAAAAAGAGCTGTGATGCACGTCTTGCAGTCCGGTGCATGTGTAACTCACGTGTATTGCAGAGACAGGGCTGTGCTCCTGACCTGCTTTGACCTTGTCCTTCAGCTTCCTGCCCCTCTGACTTCCTAGGATGTGCATGGATGTGCTCTTTGCGTTGATCTGGACCTGGGATGTTGGTTGCCTGGTTCATGTGGGATCCCATCATGTCAGCAGCTGCTTTGAGTAGCTGTTCAGTTCAGCTCTTCATTAGAGGTCAGAGGACACTGCAAGTGCAAGTGCATGACCCAAGCCACACCAAAAATGTAACCCCCCTCTCCCCTTTGCACCTTCAGAATCCATGGATTTCCATCAAATCCAGCTGTGGAATGAATTATTCCTCTCTCCGTAGACCAGTGTTCTGTCTCTGACTTGCTGGCTGAACAGACAGTCAGTCAACGATTGGGAAGAAGGAAGTTTACCGGACTCAGTGAGTGCAGGCCAAGAATGACAGCAATGGGGGGAGATAAACAAGGAGGAGGAAAAGGAAACCAGACGCAAGGCCGAGGCTTCTGGGGAGTAGACCTCTAAGTCAGCAGGGGCAGGTGCCCTGAAGAGTGTACCTTCCTGGATTAGGTGTTCTGATAACAGAGATTACGGCTGCAACCTTGATCGCCGGTATTTGATCGTTAAGATTTCCATGGGATTTCTTGAGTTGCTCGACATGAATAGAATTGTGTTACAAGAATGCAATCGAATAAAAACTCATTGAGTTCAGTCAGATTTCTCACAAAGAAAGTTTGTATGAAACTGTATCTTCCTTGTGCAATCTAATCAGGTCTTGATCAGATTGCACAGTGAAGATACTGTTTTATACAAACTTTCTTGACAGTAAATCCTTTGGAACTTACAGGATTTACAAATATAAATTCTGTGAGAGCATGTACAGAAGGTTCTTTTTATCATTTCAACTGAAATTGAAAAGAGATGTAAGTGAAATTATTTCCATGCCTTCTTTTCCAGATTGAGCATGGTTAAGTTTTGTTTTATGTTGAGAGAAATACTGTATCTGAGAAGTTCCAGTTAGACCTGAGGATAAAACCAGATTTTTATTGTGTTGATGGTTAAGACATCACAGGAAAAATTTTCAAGACAGAGTGTGTTATTCTCCCCACCACCACCAAGAAATGACATTTTTGTGGCAAGACGTAGAGCAACAAAATATGGCTCAATAATTGGAAACAGCTCTCCCTTGAATAAGTCAGTGGCTGGCCTTCTCCAAAAAAAAAGGCAGGAGCCGAGAGAGGAATGTGCATGACCAGAGACCAGGAGAACTACAGTTAATAAAACCTAAGTATTCAAGTCCATCCTGTTCGGTTAAAAAGTGGCAATAATATCGCCCTCTGGTTTTACTTACATCCTGATTTTCTAACGCATCTGCACCAGTCAGCAGAGGCGTAAATATTACTTTGGATCTGGGCCTTGGTCTGAATTTGGTACCTCTGACTAGATCCAGCTTCAGCTGGGGTGTTTTCTGAAGTGCCGAACCAAGCTTGAATCAAATCGTGCAGTTTGGAAACATTGGCTGGCCCTGACTCCCAAGGCCCCCAGTTGCTAGTGGCCATTTTAATCCTCCAGTTGCTTTCAGAGTAGTTCATGGCAGGTTAGAAGCTGAGGAGAACATCTTCTGCGGAATCAGGGCTTTTGGCCTTCCAGTTCAGTTTTGTCTATAGTAAGGATTCTCCACGGAGGGAGGGAGGGAGGGATGGATGGACGGGCGGGCGGGCGGGCAGGTAGGTAGGTGGGCAGGTAGGTAGGTAGGTAGGTAAGCAGGGTTGTCAGTGTCTCTGTTTAGCTTGTTCTGTTCAGGAGAAGTTGTCCTGCTGAGTTCAGAAGACATCAGCAAGGTGTGGCCACCTAAAGATAAGACAGAGATGAGGAAAGAGTCATAGGCACATACTCAGCTTAAACAACATTGCATTGTATGGAGTTCATCTCAGACTTCCAGGAGAAGCAGGAATTGAACTTGGACCTTCAGCAAGGAAAGTTGCCCTTAACTGTAAGACTTGGGGGTGGGGTGGGGGAGGTGAGGGCTCAAAGCACGGAAACTAGTGAAATCCAACCTCTTGGTGAAGTTAAGATTTGAATCCGCACTTCTTAGAATAGTTTTCCAGTTGGCTTTCAAGAAACGCACCCAAGACAAGAGGGGGATGTAATTTTGCTGTGGCCACACAACCCTTGAGATCTTACGGCAGTTTTTCTTCCGAGAAGAAGAAAGCAAAAGAGGGAAGTGCACTTACTCCTGAGCGCTGGGACTCTGAAAAGGGAAAGGCAAAAGACCAGTAAGGGTGAATTTGTCACCATGGCAGGCAAACGGGGGAGCAACCTGGCAGGAAAGTCTAGCGCTGGTGGTAGGACGGACAGTTCATTATATTTTTGCTGGAACACCTTCACTGAATGCTGGGAATTCAAGCCTCCCCCCCCACCAAGTGAGATCGCCGGGCGGATGCAGTCACCCCCATTTTCAACAGGCCAGCAAGGAAGGCTTGCTCAGAGAATGGCTCTTTCCGCCCAAAAATGGGGAAGGGAAGAGCCGGTGCAGGAGAGGAGCCCAGCGGGGCCTTCTGTCAACATGCGATGCAAGAGCTGTCCAAGAAATATCTTTAAAAATAGGGCACCCGTTAGATTTGTCTGAGCTGCAGGATTCTCAAATGTCGCTGTAGCTGCATTTGGTTTTTATGCAAAGTACATCTGGCAACCATTTTAGAAAACCTGAGTCAGCAGCCTTCAGGAGGGCTCAGCACTGGCACAGTCGCACCCACAGTTTGATCGGTTTTGCGGGTTACTGAAGGCTCTGTTGTAAATTAAGCTTTCTGATTTCCTTCCTAAGAGGGTTGTTTTGGGTGTCTCTAACAAATGGCCAGCCACCCAGGGAAAGGGAGCTGGCTGGAAACAGCTGACTTGGGACTGACTTGGCCGGCTCAGCTGAGGACAGAACCGGGTGTCTTCCAGGTGGCAGGGAGGGCTGTTGTGGTTGCGTCTTCATCCTGTCCAGCGTGAAAAATAGCAAGAGCCTTCCAAATCTGGTTTGGTTTCTCTAAAAGTTATGTTTTTCAGCCTGAGAAACAGGAAGCGGGGACGTCTGTATCATTTTGACTCGTGCTTCCCCTCCATGACCAGGAGAAATATTTTGGGGCGACATCACACTGTGCACCTGACACGAACTCTCTTCCGCGCAGTCCTGGGCACGTGTGAACAGCCTTGGCCCGTGTGGAGCTGGGTCGATCCCACCCACGGCTGGGATGATTCTGAGTTGTTTGTGGGGTCGCAGCATTTCTATAGCGATGGGGATGAAGCCTGGCATGGCACGCTGCGTAAAAAAAGACCTCTCCAGACTTTTCTGAATGAGGTGGGAAGGAGCCCACCTGCTCCTGTTAGCTACTTTCCCACCCTTGTGCACTGCCCCTCCCTTCTCCCAAATGTTCCTGCTGGGGGGCAGGGACAACAGAGGCCCTGCTCAGAAGGGACCAGGCCCAGGATTTGGCCACCAAGGGCGGTGCTTTAGAGCAGAGGACAGAACCGCCCACCTAGGCAATGTTCCATGCGAAGTTTGGCCAGGGAGAAAGCAGTGACCTGGCTGCAAATCTCAGAAAAGTCTTTTTGAGCCTGCTTGGCCCGTGGTCCTGGCCACGACCCTCCTCGGCACCATCCCTGAGCTCTGGCCCCAGGACGACTGAACCGGCAAGACCAAAGGCGAGCAGGCCTTCCAGAAGGAGGCGTTTTCCCTGCATCGGCCTCCAGAGCAGGAAGGTCTTCCTCGCATTCAACATTTCTGCTGTGGAGGATAGCTTGTGTGGCCTGGTGGTCCCTTGAAGACCCTTGGGGGACTCTTCCCTTTGTGCTGTAAAGAGAGGCAGCAGAAGAACCACACCTCCCTCCAGTGGCGGACAGGAGAGGCATTGGAGTAGCCTTAACCAACATGGATCTTGGCCTCCTCATCCTCCTGTCTCCGTCTGCTGGCCTGCCTCCTTGCGTTCTCTCTTCCTAATGGTCAGATAGGATGGACCATCTCCATCCTCTTAGCGCCTTCTCTTCCCTCAGTTGCTCCTCTCACCAGAAGGGCATCTTCCTCCACAGCAAGCAGGATATTTGGAGTGCGAGGGCAGCAAATATTCTTACTGCTCGATGAAAAACATAACCTCCTGTCCTGGGCTCATGCTGGCTTCTCTTTAAGCTGGTTTAGGAAAAACTGGACTGAGACCGTTTGGCAACAGCTCACGAGGTATTCAGACTGGACTGCCGGCTACCATGTTTCCCCATCAGACCCTTCCCCGGCGGGCGTGCCCTTCCACCTTTCCGTGGCAGGAAAGGGATTGCCAAGGGCTTCCCTTCTTGTGGGTGGCACCTGTGTGTACCCAATGTTAAACTGAACGCATACAGACCGGGGGAAAGCGTTATAATCCACATACATGCAAGCAGGTCAAAAGAAACAACATTTCTTTCTTATTATCCCTGTTCCTTTAATGTCCTTCAGACCTGTGCTTGCTGTGAGTGGTACAATAGCCCAGGAGCTGTAACTCTGGCCGGGGAAAAGAAGGCTGCTTGCAGAAATAGCTTCACTGTTATTTTTTTTCTTTCCCTGAGTTCCCTCCTTTTCCCCATACTTGGCTCTTCACCCTTGCATCGTTGTGCTCACCATCTTTATCTTTCATTTATGCCTCTGTCATTTCTTTGATGGATTGTTGTGACCCTCACGGAGTCATTTGAGAGTCGGGCAGCATCCAAGTTTAATAAATTATTATTATTATTTAAAAAGATATTCCTGTAGTATATTGGTTCCCCATTTCCCCAGTCAACTGAGGTAGAAGGTTTCACCCTCAGCTGCCAGACTTATCACCCAAAGCCGCAGGTCAGACATTGGTCACGGGTACATCATGACAGCAATTGTGTGATGACATCAGCCACCCAGGCCATCGTTTTGGCATCGGCGCATTTTCTCTGGGTGCTGCTGAATCGCAGAGCCGGAAGGAACTTCGTGGCCGGCCCCTGCCCGGTGCAGGCAGGTGGATTAAAGCCTCCTCCGCAGATGGCCACCTGGCCTCCCCTTGAACGCCCCAGCGGAGTGGACCCCTCCGCTTTTCCTGGTCATTGATTCCACTGTCGGTCAGCTCTTTTCATCAGGAAACTTTTCTTCTTTTTTTGCCAACATTCATTGCCTTTCTGTAACTCAGATCCATTATTTATTATTCTACGTCCTGCATGCTGGACTGATTAAAGAACGCATCTTGGCCTTTCTTTGTGGGATATCCTTTTATGTATTTGAAGAGGGCCTTCAGTCTTTCCTTCTTGCCCAGCTCCTTCAAACTCTCTTCACAGGATTTTATCCTGATCAGCCTCTTTGCCCTCCTCTAAACCTGCCTGAGTTTGTCTGGATTCTTCCTGAAACCAGAGTGCTAGAGGTGGGGGTCTGACAAA
This sequence comes from Python bivittatus, assembly GCF_059951505.1. Taxonomy (NCBI): domain Eukaryota; kingdom Metazoa; phylum Chordata; class Lepidosauria; order Squamata; family Pythonidae; genus Python; species Python bivittatus. The sequence continues at coordinate 10,915,728 of NW_028277076.1, read as the reverse complement.
TGCAGAATGAAGTGAAACTCTTATTTTCCACGATTTCATTGAGTGACACAGCCTTTCTTTTGCTTGTTGTTGTTATACAAATCACATACCTGATTTACATGCAGCTGCAATCAACCACTCTTCCATGATAATATACTTTTCACAAGTACTATGACAAGCCAGGTATCTATGCATTTGATCTCTGTTCTAAATAAAGAACTCTACAGCTGCCTCTGTTAGATTTTGCTCTGTTATTTTTGGCCCATTTCTTCCTCTGTCATGATTGTTTTGAAGTTTAGTCTTCTGTGTAATGAACAATCACACTCACTTTTCTGTCACCTCCAAGTTTGATAAGCATACCCTCCATCTCTTTCTCCATCATTCATCAAATGTAAATCATCCCAGGGCAATCCTGGAGGACCCTGCGTGATACTCTGATGAGGAGAAGCGGAAGCACACGTGATAGGAATTCGTTGTTCTTCAGAGAAATCTTCTCCTGCTAAGCAAGAAAGACTAAGCAGCTTGCAGAGGATAGGAGATCATTATAACATCAAGATAAATTAAATGCAATTTCTAGAAGGTTTTAAGTAGCAAAAGATAACCATTTCTGTTCTCACCTTTACGAAATTCTATAGATCGTTACACTACAAGTCCCATTGGCCCCAGCCAGCATGGGATTTCAGAAGTTGGGATCAGGCTATCCAAGATCCTTCTTTAAGTAGACAATATTGAGTGAAATAATTTTGGACCACGGGATTCTTTGTGAGGCTTCTTAGGTACAAATGGAATCTCCAGAGATCCTTCTGAATCTCATATTGGAGGAACAAGCGAGAGGTTTATGCTCGTGCTTTATGACCATGCTGTGCGCTTCTTGGAAACTTCCGGGTAATTCTTGTGGCAACATTTGTGGCCCTCTAGAGAAGTTTGCATTGCAAGTGCCTCGTCCCCTTTGACACCCACCTTCACTCTTGGTTCCAGGGCTTAATTTAAATATGGCTCTAGGTCTCCTTGGCTGGTCATTCCTCCTCCCTCACCTCCAGTTGTTTCTGCTGGAATTGCGTAATGTGTCTTGCCAGGAAGCATTCTGTGGATGTTCAGTGGGAGTTCTTTCTTGTTCTCCTTGCTTGGAAGGTGCAAGGATGAGAGATGCTCTCCTAAGGATGCCTGATTCTTCTACTCAGAGGCAAATGAACAGGGCAGAAATGTTGCTTCTGAGACAGAATAGGAAGGAATCCAGTGGTATCCTCCTGAAGAATGGCTATACATCCTGATACCTAAATCCTTCCGGTTAGGAGAGTAGACTCTGCAGCAAATCTTTGTGGCTGTGTTGTGAGTGGGTGGATGGGACAGAACTGAATCAGTTTTTCCATTTTAGTGAACAGCTGGTGACAGCAGTGGGATGAACACAGCCAGGTAGTTTGCATCTGCTTAATGTCAGTCAACACAGGATGAAGTCAGGCTTGTGGAAACCTCTGCTACAAATCATCTCCAAAAGGCCTGGGAACCTGGAGGATGAGAGGAAGGGAAGAAAGGCCACGTGTCGATTCTCATCTCCTGCTTAGTCTCCCCCAGGCTGAAAAGCAGCTGGCTACATGTAATCTCCCCCCGAGTCACCGAGCAGCCAGGCCTGTTTTCGTGGATGAGCAGCCTACAGTGCTCTGACATTGTTTTGGCTAAATAATTGGCCTAGTTGCAGGAACATCTCAGACCTTTGGATCTGGCTGGGTTGGACTGGACTGCTTGCAAAAGACCTTCTTGTGAATGGCACTCTATCAGGGTGCACTGAGAGGTGAAATCAGCAGGGATCAATTAAGTCTGTGGATGCGCTCAGATTCACTGTAGTAAGACCAGGTTTTAAATTCTGGGCATCATTAATAGCAGTTGGGAGGAAGGAAAATCCGATCTCTTCAAGTGCACTTCACTGGCATTCTCTTTTGGAAGGAATGGGAGCCCCACACGAGCATTGTATATGTTTCTCCAACCATGTCAGTAGAGGGACAATAGACCAAAATTGTGATCCTGCTGAGGAGAAAGCAGCTAAGGGTCAGGAATCCGAATCATCAAGATGGCGGCCAGGGCCAGATGCATCTTGCTGAAGAACACCAGATGTGCCTCTATTTGCAGATCCAGGAAGGATTAATTATATCCTAAGTCAAATCTCACAGGTTTGTTATTCTTGGATGTATAGCGAGCTTTGACTTTGATATAGCACACTTTAATAATTCAACCAAGATTGTTTATGAGTCAGTTTATATTTTTGGCACATTTGTGGTTGGCATTCACACTCAGTCCACAGAACCATTTTTCATTAACTGTTTGGTTACTCTAGTTCTTGGCCTGGAAGTGCACCATGAGTCTTGTTGTGACAAGCAAGCAGTTCTGTGTCTGCTGCTTGATCTGCATTCCTTGAGTCTTAATAAGTAAGAAGCAGAGGTAAGAAGATGCGTTTGGAGAAGGAGACACCTTGAGGGACAGGTTAGAAAAGGACTAATCATATGAGGAGGGCTTTAGCAATGGTAACTCATGCCCTTTTCAACTGACCTGGGCTGCACTGGCCACCCAGTGGCCTTCAGGTCCGATTCAAGGTGCTGGTTATTGTCTCTCAAGGCCTTTGGGTCTCAGGTCCATGATAACCGGGACTGCCTGCTCCAGGTAGAATCTGCCCACCTGATGCCTGCAGACGGGGGGGGGGGGTGCTGTAGGTTCCACCCCCACCCCCACCCCCACCCCCACCCCCACCCCTTGCCATGAGAGGATAAAGGGGTGTGAATCTGGAAGCAGGATTTCTGGGCTGTAGCTTGCGCCTTAGGATTGCAGTGCTATTTTCATTCCAAAAAATGATAAAAACGGGGCTTTTCCAAGAGAACTTCTGGATAGGTCTGGTGGCAATTGGTGAATTAAGGAGTTGTACTCACTGGTGAGGATTGCAAAGGATCCACTTTCTGTTTTTATGCTGTGAATTCATTTTGTTGTAAGTCACCCAGAGTTATTTTATGAGATGTCATACAAATACAGTCAAATAAATAAATACATTCCCAAAGACACTTGGATGTTGCACATGGACAGGAAAATCAAGGAAGCTGCCAAATTCAGATGGCAAAAAGCAAGCAGATGAGGATTTATTATAGTTCTGCCCAGGGCCATTAGGAAGTGGTGTCTGCTACCTTCTCATCTCATAAACGTAGTCTTGACCATTCGCTAGGAGTCAAGGACGTGTTTTGTTTTGAGCATCTTAACCGCAACATATTTTGCCAGCCTGATTTCCTTCCCAACCCCTTCTAAGGGCCTTGGCATGTTTTAAGGCTGGATGTGTTCCCACAGTCTCAAACTGCATATGGAGAAGAGAGAGACTTTGGGACTGGGGTAGATCGCCCTTATTTTAAACAAATCAACAATTAAATAAATAAATAGCTACCACCCCCATTCTGTTCCACTCTTTGTTTTCTGCTCTGCAAGCTGCATTGTTCAGAAACTTTATTTAAAACCTTTTATCAATAAAACTACCAAAATTTGTAACTTTCATTTCATGAATATTCATAGGATCTGCTGGTTCCTCACTCCGAAGACAGCAAAATAGCTGGTTCATGCTCTGATCATCTCACATCTGAATTCTTTCAATAGCTGGTTGCCAATAACTTTATCCATCTACTGATCTGAGTCAAAAACATGCTGTTCACACTGTTCTAGGCCTCCCCCAAACTACCCCTTCCCTTTCTCACCAGTTTTCTACACTGGTTGGGTATTCACTAAAAGTGCCAGCTTATGTTGCTGGTATAAACGTGTGGCATTCTATGCTAATTATTTGAAATACCTGCTTGTAACTAATGTGCTGGGCACCCAACTTAATGGTTTAATCTGGGCTGACTGATACCACCTTGTATGGAAGCAGCCACGTCACGCTTGAGAGCCTTTTCCCATCGAGTGTCAATCCTCTGGAACCAACTTCCACCAGAATTACTCCTGCAGTCTGATCTCTCAGGGTGTGCTAAAGAGATGCTAAAAGCATTTCTCTTTTATGGGCCTTTGAAGTCGGTCTAAGCATGAGCTTATTGTTGCTCAGATATAGGCCTCAGTGCCTGTAGGCACTTTGGGCCATTTTGGTCTTTGAGGATCCATTTGTTAAGAAGTGACCTCCAAGTGGAATGTGGTGGGTTCTTGTGCCAAACAGTACAACAGTTTTATCACCACATCACATGAGAAAGCCCAGAGTCATTGGGAGTCAGGCGGCATACAAATTAAATAAATTATTTATTTAATATCTTGCTGTTTGTTTATTTATTTATATTTCAAATTTAGTCATTGCTGATCTCACTCAACAACGACTCTCTGTTACTTCTCTCTTTCCCACACCTTTCCTCAGTTGATTGCCCAAGGCGTTTTTGCACTACTATAGGTGAATGGCGGTTGGCATGGTTTCTCTCTTAAGATTTCATTGCACTGTGGTAGAAGAAGTGAAAAGAACTGTTTAATTCCAAGGCACACATGTTCATTCTATGTCTTTGTTTACTGTGGCCTATAATTGTGTAACTGTACTTCCTGTCTAGCTGCCTTTAGGGTTGAAATGCTTCTTTTGCTCACTGGACTACTTTTTCTAAAGGATCTCCCACTGACTGAAGTTTAGCTTTCCCTCTCCCTGACCCACCCATGTCTGGGTATTCTCCGAGTTACTGAAGAAGGAAAGAGAGACAAGAGGTGGCCCTCGTGCTCACATCAAGGGGCAACCATCCACGTTGGCTGAGGGTTCTTCTCTTGCTAGCATATGCAATTGGTTTTGTCCACAGATTTAAAGGCAGAAGTGCTACATCTTCTTTGAGTTAAGATAGGATTTAATCATTGCTTATCAGACCTAACAGTGCAAAATGATCTCTGCCAGGAACATCTGCATAAAAAAGAACACACTACCAAGTACGTTCAAGCACATTCATTTGCACATGTGCTTGTATACTGGATCAGGGTGCTTTCTTTAATCCACTTTGTAATCCACTTTCATTCCTAAGGAGGGAGCTGAATCCAGTGGCACATTAGACCCCTCCACACTTAGCAAAGCTTCAGAAAGAATCCAACATCTTCCCCAAAGGCAAAATGGAAACAGTCAGTTAAACAGGGATGGGTCCTAAGATAACGAGGAATCCTAACAAGAGCCAGGTTAACAACAGCAACAGCTATTATGCCCAATATATCTACTCTGTGACGAGTGAATATGTTGGCCTGGTTCACGGGAAATGCTGAGGCCATGGGTGGGTTCTTCCCAGCCCACCAGCCCACCAGCCCACCCAGACCTGGTTCACACTGTACTCGCCATGTCATGAATCTCTCCATTCTCTGCCCCCATATCAGGATGATCAAGGTTTGAGTGCTGTCTGCATTTTTAATAAAAAATGTTGATTGGGCCCCTTCCACAATTGTGGGTGACCCTGCGCTCTGCTGCTATGTTTATGTACTTATCGCTTCAAACGTTGAAGAAAATGGAGACATACTTTATGCTTAAATTCATATGTATTTCAGAACACAATATATCAAACAATTTCTATTTCAATGTTAAACTGGTAGAAGTGTGTACTTTTAAAAAATGTATTAAAATTAATGCAAGTTTCTCTTGAATTTTTTCAAATGAAATAATTTGCACAGGACAGAAAGCAATTGTAAATGAACTTGCATGAAACTGATCTGGGTGGATGATTGGCTAGAGCATCAATAGGTATCATGCATTTCACCCATGCGTGTGTTGGACGGAGAAAAGATAAGAATTAAATGAACTGAAGCTGCCACAAACTGTAAAAAATGTGGGAGTGAAAAAAAAATACAATAGCATAGAAAAATGCAGAGTTCCCAGTCTGAAGGTAAATTTCCACTTTATTTGGCTGACAGCGTAAATGGGCCTTTCCAAAGTGGCGTGATCTCTACATTTTGGATTATAATTTCCAAAATTCCTATCTGGATGCTGTGCTGAAGTCCCAACAGAAGGAGGATTCCAGATAGGAAAAAAACATCCACAATTCTCAGCATAGTGAACGAAGTACATGTGTACATTTACATATCTTGACACACTGCATTTGACAGAAGGCCAAGAATTCAGTCTGAAGATAGATGCATAAACCTTAACATCATTATGACTTCTAAGGTTAGGAATGAGGAATATAGGTCATGTGCTATATCTCTGTTTCTGCAAAAATAAAACAGCTGTTTTGTAACTGCACGGCCTCATGTACAAACCCATCTCTCCAAGCAACTCATGGCAGAATCCTGGTGTGCAGCACAACGAAATTGGAGGTCCCAGGGAAGGTGGGGTGGGGAATAAGCTGCAGGCCAGAAGTTTCTCTGTGTTGGGAAATTGCCCAAGAGGAGAGCCGGAGCGAGAGTGTTGAATGGTCCAGGGCACCAGGGAGTCCACAGGGTCTCAGTTTGGGACATTTGGGATTTGGGGCATTTAAATGTTTTTAATTTATATTTTCTTATTTTTAAAAAATGTTTATATGATTTATTATGACCTTGCACAAGATGACCTGGTGCCTGAAAAGTCTGCTGATCCTGGGAATAATGTGGTGTCTCTTCTTGCAAAGCTGGAAGGCAAATGCTATTTGCTTCTCTGCTTTGGTCATTTCTTTATTTGTTAAACTTAAAATGTCATTGAGCCCTAAGATTTATAACAGGCCATCGACAGCTTCCAGTAACTACTTCGAGAAGGGCTTTGCAGCTGGGCTAAGGGACTAGGAGGGCTGTATTTGCACAACATATTAAGCTTGTTAATTTTAGTTCTGATGAGATCTTTTGTGTCTTAAGTGCAAAGCCAGTCCATTGGGCTGGCTTTTAGTTCAGTGTATTATGCCTGCTCTTGTAACGAGTGACACAAAGCATTAATTTTTTTGTTCCCTAATATAACTGGTACCCCATTTTAGAAAACATTGGGATAAAGACTGATATTATATCAAAAAAGTACAAAATGTTATTCTCTGCAGAATGATAACATTTGCACTGTAATCTTCTGGAGAGAAAACCAGTCGAGCACCTTGGGTCAAGGATTTCATTATGGATTTAATTTAGCAGTTTCTCCATCAATATAATTTCATAAATTTGTAGAGTCCTAGATTTGGAAGGTGCCCTTGAGACCATGGGACCAACTGCCTGCTCTGTGTAGGAATCCAAATTCATTTCTTCCTGAGGGATAGTGGTCTCATCTCCCTTCAGCACATCTAGTAAGGAGAGTCCCCACCTCTGGGGGACATTGGCTCCGCTCCACTCTCCAACTTTAGCACTTTTTTCCTAACACTCGGTTGGAATCTACCTTCTGTCCATTTATAGCATCAATTCATGCCCGCTACCTTCTTCTACATGACACCCTTTCAGATGGTGACGATGGTGAGGTTGGCTCGCAGTGCCATCGTCTCCCTGCTCTGTCTTCCCCCTTCGGAGCTCAACAGTTCCAGCTGCTGCAATTAGTTTCTAGTCCTCAGATCTCCCTTGTCTGACTCTTTAAGTCTGATGCCTGGAATTGGGCACAATCAAGCGGAATAACTACTTCCCTTTGTTTGGAAACAATAATTCTATTGATGGAGTCTAAAATTGCTTTTTTGCAGCCACATTACAATGGTGAGTCACGTTCAGTTTGAAAGCAGCTGTTAGTCCAATAACTTCTTTAGAAGTTCTAATCCCAAGCCAAGCACTCCCTCCCCCATCGGTATCTGCACATTTGACTTTGAAGAATTCTGCATGTGTCTTTATACATTTATAAATCTGAAACTTTGACCCTGTCTCTCCACTCTGAGGTGAACCGGAGCGGAGCCAATATCTGGCTCTGTTTGAACCTTCATTTGAGGATCCGCTTTCACGGCCTCTCCTGTGGAAATGTTCTCTCTGGAGAGAAAGAAAATGTTCCAGGGCTGTCTTCTCATTCTCTTTCTCTTCCATTCAAATCCGCCTCTTGCTCAATAAGCCAGAAATGTTTATTTCACTGTTTCATGCTGTGCCAAATATTACCATCCCCCCCCTTTTAACATATTTCCTCCTTTTCTTTTTGCTGTTGGCATACGCATAGCCTGTTGAGCACAGCGGCAGCAGCTGGGCATGAATTTCCTCCAACGGAGTGATCTCCAGATATGGCAGACTTCAGCTCCCATAGTTGCCAGTAGGCACAGCCAACGGTGGGCTGCCTTCTTTTATTCTGGCAACCTCTGGACCCTTCAGTCACCCATCCATAAGAGTGAGGTATGGAATAGTTTCTGGGAAAGCCAAATGCACATTTCACTATTATCTAGGGAATTTTCTGTGCACAGTTTATTGGTTACGTGTAGAGTTAGATTGAGCAGTCGGGTCAGAAGGAAGGCTAGGGAATCCTTTGTTGTTGTTGTTGTTGTTGTTGTTGCAGAAAAAGGTAGAGTGGCCCTACCAGACAGTTGACAGTATGGCTGGAGGGATATTACTGAATTATACCCAGGGAAGTGACGTTAGAAGTTTAATTCAGACAAAGGGCTGAAATATCAACAAGTATGAACTGGGGTCATGTCGGTTGTGGTGGAGTTGTGTGGAAAGTTGGTTGGTGATTATTGTCTGCCACAGGCCGGCGAGGAGCGATAACGGAAGAGCCGGGGTACTGGTTTCCAGTGGGCGCTTGGAGCACGAGTCCCTTTGCACTGACGTGCAGCAAAGGAATGAATACAAGTCAAAACGCACGACTGATTTGACAGCTCCTAATGACAGATTGAGAGAGCCGATGAAGGCTGGTGAGAGGTTCTGAATGGGAGGCAGGCCGTTTGTGGTAGCATCAGGAGAGAAAATGGACAGCAAGAGAAAGGAAGAAGGGAAAGAAATGGATCTGAACAAAGAATGACCACAGAAAGAGAATGAAAAAGTGTAAGAAGGCAATCTCCCAGTGGAATGAATGGAAATTGTATGGAAAAGGATACGGAACCTGCTGGGAAAACACTGGAAAAAATATTGTGCAATTACGCTAATGAGAAAGTTGAAAAAGGATGCTTGGTGGAATGATGAGTGACAGAGGCTGTGGATGAGAGATGACGACGGCATCAAGCGTGGAAAGAAAGAAAGAAAGAAAGAAAGAAAGAAAGAAAGAAAGAAAGAAAGAAAGAAAGAAAGAAAGAAAGAAATGAGAATGTTGCAAATGGTCCCACTGCAACAGGGGAGGTGCCAAGAGATCCACGTCGTTCGCTTATGGAGTGGCTGTGTGGCTTGTTTAGTGTAGGTGTGAAGACTGGTGGTCAGAATAGTGCTGTGGCTGCTTCGGGCAAGAGGAAAGATAGCAAGAATGAACGCAAAAGCCACAGAGGGATTAGTTTGCTAAGTGAGCAAAATCTGGGAAGCTCTTGTGCAGCTTTACTTCCTGCAGAGAAAGTGCATGCGAGATTTTTCCTCTTCAGCAAGTCATTGAGAAGTGTGTGAATGGGAGAGAGATAATTGGTTGCACGCTGGCTGATCTAGAGAAACGGTATGAAAAAGTGAATAGGCCTAAAGATAAAATGCTTTGCACGAATACAGTATGGAGTTGTTGAAGGCAGGAAACAGGAAATAAACCATGCATGAAAATAAACGGAATACTTAGCTAATGGTTCACTACCAAAGAGGGGGTGAGGGTAGGATCAAATGCCCCTCTGAGGCATGTAACGCATTGTGGATGCAAGCATCAGGAGTGCTTATGGTGACATCTGAGGTCGCTGGTCAGGGCTGTGCCGTAGTGCAACGACACAAGTGCCTTGCCTGATGCCCCAAAGAACGTTGATCTGAAAACCAACATATCAGGACAAACGGTTTACATCTGAGAGGGAAAATTGAACAATGTTATACATACAGTAAGTGGGTGAAAAACTAGAGCAAATAGATGAATTGTGTACCTTGATCGAATATTTACTACAGACGGAAAAACGGGTGGGGAAATTTTAAAGCACTCAAATAATTGGGCAGTATGTGGTTTGTTACGCGGAATGAATGCTTGTGAAAGGAAATGACCGTAGTTGTGCACGAGGGTGAGCTTTTCCTGACTTTGTTATATGGAAGTGAGAGGTGGGTTACTCTGTCTCACTCCTTTTCCGCGTTCTGCATCATGTTGGTATGTATGAAAAGAAAAATGCCCCATAAATCTCCCAGACTTTGCACAGTACAGCTGCGGTGCCTTTGCAGCAGAGCATCTCTTGAAGTGGGTTTTCTGTCCCAAGTGGAAACTTCTCCAGAAGTCTCAGTGCAATTTTCCATTCGGGGGGCCTGAGCGGAGGGGGGTGGGGCAGAGCGCAGAGGGGAGCGACAGAAGGATTCGGCAGGACGGAGGAATCTTACCAAGTGCGCAAACTCCCCAGCCCCGTTAGTTTATTAATTAGTTTAGTAAGATGAAGGAAAGCTTTTGTCTGTGGCTACTCTTCACACCCTCAGTGCCATGATAATGGTGCACTTAAGCATGGCAACAGCTCGCTTTCAGATTACCACGCAGATGCCAGTTTGCAAGTATGTCTTCTCTAGTTAAGCAGCCTCCACAGTGTGCTTAGGAGCCCCGTGGGTTTTAATGGCTAAAAGAAGGGAAGACCAAGGAGTTGGTTCTTCAGGTGGGTGCGAATCGTAGGCCTCTTGTTGAAAAGGGGAGACCAATTTCGTTTGCTAACAAATGGGATGGGAGCAGCCGGATTTCCAATGGGGTTTCTGGGCACAATTCTGATGGTTGCAGCTGCTCTTCCAGCTTCTAAGTGGGTGAGGGGCTTATCCCCCAAACTCGGGGGGAGGAGCCTTTCTCTGTCTCATATGGATGGAGCTCCGGGGCCTCTTCCTTGGTTCTCCCTCAAGACATTTTTCTTCCAGGGTGGTTTTGTTGCTCAGCGTGTTTATGTCGAATTTAAATTAACCTGTAGCCGGTCCTTTTGCAGTATCCTCAATGTATTTGTGTGGTTGCATTATTACCACATTTTAATATAATTTTATGTTAGGACATGGTGGCTTTAATTGTTATAAGCCACAGAAGAGTACGTGGGCTTTGCAAGGGAAGGAGAACAGCCTCTCTTCTAGATGTAAATATCAATTAATTTGTTCATGCAACGGGGGCAGTTGAGCGGATCGCTCCCATCTGAGCTCTTGGCCTTCAGCTGCCGGCCCCCTTTCCCACCAGTGTTCTTCTTACGTTGAAGGGGTGCTGGAGGGGCTTGTAACATGGCTCTTTAGGGCAATGGGAGCTATCTCCATTTTCAACAGTTTCATTTGCCCCAAGTTCAGGGTGGATTTGGAGGTTCCTCCGTGGGTGTAATCCTTGAGGAATTTCAAAATAATGTTCTTTAAAAAAGTATCAAAATATTGATCTGATGTAACATGGTATGATTTTGATGGAGCAGAAGTTTCCCCGACCAAAAAACACCTTGTGAGACTGTGCCCATATGCCAAGAGTGCTTGGTGCAGCTGTTCCCTTGGGGGTGGTTTAGTGCAGTCCTGCATCTCCAGATGCCAGAATTGGCCCTGCGATCCGTGGTGTCAGAAATCAAGATAACTTGAGTGCAAAAGACGTTTTCGTGCATCGTCACAGAGCTGGTTATAGCAAAGTGTCTTATGGCTCCTAGAATTAGTCTGCAGGATTAAGATGCTGTAAGATGCTGCTGAACATTTACATGGCTGCACAGCCAGAAACATACAGTAACTGCAGGCAGACTGAGATGATGTAGAGAGACGGAAAGTTTGGGCAGAATTTATTTATTTGTTTATTTACAGGATTTTTTGTACTGCCAACGTCATATAGATTCCCAGTGGTAAAGAATTTGAATTTCTGCAGCAAAGTTTTTCAGAGGAAGGCCAACGGTTCATTAGACTCAGGGGCACTTCAACAATTATTCCACGGTTCATCTTCTCTCAAAGGCAAGAATCACTCTATTGTCCCACCAGAGGAAAGAATTGCTCTGGTGCTGCCAAACCTAGACCACGCTTCTCTGGGGCTATCCTTTCTTCCCATCGCAGTTTTCCATTTGCGTCTGCTCCTCCTCTTTCTACTGCGCTACGGACGGTGTGTTCATATCTTCTTTGCTTCCCCCCAAATCTACCCAAGTTGCATCCTGAGATGCAACATCTATTGTGGACCAGCAGAAAGAGGGCGAATGAAAGAGGCCAAGCGAAAGAAGTCTTTCAGCTGCTGGAGCTTTTGGAAAACATCTGGTTCTTCCCCTCTTCTCCGGCAACCAGACCTTTGCCATAGCATCCCAGAGACCCAGAGGACCTCTGAATTATTTTTTATTGTTGTTGAAAAAATAGCAAGAGGTTTGGCCAGTCTGGTGATTTAAATCCATTAGCTGGGAAAACCCTCTCTGGTGTGCCAGTCACAAGCTCTCTCCTGGACTCAGTCATCCATCTGCAGTCTGGAGATAATGGCCATTGCATTTCACAAGCCAATCATATGTGTTGCAGCAAATGCTCTCAGGAGCAGTGGTGCATGAACTCTTTTCTCAGTGCTTGAGGAAAGGTATTTAATGACCTAATCGTAAGCCATTTGGTGGGAGCTGAACCTAGAATGATTTACATAAGCACAAATCAAAGAAGGAAGTCTAAGAAAGCATGAAGCAATTCATTTGCCTCCTGCCAAAACGTATTGGTTTGCCCACAAAAAAGTCAGACCGGTACTGAATTCCTCAGTCTAAATGCTAAGACTGTTATCATTCAAAATAATTAATCTGTGTGATGGAGAAATTCAGAGTTTGCGAGGATGCTAAAATATTTGTGTATTTAGGTATTCCCAGGAAGCATTTACTCTTTCCTACTGGTAGAATTTAGATTGCCACTGCCTTGTGGCCCTTACTCTCCTCATGCAGGATAGTAGTAGTAGTAGTAGTAGTAGTAGTAGTATTAGTAGCAGTAGTAGTCTCTGCTGTTGTTGCTGCAACTTCCATGGCACTGAAAGTGGGGAGAGTTTTCTCAGGAAACAGGTCTGTGTGCGGACCCAGCTTTCCTACTGAAATGCCCCGTCTTGGCGGGGTTGGCAGTGGAGAGCTTTTGCGGGATTTCAAGAATGACTCGGGGCGAAGGAACTCCCCTAGTCCTTGGTCCTCAGAGCGGACTGCCGCTTATCAGCTCTATCACCCTATAGATTTCTGGCTCCCAGAGTCCCACAGAGAAGAGGACTCTGGGGTCATGGCTGCTCCACTGGAAACCAGTTGGCTTCTTCGCAGTTAGTAGGGTGCAATGTTTACTTGATATAATTTAGCAGGAGTATTATTTATTGCATTTTTATGGTGGGAGCTCAGAATGGCAAACTTGCGGGTCTCTTTCTGTTCCTTTTCTCCCTGCTGTGACCATCGTGTGAGGCATGTTGGGCTCAAAGTCATCCAGCAGCTTGCTGGTTTAGGGTCCTCCAGGGGCACCCACAAGAGAGATAAAAATGTCAAGAAGGTGGTTGCAGCTACACAGTTGAAGCTGTGTATGCACATTAAAAAGGGCGGGGCTTCCATTACACAGTCATGGCTGCCATTTTGATTGTTTTGGCCCCTTCTGTGGATCCCCCAGGGTCTCCCCTAGTTTAGGCAGTGACCTGATTCACATCGGTTTGATGTACTGTAAAATAAATAAATAAGATAACTAAGTTCCTTTAGGCTGCAGAAGGCAACAACCAGTTGAAGGGTGCAGCCTCCCTTGTCAGGGAGAAAGGCTGGTTGTCTTGAGCAGACCCTCCTGTGAAGTGCGTGGTTTCATCTGCAGAGCAAGGATTTTGTCACGCCCATCCTTCTGTGCAGATTGCAACGTTTAGTATGGCCTTGCCACACTACTGCAGTAACAACAACATAGTATGTGGTTGAAAAAGTTGGTTCATTGACCCAAACCAGTAAGAATAGCTACAGTCACGTGACAATCTTACATTTTGTCCTAGACAGTTGACTCTTGGCCATTTCCAAATTGTGTTTATCGGAGAGCAGGTATTCTCAAAAATTCAGTCTTTATAAGAACACGGAATGTCTGCTAAAATGTAGACAAAATATCTCCATTCACCAAATTTTGTTTTCCTCCAAATATCTGTGACATTTGTTAGAGCTCTTGACAGTTCAAGTGCATCGAAAGGCACAGTTGAGCGTGCACGAATAAAATATTTATTTTGCGAGAAAATGCACCCTTAAATATATATTTTGAGATTTTAAAAAACCATATATTAATGAAGAGATAAAATATGGATGGTGTCCATAAAGTACGTGACAATTATTTGAAGCAGAAAAATAGATCTTCCATATCCATTGGGTAGCTAAGATCTTTCTCTTTCAACCTGTTAGCCATCATTAATTGACAAGGAAAGGAGTTTATTGGCACTTCTGAGACTCTGCTCCTTGCGGAAGCTTTAGGAGAGCCAGCAACAGCAAAAAAGCAAATAGTTCACACAATTTCTGACATTCATGAAAGCAATTACTTTCCTTCTCCTCTTGGCTAAAAGAGGCCACCTTCTGATGCTTGCCTGCTAAGCTGCCTCTTTCCACGATGGATCATGGATTAAACCACAAGCCCAGGCCCGCTGAGTGGGAGGCTCTTTCATCGAACGGGCTGCTAAAGACTTGCGTCCTTGCAATGGCGTCCCTCCTTTTTCCCCTTGGGAACTCTAAAGGTCATTTGTTAAGCCCTAAATGGGGACACAATGGAATTCTTTGTCCTGCTCAGGAGGAACAAGGAAAGAATCTTGTGGCTTTAGCATCATCTGGAACACTATCTCATGACTGAAGTATTTGAAGTGGACCTTCAATGAAGTTCCATGGAAACTTGGCTGATTTTTTGGGAGAATCATTCATGGGGAATCCGCAGCCCACCCCCAAGGCTCACCTTTGGCGGATTCCTCCTTGGAATTAACAAATGACCAGTGTCTCAGGGTGGTATTCTCCTCCAGGTTCAGTGGATAGGAGCATCGAGTTTCTTTGTAGTGATTGGGTTAGGAGACAAATCTGCCTTTGCTCTGAAAGTGGGAAGGTCTCTTTCCCATTTCCATGAAAGATCTCCTTGAGAAAGCAGGTAGTTTCAACCCACTTCCCAAAACAGCTAGACTAGAGCCATTTTTCCTAATATCCCACCTTACTTTTTGTGACCAAAATAATCCAACAATCTAGGTGAGTGCTGAATTTTGCATGGATATTGTGTAAGGAGAACTATCACACAAAACCTAAGTTTAAGTTGATGAAAGGTGAGGGCTCACTTAACCTGTAGGCTCTGAACCATTTTCTGGCTTAATGTGCTGGCCCAAGTCCCGTAACAGGTCAATTTGCCCAGAATTTACTAAAGCATAAATTGCCAACCCTTTTTAGACCCATCTCCTGTATTGTATAAATGCATCCCACTAGCTATGTTCACACAAGATACATAACCTGGATGCTAAATTAATTCAGTTCTGGGTTGTCTGTACAAGCTGAGTTCACTGAAGATGCTCAGCTAGAAGATTCATTCTAACTAGGCTTGATGGGTGACAAAACAGTGATTTCCTTGATCCTCTTGAGGTGCTGGCCCACATCACCACTACTAGCAGGTGTCAACACACAACTTCGGCTCGCCTCGGGAATGCTCAGAAGGTCAGCCATCATTAGCATTTGGAGGGGGGAATCATTTGGGTAACTCAGGGCAGTAGACCAGGGAAAGTGAAAACAATATCCTGGAATAGGCCTTGGCTAACCACTTCCATATTGTGCCAGAAAATACAGGGGGCGTCCCTGGGGTCACCACAGTGCGAGCTCTGCTTGAGGGAGTCGTCCATTTTAGTGTCCGTGTAGCCGTTATGGAGTGGCCCTTCCAAGCAAGAACTTTCCTCCACAGAGGAGAAGCTGGCCCTCCCCTTCACCCCCAGCTGTTGGACCTTTCCACTCAAGGAAGGTGCCAGGCATGTGGGTGCTCGCTCCGCATCCTGAATAAACCCATTTTCTGTGTTTGGACCAATCCCAGAATGGCCAAGTAGTCAAACCGGCAGGCCCCGCGCAGCACCCTAAGCCACCAAAAGTAAAGGAACAAAGAAAGTTAACGCCACCCGAGGTTAGTGTGTCATGCAAAAGCAGCTGCTAGATTTGCCAGTGGCGTGGACAACCCTCTTGCCCTGGCTACCTTCTTCTGAGCAAATACGAAGGTCGCTGCTTTGCTTGTTTCTAATTTCCTAGGAAGAATGCCCAAGGCAGAGACCGCCTCTGCTATACGTCACCAACTAATGTCGTGCAGCCTGTGTTGGCTCCCTGCTCATGAAAAAGGCCTTGAAAATCAACAGTTTGTTTTCTGGAAAACAGAAACTGCAGGGGTCTTGTAGAAATTGTTAGCTGGTTTTCCAGTGCAGATGGAAAGGCTTGATCAGGGGTCTTTGGGTAGCAAGCAGAAGTTTCAAGCCGGGCATTTCTGCTAGGGAGGAAATTCATTTAGAGCTTCTGTGCTTTTGACCTTCCTTTTTGGTTAGATGAACTGACCTTGGCTGACTTTAACCATGTCAAAAAGGATTTGCCTCTGGAGGAGGGCTTGGCTGGACTTCTGTGCTGGGAGCTGAGTGCGGGCACAAAATGAAGATTCTTTTGAGTATGTGCCACCCTTTGACCGAAAGGCTCACCACTGGTTATTTTGGCCAAAGGCACACTTTTAAATGGCAAGCTGTCTTCTCTTCTAGGTAGAAACCAAAGTGTCCCAATTGCTTCTAGCCAGGTAATGTGGCAGTGAGTGTCCCACCCATGACTGTCTCATGTGGATCCAGTCATCTCTTCCATCCAAGTTCTACAACAGTTGTCCATTAACATTGAAAAAGCAATGAAGATGTTCCTCAACTAATCAATTTTAGCTGAGCCTAACGTGTTGTAAGAAACTGGTCTATTAGATGTCTGCCAATAAACTCACTGGAGTCTGTGCATGTTGGTGCTAGATTCCCCTTTTTGGGATCACATAATTGTGAAGGAGAAAATAATTCATGGTTACCTTCTGAAATATCCCTCAAGCCAAGTTGCAGGAATTAGTGGCCCCGACATCAGGAAGGCCTGAGGTTGAGGAAGAATAAACAGAACTGTTGAGCAGAACAGCTTTGGTTTTCATGCTTTTCCCAGTTGTGTGAATGATTTGGATGGCAGTAATGCCAAGAGGTTGGCATTCTTGCTCCAGCATGTAATAGGATAATAGCATATGATGACGGGAGATTCTGCCCATATTTTAGAAATATATATTTATTTATATTCTTGGAAAGTGGATGGTGGGCTGGATAGAAGATTGACCATGTGGTTACCACTCTAATTAATACTCTGCATTGATCTGACATCACCGGGATAATGTGCCCAGTTCTGGCACTGCGCCAAACTTACAACATTTCACAGAAATTGGAAAAGGTGAAGAAAATGGCCTTGAGGAGGGTCAGGGATGTGAGTGAAGAGAGAGAGGTAGGAGTTGGATGCGCCGGGACAACTAAGAATGGATGTGATAGTCCTCTTCAAATAATGGATGTCAGGAGAAGAAGGTCAAGGTATGTTCTGTTTTGTGCCAGAGGGCAGGACACAGAATGATTATAATGGATTTAAGTTATAAGCAGGTGGTTCTCGGCTGGATGTGGGGTGGGTGGGGTGCACCTGAAAAGCATCTGGAAGTCTTTGTGTGGAAATGCAACAGCCAGGCTGCTCACCAAACAAAGACACAGGGTGCCCGAATAGAAAGAAAGCTTGCCTTTTACTGGTTGGGCACAGTATAAGGGCCTCTAACTTGGTGGGAACACGACTCCCTGAAATGGTAAATGAATTTGTCTAACTTCCCCCCATGAATAAAATGAGTACTTTTATTGGGTTTAGTGTTGGATTAAAGTGTAATAATTAAGTGTAAAACTGTATCGCAGAAGTTCTCAAATATTGTCTAACACAACTCTCCACTGAGGTTTGTGCAGGCAAAGCCACAAGCAAGCGTGACGACACCCCCACTCTCCCTGTGGCAAGTTTTTTGATTGTCGCCCTCCCCCTTAAGTTGCTGACAGCCCCTGGAAGGTCTCGATGCACAGTCTGAGAAGCACTGTAGATTTCCAGTGTTTGCAGTGGGGCGCATCTGAGGCTGGCTGGTGGGGTGGAGGTTGGGGAGGAAATTCTGGCATTGCGGGTCCTCAGCTTCGATCCTGGGGGTTCTCTTCTGTTGATGCAAACTATGGTTTCTGCTCAGAGTGGTGGATAAAGCAAGCCCCTTGCAAGAGATATATGGCTTGTTTCAGCTTTCAGGTTACGCCGTCTTCCTTTGAGGTGACACAGTGTGGAAGAGGAGACTGTTTGCATCTGATTGAAGAACGTTTGCTTTTGATCAGCACGCAGGAAAGGCGTGTGCATAAGCTCTTCAAACAGAATTCCTCCCAGTGCACTTGGACTTCCTCCAAGTTTATTACAGCTGTTAATTAGCCAAATGATATTTTCTGTCATTACCCTCTGGCTGTGAAAATCCATGCCTACTTTGGCTTTATGGCCTGGTTAGGATCTTTCATAACTAAACCTGGAAGATAGAAGCAGCTCAGCATGAATGTTCATGCAAGTTGCACTGGGACCTGGAAGCTTGTAAGCCCTTGCCTCTGGGAGAGACGCCCCCCTCCCCCTTTGCTAGTAATTGTGCTTTTGCATATTAAAGAGGGCACCGGGAGGGGCCCTTTGGCTGTTCATACATAGGTGTGTGCTGAGTGTCAAATCTGCAGCATAAAAGGAAAAGCGTTTGTGGGGCCTCAGGTGCTGAGCATGGCAGAGGAAATTGGAAGCGAAGGCTGGACGGCAGATGCTGGGGAGGGAAGGCGGAGAGGAGATGCAGGGGGTGATGGAAGGTGGGCGGGCGATGCAGAGTGAGCAGTTGGCCGAGGAGGTTGTGAGAGAGTGTTGGGGGTCCTAGAAGTCACCCTGCAGGGCACACTTTTTCCTTGTCGCCTTCATTTCCCTTGCCAAGCTCAGCTGCTGTATTCCTGGAAAGTCTGAGGTTGATTAATTGTTTCCTTCATGAAAATCCAATGTTATTACGCTTTTCTTTTGGATGGTTTATTTGGGCCTGAGCTCAGAGTTGCCTGTAGAGGCTGGCGCAAGCCTTGCCCCTAAGTGCCCTTCTCCAGACTGAAGTCTCCAGGGTGGAAGACAGCCGCCACTCAATAGGGCAGCAGAGGCTCTCTGCCAGGGGTTGACCTGGACATGCCTTAGAGATTGCCTTTGCCCTTTATCTCCGCTCATCCCCTTGAGTTGTCAGCGGAGGCCTCGCTCTCCAGGGCTTGTGGAAGTGCAAGGAGCTGCAATGCATGAGGTTCACCTGGGCATCCTTCTTCCATACAGCAAGAAGATCCTCATTTAAAGGACTAAATTTGCCTTCAGCTGCTCTGGGTTTAAAGCTGTGCTTTTCCTCTTCTCCTGACACAAGTCTTGCTTTATGAAAAAGGATGGAGACTCATTGTTGATGTTGGTAATGGCATAGCCAGGGTGGGATCTGGATCTACCCAACTTCCACAGGCCACTTTCCTTTGTGGGGGGCATGCGCCCTCTCCTCTGGTCCCTGGACACTGCTCTCCAGGCCATTTTGGCTTGGGTTGCAGGATTAACCCACACCTGGTTCATGTGTGTGTAGTGCTTTCTAGGGCTGCTAGTTGGGCTCCCTTTGAAAATGCTCACTCAAAAAATGTTGGTGCAAAAACAAAGCAAGTTTTGATGGGTCATTAAACCTGCTGCTTCGACCATCTGTCAAAACTCACCTTCCCAGTCTTTCTGTCTCCCCCCCCCCCCATTAAAGTGGTGAAAGTTTTTCCTACCACCTGGTGACGCTTGATGGGATGGCGAACCAAACCTGTGGAGTCCAGCAATCGCTTACCTTAACTGTCCTGCGTTAAGGACAGCCCCGCTTGGCAACATCACCACTGAGGCAGAAGAGGGCTTGGCCTTTGGGGCAGTGCAGTTCATGCCCGCAGACCTTCCTGCCACCTCAAGGACTGGAGGAAAGCCCTTCGATGCGGCCCTGAGGAAGGCCCCCCTTGCGCTTCTCAGGACCGCTGCTGGCCAGCAGCTGAGACACATCAGCCCCGTCTATGCTTGCCCTGCATCACTGGGCGTGCAGCCCCGGTGCCCTTTCTCCATCCCGCCGTTGCTGCAGGAGGAAACATTCCAGGGCCGTCGGAGGGGAGGGAAGGCACTGGATCCAGGCCTCTTTCCCTGCCAAGAACTCGCTTGATGATATCGTGCACATTTTTGAAATGGCTCCATGAGTGTCCTTTTAAATCAAGGGGAGGTGCTTTAATATACCCTTTGTACTTTGTTCTTAATTATCCTTCTCGAAATCTCTTTCTTGAGTGCCTTCCAAATCTTATGGGAGGTATAATGCATTTGGGAGCAAATTCCAATTCCTATTTGCCAGTTTCTTTAAAGAAATGCTGCGTGCCTATAGGACATGTTAGTTTCTGATCTGTTAGAAGCTGAATTTTATGATGATGCTGTTGGAGGCTTTAAGACACACTTCTTGCAAAATAATAGGGTTTTTTCCCTCATGTAGCAGAAGTTGAAATGCCTTTTGTTAATCAAAGTTAGAATAAAATTGCCTCTCTTATTCAGCCTCCTCCTTCCTCTTTGGGCTGAGCGTGATCAGCCTCTGCTACGGGTTCCCAGCATTTCCCTCGCAATTTATTTACTTTCTGATTATCCATGACTATTCCACGGAGAGGACTCCAGATAATTGTCAGATGCTTTGCAAACTAAGAGCCTAAGAAACGTGGCCTGGTGGGCTCTAAACTGAAAGCTTCCTTCCACCTCCTCACAGCCAAGCTGCCTTTTTCTTCCCTGGGAATCCCTCTTCCACCATCAGCCACATTCCTTTTGGGGGACGGGTCCCAGAGCCCTGTTTCTTGCAAGAGATTCTCACATCATCCACATTCTTCCTCCATGCAGACGTTCCTGGTTGCACACATATCTCCCTTCCTCCAGCTGGTGAATGGGAGGAGGAGTGACGGCTAGGCTGGCAGTGAGGAGGAGAAGGGTCTTCATTTTGCTTCCTCTCCTGCACTTTCCGTGGATGGTCCAGATCCCCTGAGCCTGTTTTCCTAAGTCTCTTGCCAGATTGGTTAGAGCAACTCTCACCGAGGTCTCAGCAGAGAGGGATTGCTGGTTATCCTCTTCCCTTAATCCTGCCCTTTGCCTTTTGCAGAGCAGGACTGAGGAGATGGGGGGGACCTTGGAGGGGGACTTGGGCGGAGAGCTCTGCCAGAGCAGATCCTCCCATGTGTGCGCAGCGGTTGCCCTCCTCACCTGAAGGTTAAGAACTTACTTTAGGTCACAGAGAGACAAGCAACCCCTGTAGGATAGCCGGGAGAAACGAAGCATCTTTTGAAAAGGCCGTGCTTCATCTGGGCTCTTACTTTTTATTTCCGCAGTTCTGCGGTGAGGCTCTTGCCTTAATCCTGGGACACAGCTGTGAAAGCAGGGCTGTTATTCCAGCCGCATAACTGGTCAAAGTTGATCGGTGCGTTATTCCTATCAGCTGCAAGGAAGCGTGGACAGCATCCAGATCAGAATCTGGAGACAAACAGAACTGGCAGCAGAAAGACAGGATACAATTCCAAGCAATCTTGATAGGACAGAATAGAAAATGGGGCCCAGAAGAACAAGAGGAAAAGAAAAACAGAAAAATCGAATCCTGGCTATAAGAGAGAAGTTACCTGGTTCGGTGGAAGCATCAGCATTTTAGCTGGTCTAGCGCATTGTATAAACCCAGCAAATTCAGGTTTATATGTGCATGTATGTATTTGATTTCTGTCCCACTTATGCACCAGGAGCTGAAGGTGGATGACTTGGGGACCTCTTTCATTTTATCCCCTTTGCTTGAGAGAGAAGGACTGACCCAAGTCACCCACCAGGCTTCCATGGCTGACAGCGGACTTAAACCTGGGTCTCCCCAGTCCTCCGGCAAGTTAACCGTTGCATCACCACATTTAAAGACTTGCTTTTGGGAGAAGTAACTAGTTGCAGATAACTCTGTGCTGGCTGGAGCTCCTCTGGAGAACTGGTTCTTTTTCTGGGACCTTTGCAGTTAACAAGGACACAGACAAAATGGATCAGGTCCAAAAGAAGGCAATAAAGATGGTCAGGGGATGGGGAAACAACCTTAATGATGGAACCGGGTCAGAGGAGATGGGGGGCTGGCAAAAATTTGCTTGAAACACTCGGTGGGCTCTGTGGAAAGTGAAAGTGGGGAGTTGGCTATGATTTGTCCACAACTGTCCCGGAGAATATAGCTAGATTTAAGCAGGTTGAGTTAGTCAAGGTGGTGTTCAGTTGACTGTTGGGAGCCCATGTGCTTGTGGTTTGAATTTATTGTAGAATTAGGTTTTACTTTAACTGCTTTCATACATTTTCTAATGTTTTGATGTGCATTTTGACTGTGTTTTTATGTGTTGTTAGCCATCTGAAGTTGCTACAGTAAGATGGGTGGGCATATAAATCAGATAAACAGGCAAATAAATATTGTACATACAGAATTCCAGGGTACTCACGCACAAGTATTAAGGGATTCAAAATGATCCTTCGCATGGCTCCTCTTTGGCCATTTCTGCTCTGATCTTCAGTAACCAATATCAAAGTCTGGCGTGTGAAGTGACCTCAGCTCTCAGTGTTTTCATCAGAGAGGGGACAGCTGCATTGAGCATTGCACAAGCTCCGCCCCTTTGGGGTGTGCATGTGAAAAGGAGGGGGCTTGCATCACAGTGCTGCAGTGCTGCTTGCATCCCACTGACCCCCTGTGGATGCTGTTGCCCTCTTCTTTTAGTGACACCCACGTGTTTCAGAAACACAAACCAAGAACGGGAGGCTGCAGTTCGCAGAGGAGAAGACCTTCAGGGTGTCCATAAGAGCGAGGAGGAAGTGGACTCTTGTAATAGTTCTTTGGGCGCAACTATCACTCCTAGCACATCATTTGCCATTGGGGACCGTGACTCTATCACAAGCCCCTGCCACTGACCAGGGCCATGGCCGTTTGGTGCTGCTCGGCCACACTGTTCTCTCGGAGCCCCGGTTGCTGGCCATGGCAGGCAACAGCAGAGGAGACTCGTGTGTGTATGTGTGTGTGTGTTTCAGCAGGGATCCTGGGCTGGGCTCTCTCCTCTCTTCTCCAGGGCTCAGAGTCCCTGGCTTGGCATCTGGCAGCATCCACAACTCGCCCACAAGGTGGGCAAAGAGACTCCCAAAGGCGCTGTCTCACGCCTTTCGGACAGTCTTGACCAGGCCACGTGAGGACCCAGCAGCTGGAGGCACACAGCATTCCCTCCCCACTGGATTAGTTTTAACCCAGGTTGGGTTTGGGGACCCAGACCCATGTTGCTGTGCTTGGTGTTGGGCTAGCCCTGCAGTGCAGAACATTCAGGCTGGGGTGCGCAATTCCACCCTCTTTGGTGCAGGGTCACACGATGTCTCCCAACGGGGCACTACAGAGCATCCTGTACTGATATTTCCACCTAGAATAGCAGCCTATAGACTTGGCATCAGACATGCTGCCTTGCACGTAATTGTCAGCTGTTGTCCCTTGCGATAATCCTTTTTCTGTATGGAAGGTCACTGGCACTGCACGAAGAGACAAGCCCTTTCTAACCAGCTGGGAATCGGGTGGCATTTTTCTGCACGTCCCAAGAGGTGGCCCGAGTCAGCTCTTCTTCAGAGGACCGCTGGCTTTCCTCTCCCCAAAAGTCCCTTCTGTTCCCGGCCTTTCCAACTCCAAATAACTCCTCAGCCACATGGCACTTTTGCTGGTGAGGCCGGTTTGAACGGCCCGAGCATCTCGTGTGAACTGGGCCATCCCATTAAGCTGGAATGTGGTTTATATTGTTTGGCTAACCTGGACTTGAACTAGTTTGGCGTCGTGGTGAAGGCAGCAGGCTAGAAAGGGGGAGGCCCTGAGTTCCAGTACCACCTTAGGCATGAAGCCAGCGGGACACCTTGGCCGGTCTCTCTCTCCCAGCCCCGGGAGGAAGAAGAAGAAAAGGGCAAACCACTTCCGAAAAATCTTGCCACGAGAACCACAGGAGCAGAGGCACCAAAAAAACACACACCTGGGCTGGTGAAGACCCCTTCAGTTAAGGATGGCTTGGCTGATGTTAAGCGTCCCTGTGTTTAGTAATGACAGCCAAGTCATGCTGGTCAGTTATTTGCACCTCTACAAATGTCTTCTTGGATAGAAAGATTGAATGTAGATGTTCAGAGTTTCCTCTCTGTCCTTAAAATGGCCAGTGTGCTTAAGAAGATGCTCATGTTCTTTTTAAATAATTGCTCCTCTGGCATCTTTTATTGTTTATTAAACTTTGGTTTTTCATAATACCTTCCTGAGGCACTGTTCGTTTCATTAAAATAAGAAAAGAAGTTTTGTCAAAACCATTGACAGGTTTTCTCTCTCGGAAGTGGATCCTTGCATTGCTATTTTTACTGATTATGCAGTGGCCCCATAAAAGCAGGGGGGGCATAAGGGGGGGCTGCCCTTCTGCCAGGCAGGCAGGAGGAGGTGAGCTCGCCCTGAGCTGCCATCCAAGGGGGGCAGAGAGACCTCCCCCAGCCCTTTTGAACAGCCTAGATGGCCACAAGGAAAGATGCAGAACAGCCCCCCGCCCCACCGGATGGCCTTCTGGAGATCCTTGGCCACCTTGGAGACCAATGACAGGCAGGATCCTCCCTGAAGCAGCTGGGTGAGGGTCTTCCCTGCGCCCACCCTGTACGGTCTGATCCTGGCCTCTGAGGGCCCTCTTCCCTCGGGCCAAGGCTCTCCTGCATGTCTCAGCCTTACTGGGTGGCTTTAAGGCTGCCCACCTCCCCGGCTCTGCCAGGCTGAGGGCGCCCTGTTCAAACTGGGGCCGACCACTTAGAGCCATGTGGGGCCAGGGCCACAAAGTCATTTCCATGATAATCCCTGGAGTTAGAAACCTAGATTGGAAAGGCCTGATCAGTGCTGGCTTAAAGGGCGGGATGCCTTTAGTAGGCCATCTGGTTGAAAAGAACCAGAACGTTAAACACAGAAAGGGAAATGTGACCCTGTCAAATGATGCCCGTGTCCTGATGGCTACAAATGGCTTCCTGGCATGGCTAGGAGCAAGAGATGCTAGTAGCCCAGGGCTGGTGCTCAGCTGCCTCGGTGGTTGCTGTTTGTGGGGGCCTGAAAAGGTCCTGCCCCCTCCCCTCCGGCCGCACGGCCTGGCGTTTGGCCTCAGGGTTCCTCCCTAGCTGCCCCCCTGCCCACAGTGTCCCTGGCCAAGTGAGCCAAGGAGGCGCCTGCAACACGGGGCGGAAAGGGCGGGGCACGGCTGCTCACAGGGAGCCCCGGGTGGCCGGTTCCTCCTGGGCCCCTGGCGTGTGGAGGGCCTCAGAAGCCCTCGGGCCCAGCTCCTGCTGCTGCGTGACTCACTGGGGCCGTCCAGCTTCTGCTTGAAGCAACCCAATGCATTTCTTCCAGCACTTTCTGACTTAGATGTTTAATTTTTATAAATAGCCATAAATATAAATATTGCCATCAACTTGCTTTTAGCTGCTTAGTAAAGTTGTCAGAGTTAGGTGTACATGATGAGGAATGAAGAGTGGAAAAATCCGCCAGGTTATTTTATGTATATTAAATGGATAAACTCAGGAAAAATGTTGTTTTCGTAAATGGAAAATTCTTCCATAAAATCAGCTGCAAACTGAAGGACCGGCTTCATTGTATTGGCTGTCCTGCACGCTTTGCTCCTCTTTGAAATTGTTCCATTTTCCTTCCTTCCTTTGAAATAAAGTTGTGTTGACATTTTTGGTTACTGTTGGGCTGTGCAGTGGATTAAGCCTACAAGGAGGGAGCTTCAGGCTAGTTGCCAAGAGGACCTTCTGGCCGTGCAGACTGTCAGCCAGGGGAACAGGCTGCCCCACGAAGTGGCGAGTTCTCCTTCCCTGGAGGTCTTCAAGCAGCAGCCGGACGATTGTCTGTTAGAGGCGCAAAAAAAGGACCTCAAGGGTTCCTTTCCCCTCTGGGATTCCAATGTTCTGACGCTGGCCTCTCTCTGTCTTTCAGCTGAACCTGCAGATCTGTTGAAGGTATTAGATTTCCATAATTTACCCGATGGCATATCGAAAACGACGGGCTTCTGCACAAACAGGCGGTCCTCCAAGGGAGCAGATGTGGCCTATCGTGTAACCAAGGATGCCCAGCTGAGTGCCCCAACCAAGCAGCTTTATCCTGGTAAGAGAAGTTCGGTTTCCTGGGAAGGACGGGCACCCTCTTCCTCCTTAGGAGGCATGCACCCTGCTGGCGGCCAGGCCTGGGGCCCTTGGGGGAGCCTGGCGCATCCGGTTCCTTCCTCTCCTGCTTTGCCCAGGTGGATTCAGGGTCTGCCCGGCTGAAATGCAAAGGTCACCACGGCTGGGAGTTCTGGCCTGTGAGGCAGAGGCTCGCCTTCTGAGCAGAGCAGCAGCAGCAGCAGCAGCAGCAGCAGCAGCAGCGGCAGCGGCAGATCTATCCTCAGGGAGGGCAGCAGCTCGTTTAGGGTGTATCTGGAAGACCCACTTGGCAAACGCCTGAGGAATGTGGAGGGAAGCAGCGGGTTGCTTTGATCAGGCGGCCAAAATGCCAGGCATTTTCTCTGCGTAATCCAAGGCTCAGCCCCGGCCATGAAAAGAGGCTTGGAAGTTGCGGCCGGGCGCAAAGGCAGATTGGCGTGCAAAACTGCGCCCTCCCTCCGAAGGGCACGGCGGCTTAGCGCTTGGAGGCTGCCTAGGCCTCGCTGAACTTTTCCGCTCCTTTTGTTTAATAACACACGTCCTGCAAGTAACTAGATGTTAGTTCAGCTCCAAACAAGCAAATGAGCGGATAGCGAGATAAAGATAACAGAGGTAATTGCAGAGCAGTTTTCAAAAGGAAATGCTGCTTGGGGATTTGACAGTAAAAGGGTCTCGGAGAGGGCAGATGCAGTGACACGTAGCTCCACAGAAGGGCTCTCCAGTCCAAGGCAGGCTATATTTGGGGCTAATTAGAAGGTTTTGTTTTCCCCAGCTGGTAGTTTGAGGATCTTGGTGTTACGCTTCTCTTGCCGCTGTCAGCTCTGTAAAGCATCCAGTTGTTTGGCCTGGAATGCCACGAACCACATGCTTCATGGAGTGAGAGATTCCTGAGAGATCCTAAAGGATCCTAAGTCTTCATGGAGTCGTGCTGTATTTGTAGGTGTCTCTGCGTGGACACTGAAGCATCTCCCAGTTTTGGATGTCATTAGTCATACTAGTACCTAAAGACCCAAAGCAGACCCTCCTCACTTAGTTGACCTTTCCAACCCAACTCCGCCATTGTGGCCTTCAGAGAGAAGTTGATCCAGCTCTTTGCTCCGCTCCCTTTTCTCCTTCCAGCATCTCCATTTCCTGAAGATTTCTCTATCCTAACCACGGTAAAAGCCAAGAAGGGAGGCCAGTCTTTCTTGATCTCCATTTACAACGAGCAAGGCATCCAACAGATTGGTGTGGAGTTGGGACGATCCCCAGTTTTCCTGTATGAGGATCACATGGAGAAGCCGGGCCCGGATAACTATCCTCTCTTCCGGGGCATCAACCTCTCGGACGGCAAGTGCGTGAACCAGAGCGAAACTGGGGGTCGGGGGTCGGGGGAGGAATTCCAGAGTTTTCTTTGTTTGGCTGCTCGGTAGTAGTCCTTCAGGAGATGACATGTTCAGGAATGAAGGATGTTGTGAAGCTCCAAAAACCTGTCTTCAGAAGTGGCCCAGTAGGAGGCCTCCAGGCACCTTCCAAACAGGGAATGAGGATAGCAGGTCATAAAATCATATGCATAACACTTGAACTCAGGTTAACACCACATGCTAGGCCCAAACAAATAAACAAGCAATGTTGTGTCTTATGTGATGGCCTACTTTGCACAATGTGGTAAGACAGGGGTTGGGTTCCCATCACATGTTGAACCCAAGGTAAAGTTGGAGTCTGTGAATCCAAATTAAAACTCTCTGCAACAGATGGCTGTGACTCTTCGTGTGAACGCCTCCCGTCCAGGACTGAACTCGCCACTTCTCTTGGTCTTCAGTCCACTGGCTGCATAGCTGGATATTAGGGAAAGCTCCCTTGCAGGCAGGGTGAGTGGAGCCAAGGAGCGAAGGGGTTTGGGATGTGTGCAGGCAGAGGCTGGACAGCCATCTGTGTGGGGCGATTTAGTTCGGATGCCCCCATGGCCTCTTGTAGCCCTAGGAGGCCTCGATCTGGCATTCAGGAGAAGAGCTCCTGACGGTGAAGCCCGCACGGAAAAAGGCTGTGCAACCCT
The DNA here is from genome assembly GCF_059951505.1 of Python bivittatus. NCBI lineage: Eukaryota > Metazoa > Chordata > Lepidosauria > Squamata > Pythonidae > Python > Python bivittatus. The sequence goes on along the minus strand of NW_028277076.1, from coordinate 10,887,579 downwards.
GGGGGAGTCTGTATCCGTCTCCCCCTCTCCAGGCCATTTCAAAGACATGAGCCAAGAGAAAGCTGAATTCTGGGTCTGCCTGGGGCCCTTCTTCTGTAAGTCCGTTTTTGCCAAATGCGGGGAAAGACTGAGTTCTGTTGGGGCTGTCATCACTTGGAAAACCCTGGAAAGGCCCTCCTTGGGCTTCTCACAAACATTCAGGTCCGTCTACAAACGTGTGGTCTAGAAACTTGCTAAAATAATAAATAAAATAAAATAAAATAAAATAAAATAAAATAAAATAAAATAAAATAAAAAGCAGAGATGCCCAGGCACAAATTCTTTGCTTAGTTGACATGATTAGACTTTGGTTTTTGCCTTTCCCATTTTTTAAAATCTTACTATTTATTATTTAGTTATTTATTCATTTTGTATTTTCCACTGGAAAATATTCTGTGTTTCACCATCTGATTCCCCAAAGTACTTAAGGCTTCTAATGCATGAGACTAAGAAAAATAAGAGGAAAGGCAGTTAACAGGTAGAAAAATGCAAGTGGAATAATATAATGAGACACAAATCCAATTATGGCGGTAAAAAAGAAAGCGGCAGCCATGGAATTATATGGGGATAAGACATCCAACGAATAACGTTCATTAGATTTAAAGATGTGTTGACGGGTAAGCGTGCCTTTTTCCAGTGGAAAATAAAAATTTGTCTTAGGCTATCTATTAAATCTAATTCCCAGAGCATTTAATACTCACAGCTAATGCCTGGAGATTGTTTCGTGCTAGGATAATTCCACTTGAAAAGCGAATATGTTCAGGGTTGTCCTCAGAAACATCAGGGCTCAGTTGGTGGCTGGAAGGTTCCAGCCTATCTCAGGAGACCTCTCCAAACAGGGAGCCGGAATGCAGAGAATGTAAACAAGCATCGTCACCAAGCGGGCTAGAGATAAGAGGAAGCGGATGCAAGAGTGCACTGAAGGCCTGAGACTTGACATGGTATAAACTCTGAACCACCATTCCCACTTGCTCAGAAATTGCTCTCTCTCTGCTACGGCCATCCCTTCTGGGAATACTGTAAAGGCACAACTTCCCATGTCCATTCTTGTCTCGGTGGCCTCCTGATAAGAAGGCTGCTCTACTTTTCAAAAACTAGTTTGAATCTGGATTTTATTTTCATGAGTAAATGTGGAAGGAGAGCGAGCTCCCCCTAAGCTCTTCTCTAGTGTGCTGAAAGAACGGACACCTTGCTTTGGCATTTGGCAAGCCTTTTTATATGACAACATCTTTTCCTACTCAGTAAAAATTTCCATATATTTACAGGTAGTCAAAACAATCTGTTTATGGCTGGAACAGCATTAGACTGAAATGAAAATGCAGGAGCCCACAAGGGATTTAAAATGAGTTTAATCTCCTAAATCAGTTTTATAAAATCCGCCTTCCAGATGTTTTGGAACTGCAATACCCAGAATTCCCATGGTTGGCCAACGTATCGGGAGCTGCTCAATTGGGGAAGATTGCCATAAATCAGGGGCGGGTTGCATGCAGTGTGACCTCAACATTCACTACAATTCATTTTTGGCAGTATAGATTTTTGCTCAAATGATGTGTTAAACTATTATTTTGATCCTTAAACCCTCCAGTAACATAATAGGCAGACATTCATGGAGGTGATGTGCTGTTTATTATAGGTTGAGAAAGGAGCACCCACATGTGAAGAATCCCTGCTTATTTTGCAGCTGCCTCATTGGGGAATTTCCTGGGGGAAAGTGAAAGACTAGGCTAAAATAGGTAGCGTGCTGTGTGAATCAGGCCATCATATCAAAGTTTATTTGCTTGGGTATTTGTGTTATGAACATAGCCATTGTGGTTTGTTAAACTAGGTTTAGGGTTTAATACTTCATGAGAATTGAGATAATGCCTGCAGTTTTTCCGTTCTGCAGCGATAGAGTATAAAATTCATGACTGGTCAAGGGAAGAAGCTTTCATGCTGTGGCAATCCTAGAAGCTTCTCCTTTTGCTGAAGTGGGCATGGGGAAGCAATGAAATCTGGAGCTTCTTTTAACCTTCTGCTGGGCCTGTTCTTCCCTAGATGGCATCGGGTCGCTTTCAGTGTTCATAAGAAGAATGTCACTCTGATTTTGGACTGTAAAAAAAAGGTCACCAAGTTCTTGGACCGGAGCGACCACCCCATCATTGATGTTAATGGTATCATTGTCTTTGGAACAAGAATCTTGGATGAAGAAGTATTTGAGGTAAGAGTGCAAGAGAGAAAAAACTGCCAGCCTGTCAGGAAGGTGTCTCATGTTGCTGAAAATCAGAGAATGCAGTTCCTAGGGATGAGAACACGTTCAGGATGAGAGAGAGAGAGAGAGAGAGAGAGAGAGAGGAGAAGGGGAGCTTGTCATGCCATATTTTAGAAAGGAGATCTAAATAAACCTCTGTAGAACAGTCCCAATGGCAGAGCCTTGAAAGCTTAGCCTTGGCTTGCAATGGAACCCTCCTGGGGAGCACGAACAACCAGAAAGAACGTGAGAGAAGAGGGGGGAACCAGAAATTAACAAGCCCCTTTCAGGGACTCTCTGTAACTGACGTGAAGGGGGCTTATTGATTTCTGGTTTAACCCTTCTGAAGTGGTCCAGAGGGAGGTCACCCTTTGCTGCTCACGAGTGATCTTTAAGCTATCACATTTTTTATTTTTCCTGCCCTGTTTCTAAGAAATGAACTGGAGCCAGCTCCTGTCTGGTTCTGGATTGCCACGGCTGCTGTTGGGCCCTTGAATTACCAGCCTTGGGGGTCTGAATAGCCCACCAGCTCCGGGGTCTTGGCCCTCTACAGTGTCCCCAGTTCTCCTGGCTCCACCCTCCTCCCTCTCTTTTGCTGTGACTTCACTTTCCTTTCTGCCAGAAAGTCCCATCTCTTTAAAGTTACAGTGCTCAAACCATTCTTCCATATCCTTCAAGCTTCCTTCCCCCTGCAAAAACGGGTTCTGGCTTCCTTTGCTCCCTCTCAGTGCTTTTGAACTTCATTTTGGGGGCTGGCATTTTTTATTGTATTTGTGGTGTGGTGTTAGCGTGTGCCACCATTTTTCTTTTCCCACTGTGCTCTCAACCACGCTGCCACCTCTCTGCCAAGAGAGGAGGTCACATTGTGTCTCCTCCCACCGGGGTCCTAATGGATGAATGAGATGCTGAGAAGCTGCAGATGTTGTGCAGTAAAAGCTGGGACACTTTGCTCATTCACTCATGCTCTTTGGTTGTCTGAGACCTCTATTAAGATGAGTCAAAAACCCTTGCATTTTGCCCAGAGAATTTAACCACATTTTTCTTATTTGAAAAAAAAAACAAAACCAAAAGGACGTTTTATCATCAAATTGAATGAGAATGATTGAAAAAAGTCTGCAGAAGAATTTTCTTGATGCAACATTGAGTTAAAATCAAAAGCACAGACTCTGGAAAAGAGCCTGGCTGGATGCTATTAGTATACAAGAAGGTTTTATATGGTTTTTCTAAGACGTTAAGTCTGTTAGGAGTTTCAAATATGGATGAGTAAAATTTTTGTTGGTTTAATTTGTAAAATAAAAAAATTAGCAAAGGACCTGAGGAAAATAAACAGAGATTCATCCTAGTTTCTGAACTAAGAATAGAGTTCAGCTAAGTCTCAAAATGGACAAACAATATTTTCTACTTTACTTGGGTTTTACAGTAATCTTGGGTAAAGCAGGGAATTGAAAAGTATGACTCTTCAACCTGCCAACCATAGTGTCTCCTCACCTTAAAAAACAATCCTTTGTGAGTACAACTTGGACTGATTAATGATACAATGGACAAAGAGTTTCTGCCTCACGATGCAGTCTTCCACATTTTACAGTTATATGGGATTGTCCAAGGGGACCGTGGAGCTGAAAAATCGGGGTTGATTTTCGGCCACTGAATAGCACTCTGGTCAAATGTTTTATTCACTGTCCCAAAACCTTGAGTTATTTCTTCCAAACTGACTGCTGTAAAGTTATCAGCCAGACACCTTTTTAATGAATGCTTCTGCTTCAGACATTGCTTGAAGCCAGAAAACTCTAGGTGGTGATGTGGAATCCTTTTTTTCCCCAGTGGTGAGCTGTTGAATGAGCAGGAAAAAATGCGGCAAGGTTGTGATTAAGTACAGTTTTTCATATGTTTCTGGAGAGCTCCTAGATCTTAACTAAAGTGGTTTTAAGAATGGTTCTTTTGCTAGTTTAAGTTTGCTGACATCACAGTGATCAGATAGACTTCTTCTGCTCAGAAGGTTCTGTGAAGCTCCTGGTGTTGGCTACTGTTAAGAGTCTGCGTTTTCTCTCCTCCCCTTCTAGCAGTATCTCAGAAGCTGGATGACCTTAACCAGGTTAATTTATATAATTAACATTGTGTTCAGAAGTCTGGGGCTTGTGCCCATGGCAAATTCTGCTCTAATGTCTTCCTAATTTTATGAAGGAGAGTGGGAGGGAACTCACATTAATTGGTCCCTCCACTCTTGGAGTCAGAAAGGGAGCCCTGGGAGACCCCCCCCCATCCTTAGTGCAGGAATCCCAATGGAAGGATCCCTAAATGGCCAATGAGAACCTGTCCCTCCAACTCCAGGCTACAAGGTCGCGTTAATATCCACTCTGATGGCTTTCCAGACGTTGACAATAATTGAGTAGTTCCAGAGGTTGTTTGGGAAGTGATGACTAGACATCTTTTTGTATTATTGACTCTGACTTGATATTACTTTAGTTTTAATTCTGCTATTGCTGTTCTTACTGTTGCCAAACTCTAGTAGTTCTTGTGGAACACAGTGTTATATAAATATAATAAAATAAATAAAGATATGATGTTTCAGATAGGTCGCCCAGAAATCCTTCCTCCCTTCTATCTTTGACCACATTTCTTTTGCCTGCTGTGCTTCCTTGCATGCAATCACTCTTAAGTCCAATCTATTTGTTTCCATGTTAACCTTTACTTTAGAAAGGTAAGAAATCTTCACCTGTTGGCCCTTATAAGGAAGGCTCTGAAGAGCTGGCTGTTCCTCTGGGTGCTGGGCCAGAGGGTGGAGTGAGTCTGTCTCCAGGATGATAGTAATATATTGATCAGCATCTTTGGTTTGCTTATTTTGATACTGTATTTATTTTTAACTATTGTTTTTAATTCATTTGTATGCTATCCAGAGTGGTTGTGGGTTGGGTGGTTGTCCAAACCAAATGAATGAATGAATGAATGAAAGCACCTATTTAAATAAACGCTTTAATTAAATCCTAGAGTTGTAAGAAGAAGTTGTTGGCCAGAAAGTCAGACCCCCTTCTGATGCATGAATTTCTAAACCCAATTTAATCCCTGGTTTTGGAGGCAAGTCCAGCGAGGGTGACCATCCACAGGAAGGGTCATGCCTGTTTGAGCATTTGAAGAGCTGGAGAGATCAGCTCATGTTGGAACTCAAAAGGACTGAATTCCTCAAGCATCTCTTTTCCTGGAGGGACAAACCACCACAGTTGTACAGATGGTTCTGTCATGTTGGAGGCCTCTGCTCACCCGGGGAAGAGACAGAGGACTTATTTTTGGCTTGCTTAAGACGATCTGGCCCAGTAGTCTCTCCTTCTTTCTTTCTGCTGAGACCCCTGGCATGGGGCAATGTGGGGAGAGCCACCCTGCTGAACCTCCCTTGGTACTTGCCAGAATGTGTTCCCCACTGGTTTCAAATGATGATGATGAAGATGATAGAAACTGGCCCACTGCAGAGCAAAGACCCGGCCTCTGTTATCCTCCTCATTTGCAAGAGTGGTGGGGGATCCTGCTGGCTTTCTTAGCAAGTCTAAGCAGGAAGAGGTGGCCGGCTGGACTGGAAAGGTTGCCCTCCTACCCAGAAAAAGGGTCAGGAAGCAGAATGCTAGGGAACATTTGGGGTGCCAAGTGGGGGGAGCAGTTTGATCGGTGGGCTTGGTTTTCCATTTAGAGAGGCAACTCCCCCAAGGCAGCCATTCTGGAAAAGCACCTTACCTTGTTCTTTTTTTAAAAAAAGAACTTTTGTAAAAAGCAAAAGGATAAAAACTAACAAGAAGTAATAGTCAAGAAGAAGAATAGAACGCAAGAAAACTAGAAGTAAAGAAAGAAAACAAAAGCGTGGAAAACAGAGAAAAAAAGGGGGAAAAATAAATAGAAGAAGAAGAACTTCCAGTTTCTTATACGGCAGATATAAATGAATCATATAATAACCTCTTACTCTAAAACTACATCTTAACATACATATTTTATATAATCTATTAATTTAACTAATCATCAAATCCATATATCGTATTTTTTTCTGTTTCCTGCAAAAAGTCCAAAAGGGGCTTGTCAGTCCTTCCAGTTGTGGGTCATGGCATAAGAAGAGACAATAGCCTCCTGGAAGTAAATATCTAGCTATGTAGATGGAGCCAGCAAGAAGGACTGGATTCCTCAACCATGGACTTGGCTTGAAGTTTACATGAAGGACTACATCTGATGAAAATTGGGAAGGACATCTGGGGAGAAAAAGTGAAAAACAGAAGTATAAGGACATCTGGAAAAGAACGGGGCATTTTAGTAGATCAGAACCTGAACATGTGTCAACAATGTGATGCAGCTGCTGAAAAGGCAGTTGCTGTTTTAGGGTGTTTGAATAGGCCAGATCATAGGTAGTATTGAACCAAGATCATAGGTAGTATTTCTCCACCTGGGTCAGTGAAAGTCATGGTGGCACACAGGAGAAACAAACACAAATACTGCGAACCTGAAAATGAAAAAAGGCACGTATATGAATGGAAAGAGGGATGAGAAAGAAGACAGGTGGCTCGGGAGTGTAGGGAGGGTATCAGGAAAGCAGAAGCTCAGAAGAAGCTGAAAATACTGAAAGGTGCTAAGAATGAAACAGGGGCTTCTTTAGATAGATAAGAAAATAATTTGTAAGCCAGCTGCTCAGTGGAGAAAGCAACTTGCTAAGAGGCAACGGAGAGAAGTCAGAGCCTCTAAGCTCCTATTTTGCTCCAGACCTCTTGGAGAACACAGTACACAGCTGGGAAATGCCAGGTGGGGAAAGAGTGTTCCAGCTCCGTTGGGCTCAGAAATTCTAACAATCCTGATTTAGTCTCTCCGAGGTCAGATGTAAGGCATCCTGGGAGATGGAGGAACTGGCTCATTGTCTGAGGAAACCTTTGTCCCTATTATCCTTGAGAACTCCTGGAGAAGTGGTGACCTGCAGGGGACTGCAGGAAGGGATGTCCCAAGCTTGAAGAGTGGGAGGGAGGAGGATCTGGGGAACCCCAGAGCAGGCAGCCTGACATGAAACCTGGGACAGGTCCTACCAAACTGGGATGGGGGTGGCTACGTGGTCAGTTCTGGGTCTTCTGCTCCGTCAAGGGCTTGGCGGAGAAGGCAGGGCAATGCTTGTCAAATCGAGTTCTTAATGATCTTGATGAGGAAGGGAAATAGGCTGGAACTGGATAGGAGTCAGCAGCATGACAGGGTTCTAAGACAAGCCAACGGCTGCATCAATAGAAGTAGAGTTTCCACATCACAGCAATTAATAGTTCCCCTTTTTCCTGTGACAGTCATGCTACGTATTGGCGAAGTTTGGGCATCACACTTCGGGAAGAATTCAGACGCAGTGGAACAGGCCCAAAGGAGAGCAGCAAGGCCAATTGGAGAAATTAAGCTACTAAGTGCTATAAATAGAGATGGGGAGGCTCTGAAAAGAAACAAAAATTCAGGAAATTGTACTTGGGTTTTTTCCTTTGTTTCCCCCCCGAAGCCTTTTTGTGGGCTTTTTCACATATTAAGAAAATGGGAAAGAGCAAAGTCCAGTGAAACATTTTCTTGTAGAATAATGAATGCAACAAGACAAAGTACTTCTGTTTCACTATCTTGTCGTGCTCCAAAATGGTTTCTATTCACTTACAAGAGGAAGGCTTTTATCTAGAGCAGCGCTGTAGTTCCTCTGCAGGGAGGACCAGCGGTGGAAGTGGCCGGTGCCTTCAGTGCTTGGTTGGCCTTGGGGCTACCAGCTGCTGGGGGGCCTGGCTCGGCTTCACTCTCACGGGGATGATTTGTTCTGGGGCTGGCAGAGCTGGGCTGCAGCACTCCGTGACAACAGAGGAAGGTGGGAAATGTTTGCTTCCACCTGGGGGCCATTTGGATTTTTGTAGTGCACATGATCTTCTGCTATCTTCAGCTTTATGCTTTTCAGTTGGTTGATCTCCCTTCCTTCCTTCCTCCCTCCCTCCCTCCCTCTCTCCTTCTCCTCCTCCTCTTCCTCTTCCTCTTCCCCTCCCTTCCTTCCATGCAATTTCAAGGCCACCTGACTCCAGTTGACTCTGGGCAGCGTTTTTTTTTTAAAAGTAATGAACAATAAAAAGGAAGCAAATCCCTTCAGTGTTCAGAAGGCAAGTTCTCTGTACCACCAAAAGCATCTTACAGAACCTCAACCACCTCTCGGCCCCAAGATGAATGAAATTAAGAGATTATAGGTTTCTTAGAGTTCAAAATGCAGCATATTGTTTCATTGCTAATGACACTGAGTACTATTTTAAAGTAAATTCCATTCGTAAATGTAATGATTGTCCGACTCAATTATAATTCTACAGTTAATAAATAGATCAAACATGATAACTGCATGAGTATGCAAAGTTACACCTTTTCCCCCAGATGTCTGACTTTATCAAAGCAAAAGCTGGCTTTGGTATTTCCAGGTACGGGACGTGTCTTCCTATGAAGACAGCTTGAAAGAGCCGGGAATAGCTGGCCTTGAGCAGTATTGTGGGTTTAAGTGACTGAAGGCAGATTCCAAAAACATTAGGAAGAAAGACCAGTTCAGGAAATAGAGTTCCCAGAGCAGAGGTGAGTCCCTTCTGCCTGCGACACACTAAGGGGGGCCTGCGCTGAGGAGAGGGGGGCCAAGGGCTGCTTCCACTCCTTATGCTCCTGTGATGCTCCAGGGAACCTGGGAGAGAAAGGTGCAAATTTACTGTCACCAGGAATGAATTTGTATCTCCATCAGATGCCAGTCAGAGCAGACTCAAAGAGACTGCGTGAAGTGATGGGTTCAGCGTAATAAGATGGGGTCCCAAGTTAGCTTTTCCCATTTGACTTTAAAAGCATAGGACGGAACAGACCACAGGGTATCAAATTTTCAAAAATAGGCCCTTCTGGTTGGCCAGCATATTTCTTAAAACCAATTAAAAAAGGCCATAACTTAATTTTTAAAAGGATAATGATATGCCCTTTAGAAAAAAGAATGTAGGAAATAGGTTACATCTCAGAAGATGAAAAAGGCAGATAGCTGGTTGGGTGTTTTTTAATTAGACTCTGACTTGGCATCTGTAATTTGCCTTAGCTGCCAATCGAGAGGCGCTTAAATGTCTGATCCTTTAAGTTGTTCAATACATTGCAGTTAAATAGAACCAGTTTAAAACACATTAGAGATAAAAAAGGGAATGTTCTAATTAATTTTATTCCATGCAGGTCCCCTGGGGATTATATTGAACCATTTATTTGCTTCCCCATATTCTTATGGAGTGCTACAAAATGTAAACTTTCCAGTGCCAGCTGTTTGAGACTGAACTGGTCCTGGACAAGGTGTGCTGAGCTCAGACAGAACCCAGCAAAATCTCCCTTCCCCACCCAACCCCACCCCACCCCACCCCACCTCACCTCACCTCACCTCACCTCACCTCACCTCACCTCACCTCACCTCACCTCACCTCACCTCACCTCACCTGTGTTTGTTTCCTTGTGTTAATGAATTTATTTTGTTTTCACTGCCATTGAGTTAAAAGCTCTGTAAACCTCAGGCTATTTCTAGGTTGTTGAGTATCAGGGGCTCCGTTTGTGTCTTTGTAAGGAAGGGGTGGAGGTCAGCTGAATGTTCTTATTGCTGCACAGGAGTAGACCTGGCCAATGTGTTGCATTTGGGAACAGTCCATCAAACCTGGTTGGGCCCCAGGAGGCCAGCCCAGGAAATAGGCTGGGAGACGCAAGACGTGCCCTTCTGGGCATGAATTCAGCCACCGTATTTGGGTGGACTTCTGGAACTTTGGGCAGGATTACAGGCCCAGCGTAGAGGTGTTCCACAACTATCCGTGGGCCCGACCGAGATGCAGAAAAGGAGCCTCGTGGTGGGTGTGCTAGCCGTATTTCACGCAGCCCTAAGGCAGATGGTTTGCAGTGCACAGCTGGGGCACAAGTGCAGAGGTTTGCTGCTGCAAGTTGCAGCTGAGGGCTGTGGGGAGGCCCGGTGCCTCCCCCTCCTTCTCCCCTCCCCCTTGGTAGGCTGCCAGCGCCAGTTCGTGATGGTGCCTTGGCCTCACGTGCCAGCAGGGCTGCCAGCGCTGAGTTCACTTTCTCGCTGCAGAGCCCTTTGAGGGGTTTCAAAGGAAAAAAGCCTCAAGTCCATACCATGGAGCGATGGAAAATCTAAAACCCTTTCAGCCAACGGGCTTTATGTTACAGAAAGGAATTCCTCTCCACAAGCTCAAAATATAATTTATGGTTTTAATCGTGGTTTTGCTTCGTTTTCGATCTCCAGAACTGGGAGCTCTCGAGGCCTTGTTTTCTCCTGGCAGGGGCCCGCTTTGATCATCTGGAAAGCATCCCCAATCTGGGATTTCATTTTGGTGTGCTTTTTCCCCTGGCAGTGTAGGGGGAACGTTATAAGGGAAAATGCTGACATCTCTCTGAAGGGCAGCCCTGGAAGCGCTTCTGTCTCATGCTGTAATCAGAGAAAGAAAGAAAGAGAGAGAGAGAGAGAGAGAGAGAGAGAGAGAGAGAGAGAGAGAGAGAGAGAAGGAAAAGAAAAGAAAAGAAAAGAAAAGAAAAGAAAAGAAAAGAAAAGAAAAGAAAAGAAAAGAAAAGAAAAGGATAGGGACAAGCCAACAGCAAACCTTTGGGGCAGCCAGGCGTCCTTCCCAGTCCTGCCCTGGCCATAAGAGGCAGCAGCTTTAAGCCACTGACTGGCTTTACCCCCCACCGTAAGCCACAAACCACATTCATGAGCCCAGAGCCATAGGCCATAGTGGTTACGTGTGAGCCTCTCCGGTCCCCTCCCCGGAGGGCAGCTGCTTGCCTCTCAGCCCCTTCCCGAGGCCCTTGGCCGGGCCTCTAGTTGGCACGGCGTTGCCCAGGGAGCTTGCTGAGTCCCCCTGGCAATCGGCCCTCATCATCTGAAAAAAGTTGGCCTTCACAATCACGTTTCCCAATCGTGACCAGAGTAGAAAGTGACGTATGTGCAGATGGAAAGTGGGGGGAGAGGCTGGAACACGTCCCCCACCTCCTCTGCTCCTCTCACTTGTCTGGCAGGGCAGGCCGTTGGCGTCTGGCTGGGAACGGCCTGTGGGGGGGCCATTACCCTGGATGGATAACGCCTTGGCTGGGGCTTCCGGGTGTCGCTTGGGTTCTTCTGCTGGGTCACGTCAGAGCCCCAGGGTATTTCCCTCCAGAGCAGGGATCGCCATTGCACTGACCCTCTGGATGCTTGGAGTGTTTCTTCTCTTCCCATGGACCGGGAAAGCAAGAGCTTCTGCCCCGAGTGCCTCATCCTCCTTGACCTTTTGTTTTAGCTTTCTCAGTTCTTCACCCTTGCAGAAGGCCTCTGAAGACATAAGGAGGGACCCCAGCCTGTCTGGGGCAATGGCCCCTGTCCTGACTCGCTCCTTCCCAGCGTTCCTGCCCAGGTGCTCCTAGGCTCCTTCCTCTAGACCCCGGGTAGGCAGCACCTTGGATCTCCCATCATCCCACCCAGCTTAGATAATAGTGGAGGATGATGGGAGTTGCAGTCCAGCAGCAGCATCTCTGTGCCCCCCTCTCCACCCTGAGCTCTTACCCCAACCGGTGCTAAGGCAAGGGGGTGAGCTCAGACTGGAAGCCGGCCCTAGCTCAGCTGCCCAGATGCTCAGGTGCAATGCGCTCCTGAAGTCAGCTGCAGGCGTTTCCTCCCCCTGCAGATACCGGAGATATTTTGCCCTTGGGGCTCTTTCTGCCATTTGCAGCCTGAAGCAGGATTTGGGGACTGGAGAAGGCCGAGATGCCACAGCCCACAGCGAGGGAAGCAGTGAGAGGTCAGGATTAAATCCGCACCAAGATTCAAGCACAGGGTAAAAGCAGCATGATTTCCCCCAGAGTCCATTCTGGTCTCAGTTCCCATGGAGGCACTGGGAGTTGCATCAGTGTTGTAGATCGCTGGCAGGGGCCCCGGAGGCCACCCAGTCCACTCCCTGCTCAGCGTAGGCACCCTGAATGAAAATGCACGGGGATCTGAAGGGCATTAGCAGGGGGATCCTAATGGGTCACCCAGGTTTTAGGGGGAAAGAGGATGTATTATTTTCCTCCACACTCTTGCCAGCCCCCCCCCCCACACTTTTTGTGCAACTGAAATTACTCCAAGAACATGGAAAATCCATTCCCAGCCACAGAAACAGTTGCCATAATGGCAGTCAGATGCTGGACCAGCATCGTGAGACTCGACGTCCCTTCATTGAGGCTGTGCCACGGTCTGTGATAGAAAGAGGACCTGCACATTCATGGAACCTCAATTCCTGGGAAAATGTTGCTTATGGAATCCTACTCCCCACTTTTTAGGTTATTTGGTAAAAAGCGGTTCTTGCCCAGTTATATATTCTATCAGCTCCCCACCCCACTCTGAGCCATCCAGCTGTTTGGGAACCGAACTCCCAGAATTCTGGATCCGCTGTTCTGATCTGGCCTACAAGGAAGGCTTCTCTGCTTCCAGACCTCAGGCGGTTTCCACTTGATGTGTTCGGCCACTCGTTGAATGACCCCCGGTGCTGTTTGCTTTATTCGTGTTCTTCTTTCCCAGATGTATTCCATGCAAGCTGAGATCCCACAAGGAGCTTAAGCAGATCTGCTGGTGAACAAACACCTGCTCTGGTACAACTGTTAAGCTTGATTAGCATTGAGCTCATTCTGGAAGTGCCTAGTGTGCTATGGGAACCCAATTAGTTTATGATTCCATGTATTGTACAAATCCAGCAAACGGGTTTATCTAGTTAAGCGTTTTGACGTATTATACGAGACCGACTCACAGGGTTCAGATCTAGGAGGGGAAAAAGTGTCTTAGCAGCGGCTGAGAGGGACAGTGAATAGGAGAGGAGAAGAAAAGGAGCGTCCATCCTTGTGTGGGATGTGGGCTTGGCAACAGGCCTTCTCTGTAGTGCCCCCCAGACTTTGGGATACCTCTCTGGTACATCTGATCCCATCCCTCCTTGCGTTTGCACCTCTCTTCTATCCAGCAAGCCTTTGGTCTTGGAGGGGTTGATTTTATTTTCTTTCTGTAAACTGCTTAGAGTCTGAACTCACTGGGCAGTCTGCAAATACTGTCAGACAGATAGATAGACTAATAGGAGGGATAATTTTAGCCCTCCCCATTTCGTGCTGAAGATTAGAACAGTGTTCTCCGGAATGGCTGTGGGATGGTATGAACAGAGTTTAATTTCTTCAGAGGGGAAAAAAGCACCAGGTCTGTTGCCCCATCGTAAATGGAAGGCTCTCTCTGTGTTCCTTTGGGGCTACTTCCAATTCAGTATTGCTGTGCCCATTTAAAAGGGCACAGCCAAGCTAAGTTTATTGAAGTTTGCTGGGAAGGAAGACAGGCACTGTGGGTCAAACCTTTTTTGCAGAAGGGTTTTCCTCTCTTTGGTTAAGAACACATTGATTTCTTTTGTTTCCTGAAGAGGCAAGGAAACAGGGGTCATTTATAACTCATCAGCCAAGTTTAGATTTGGGATTTTCGAACTTTGCTGAGGTCCTGATGTTTTAATTCCCTAATTTGACAAATTTCAGGAATGTCTCATGTAAACATGCAACATCCTAAGATCTTTTCTGGCAGTCCTGGGGGGTTCCTGCTCCTTCTCTTCCCTCCACCCCCAACCCACTGCAGCGCATGGACTTTTCGCTGATACATGACTCACAGTGGAAGAATTTCAAAACAAGTGTAACAATTTTAATATGATTTACTTTGGCTAATGGGGACACATTAAATTGGGAATCGGAGCTGGCTGTGTTTTCCATTCAAGAATGGAACAAGCTGGTCTCCTCTAATGGCTTCCTTGTCCTCCCCATTGTGATTTTTAATAGTGCACAATAAGAGTAAGGCCTGACACATGAATTTTTACTTGATCTGTTAAGATAACTAAGGTCTCCCTTGAGTTGAGTCTGACTTGTGGTGGTACCATGAACAGTCCATCTTGTTTTCGTGGCAGTAATAAAGAAGGGGTGCTGGTAGAATTTGGGGTGAGATTTCTTTTTTACTTCTCAGTCTAGCCTATAGCTATCAGATTGTGTAGTGGTCTCCCACCAAGCCCTAGTTTGATTGCTCTTCTTCAACAACAACAAGTTTTTTATCAGGAAATTATGAAGAGAAAGACAAGTATTGAAGCTTGAGTTGGATAAAACACAGTTAGGACAAGCCTCCTTCCTTTGAACATGGTTAAATCATGGGATTAGAGAAGAGCAGAAAAGAAACCAGCTGCTGGTCTGGCCAGACCCGTGTGTATTATGTCTTTGAGAAATCTTGGAGAATGGGTTAAGTGCCAGATGACTGGAGAGAGGAAATGTTGCCCTTTTCTCCAAAATGATGAAAAAGGAAGGCTCAGCAAACCACAGTCCGGCCAGTCTGGCATCAATACCTGGGAAAATTCCAGATCAGATTGTAAAGAGATTGTTCTGTATGGGTCTCAAAAACAATGCTGTAATTGCCAATAGTCAGCATGGATTTGTCAAGAACAAATCCCATTTGTTGATTGGCTAACCTTTAATAGATTGTGAGGCTGTGCTAGACATAATATATCTTGGCTTCAGTAAAGCATTTGACAAAGTACTCCATTACGTACTGGTGAGTGTGTTGGCTATTAAGAGGAGAACAGCTGGCTTGAAAATCATATTCAGAAAGTGTTCATCAACAGCTACTTATAAAATTGTAGAAAGATACTGACTAGAATGCTACAAGGATCAACCCAAGTCCTGTACTCTTCAGTATTTTTTTTAACGACTTGTATGAAATGATGAAGGGAATATTTATTAAATCTGGGGATGGCACAAAATTAGTGGGTCAGCAATTACTATACAAGACAGAGGTTCCTGATGGGTTGAGAAGCGGGAAAATAATTGAATGGAATTTAAGAGGGACAAATGCACAGATATATGATGAGGGGGATACCTAGCTTAGTAATGGTCTTTGTGAAAAAGATCTTGGGATACTAATTGACTGCATACTGAATAAGTGCAAGCAATGCAACAAGAATGGGAAGGGAAGGGAAGGGAAGGGAAGGGAAGGGAAGGGAAGGGAAGGGAAGGGAAGGGAAGGGAAGGGAAGGGAAGGGAAGGGGAGTGCAATTGTAGGCTGCATCAACATATGTATAATTTCCAAATCACGAAGTTATCATTCTGCCTTATTCTGCTTTGATCAGACCCACCTCAAGTACCATGTCCTGTTCTAGGCGCCAAACTGATAGAAGGATCTTGATGAATTGGAACAGATTCAGAGAAGGGCAATGAGGATGATGGAGGGATTAGAAATGAAGTGCTATAAAGAGGTATTATGTTGAGCCTTGAGAAAAGATGATTGAGGATGATATGATGGCCTTCCAGAGCTCAGGACAGAGTCATGGATTTAAGTGGCAGAAAGGCAGATTCTGACTGTTAGCACAAACTTCCAAACAGGAAGGACAGTTGGACAGTGGAGCCAATGACCCAACAAGGTGAGGGCGTCCTATTTTCTATCCTGCAGGAGGGCGGGCGTGGAATATGGAGTTCAGCTACAGGGAGGGAGATTACAGTTGAAATTAGGAAAAGCTACCTAGGAGCAATTGCATATTAGGGGCTTCTGGGTACTGGATCATACCAAATTCTTATTTGAATTAACCTCCTCTACTCTGGGAAGGCAGGCAAAACTGAGTCACCCTCACTTTTTTGCTGACCCACTATAGGTTTTCTTTCAAATGTCTATCCAAGGATAAGTCAAGTACGTAGTTTGAGAGGAAAAGATAGCTAAATGCAGAATTAAAGCAGAATTTTCTGCATGTTTTAAAAAATAAAGGGTTTGTGGATTTATGTGGAAATAAGACACTTAGGGTTTAGAATGTATAAAGGTGACCTGGGAACGTGACAGCCTGATTTGCCCACCTTCAAATAACTCTGGGAATTTCACCTGGAATTTCTGCAGCCATTCAGCTTCAGTGTCATCCTAGCATGCAAGGACGCCGCGTGGGCAGTTGTGATCAGTGCAGTCTTGTCTCACATCTTTCCACAGACTGCACAGTTACAGGATTGTTCCAAAACTTACTACCCACTGCTATTCTTCTTCCTTGTGGCCAAGAATCCCAAAAATGATATGAAGCTCGGTCCTTTCCTTTTCTTGTCTTCAGCTTCCTGCTGATATTATAGGGTTTGGGGGTGGGGAGATGTTATTTCCTTCTAAAGTAGTACTTCACACTGCACATGAATATGTGGAGAAGGGTTCTTTCTTCCTTTTGGGCATTTGTAACATTGCAAGGCTTGGAAAACTTGAGCCACACTAATAAGGCAATTTTTGCTTGGTTTGGAACCAGGAAGAAATGTGAATTTGAGATGCCTCCACTGGGGGTTAAGGACATCAAGAGGTTCTGCTGAAGAAAGGAAACCTAACACAGCACTGACTTGGAAAGGAAACGCAAGCGTGAGCATGTGTCTGCAGTCTTGGGAAGCTGCGGGGATGTCACTGAAGTCTGTGCAGCTCTTGGCAGGCAAAGCCCCTTCAGCTGGGCTGATGGGGAGCATTCAGCATCCCTCCAGGCTGCTGGGTCTCTCCAGCAAAATGTGGCAATAGAAACCCACCCTGGATCTGGGATGCTGAAGGGGGGGATGGCCCATCTCCTGCCCGGGGAGCAAGATCTTCCTGCTGTTCTGGAGCCCTTCACTTGGAAAGTGGGCAGGAGGAACCAGGGAGGAGGGGGGATACAGTACGTTGTGTGCCAAGCAGATCCCACCTGGAATTTATTAGCACTCAGGCATCTGGCATTTTGCTACTCCTCCCCGCCTGACAAAGAAGCCCCAAGTTTGCTCCGTGTTGTTCCTTTACTTGCCACTGTCATACAGTGTCACAGGACATGCTAATCCCTTAGCCTGGCAACCTTATTATTGCTTGCAGCCCAGGCCAAAGTTAAGGTCAAGGCTGTAAATAAGTTGAACGACAAATGACTCAATCCTGTTTTAAGCGAGATGATTCACGGGGGTCTCATGAACCAAGTCTGCATGTGATATTGCTCTGCAGAGAGCTTAAATAAAGGGTCACTGGTGGACTGTCTTTGCCAGCCAAAGGGGCAAGTTCTGCTTCCTCTCATGTTTCTTCCCTTGATGCCACTGGAGAAGGGCTGAACAGGGGTTTGTGATCCACCTGGGAGCTCACCTGGTAGAATTTAGCCCAAGACGGAGATCGCCGGGGGCAGCCACGTTTCAAAGCTCAACATGGATTGAAAATGGGGTTCAAAGTAGTTTACCTGTGGCTGAAATGCTCTTCCAGGAAAGCGTTTCTGCTCTTCTTTCCAGCTCTCCAACCTGGGATAGTAGCCAAAGGACACATAATTTATTTCATTTCCACATTTCCCCCCAAGACTTTGAGGATTCTCTCCCCCTTTCCTGTGTGAGTTTTGGGTTTGCCAGCCAGGCCATTTTTTACAGAAGGGTTTTTTCCTCTTACTCTTTCTTTGTCTTCTTGAGAGGGAGGCTGGAAACTCAGCAGGTTTTACACCATAGAAATGAGCAGAGGGAGAAAAAGGGGGGGGGGGAATAGGGAGCAGCCTGGAGAGGGAGGCACAGCAGGAGGAGGACAATTTGGAGAAAAAAAGAAACTCT
Organism: Python bivittatus; assembly: GCF_059951505.1. Lineage (NCBI taxonomy): Eukaryota > Metazoa > Chordata > Lepidosauria > Squamata > Pythonidae > Python > Python bivittatus. The sequence goes on along the minus strand of NW_028277076.1, from coordinate 10,869,737 downwards.
CTTCCAAACTGAAACCAAAGCACTTTTGCAGGCTGGAAAATGTTAGGATTGTCTGCACATTTTGGATTTTGTTTTCCCAGCCTTTTAATTTCTCATGTCCCTTGCTTGGCTCAGTCTGGGGTGGGGCGTGGGGGCTGTATTAACCTCTCAAATGCCGGTCTTGAAGGCATGCTCGGTTTCTTCTTCTTAAACAGCTGAAACGCTTTCTGGAGGATTCCAGCACAGCCCTGGGCTCTTAATTGGGCACAAGATCCCAATTTTGTACCTTCCCTCCAGGCGAAGGACGCAGGTATCTCTAGTATCTCTATTCCCCTCCACCCCACCGTGGGGCAGGGCAGGGACTCAGCTATGTAGATCAGATCAAATTCCAGGTGGATCAGCACCTACTTCCAGCAGTGGCAAGATAGTGGTATGTAATGAAGTTCACCTCATCCATGATTTGATCATGGATAAGAGATCCAACCTGGCATGCGTCATCAAAATCTGGTTGGTCATGGGAAGGGGTTGTTCTCTCAGAGGTGTTCCTTTCTGGGTTCGGGGTACAGCACCAGTCACAACTCCAGGACGGGTGGGGGTGTGGCTGTTGTTAACCAGGAATCTTTGGTGGCCTTTAGGGGCACTACCCTGGACATAGCTGGAAGTGAGACGCTGTTTGTGAAGTTGGGCCATAAGAACCGGCTGGGGCTGCTGCTTGTCCACCGTCTTCCCTGCAGCAGGGTGGTGTCCCGCCTGAGCTGTTTGACTTCATGGCTGAGTGGGCAGTGGAATTCCCTAGAATTATTGTCTGGGGAACTTCAGTCTGCCTTCTTTGAGGTGGATTGGGAATTCATGGCCACCATGGACCTGACCCAACTTATTGGGAGCCCAACTCACAGTGGAGGTCACACATTGGATCTGGTTTTTGTTTTGGAGCAGTGGCGTTGTGATCTGGGGTTGGGGAATGTTACCATCAGTCCATTACCATGGACAGATCATGTTCTCTTGGCCCTGGAGTTCTCTGGGGCCACCCCCCTGCAGGGAGGTGGAGCCTATTCAATCCAGATGGATCCAGTGGGGTTTCAGAGGGAACGTGGGGTGCACGGTTTGCCCAAGGCTTTACTCATGGCTTAGAATGAGCATGTGACGAGAGCCTTTGATTGGATAGCGTCTGTTCAGACTCTTTGTGTTAGTGGATCCTGTGCAGCCCCCTGGTTGATGGAGGAGCTCCATGAGGAGAAACAAGAGAAGAGACACCTAAACGCTGCTCCAGTAAGACAAAGAGCGAATCTGGCCAAGTACAGGTGACAGCTTTTATTGGGATTTACCTTGCTGCACTTAGAGTAGCAAAGCAAGCTTGCTTCTCTGCCCTTTTTGTATCTACAGCCAGCCAGCTGGCAGCCTGGTTTTGGGCAGCCAGGTCCCTTTCAGGGTCACTGTGAGGAAGTTCTTTGCATTTGTCAGATAAAGTCGCTCAGATTTGCTCAGATCTCAGGCACAATCTTTGGACCTGACTGTGTTGGACAACCTTTGTTTGGTCTCCAATCTTCCCTTTCTAGAGAAAGTGTAGGGAGGGAGGGAGGTGCACAGCTTCAGAGGGCCCTGGATGAAGCGGATTATCTGGACCCTTTTCAGTCAGGTTCAGGCCAGGTTACAGTTCAAGACAGCATTCACTGCCCTTGTGAATGACCCCTGGAGGGCTCAGGATGTGGGTGGTGCGATCGTTGTGACCCTCCTGGATCTCATGGTATCCTTCAGGACCAACTCCGGGGGTTTGGAGTAGGGGGCACAGTTTTGCAGAAAAAGGAAAACTTTTTCTGTGGCTGATTCCAGTTAATGTTAATAGAGTGGTCCAACCTTAGGGGCCTCTGGGTTCAAGTCTCTCACTGCTCTTCTGTAACATTTATGTGAAACCATTGAGTGAGGTCATTCAGTGGCAAGGGGTACAATATCATCAGTATGTTGATGATACCCAATTATACATTTCCACCCCTGGCTGGGCAGGCAATATCATTCAGGTGCTGACTTGATACCTGGAAGCTTGAGGGTCTGGATGGGGAGGAATTGACTCTGACTCAACCTTGGCAAGACGGAGCATCTTTTGGGTTTTGGCTCCCTGGATCTGAAGAGGTGTCGTCTTTGGCTCTTGATGAGGTAGCACTTCCCCAGGCAGAGCTGGTGCGCAATCTGGAGGTCCTCCTGAATTTGCCCTTCCTGTCTGAGAAACAGGTGGCAGCTGTGGCTGTGGGGGCTTGTACAGATTCATCTTGTGCATCAATTGCTCCCATTCTTAGACCAAGAGGCCTTGCTCATGGTCACTGTTTTCTGAAATTCTTGTGTTGCTGGTTAATTTAGAATTTGCAGGATGGAAACTGAAGCAGGAGGAGTTGAAGGAGATGTCCTCAAGCAATAGTCCAGGGCAGGAGGACTGGATGTACCCAGCAAGCTTTCACCATTCTTAAAGTTGTTAAGAGATTCCCCCTGAAAGTAGTATTTGTCGTTGTTCAGTTGTTCAGTCATGTGTGAGTCCGCATGATGCAATGAATATAAGTTCACCAGGAATGTCTGTTCATAATTGAAGTTCTCATAAGTGCCTGCTTATACTGTCCTACTGATAGGACCTACCCACTTTGCCTTCTGTCAGCCTCTTTTTCAGTTGCCTTCAGTTTTTCCAAGCATCAAGCCTTCTCGAATGGCTCTTCTCTTCACATGGTGTATCCCAAACATTAGCTTGGGTATTAGCACTTCCAGTGAGCAGTCTGGCATCAGAATTTCTTTTGTTCAGCCTTTCTGATGGTCCGGCTTTCACAGCCAAGTGCTACAGCTGGGAAAACCATGGCCTTGACAACGGGCACTTTGGTGGCAGTGTGATATCCCTGCACTTCAGTGTTTCATCTTGATTTGCCACAGCCTTTCTCCCCAGTAGCAGATGCTTCTTTCTTTCACGGCGACAGTCACCGTCCCTGTCCATTTTTGTGCCTGGGAAGATAACCTTGATTGCTGCTTCAGCTTCTTCTCCACTCACATACACTGGGGGTTGGCAACTCCTGTTGACATAATCCCTGGGATTTGCCTAATATCAACCTGCTTTTGCACTTCCTTCTTTCATCTTCAGTAAGAGATTCCTGAATCTTCCCTGCTCCCAGCCAACAAGGCGGTATCATCCGCATATCCGAGGTGGTTGATATTTATTTAAGTTCATCTTTAAGATGCTGCCATCGTCTGTTAAGACACTGTCACAGCTGGTGCTGTACTCCAAATTCCATGTTATCAAAGGAAAGAAGAAGCAAGAACACTTAAATCATTACATGCAAGACACTGATCTAACTAAGAACTGACTTTTGATAACATGCCAAACCCTTCTTTTCAACTGAGGTGAACCTTAAAACTAAACTAAGTATATGGTGTGAAAGTCACTACCAAGTGTTTAACTTAACTGGGAGGAATCCAGCCCATGGTGCTTAGGCCAAGAGCTGTAGATCCTCAACCTGAGTTAGTTGCCAGAGAAAAAGCAAAGGGGTAGACTTTGAAGGTTGTGGGCAAAATCAAATCCCTTTTATTCTCCAAAACAGCAGGCCAACTCCCTGCAGGAGATTTCGGTCTGGACACCAAGCCTTTGGTTCAGATGTCCACAGGACACCTGTGGAGCTCTGTAATGTTTCCCTTTCTCTTGGAATTATGGCAAGCATAGCAGGCTGGGGATGGTTCCGTCTGGGCTCAGAGGTGGCCGGGCTGGGCCTAGGCACTGGGTCCAAGAAGGTTTGCTCCCTCCTCGCCTGCTCCCAATGGGGAGCCACAAAACAGAAATTGCAGCAGTCTCAGGAGATCAGCAGGAGGATGCTTGGTGTGGGTGCCAAGCCTGATTCAGATTTATGCCAGTGAAGAAGCCCATTTCAGCTGATCTTGAAAAAAGCAAACCAGGGTCCCATCTGCTAGCACTTAAATGGAGACCACCAGGAAAAAGTAGGTTTGCAGGCTGTTTGAACAGCTTCCTGGAAGCATTTGTAGACCTCCCAAGAGAAGGGCCTGGACTTGTCTGAGAAGTCACAAGTTGCTGAGCTCAGTGGGAGGAGACTGTGGCAGAAGGAGTCCATCTGGGTCCATGGCAGGATCTCTCAGTCTAAACATCACCCACCAGAGCTGGCAAACCAGGTAGCGCCACCTTTGCCAGCGCTCATACATAGGTCTGCTCCATTGGGTTTCCAAATTAATCTGCATTTCAAAAAAGATGTGCAAAAAAGTTGAATTTAAATATGTGCATTTTTGTATTTTAATGTATATGAATGTATTTTCTCTGAAACCCATTTTTAGAAGTGCAACAGTTTATCTGTGCGCCAAGAACTGTGGTGGACTTTGCTCAGCCCTGCACACTCGTCTAGGAGATGCGGGCCAGCTCAGTTTGTTTTGGACTTCATGGGAACCACATTTCTTAGATTTTCCTCTCCTGGATTCCGTTCAAAAACTGTAGTTACTTGTTAAGCACCCAAAGGATGTCTGGGAAATTAATTTGCTTAAGTATAAACCGCGTAAGCAGAGGGGGAGGCTTTGTTCCTCTACATTTGAGGAATATCTCAGGATCTGTGGATTGACTCTATTATGTACAGTTTAAAGGGCCATGATTGGCTTGGCTGGGAGTTGTGGTCCAAAGTGTCTGTAGGATGCCTAGCTGAAACCAGGCTGGTCAAAGTACCCATAAGGTGGCTTTTCTTCTTTCCTTTGTTCCTTCCTTTGACCAAACAGGCATTAAGAACTCATCCTCCCAACTGCTGTCCTCAGCACAAAGATGTCCTGCTAACTGTTTCTAGAGGACACGTCCTCAGCCATTGCCTGTCCCATTCCCAGACCATAGCTGAGGCAACTTTATGCTGTTTTTAGCTGTTCCAGTGACTTCATCACTTGTTCTGCATTCAAACCATAAGCAGCACACCACTTCCTGGCCAAGTCAGTGCATACTTCTCTGCTGACTCAAGGAATCTCTTAATGTGGTCATGAGGAAGAGCCTGAAGGCAAGAGGAGAATGACATGTCAGTGTCATAGGAGCAGGCTCTGGTCTGTGGCTGGAAGCCCCTTTGTGAGCTGCTACTTCATAGAGTGCTTGGGCAGATGCAGATAGAAGCTGGAGAGGAAGGTTTATAGATAACATGGAGCCCCCAGATTGCCCAGGTTTAGATAGAGATGTTGGGAGTGTGATATGCCTGATCAAGAGAACAAGGCCTCGGAGATGTTGATCTCCATGTTTTTGCTCAAACAATTAACATTAACAGATTTGGCACAGCTTCCAAATCCCTTTCCTGTCTTGGGAGGTCTTGACAATATAAGCCCTCTGGCCTAGCCTGGTATCACTTCTTGAAGGGTGCTGGATTGCTTTTGTGAGCTCTGGATATGACCTTCCAAACATGTTACTTGCTGAAGAAGACTGGGGAAAAAGCATCCAAAGGAGATGTGAATGATGACCACTCAGGTTGCTTGAACTTGGAGCATCTGGTGCTTGGAAAGGACTTACCGAATCAGTAGCATTAAGTATTTTTTGCTATTTCCTAATCTTTGGGTAGGAGAGGGGTCAGGTTAGTGGGTATCTAAAGCTAGATTGACTTTCCAGTCATCTAAATAAATCTCTTGATCTTTGATGAAAATCCAGATGTAGACTGTATACAAGAGATGGCTGTCTATTCTGCTGATGGTGGAATTCTGCAAATCTATTATCTGGAAGATGCCAAGGTTGGGGAAGGCTGCCTTGTGATCTAGACTTGTGAGATGTGAGGAGCCAAGCACCTAAATCCCACAACAAGCTAGCTGACATTGGCTGATCCAAAAAGCCAAATAGGGTCAAACCTGCTGAATACTTGCATGGAAAGTCCAGGGCTGAAGCCTGGAATGAGAAGTGAAAAAATCTATCTATCTATCTATCTATCTATCTATCTATCTATCTATCTATCTATCTATCTATCTATCTATCTATCTATCTATCTATCATCTATCTATCAAATGTATATGGCCACCCATCTCACACAAGGTGACTGTGGATGGTATACAATAAAGAAAAAAAATGGAAGAAGATAATGGCAAGACACTTTTGTACTGTTGCCAAGATAATTACATGGATATCTTCATAAAGTTGAGCTTAGCTCAAGGACACCTTTACTCTCACCCTCAGGCTGACCATGGTCCAAGTCATGACTGGATAGTGGACTGTGCCAGACAATTTCATGCTGGACCAGGCACGTCTTTCTCCCTTTTCTACCCAAAGAATCTCTCCGTTATTTTATGTTGTTCCTGGGGACCACTTGGCCTCCAGACGTGCTAGCTTCCTGTCCTAGCAGATCCAAAAATAAGTGGCTTTCTATGTTCTGTGAGCAGTTTCTACTAAGAATAACAGCTACCTTTTCATAGGCAGCTACCTCACATTAAAGTTGCTGGTTGGGAAAGAAAATAAGGACTGGAATGCAGTGAAAGTGGGGTCCTTGAAGATCATCCAACAAGCACCCAGTTGGAAAGACTGGTCTGTAGCCAGAGGTGTCTGCAGTGGTGGTCAAAAAAGTCAGCATGGTGGCCAGTGCGACCGAAGCTCTGCCTGTTTTTTAATGTGCAACACAGGCCAGCAGCCGGATTTTTACTGCACCGTTGCAGCTGTCATCTTGACACTTTGACCACAGCCTGGAGGCACCCCTGTCTGGCAGACGTTTCCGATCTGCGTTGCGAGGGTTCTTCGGCAGGAAGCCCAGGAACGGCCCACCCCGGCCCCCAGCAGCTGGACGGCCAACTCTGCATAAGCCTGTTGAACCTCTTCAGATGTGTGAGCCCCTTTCAGACGCTGCCCGGAAAGGGGTCTGTGTTCAGTGCTGACTTCATGCCACGTAGCTGGGTTCAGCCGTGTGCCAGCCGGGTTAGTGACAGACCTAGGGGCTGCATTTACTTGTTGGCTGTAGCCCTGGTTATTCTGCCTTGTGGCTGACGTCTTCATCCAAGGGACAGAGACAGCCCTAATGCGGAGCAGCTGAAAGAAACCCAGGTCTTTCCATTGCAGCTGTTGCAAGCAGTGCTGGCCGGGGGCTCTCAAGGCAGCCGGCAGCCCCCGGCCCTCTCGGGGGAGGGGGAGGGACCACTGACATTCTAGCGCTCTTCTGGGCTCGTGTGAGATCAGGGTGGGCAGGGAGTTCGGGTGTTATTCCATGTTCCTGATAAGGTGTATTCCTCCTGTTGTTCCATCAGCAGAAAAATACAATACAATTCACACTCTCCCCTTGTCTTAGCCAGGAGGTCAGAGAGTGACGTGGTCCTTACAGATCAAATGCAGGGCAGTTTCAGGGCAGGGTTGGTTGGTTTTGGCGTCCAGCTGGGGTCACCTCCCAGCAGGAGAAACAACTGCCAATCACCCTCCAGAAGGTGCAGCAGGACAGGCTGAGGGTCCCCAGGGTCTCCTTCCTGCTTTCTCCCACATGTCTCCTGCCCCACTGACTGCTCAGCTGCTTGCTTTCTCTTTTTAAGGCCAAAAAACAAACAGCTAAAACTCCAGCCTGACAGGTCTATTCTGCAGGAGAGCTTGCAGGACCCCAAAACACTTTTTTAAAATATCATTCTTCCAGGAGAATAATAATAATAATAATAATAATAATAATTATTATTATTATTATTATTATTCTATATTCTAGGATATTGTCTGTAACAACAACTGCAAGAACTGTCCGTTGGACAGAGCTCAGAGGCAGATCAGCAGATCTGCCCAAGTCAACCAGAGCCCCCCTAAACCCCACCAACCAGCAGCTAGAGCTTCTGTTCATTTGTTTTTGACTGTCAGCCTTACGAGGTAGAAGAGACAGGAAAGACAACCAGATCATGAGCTAATTCTACTTTATTGTAGAGATGCATTGACCAAATCTTGCAAGTCTGAAAGTACAATTCCCCCCCCCCCCCGCCCCATTTCCTTTACACCCTGAGAAACTAGGGAGGGTCTCTTCCAGCCTCTTGGCCCTGGACCCCAGCAGGCTCAGCTGCCTTTTATCTGAGCGTTCCCTTCGTTGCGTCGCTTTGCCCTGTCTCCCAAGGTCATTCCCACATACTGTTACATTGGCACAGGGGTAATTACCTCCTGGAAGGCAGGTGTTTGCTCAGAAAGCAGCCGTCTTCCCAGAGATCGGCATTGCTGGGTGAAAGCAAGCACTGCCAGGCACCTGGTTTCTCCTGTGGCCCAAGCCAAAAAGGCCCCCGGAGGGCATTTCCCAGTGACTGGGCAGGGAGTGGGCAAGTCTACAGCTTAAGCAGCCAATCAGAGATGGGTGGATCTTTGCCCCTCCCTGTGCCATCACCACCCTATCCAGAGAGGCGTTGTAGACTGTGTGCATGGGGAGGCCTGCATCTGCAGAGAGAGCCCCCCAGTTTAACAGCAGAACCACTGGATAGGGGACTCAGGCGTTCTGCTGCAGACGGAGCCAATAACATGAGGACGTGTCCCTTAAAAATGGTTACTTTGTGGTGGTAAGTGGGATGTGAGGATGAGTCCTTTGTGTTTGCCCACATGGGAGCACCTGCCTTGGTTCATTGTGTGCTGCCAGTTCCAATGGTGTGGCTGCCTGTGGCTGGATGAGAACCCGCCTGGATGGTTGACATGGCTGATGCATATCTGAAGGACATATTTTTTCACATTTAAATTGTCAGGTGAGCCCTAATCCTCTTTCCCTAGTGAGCCATTGAGGATTGAAGCCCAACACATCTAGAGAGTTTCATGCTGTGGGTTTTCTATTTGAGTTCCAGCTGTTTATTATACAGCTATGAAAGAGGTGGCATTAATATGGTTGAATAAACATTTGCACCAGCTCCCCGTTGTGGAAAGGGAAAAGGGTGGATAGAGAAAACTATGTAGCTTGGCTTGACTGCCTTGAGCAATGCACCGGGTAGCAACGTAGGACTGAAAATGAAGTCTACAACTTGGACAGTAGAACATTTGGCCACCCTTCGTCTGTACTATGGGGATTACAGAATCCGAGAACTGTTAAAAACTATTGGTCATCTGGATTTCTGCAGGTAGGTTGTGCCTAATGGAGTTGGTGGAACATATCACCCTGCTATTGGGAGACAAACTCTAGCAGGCATGTCTCTCTATGACCTTGACTTGATTCTGACCAGCAGGGAATATCTAAATTATTTACTTCTTTGTTATTTGATCTATATACCCCAATTATGAGACAGTAGAAATGTAATGATGGAGTTCTTGATGCTAAGGAAAACTAAATTCACTCTTCCGTTGTCTCTCCCATACCCCACTTCGCGTGCATCCAACCCCAAATTTCTCTTTGGAGAATTTTGGCCTCTACCTTTATCCTGTCTTAGATTCCTTTGGGGATTTATCCCAATCACATCTCAGGGCATGCTTTCTAATGGGAAGAGAAAGCCTAAGTCAGTGACTCATGGAGAGGGGTGATGGGCAGATTCCTCTGAAGGTGGGTTATGCTGCTGCTTCTGTAGAAATGGTTGGATAATGCAAGCAGAAGGTAGAACTCATTCCCACTCGCACGCTGACTTGAGAAACCCCTTAAAGTTGATTGGAAAGAGGCAAAACCAAAGCAGAGGGAAGGGTTTTGGGTATTTTGGTTTCATAAAGAAACCCTGTAGTAATTTTTCACAGACAACCTGTCCCTCCCATTTTGGCAGTTCTGACACAACCTGCAAACCTCTGGGATTAACTCTCCTGTGTACTTTGGTGCCTGCAGTTTAACCACAGTAACAGAGAAGGAAACTGATTCTAAGAATCGTTCTGGAGTCAGTAAAAGGATTGTGATAATGTGTTACAGCAATGGACAAGCTTATTGCAACAGAGCTCATGCAGGTCCTGACTGGACCTCGGAGCTTTACCTGGTGGACTTGCGCCTCTGCTTGGTTGGGTTCAGTTTAGGACCCCCAAGAGCCCCATGTTGGAGTTCTGTGCCTACTTTGCTGATGGCTCTGTGGCTGGCATCAGTTCAGGCTCTGTAAAAGAAGGGAAAAGGGAAGAAGCAGCTGCTGATTGATGAAATAATCTTTGGTGGGAAAAGAATGAATTCACAGCAAGAGGAGGCTGTAATGGGAACAGGGAGGAGCAGCAACCAGTGACAAAATCTGGATGTTGAAGAAAAGAGTTGGTCACTTGACAATTTTTTTCTGGTTTGCAGGCTCTGGCTTGAGGTGCAAGATTATTTTCATGAGACTGGGTCCAAGAGTTGAGGCTAAGTTGGGAATGGTGGGAAAACAGAAGGCTTCACACACACACACCCATGTGTCCTCTCATCACGTGGAGCACAAAGCAAAGAATAAAGCAGTTGCAGGGCATCGGTGTTAGGAGAAACTGGAAAGAGAGTGCAAAGAAGAGTGACAAAGCTGGTGAGGGGCTTGGAGCCTAAGGAACTGGGTATGTTTTCAGGGTCTTCCAATCCTGGAAGGGCTGACCCAGGGAAGATGATGTGGATTTGTTCTCCATAGCACCCAAGGGGAAGGGAAGAACCATTGGGTGGAAGCTTTACAGAGAGAGAGATGCAAACTTAAAATAAGGAATGCCCTAACTACGAGAGCTCTTCAGCGGTGGAACAGCCTGCCTCCTAGAATCATCAGTGCTTTATCACCGGAAGTTCTCAAGCCAAGGTTGGACATCCATTTGTCTGGGATGGCCTGAGGATTCCTCTGAGCAAGGGGACAATGAAGGTCTTGGAAGACAAGACCACCAAGGTCCTTCCAACCCTAGGGTTCTCTGATGCCAAGTCTGATTCAGACTTATGCCGGTGTAGAAGCGCATCTTGGCTATCTTGAAAAAAGCAAAGCAGGACTCAACCCGCTAACACTTGGATGGGAGACTGCCAGAAAATCCCACAGCTTTAAGATAGGCAAGGAGGTCAATAACAAATTCTGGAAGAAGGCAAGGGTAGATTGTTGCCAGAAAACCACATAGTTGTGTGCATGGATTTGCCAAAAGTCTAACTTGACTCAAGGGAGACTTTACTTTTTAGAGATCCATAAGCGTGTTGCATGTTTGGTATGGACAATCTGTAGGTAACAACCAGGTCAGACTGTTGCTTCTGTGTTGCTCCTGTAAACTTTGCAATGGTTGGAGTTGGTGTAGGTCAGAAAGAGGATGTTGGTTTAAGTAAGGAGCTTCAGTCTGGTCCATGAAGTGGAGAGACTCTCATATTCTTACCAAGAACTTCAAAATATAGTTATCTGACCAGAATTGTTTCCCTTCCCATTAAATGTGGATTAAATTTCTACAAATTCTGCATGAAATTTAGCAGCACAATGTATAAATGTTTGATCCCTTCCTGCAGAAGTTACTTTTTTAAGAAAAGAAAGGAAGGTTGGAAACTCTTTCTTTTGATATATGTTATATCAACGGTTCAAGGTGGGCAAAGAGCCAGCATCCTCTTTAAACCTTTTAAATTCCCAAATCCATAAATCATTAATTCAGTCTTTTCTTCTTTCAATAAAAAGCCCGTATAAGGCTTCCAGTCTTTTAAAAAAGTATTGTTTTTTTCCCTGACTAAACTCGTCAGCTTTGCCATGGAAATCCAGACCTTTCTCTAATAAATGCACCTTTGTGTGCAACTTCTCTTCCTATATACTGTTTTTAATGCAAATATGTGCTTTTTTATATGGTGTGCAATTTCCTCAAGCATAACCTTTTTTAAAAAAAATATGTATTCCCCAGTATTGAGGGTATGACGTAGAAGTATTGCATGTAAGTATTGCTGGAGCTGAGACTGAGAACAAGGGGCCCCGATGAATGTCCTAGAGACCTCTTTGAGGAAATATGGGATCTTGTTCTGTGTTGGAAGGCCTCTAGGGACTTAGGCTGCTGTACGGACCTTGCTTGACAGCCCCTGAAAGAAGGAATCCCAGGGATGAAGGGCCCCCTCAGAACTAGTACAAGAGATGAGGCGGGATGGGCTTCTCCCATCACATCCACCCTCAGACTTTTCAAGCAGATCAGCTAAGGAGTGCCATGGGGCTGTCAGCTGATTCTTGACAAATAGGTATGAACTAGTTCAGAGTTGCAAGTAAATCTAGAGAAACAGCAACACATGGCTGGAATGCCACAGGAACCGAGCAAATGATGAGGGCAACTTCATCCAGATTCTGATAGATGACGCAACAGAAAGTTGTCAGCCTTGCGAGGTACACCAGACAGGAAGCACGGCCAGATGAGCTAATTCTACTTTATTGTAAGGTTACATTAACAGAATCTTGCAAGTCTAAAAGTGCATCCCCCCGTCCCCTTTACAGCCCAAGAAACTAGGGAGGGTCCCTTCTGAGCTTCTTGCTCTGTCAACATTCCTGTTGTGGGCTAAGTTGCCTCTTATCTGACTGTTCCCTTGGCTGTGTCTCTTCACCCTGTCTCCCACATATCGTTGCATTGTAGATGCATAAGTCAGATGGCTGTCTAGTGAGGAAGCCCATGTTTCACCCAGTGAGGAATCCAGGTGTGTTTTGCAACCCTCCAGTGAAAGTTAAGAGAGCAGAAAGCTTCTCTTCCAGGCTCGATCTCCATGGCAGTCTTTGGCCCCCACAGCATGGTGGTGCATCCCACCTTCCTTTGGCAGGACATCTCCCCCCCTGCTCACTCTCATCCTTTGGCCACAGTCAAGCCAGAGGAGAAGAAGAAGCCTGCTTGCCATCTTCATGTCCAACTGGAGCTAAAGTGAATTTTTGGTTGCCAGCCAAGGGGTAGAGGGGCTGCCGAGGCCCCAGCTGGAGCCAAACTGAATGCAGCCTCCTTGAAAGAAGGAAGGAAAAACAGGGGAAGAAAAGATGAGCTGGGCATGGGAAGAGAAGAGCCAGCGAGGAATCCCTCTCTGGGTGAGAAAGCCTCCTGCAGCTTGTGGCTGGAGAGAAGGCGCCACATTTGTGTAGCGCTATGAATGTGGCTACTGAACTGGCCCCTTTCCTGGGAAAGAGCGGGAGGAAGGGAGGGAGATCCTGCAAGAGAAATTTCAAGAGCTCAGAATGCGTGTTCAGAAAAGGGCTGTTGGGCAGAGCAGACCCTGGCCCAGAGAGGTAAGCCCTCTTCCCTGGATATGAAGGCTCTGAGTCATCCAGGCGGAATTATCTGGAGGTTGAGTCACAGCAATGGACTTCTTTTCTTTGGGTTTGATACGTTTCGCTGCTTGTCCAAGCAGCTTCTTCAGTCTAGTTGGTTAGGGGGGACCCCATGAATGTCTTACAGGGTGGTTAGGGGTGGCGCTGGAAGACATTTATGGGGTCCCCCCTTACCAACTTTGTAGACTGAAGAAGCTGCTTGGACAAGCAGCGTAACGTATCAAACACAAAGAAAAGAAGCCCAGTTGCCGGGACTCATCCTCCAGACTCTTCCCTGGATGTGTGAAGCCGAGGCAGCCTCTCTCTGGGAGGCATCTGTTTGGACACCTGTGCTGGGGGGGTGGTCCAGCGGCCCCTTCCTACTGCAGAGTTCTGTGATGATAATATTAAAAGATAATAAATCTTGCTATTACTAGCTAACATGTCCCACATTGCTCCTTTCGTTGCTCCCGGCAACTTCTGGTGAGAGCCTCTTCCCTCTGCCCCCTCCCTGAGGAATTAACCCCTGCGAAAGGAGGGGCTTCATTCAGGGCCAATGTGGCGGCGCATTGATCAGGCATGGACATGGCACCTCTCTGGTGTGCAGCCTGCCCTTTTACGTGCCAGCTGGACTATGGACAAAGGTCCCCCATGGGCCCACACAACACATTGCACCTGCTAGCTGCATGAACCCCTTTCCTGCCTTCGCACATGCCCCACATCTACATCAGGGTTCCCAAACTGCGAGGTGTGTCTCCCGTGGGGAGGAAGAACCTTTTAGTTATACTGTTATAGTAAGTCCACCTTTCCCAAAGTTTCGTTGTATTGTTTTCGTTGCTCGTTTGTGTTCATTTTGGCAATTGGATTTTTAGGGGAGGTGTGTACATTTCTCAAATTATTTTTTTCCTTTATTTTATAGTAGTAACAAAAAAGAAAGAAAAATGAAAAGGAACAAAACACAAAGATGCATACATTATTAAAAAGCAATTGCGTAACAAGTGCGTAAAAATAAGTGGAAAAAATACATCAGAAAAAATAATAAAAATGAAAAATATAAAGTATAGTATGTCGTTACAACAGTTAACAGTTACAATTCTATATATATTTATCTAATGCAAATGTTATATGAGTATATATATATATATATATATATATATATATCTAATACAACTATATAAGTGGCCTTCGGCTGCTGCTGCTTAATGGCAGGTCGGTTAACAACAAGGCCCTCCTCATATGTGACTTGATCACCAAGGAGGGGGCAGACCTGGCATGCATTACTGAGACCTGGCTGGGGCCCGAGGGGGGGGTGCCCCTCTCGGAAATATGCCCAGCTGGGTTCTCGGTGTGGCACCAGCCGAGATGCCAGGGCAGGGGAGGAGGGGTGGCTGTTGTGATCCGGGAATCTCTAGTGGCCTTCAGGGGCATTGCTCTACAAATTTCTGGCTGTGAGACACTGTTCATTAGGTTGGGTGCCCGGGAACAGTTGGGAGTTCTGCTATTGTACCAGCCTCCCTGCCTGAGCTGCTGGAGGCCATCTCAGGGCTGGCGGTGGAGTTCCCCAGGGTTATGGTTCTGGGGGACTTCAACCTACCGTCCCTGGGGCGGTCCTCAGACGCGGCTCTGGAGTTCACAGCTACCATGGCAGCCATGGCCCTGTCGCAAATGGTGCGGGATCCAACCCGAGACAGTGGCCACGTGCCGGATTTGGTCTTCTTGTCGGAGCAATGGCAAAGTGATCTGAGGGGAGATCTATAGCTTTCCCCGTTGTCATGGTCAGATCACGTCCTGGTGACCCTGAGTTTCTCCTATGCCACCCCCCTCCACAGGGAGGCAGGACCCATGCGATTGGTCCACCCCCGGCGCTTGATGGACCCGTCAGGGTTTCAGAGGGAGCTGGGGGTGTTCCTGTGGATCTGCTGCATGGTCCAGCGGAGGCCTTGGCTGCTGCCTGGAATAGGGAGGCGGCCGGGGCCTTGGACAGGATTGCGCCTATGCGACCTCTCTTGCCACATCGGCCCCGACACTCCCCGTGGTTCATGGAGGAGTTGAGGGTGCTGAAGAGGGTTAAGAGACGTCTAGAGCGCCGCTGGAGGAAAACAAAGACCGAATCCGACCGATTACAGGTTAGAGCCGCTATCAAGGCCTACCTTGTGGCAATAAGAGCAGCGAAGTGCCTCTACTTCTCTGCCCTTATCGCGTCCGCAGAATGCTGCCTGGCGGCCCTGTTTAGGATCACTAGGTCCCTCCTTGGTAAGGGGGATGTGGGGGTTCATTTGCAGGGCCGTGCAGAGGAATTTTTAGAGCATCTGCAGGACAAAGTCGCTCGGATTCGTTCCAAGTTAGACTCCGAGCGTGGGGCAGGGTCTGGGGAGACACCGAGGGACTCTTCTTACACAGTTATCTGGGAACGATTTGACCCTGTTGCTCCTGAGGAAGTGGACAGGATCCTGGGGACTGTGAAGGCCACCACTTGCCATCTTGACCCATGCCCCTCCTGGCTGGTGAAAGCAGCTCGGGAGGTGACATGTGGTTGGATCCAGGCGATGGTTAAGGCATCCTTGCAGGAGGGAGTGTTTCCAGCGGCCTTCAAGGAGGTGTTGGTGCACCCCCTCCTCAAGAAGCCCTCCCTGGATCCTACCGTACTGGACAATTTTCGTCCAGTCTCCCCCCTCCCCTTCTTGGGGAAGGTGGTTGAGAAAGTGGTGGCTTCGCAGCTCCAAAGGGTCCTGGAGGAAACGGATTATCTGGACCCTTATCAGTCAGGTTTCAGGCCCGGGTATGGAATGGAAACGGCATTGGTCGCACTTATGGATGATCTCTGGCGGGAGCGGGATGATAGAAGTGCGACCATCCTTGCTCTCCTTGATCTCTCAGCGGCGTTCGATACCGTCGACCACGGTATCCTATTGGGACGGCTCAGGGATATGGGGGCGGGCGGCACAGTTTTGTGCTGGTTCACCTCCTTTCTTCGGGGCCGATCCCAATAGGTGGTGATAGGGAGCGAGAGGTCCCATCCTCGGCCCCTCCTGTGTGGGGTGCCACAGGGCTCGGTTCTCTCTCCGCTCCTTTTCTACATCTATATGAAGCCACTGGGTGAGATCATCCGTCACCATGGGATGAGGTATCATCAGTATGCTGATGATACGCAGCTATACATCTCCATCCCTGGTGAGGGAAGTGATGCCGTGACCGCCCTCTCGCGGTGCCTGGAGGCTGTGAGGGTCTGGATGGGGAACAACAGGCTTCGACTGAACCCTGGTAAGACGGAGTGGCTGTGGGTTAATGGTGCCTCTGTATCCGGGATTTTGTCATCCTTGGTGCTGGATGGGGTGGCACTGCCCCAGACAGACCCAGCGCGTAATCTGGGGGTCCTCCTAGACTCACGGCTCCTGCTTGAAGAGCAGGTGGCAGCCGTGGCAAGGAGGGCCTTTGCACAACTTCGGGTTGTGCATCAGTTACGCCCTTTCCTGGATTGGGATGCCCTTCGAACAGTCACTCACGCCCTTGTTATCTCCCAGATAGACTACTGCAATGCGCTCTACATGGGGCTACCCTTGAAGAGTATCCGGAAGCTACAGCTGGCCCAGAATGCAGCCGCGCAGGCTATTTTTGGAGCCCCAAGGAGAGCCCATGTAACACCTCTGCTCCATGAGCTGTATTGGGTGCCAGTTTGCTTCCGAGTCCAATTCAAAGTGTTGGTTATCACCTTTAAAGCCCTACATGGCATGGGACCAGGTTATCTAAGGGACTGCCTCTCCCCTATGACTTCAACCCGTCCCACCCGATCACATAGAGAGGGCATGCTTCGGACCCCCTTGGTGAAAGAACTTCGACTGGTGGGGTCCAGAAGGCGGGCCTTCTCTGCAGTAGCACCTGCTCTTTGGAACATCCTGCCCCCGGAGGTGCGATTGGCCCCCTCACTCCTGGCCTTCCGTAAGGCTTTGAAGACCTGGTTCTGCCACCTGGCCTGGGGTGGGGTGGGAATACCTCAAGCATGGGGATGGCTAGCCCCATAGAGGCCTTCTGCCTTCAGCCTCAGGTTTTTCATCCTCTTGGACTCTCCTTCTCCTTTTTAGTAATGTTTTTAATTAAGGTTTTATGTATTTATATATTTTATGTTTTTAATGTTTGTTGTGAATCGCCCAGAGTTCCCCCATTGGGGGGAGATGGGCGGTTGAAAAATTTAATAAATAGATAAATAAATAAAATAACTATCATGCTTTTTGCTGACCTACTGTGTTTGGTATAAATGAGCCCCACGCTTCATTATCCTTGTGCATACAAAGTCTAGTCTACAGGCAATTCGCTCACAGGTGGCGAGCGCAATCAGGTCTTCAATCCACTGAGCGAACACCTATCTTTCCAATGCTGCAATATCAGTCCTTTGGCCATAGTAAGGGCACGGAGAATCCATTTACGTTGTCCGGTTGTCAAATTCGATGTCCTAGGCATGCAGTTCAAAAGAACTTTATCCTCTGAAAATTTTAAGGGGAGGTATGTACATTAAGATTACACTAAAGGGAGATGTGATGGCAGAAAGTTTAGGAACCCCTGCCCTAAATGCACCAGGGTGGGGCAGCAGTCTTTGTGTGGTTGCTCAGACTCAACACCAACTTGAGAATCAAAAAAAGAAGGGTTCAGTGTGTGTACAGGTTTGTGTGTGGGGTGGAGGGAGATGCAATTTTCCAGTCAGGGCTCCCGTTTTTCATAGACACAAAGAACTGGAAGAGACAGCAGAGATCTCACAGCATGGCAGGCATTTTGTGAGCGCTCCCTCAACATTTCCTGAAATGCCAAATGTGTGAGAATTCCGGTCTCTCCCCATTTAAAGCATTCAGAAAAGATTGTGGGGTGGGTTCATTTTTTAAAGGAGGGGACCTCTGAGCATTATCGTAAAGAGGACTGCCCACCCCGCGCCCTCATTTGGTGTCCCCTCAGTTGGCGGGAGGTGACTGTGGCTTGTCTGTTCCCTGCAGGGCGATATCCAGCAGCTGCTAATTGTGTCAGACCATCAAGCGGCCTACGATTACTGTGAACACTACAGCCCAGACTGCGACACGGCTGTGCCAGACGTGCCTCATTCTCAAGATCCAAACCCCGATGAATACGTAAGTGCGAAAGAGACGTGGGAGCCCGGTGTGCCATCAGAGGTGCCTTTCCCAGGGAAGGTCTTGGTTGGGGAGGGCAGAGTTTCCCGGGCCACCTTAGGGGTGGAGGCTGGAGCCAAAAGGTACGCCCCACCATCCGCACACAGTAGAGGTCTGTAGAGAGGATCCAGATCTCAATATGCAGAAATACATCCTGTGGAGTGTTGGGAAGACAGAAAATGATCACTCTCTGTTGTGGTGTTTAACACAACCCTGTTTGGATATACATGGATTCTGTTCCATAAAGGAAGGTTTTCTTATAATTAAAGAATACCTATAATACCAACAATATGAATCAGAAGTGCGGTCCGACAATAGTTGAGAAAGAATAATCACACAAAATATTGCTCCAACCATACCCTTCCAAAACACACAAATGCCCCTCTATGAAAACATTGAAGACTTGGAGATGGTGAGACATCAGAATCCAGATACGTGGATGGATGAAAGGACATCGCGCAGTGAAACGTGCCTACTTCATCGGTCCTTTTATTGATCATGACTTTCTTGACTGTCACGGGCTGGTTAACGTCCATGTGCAAAATGTGAGCATCCTCACGCAACATCTCTTGGAACTTCCATGTAAAAGTTGGTGAAGGTCTGAAAAAAGTTTGCCAGCCCCTTTGAAACCCTACACAGTGATCTTAGCTGTAACCTACAATGCTCATTGGGATTTTATTTCTTTAAATGAGGATGGGAATGGCTCTCTTGTACAGCATCTTATCCTCCCAACGTTGCTTCCTCCAAGCAGTAATTCTGCGTGTCCCACTCTATTGCAGAAGCTTCTGGCTTTGTAACAAGAAGCAGTCGTGATGGTGATCATCATTGCTGCTGTTTTTTGAGTAAGCCTCTGCCCTGAAAATTGTGTAACTTCCTCTTGGAAACCAGAAAATCAGCCTGAGAGCCCTCCTAGCTCTGCAGTCCACTGACTGGCTGAGCGCTCTTCACCAGCATCTACACATGCAGCAGAAGGAAAGGGGAATGAGTTGCAGGCGGGAGAACAGCCTTTTCCGTCATCCTCTGTGTTCAGAACCAAAGAGCCCTGCGCTGCGATGTGGAGATGTGGCCTTGGAGGTGGACTGGGAGGAAGAAGCCCAGAAGAGAAGCACGAGGCACAGAGATTCCATTATTAGCTATTATAAATGAAAGTTACGTTTTTGTTGATTTTGTTGTACCCAGCACAGCGCATCAGTACTTGGGGTCATTGCTGAAGGTGATTAACAAGTGGTGGAACCAACTCTAATGAACTGTCAAGCCTCCTAAACTTCGGAAGAGCAAAACGGCACCACCGTGTCAATCCTTGTCATTTACTTACATTTACTTTTCAACCATGGATACAGTTATACTGACTTTCCTTGCACCAACTGTGGAGATGTGAAGAAAAGGTCCCAGTGACCTCTTTCTCCTTTCTTTGTAGCACTATTTTCTAAATGATAGGGCATCAGACAGCAGAATTCTGGGCCCTAATGAGATATTTGCAGTCGTACCCCTCCATCTGTCCCTCAAGCAGTTTGCAAGGAAAGTGAGATGACTTTGTGCATGGTTTACAAAGAAAATTATAGTTATGCTGCTGTGTTTTGACTGTAAGCATATACTGGGGAATGTGCCCAGCCCTGTCATTCTGGGGGATGCTTAGGTGAAAATAGAGATGCCTCTTTGGTGCTTGCAAGCAGGAGTTGATCACCTCTCTCCTGCCACTGGGCTCAGACCAATAATGCGTAATAGACCTGCCCCCTGTGGATGTAGCCAGTCCCCCTTTAACAGCAGCCACGTTGGTGGCCTTCTTCAGGTCTTGTGGCAGTGAATTCCACCATTTCATGATGTCATGTAATGATGCCTGACACCATTTCAACCCCTCTCCTTGTTTCACAGTACCCGGATGGGAATGGGAACCTGGAAGGAGAAGGAGAAACTTACTATTATGAATACCCCTATTATGAAGACCTCGATGATACAGGCAAAGCCGCCCCAACCACTGCCCAGCCTGTGGAAACTGATGAGGTAGCCAGGGAAGTGACTGAAACCACTGAGGTAAGGGACTGTGAGATGGCCGGACTGTCTGCCATAGTGAGATGTTTGTCTGTGCGGATCATTTGGGAGGGAAGGTGTGATGGAATCCCGGATCCTGGGAACATGGAGGAGGGAGCAGGACCAGTACAGGAGGAAGCAGAAAAGGAGGGAAAGCTTCCTGAGTGCACCAGAGGAAGGAAACATGAGAAAGAGACTCAAGTAATTACTTAATTACTTACTAATTACTTAATTACTCCAGGTGTAAGTTGAGCTGTAAATTGTTTGGCAGGTTTCAGGATTCCTACTAGCAATGAAGACCTTTTGAAAAGTCCAAGTGGCTCTTGTTTCCTGACTCTGCCTGCCTGGAAGGGTTTGAGAGAAGGGCAGGGCAGGGCAGGGCAGGGCAGGGCAGGGCAGGGCAGGGCAGGGCAGGCGGGCCCAGGGCATCCTTCCGAGGACCAAGGGAGCCTGTGGGAAGTACTTCTCTCCTGCCCAGGAACAGCCCCTGTTGGGTTGCCAGGTGGATCATCTCCACCATCCTCCATATTTCCTTGTGCGCATGGACTTTTCTCCTGTAAACCCAAGGAGGATGGGCTTTTAGATAATTTCGTTTGAAAGTGTTTTCTCCAAGCGGCTCAAGGTACCATGAGCAGGCCTTGGCCTGGGTACATAGATGCCCTGGAAAAGAAGAAATCACTATTTGGTTGTGGTTCTGATGAAGTGAGCAGGGGCTCCCAAAAGCTTATAAAATTTGTTAATTGGAAAAGATGCTACCAGGCTCCTCCTAATTTTTGCCTTCTGTAGATTAACATGGCTCTCCTCCTGTGTTGTTCCCTGTGGCCTCAGAACATAGATAGATGTCCTGTCAGGTGGGAAGTCTTGTCCTCTGAGTCTGACCTTCCATCTCCTAGGAAGGATGGCTTGAGTTGGGAAGGAAGCCAGCCCAACATTACCAGCATTAATATTCCTCCAGGGATCTGTAACGTTGCTGTTATGGGCAGAAGGAGTAACCTTGAAGAACAGGAGGAAGAGCCACAACCAACACAGTAGCTGGATAAAAGAAATCTGAGCCCGAGGCAGAACCTTAATCTGAGAAAGCATCTCAGACAAGACCCTCCCTGGTTCCCACAAAGATAAAAGGAGGGAGGGGGGAAGTGCACCGAGACTTGCGAGATTTATGTCAGCCCTTCAAGGTAGACCAGACTAGGCAACCAAAGTCATGTGTGCTAATATTACCTTTATTATAAGGTTAGAGTAACAGAATCTTGAAAGTCTGAATGTTTTGGGATGCTCTACTCCATCGAGTCACTCTGTGCAGACTTTTGAAGAGAACAGGAAGGCCCCAGACCTGTGTGTGTTTGTGTGCATGTGAATTCTGTGGCTGCCGCACAGAATGCTCTATGGATGGCTGTCCCACCTCTCTGAGCCACTAGGCTGTCCTGGGCAGAGCTTGTGACAGCTCAGCCTCCTCTTGTCTCCTCTTTCAAACAGAGCCTCACCCCTCCGCCCACACCCCCACTGGAGGTGGAGAAGACCCCGGAGGAGACCCCCACGGAAGAGGACGATCTGCTGATAGATGAATACAACTATGGACCCATTACAGATGAGTACTACACGCCAATCCCTTATGAAGATCTCAACTATGAAGACCTTGACAATTTTGATAAGCTCCCAGAAGGTGGCATTGAGGCAGAAGTTCCCACCAGCACAGTTATCACCTACAATGAAACTGATGTAATTTGTTTTGCATCTTCTAGAGAATATATTTGGGGTCACATGGGAGGCTAATGAAACAAACATGTGGAGCAATTTTAAAGCCAGGCTGATGATTTTGAGAATAAAGTCAGTCTGGTCTAGTGGTTAAAGGGCTTATCCTGGGGGCAGCAAGACCCGAGTTCTAGTCCCTCCAGGCACCGAAACCAGTGGCTGTGGGCCACTCCCTCTCAGTCCTAGGAAAAAGGCAGAGGCAAACCACCTTTGAAAATGTTGCCAAAAAACCTGCATGGATTTGTCCACGTAGTCCCCAGGAGTCTAGACTGACTCAAAGGAAAACACAAAAGACCTTCTTTTCACTAGCACCACCAAGTGATCAGCTTTTGAGCTTAACTGAAATTCTTTCTAGGTTCTCACCTAAGTCTTGGTTTGTTGAAAGATTATGTTCACATGACACACCCAGCCATGCGGCCTGGTTTACAACCCACACCTAATATAAAAAGTTTGGATTGTCTTATGTGAAATAACATTTTGTGTTACCTGCAATGTGTGAACCAGCTGTGAAACAAAACACAACCTGACCACATTAGGATGTTACACAAAGTGTGAATCCAGGCTTTCTCAAGCCAAAGACATAGATGTGGGTGGGATGGGGGAAAAAAAATTCCAGCCTGTAGTTTACTCTAAGTTTGTTTAACATGGTTTCTGGAGGAGGCCACAATTGGGTAGCTCACCAATGACCAAACCAAATGACATCACAGTACAGCTCCAGCTGTGTGTGGACTCAGCCTGGTGGTCTTCAGGCGGGATGCAGGAGACATTGGACAGGTGCATGTAGGCTGATAGATTGCTCTAGGGCCACAGGTCTTATGTGGACGCTAGAAGTTCTGGGAGTCCTCTGCCCCATGCCTTGACCCTGGCTTCCTTCTTCTCCCTGCCTTTGCGAAGTGATCCATTAGCAAGGCAGAGCTGCCCAAGATGAAGACTGAGATCAGCACAGGGAGGTCTCCTCAGATAAAAGCAGAATTTCCAGGGCAGCTTGGAAACTTGACCTCTCTGAGCACACAGGAGAGACCACGCTTTGGCAGGACAAAAGGCAGACAAAATCGCTGTATTATGGTAACTACTAGTTTAAGCGGTTTGAAAAGAGGCTGTTGTCCTCCAGCCTGATACCTTTCAGGTATCTTGAATGTTAGCTCCCATTGACCAGGCTGGCTGGCAGTTCATGAGAACTGTCTTTTGACATATTTTGAAGATCTATCAAAGATTACTCACTTCTGCAGCAGAGGATTGCTTAAGAATGAACCTGGTCCTTTCAGGCCTTTCAGCTCTGATTAGTACATAAAAATGACCGCAGATATTTTATAATAAAGTTCATTTTTGCTTCTGTCCCCTTTTTGTCTTCCTTCTTGGAAGAGGAGGAGTAATAACAATATTTATTCAGTCAATGACTGACAACATTGACAAAATATTACAACACTTAGAAAGATTATTATTATTCGTATGGTTGGTTGCATAGTCAGCCAGATGTTTAGACTGGATTTGGCATTTTTATCCCCCTCTCGAGTCCTTCCCAAGGACCTGGGATAGGCAGATGTGGTTGTTTGATGGCGTTATAGGTATTGTTGCAGGATGGAAGCTGTTCCAAGTGAAGCTGCCTTTTGCAATGGACTGATGGTCCATGCCGATGGTCTTCAAGGGGTGCTCCAGATGTTTTGGGGTTGCTCCTAAGGCACCTATAATTGTTGGTACTATCTTTGCTTTCTTTTGCATCATCATCATCATCATCATCATCATCATCATCGTCATCATCATCATCATCTGTTCAGAGCACACCAAGCACAGGAAGAGTAAGTGAAGGTGAAGAAGATCCTGACAAAGACTTCTCTGTCACTGAGTATGAGGAAGGATACTATGACGGTTACTTCGACAGAACGGAGTCTCCTGATATTGGACCTGGAATGCCTGCTAACCAGGATACCATTTATGAAGGGGTGAGGAAGGACTCTGCCTCTGTCTGAAAGTTAGATTGAGCTCCTGCTGCCAGTTCCTCCTCCTCCACTGCTGTTGGGATCTCATGCTGAGAATCCTGGGCAGTACTGTTGCCTGCAAAAATGTAGGTGCTCCTGGTCAAATGGAAGGTTTCAATGAATCCTCAAGTGAAGCTGACATAACCTCTCCAGGGCAGGAAGCTAAACACAACACCTTTCTGCAAATTTGAATGCATTCTTGCTGTTTCTGTGCAATTGTTTACAGATTCCAAAGAAGCAGCCGGTGAATATCATTGAAACATAAAATTTGACTGGGGAGGTCTCCATATTTGCACACAACTGGATAGTCCCAACAGATCTGGAAGTTGTAGTCCCAACACCTGGATTGGTGGTTTGGCATTATTTGTTTTCTTTGAAAATGCAGAGCAATTTTCAAGTTCGGGATATGGCTGCAATTTGCCTTTTTTACCAAGATTAGCACAGAATAAAGCAGCTTTTGGTGCCATATACAGCTTGGGTCAAAGTAAGAGCAGCCACGAGGGCTTTGGTGGGATGAATGGTGGTGTGGTGGATGGTGAGGTGGCCCAGGAGACATCTGACATGCTAGTCTCTTGTTAAAAGGAACTCTCCCAAGATTGTTGTAAATTAAATAGTGCATTCACTAAGCATCAGAAGTCAGTCAGGAAGCAAAGATAAAGTACTGGTGCTTTGCATTTATTTCTGTCATTTGATCCATGCATCCCTGCTTGCTCCCCTGACTTGCCTCCTCCTTCTCTGGTACAGATCAGCGGACCTCGAGGTGAAAAAGGGCAGAAGGGAGAACCAGCAATCGTTGAGCCGGTAAGTGCTCTTGCCTTGCAGGTAGAGAAACGGTTGCAGAGCCACGTAGCGCAGGAGCTGAGGAATCCACGTTTCCTGTGGAAACCGCCAGCAACCAGATCCGGGGTATTTAGTCTGTGCATCAGTGAATCTTAATAGTTGTTGCATGGTCTGGCCTTGATTCCTGTTGCTTTATGACGGGGTGAACGGAGAGACGCCTGAAATGGCAGATGGAAATCCTGAAGCCTGGATCACTTGAAAGGGTGAAGTGCTCTTACTCGGAGGTCTGGATTCTTGCATACGTGGAAATAGGCTGAACTAGGACTCTTTCTCTTGGACGCACTGGTGTGTGGAACCAGTACCTTTTCCTTTGCGTAAAATTGCTTAGGTGGAGATGCTGAAAGTGGCATGTTTCAGCCACAGGATCTTGGGAAGCACTCGCAATCTCTCCTCGCTCAAGCTCCAGGGAGAATTTGAATGTGGAAATGAGCTGCGGCTGAGATGATCCAGAGGAGAAAAAGCTTGGCCTCCTTCAGTCCCATCTCAGCCCAGTGCTCCCCTGCTTTGACTGTGGAGAAGACGCACAACGTAGGTGTCAGCGGCACCTGATGGGATTAGTGTTGTGGCTGTCAAGCTGAGCACCACGATGCTTTATTCCAGGGCCAGCAGCCAAGTGCAGAAGAGAAGGCGAAGAACCTTGCATAGCATCTCTTAGTAATGTCTCATCTTGAGGTTCTCCTTCAGGATTGCGAGGAAGTCCTCTCCCCCAAATCCTTAAGCCACCCCAAGCTAGCTCAGCATAAAATGTGCTGTCCCCATTGCTGCCCCCTGTCCTGCCCCAGGCATGGTGCCGTCAGAAGGCATCGTCCTTATTTACCACGTACAGAGCCCAGAGGACAGGGATTGGGGAGCCCCTGGATGTTATTCCCTCCCCTCTCATTAAATGCCACCACCGAGTGGGAAGACATCTGCCAATTCATTGAGATGGGAAGGAGGTGAGCTTTGATGAATGGCTAGATCAGCAGTTTTAGCCAGCAGCCAGAATATCATTCACTTTTGCCAAGTGTTTTGTGTGGGTGTGTTCAAAGGGAGCCAGTTGGTATGAGTTGGGCTCCTTTTGGATACAGGTTTAGCACTATTCCAGAAGAGCATTAAACTCTTGTTCAAAACCATCTCCCTCTGTCCTGGTTGACGGTGCAGCCCCCCTCCCCTGGTCACCATCACTGCTCAGCAGCTGCTCAGGCTGACTTGGGTCTCCAGACTGGGGATCCGCTTGGTGACCTGGAAGGGAACAGAGGGAGATCCTGCCTTGAAAGAACCAAACTCTCCCGCTGGCCAAATCAGAAAGGGCCTGGAGGATTGTGCCCAAGGACCACTGGGAAGGAGTGTGCCCACAGCAGCCTAACTTCCTAAATTAACCATGCTGATCCTAGGTTCCTCTGACTGACAAACTCATTGGATAGTGACTGAAGCACATCAGTTTCACTCAGACTACAATTTCCCCAACCCCAGCCAGCCTGGGATGATAGGTATCATAGTCCAGCAGAATCTGGAGAGCCAGCTTTAACCCAGGGCTGTGAGACAGGAATGTTGGAAGCCTCCCCTCCCCACGGGGCCTTTGCTATCTCCCACCTGACCTGTAGCAATAAGAGGGGCCAAGGAATTAAATTTGTAGTTCAGTCCAAGCTTTACCCCACCCTTCTCATCTCTTTGGTAGCATGAACAAGTTTTTGGGGAACCAGCACCCTAATGTATTGATGTGCTTGTTTATTTTCAGCAGCTTATTTTTCCTTATTTTTTTAGCCACATAAAGCACATTTGGACATCTGAATGCAAGCCTAATCAATCTCTACTGTAGAAATCCAGATAACCACTGGATTGTTTTTTTCTTGTGCAAATGTTTAGACTTTGATAGAAACCACTTTAATCTTTTGTGCAGATAGAGACAGGTTTGTGGTGCCTTAAAAATCATTAAGCATGAGTCCAGTAATTCCAGGCTTAATGATTTTAAGATCATTCAGTTCCCAAACTCTACCTCAACTTCATAGGTTTTGTTGTCTACTGTTTTTTGTTCATGTTGCTGTTGGGTTTTTTGGACAAGGCAATCAAGGTTCTAGCCTTTCCAGGACAAACAGAGATCTGTCATACAAACTGCTACCCTACCTGGTTATGCCGGAAGGTTAGCAGCTGAGAGTTCCCTCCGTTTTCTCAGCATGTCAGAGCAAGCTGAAACAAATTTCCTTGTTTGATTATTCATTCATTTCCACAACTTCTGTGGTGCTGTATTTCCAGAGATTCTGAGTGGCTTACAGTATTAATGTAATAAGATTAAGTGCTAAAATCAATTAATACATTTATAAACAATCAATCTGATGTTCCACCATTCATCATGGTTTGTCCCTCAGTGCCTTTCGGAAGAGCCTTGTTTTTATTGCTCTTCAAAAATATAGGCATCTAGGGTTAAGCTGACAAAAGGAGGGCCATCACTGAGAAGGTTCAAACCCAGAGTCCCTGAAGATGACACTTTGTCAGTGGTGGGACCCCGTTCAGCCAGATCTTCCTGGATGGGCAGGCTTAGTCCCAGGATGGCAGCGTGGAGACGATTTATTTATTTATCAATCACCTGTATAGAACCGCCCATCTCACGCAAGGTGACTCTGTCCAGGCTGTGGCCGTGTAGCAACCCTCGCACTGCCCCAGAAGGCGCCCACCAGCCAGCGGGGCTCCCACGGTGGCGGTGCCACGTGGGAGAGCCTCAGTGGACCCAGCGTTCCCTGGGCTGCTGCATGTCGCACCGGCTGAAGCTTCTGGGGGTCTTCGTGGGCAGCTCCACGTAAAGCTCGTTGCAGGAATCTAGCTGTGAGGTATGGGTGACCGTGAGTCAAACCTAAAAAATAGATATATTGATGGGTGATTTGTTATGCAAAACCACCTGAAGACCAGGATGTGTTTTTTGTCATTTGAAACTCCTCTGGCTACAGCTGCCAAAGATCAGGGATTGTTTCCTGCCGTGTTTAATATAATTGCTAAAACACGCTTAATGCAGTTGAAAGAACAAGGAAATTCCCCTCCCTTGTCCCTGGGCACGGGGATCATGGCCCCCACCCACTTCCGTCCCACCTTTCCTCAGGAGCTCAAGGCAACATACAGTATATAGCTCTCCTTCCTCCTATTTTACCCAACAACAACCTTGCAAGGCAGGTTGGGCTGAGAGAGGGGGGTGGCCAGAGTCAGCCAAGGGGCTTGCACAGTTGAGGGTGGACTAGACCTGGGTCCCCCCACTCCTATGACGCGCCTTCACCTCTGTGCCACCCCGGCTGCAACTGGCTTGGTCTTTGCTTTGTCCTCCCCAGTCCGACTGGCCCCCCACCTAAAAGCCACCCCCAAACTGGGACCCTCTGCAGTGATTGCTGCTGCATTCGCACAAGATGCTTAACCAGGCCAGGTAGAGACTTAACAGCTGCACTCCCACGACTGACGGGCGTCGGTTGGTGTCAACCTTGGAGAAGGTTTGCTGCTTATTGATCCTGATCCGGCCTGTTTTGGTTCATTAATGGTTCATTACGGTATATTGTGGCAACCTAGAAAATTCAGGAAGCAAGTAAAGCACACTGTGCAAGTGCCCCCACTGAGGCTGCAAACCATTTGGGACTTCCCTTCTGGCTGGTCCAGCTCTCTCCTCCTGCCCAGCTGGGCCCCTTCAGCCGCCCCCCCCCCCCCCCCCAGCAGCCTTGGCTTGCTATTCTAGCCTCCGCTGGAGGGGCCGCTGGAAGAGAAGGACCTGCCCTGAACAGAGACCCGCATCTGCACTTAGAGAGCAGCGAGTGGCAGTGCCCGTCTCCTCGGTGGAGCAGCTGCCATCCCCAACGGGCACTTCCGTGGAAAGGGCAGCTGGGAACGTGCCGGCTGCTGGGCTTGGAGAAAGGCCTTCACTGCTCCTCTTGGGAAATGCAGCCTTTGCAGGGCTGGAAGTCAGAGCAGCACGAGGAGGTGGGGTGGGGGGGTGGACTATGGTCTCCCCCACAGTTGCTCCTATTTAAAACTCTTTCTCCTGCAAAGGATAAGCTGTGCATGCCTGTGTGAGCTGGGCGAGATGGTAATGCAGGTGGCATCAGTTGCACGTGGTTGTCTCACAGTTCAAGGATCCTGAGGAGAGGCAGGGAGGGGTGTCAGGGTGGGAATTACCAGGTGGTGCTCATTCCTGGCCCAACTCGCTGTCTGTCTTGTGGCTATTTAATGTTCTTCGAGTAACAAATCTGGACTTCCTGGGCTCAGAGTGTGCGGCTAGGTGCGCTTTGCCTTCCCCGGGCCGTCTGTTTGACTCCCTGCCCTCCCTGGCCACTTTTCTTAGATGCTTTTGGTGTAAAACTACAAAAAAATGGGGAGGTGGCCTTCTGTATTGCAAAGCGAGTTCTGCCCCATCTTCATTCCCAAGAACGTTTTTAGGTCTCATGGAGCTGGAGACATTTTTGGAAAGCAGGAATCTGGCCTCAGTTTGGAAGGGTGCCCACCTCTTCTTCTGAGGCAGCTCCGTTTCTGCTCTGTTCTTGTTGGCGTCTGACTTCCCTTTAAGGCAGCAGCCCCTGGACGGGTCTTGGGATGCCTTCGAGCCCCAGCAGACTCTTGGGAAATTAAAGGGGGGGGCACCCAGGCTTTGTTGGCAAGGGTGCCAACTGAGGGGGCTCCAGCACCACAGCTGTTTCGGGAAGAGGAAACTTTGCTCCAGATGGCCGTTTTCTGAGAGCACCTTCAGGTCCTCTCTCATTTCCCTTGCGCCCCAAAGGTGGTCTGTCCATGTCCTGTGACTCACCAAGTAGTCTTTGCATGGCTCGGAACAGGGGTGGGGAGGAGGCTCTGGGCAGTCTTCCCAATCTGCTCTGGGGCTGATGTGCAGAAACCAGGAGAACTTGATTCCTCAGCGCTTTTGGGGTTGGGATCCATGGCCCCAGCAGCTCCAGCTTCTCATCTCCTGTCCTGCAGGACTCTGACCACTTCCTCATTTCTGGAATTCACACAGATGAAGCCTGGAAAAGCACCTGGGCAGATCTGTGGAGGAGAATTGCCGTGGCCTTCTTGGGTAGTCGTCAGGAATTGTGGATCTGTGCCCAAAGATGGTTGGAGGGACCTGAATGTCAACTCATTCCATGTATTATTTATATCAGCCTCCATATATGACCCAATTCCATAAAACCTTGGGGGGTACACCACTTTTGGTACACCAAAAATGAGCTTAGTAAAATCGTGGTGCTTGTCTTTCCTCCTCCCTCCCTCCCTTCCTCCCTTATGCACTAGATGCTCGTAAGCAGTGCTGGCAATCAGGGTGAGACTGAATGGGATTTTCTGGAGGGATTCAGCAGTTCTCCTTGCAGCCATAAACAAAACAAATGGTGCAAATATCTGTAATTCAGAGTGCCCGGTGCTGATCAGTCTTTTCAGCTGCTCCTCCTTCTTTTTCAGGGCATGCTTCTCGAAGGACCACCTGGCCCAGAAGGCCCAGCAGTAAGTTGCTTGCGTCTCTTCGCCTTTTGGCCCCAATAATGGGTGTGGGTCTCCTCCTGCTGCTCGAGCAAGTTTGCGAAGGCCGCTGCCCCTCCCCGCAGTTGCATCCATACGATGAACGTGGTGCTCCATGGCTTGCCTTGCAAGGTCAACCTGACCATGCAGAAGTAGGCCGGTCCTCTTGCGCTTTCCCCCTCCGTGACGAGCATGGGACTTTCCTTGTTGCTGATGTTCCCTCTTTCTCTTCTCCATCAGGGACTTCCAGGCCCTCCAGGAACAACTGGGCCAGTGGGCCCAATCGGAGATCCTGGGGAAAGGGTAAGTTAGCTGGTGTTTGACGTTCTTGGATTGGAGGGTGGCACCCCCTTCCCAGACTTCTGGTGTGGTGGGGCAGGGAGGTTGCAGGCCATTTTAGGGTACAGTATCCCAAGCCAGGCTGGGTGCTGATAGAAGGCAGATGGGGGCAGAGGCTGACTCCTCCTCGCTACAGAAGGAAAGAAACAGCCTCATATTTCGAAGGGCCCCTTTCACCCCGAGGTACCCTCGCCTGGCCAGTATGAAGCCAAGTGACAGCTTGCCAGACCCTCTTCGCAGAGAAACCCTAGGCCAGTAAATAAATAAAAAGTTATGTAGCAGATTTATTACCACACGACTCACATTCTGGATCAGGTCCATTTCATAAGGTGGTTGATCACTGGACACAATCTATAAGGACATGTTATCCCAAAATACAACTGTTTAGTGCTTAAGGTACCGCAACACTCTGTTTTTTTGTTATGGAAGATTAACAAATCTTTTCTAACCATTATTGTTGTTGGTGGTGGTGGTGGTCACACAAGTCAGCCAGATGTTTAGACTGGATTTGGCATTTTTATTCTCATATCCTCAAGGACCTGGGGTAGGCAGATGTTGCTGGATGGTGTTAAAGGTTTATTGTCGCAGGATGTGAGCTGTTCCAAGTCAAGCTGCCTTTTGCAATGGACTGATGATTTGGCCAATGCCGATGGTCTTCAAGGGGTGCTCCAGCTGTTTTGGGATTGCACCCAAGGCGTCTATTCCTATTGGTACTATCTTTGCTTTCTTTTGCTGCAGTCGTTCTACTTCTATTTTCAGGTCTTTATATTTTGTGATTTTCTCCAGTTCTTTCTCTTCTATTCTGCAATGCCCACTATCCAGACTTTTTTGTCTTTCTTATCAACAAATGTTCAGTCTGGGGTGTTGTGTGGCAAGTGCTTGTCTGTTTAAATTCTAAAGTCCCAGAGCACTTTAGCTTCTTCATTTTCTATTACTTTGTCTGTGTTGTGATCCCACCGGTTCTTGCTTGCCGGCAAGTGGTATTTCTTGCAGATATTCCAGTGCACCATTGTTGCTACTCTGTCATGCTGTTGTCAGTAGTCAGTCTGTGCGATCTTCTTGCAGCGCCTAACAGTCCACTGTTTCTTCAGCTTCTTTGCAGAGACGGCATTTGCTGTCTGTTGCTATCTGTTTCTGTTTTCTCAAATAATAATAATAATAATAATAATAATAATAATAATAATTATTATTATTATTATTATTATTATTATAAAAACGTATATGCTGCCCGACTCCCAGTGACTTGAAAGTTTCCCAGTCATCTAGGAGTAAAGACATGCGCATGGAAGGCAGGGTGGTCCTGGGGATGCACCGTTCTCCAGGATTTCTCCTTCCAGCATGGAGGAGAGAGGGAGACATGAGAAGATGGCAGAAAGCTAGAATCCGCTTTTCAGCACACCCGCCAGTCCCACCTCCTACTCAGTGCAGTGCAGGCTAAAATTACAGGCACCCCAGCAAATGGCCCTCCAACCTCTGCCTGAAAGTCCCTCGTGAAGAAAATCTCAGCACTTCCCAGCAGAGTCCACTGCTGAGTGGTTCTTGCGATTAGGACTGATGCGGTATTGTCCATTTTCCCATTTTCTACTGCAAATTCATTTCAGCCTGTTTCATCAACTAGCAACTTCGGGGTGAGGATGGGGATTCACAGAAAACCCCACCCTCAGTGATTGGGTTCTCATCATGCTGAACCAGGTTACTTAAAGACCCGAAGCTGCACGCAAAGCTTAGCTGATGTAAACCTTAATCAGGTTTTGCTGTTCTCAGTCTGTTTGCAAATCCAGTTCATTTCATTAGCTTATGATTCAGTCAACTTCTGTGAACCCAGAAGATCAGCCGATGGAGTGACCAGGTCAATGGTACTGCAGAGGTTAGCTACGAGCATTTCTCTTGTAAGTCCTTTCCTGAGAATTTGCACTTTCTGCAAACAGTTTCCCCTACATATTTGGGTTGGGTGTATATTTTGCCTCACAGAGGCATTGCGATCCCCGTTCCTTCAGTTGTGAGATACATGGCAACATTCTGAAAAGGACAGGTTCAAGCACACTGTCGCATTGCTTCACACACTGTTTGGGCAACATGGGTGGGGCAACTTTACATTTAAAAAAATCATATGGGACAACTTTCTCCTCTGTTCCTGCATTTAGTGTTTAGGTAAAATATAGTCCTCTCCTCCTGTTGCTTATAGCTCTGCCGTCTGGATCAGGAGATAATTGCTGTGTTGGAGCTCCAAGGCAAATGAAGGGTTGGAAGCATTTGATTCCTTCTAAGATAGAATTGCTTCCGAAGAGGGCTCTGTTTGGAGTGGAAGCAAAGGGAACACACCCACACCCGTTGTGAGATGAAATGTTCATACGTGACTTAGGCTCCTCTTCTGGGCTGCCCTAAAACTCCCTCAGGTCTTCATATCAGAGTTTCACATCTCTCAGTCAGGTTTTACCCAAGACATTGTTTGAGTCCCAAGGGAATGTGGTCCCCCCCCCCGCCCGCCCCGTTTGGGCTCTTTAATTAGGCACTGACCCCATAATTAATTAATACGAAAGCTAAAAGTACAGGTTTGGCCTTATTCAGCTATAATCAGAATATTTGGCTCAATTAATTATGAATTTCAGTCATAAGAAATTTCAGTATTGGAATAAATGTGCTGGATTTTCTCAAGTTTATAATCTGCGTGGGAAGATGAACAATTACCACATCCAAATACTGTATATTATGAACATCGTCTGACTCCAGAGGAAAGTTTTCCTTGCAGTCTTCATGGTAACCAGCAGAAGGAGCTCCAGGGCATGAAATGACGGCGTAAAACCTTTGATTCTCCAAAGAATCAATTCCTTTGATTCTCCAAAGAAGCTGGGGGCTCTCTGGATTTTTCTGGGCTGGCCATTAGAGAGCTAAATGAGACCTGAATTCCTTGTCATGATATTTAAGTTTCTTGATGCACTCGGAGATGTTTGTTAGGAAACCAGAAAGGTTATTCTTCCCTCCACCCAAATGAACGTCAGAATGGATTAAATCCTTTGCTCCTTCCATGGAGGTGCTGCAGGGCTGAACAAGGATGCCAGGACTCGGCAATGCTGGCTGATTTCTTGACCTCCTTTTCCCATCAAGAAGTTCTGGGGCTTTCTCTCTCCAGTGAGTGAGTCCTTCCATGCTTTGGAAGTGGGAGCCCAGATGTTCCCTCTTGGTGCCACACACCAGCCTCCAGAACCACTGCCTTCCTAGTATAAGTGCTCCACCCCATTTTTTAGGATTGTACTCAAGGATCCAAAGATCCCAGAGAGTTGAGAGTGTTCAGTGGCATTTTTCATTATGCCCTGGGACAGCGATGCCCTCCACATCTGGCAGCACTCCTCCATTTTGAAAGCCATTGGTTGCACAGCATGGTAGGTGGCTAGAAGGAAGATACGAACATCTCCTTCAAAGCAAAGCAGGTCTTGCTTGAAGACACCAGCTTCTCTAAAGTTTCTCAATATGATTTCTCAATATGTTTGCCTTGTTAAAAAAAAGTCCCCTGTGGCTTGATAAAACCTATATTAAGCCAGCATTTTGTACAAACACCTGGCCCTTAGCCTGTGGAGTAGGTATAAGATTTTTTTTGCCAGTGGAAGCAACCAAAATAGCATCTCTCTTGTGGGCTCTCTGCATTGCAGTCCCCCACTCCATTAGTATATTTTTCTGATGTTTCAATGTATGTGCCACATTTTGAGCAAATCAATTTGGCCCCCAGATTGGCTTGCAAAAATTGAACTGGACCATGCTCAGCCCTGGTGAAGCATTAAAAATGTGCTTTACAGAATGAAGGGAAAATCTCTGTCACAAAGAGTGCCAGTCTGGAAACAGAAAAGCAGCAACGCGTTGCCCCTGGGCTTTCTTCCTCACCGAGGGCGATGAGAAGAAGCCCTCGGTCTGGTTGGGTGGTGGGCACATTCCACATTTGATCCATGGGTGATCAGAGATCTCTGTGGCTTAATCCCCTGGCATTCTGTCTCACGAGCTGCCTGCCAGTTGGGCACTTCTGACCATGTCTAATGGTCTCATCTAAGGTCCCTGGACACATGGCTCAAGGCACCCACATAATGGCACTGCAGAAGCCGGTGCCTTCTGTCTCCTGCTGCCAAGCCGGAATGACCTGGAGGGACGTCCCCAGTGACCAAAGGGAGGGGCGTATCACAACTGCTGAACACAGCCCCTGGGAACTGGGAGGACCAGCATCTGAACCCTTGTCCATGCAGAGGCATCTTTGCAGGCACCATTTCAGGGGATGAATTGAAGGTGACATTGTGAGGGCATGGCCCGAAACAGGTCAGTGAGAAATCTTCATGCTGCAGGAAAGCGAGGAAGAACCAAAGATGTAGTCTGAGGCCATGCCATCGTACATTAGTTTGCCCCATAAGAATATTTCTTCCCCTTTCCCGTTCCACCCTCTGCCCCCAGATTTGAAGGGCTCGTCTTGCCATCATTCCTGTAAGAGGGATCACTTAAGACAACTGTTAAAGTACCAGCAGGAGGCTGCACTGAGAGCCCGCTGCCGTCTTTCTGGCTTTCTCTTGGACTTGCAACTCATTCCACAGAATCCCAACTGGGTAAAGAAGAGCAGATCTCCATGACTGCATCTGGAGAAGAACAGCAGGTGCTTCTTTGCCTGTATTTGCCAGTTTCAATCACGCTCCTCCACTCCAAAATAAGACTCGCATCCCAGCCACGAGTCAGTTTTCCTGCTCTCCAGCACGATCTGGGAAGGGTCTCCTTCCCGCCTCACTGGGACTGTTTCTGCCCTAGCGTCTTCCCATTTTGTATTTATTTCGCTTTATGTTCATTTGGGAGGTGCCCAGAGCAGATGTGGGGAGGCAGAGAAGAAAGAGAGTCCTGAAGTCAGACCCTCCCATTCCTCTTGCAGCCCCCACTTGGTAGATGTCCCCCCCCCCAGCTGGTGGGGATTGGCAGCAAAGCCAGAAAGCCAGTCTCCTTGCCTTTAATGAGGGGCAGACGCTCAAGCGCGGCCATCCGACAGTGGCTGAGAAGAGATGCAGGCGAGGAATCAGCAGCGGGGAGAGCAAAATCCACATCGTCGGCATTACTTGGTCCCAATTGAAGGATAGGCGGAGAGCACTGCAGCTCACGCCCGGTGATTCTCTGCGCCCATTTGACTCCCAGGAAACTTGCAGCCCTCACGAAAGGGGAAGGCGCCTCTTCCACGGCCACCGAACTCACACACCGTCAGGTTGAGGCTGGCGGCTCCATTCGCTTCGCAGCCTCTGCAGGAACTGGTGGAGAAGAGGCAGGGTGGAAATAGATAGATAGATAGATAGATAGATAGATAGATAGATAGATAGATAGATAGATGACAGATAGATAGATAGATAGATAGATAGATAGATAGATAGATGACAGATAGATAGATAGATAGATAGATAGATAGATAGATAGAAATAAATGAATGAATGAATGAATGAATGAATGAATGAATGAATGAATGAATGAATGAATGAATGAATGCAGGGCCTGAGTTCAAATCTGGAAATCAAATAAAATAGGAAGGAAGGGCTAGTGTTTAAATCATTTAGTGAGCATTGATGATGGTGAGATTTATTGTTCTTTTATGCTTTATTGACTATTTTTTGAAGCATTGCCTGAGTTACTGCTCCCTGCAACTGTCTGTGCCTTCCAGGGAGAGTCTCTTTCTTCTGCCCCCTCCCTGAGGAATTAACCCCTGCGAAAGGAGGGGCCTCATTCAGGGCCGACGTGGTGGCGCATTGAAGAGGCATGGACTTGGCACCTTCTGGTGTGCAGCCTGCCCTTTTACCCTGGCAGCTGGATTATGGACCACCATCCCCAGATGGGTCCATGCAACACACTGCACCTGCTGGCTGCATTCACACTGTGCCCCACACCCTGCATCCTTTCCTGCTTTCATGCTATGGCCCATGCCCTAAATGCCCCAGAGGAACTGGGTTGGGCAGCAGGCCCCAGTCAGAAAACAAGCTGAGCGTGTGATGCCAATGCAACACCAGGCCTTGGAGTGACCCAGCTCAGCATGTGTGAACCCAGCCACCCTGCCAGACTCCTTTCCGCCTCAGCCTCAGTTGGGGTATTCATCGGCCAGAGCAAATCTTCTGGTTCTTGAACTGTTAGAAAAGGGGTTGGGGAGGGCATCATAGGAGGTGCGGGAGAGACGCCAGATGGGTTCGGCTTCAGCGCCATTCGGCGTGGCCTGCACGGCCACGGGGCAGGGATCAGGGAAGTTAACATCCACCAGGTTGGGCAAAGTTGTATTTAACACTGAATATGATGTCCTATGTCAGGTTCGGAGCACAGTTTTAAAGAATGGTAGCAAATATTCTTTCAGTTGATGAAACATATTAAACACAAGAGGTAACAGATTTTTTTTTGTTAAGAAAAATCCATTATCTATGATTTACTCTCTTCCCCACCTCTCCCACAAATTGGTGTGACCTTTTCTAAATGATCCAAAAGCCTTACAGATATTTTGGTTCAAAGGGTTTGGCAGCCCTTTGCTATGTGACAGGTGGTGGGGCTGGCAAAGCTTCTGTCAGGCCCAGCCCAAGAACGAAGAGAAACAGTCCGGCCAGTTCAGCTCTTTTATTGCTTACGTCTTATAGACAGGATCTTGCCAGACTAAATCTATTACTCTAACCTAGTGGATCTACCCTGGGAGATTCTAGGGAGTGGCTATCCTAAATCTCTTCCTCTTCCCACTATCCAGGTCCAGACTGTGTTGTCTCTTGTCTCGCCCCACTTCCTGGAACGTGCTCCCTCCTTCCTGAGCACCTGCTGCGTTACTGTAGTCCAACACATCGCCTCCCGCTTTGTAGACACGCTCCATCACATCTTCCCAGCTCAGTGCATTGATAGGTTTCTTGGCAGGCGGTGGCTGAAGAAGGACCTTCTTCTCTTTCTTCCATGGTTTAATTTTCCCAGTCTGTCAGCTCCGACGACTCACTTTCACACTCAGTGGCAGGATTCATTCATGCTTAGCCCCAGGCCCAGGTCAACAAAGCACAATTCCCGTGTTCACACAACATCAGATCAACCAGATTCTGACTGAACGTGCTTGTCTGGAACTCAGATGATGGTTGGGTTTCTTACCACCCGCTGACATGCCTCGATGGCCTCTCAGGCCAGCCTGAAGTCTTGTGCCAACTTTTCCATGGCTGATGCTGTCTTTCATGTCCTCCTTCTGCAGGGTCCACCTGGACGTCCAGGGCTTCCTGGTGCTGATGGCTTGCCAGGCCCGCCCGGGACAATGCTGATGCTGCCGGTGAGTATGGCTGAGCCAGCAAAGCTTTTCTGGAATTGCTTATTCGGTTGAGTACAGACCAGTTGAGTGCAGAAGAAGGAGTGGGAAGAAGATCACCTACGGAGGAGGGTCGGTGTACTCCAGAGACATCCTCTGCCTCTTCTGGCTGTGTGGAGAAGGGGTTCTCCCAGGTGTGCCTTGGCTTGGATGGGGGGTCTTGGCAGCGCCTCGTATTCCAAGGGGGAAAAGCCACCCTTTCCCCTTGAGTCCAAAGCCCTGCACAGCCCCATTGCGTAGGCCAAAACAGCTACTCAGAATTGCACTTGATTAGTGATTGGTGGGGGGAGGGATAGGATTTAGAAGACAAGGAGCAGAGGTCAACCAAATGCTGCTGCAGCCAGAGTCCAGTCAGCATCCCTCTGTGGTGTGGCCAGTGATGCTCCTAAGAGCAGCGAGCCACTCACCCTGTGAGACCTCTCCCCTTCGCCCAGAGAAACCCGCTGGTCCTCCTTCTTCTCCTGCCCCCTCTTTGTTTCCTCCACACTCTCCATCTCTTCCTCCATCCTCTTGAACATTCAGCTGAAATTATTTTTAAAAAATGGCATTCAGCCCATGCAGTAGAAGCGCCAGGCCCGTCTGTTACTAGCCCTCTTCATCCAGACCTTCGTGTTCAGACTTGGCTACTCTCGCTCTACAACTGTTTCTCATCCACCTCACTTTCCCACATGTGCACCCGTGAACTTCTCAGCTCTATTTCCACATTTATTTGAAAATAATTGTTGAAATCATCACCAAAATATGTGTTTCGAAACATTTCTCCTAAAAGCATAGTTTTATACGTTAACCTAACATGCACATTTTTCAGATGCTTGGACATTTTCTTGGGCCTCACAAAATTTAGAGACGTGTGGAACCACAGGATCACTAAATCCAGCTGGCACCTCAACCCAGGAAATAGGGATCAGAATGATTAACGTCAAAATGAGGGGAAGCGAGATCCTTGCACATCCTGGTGCCACTTCTGAAGCTTCAGTGCCATGCTGCGGGCAGCCAAATGCCTGTGCACCCCTCCTTGCCTCAGATTTAACCGACTGGGGAAATGCTGCAGCCTGCAGAACCATAAACCAGCAAATAATGGAGGGAGAAAATGCAGGAGATGAAACGTTCTGGACAGGGAGAGAATGATTAACATAACTAGTGCTCTTGTCAAGGCTTGGCTCCCTGTTGGGCGATGAGGTGGAGAAAGACAGCAAACCTTCTTGGATGCACAGGGTTGCTCTTTCACGTCAGACATATCTGTTGTTTGGGGGAACATGCTTGCGAGGAGTCAGCTGAGCTCTAGGCCATTCAAAATGAGTGATTTGGACTCATTTCAGGCCCATGTTAGCCCTTAAAACCATGGTGGTAGCCCTGGCCATTGCCCTGTTTAAAGAGTGTTGGGAGGGGCACAGCCTAATTTCTCTGCATCTTTTAACCCCTTGGGCCACCATCTCCTACTGGCCCAGTTCTGTGGTCCAGCACTCAAGGCCCCATGTTTCTTTCCTTCTCTGCTGGCAGGTCCTGTTGGGGGATGCATGCTTTTCTTCCCCCCCCCCCGACGGTTGAGCCGAGAGTGCCTTCAAGGCTCCACTGGGCTGTGGGAGGAGCGTGAAGAGCTGCTGTGGAGGCTCTCCAAGGACTTGGGAGTCAGCCGTCAGCAGGCGGCTTTCAGCTGTCCTCCTCTCCACCTCCTCCATGGGTGTCGGGCACAGGTGGGCTGGACCAGGGCTGATGAACAGAGTCCTAGCATCTGGGGTAGGAGCCTCCCACCATTTTTGTTCTGCGTGGGACTTTGGGCCTTGGAGAAGAGCAGGGAGAGGAAGCCATCTGCGCCCTCTGGTACAACAAGGTTGCTGAGTGATTGTAACTTGCAAAACTCCTTTGCTTTGTTGTTTTGTGCGTGGCTGTGTTTTGCTGGGTGTCACGTTGTGGAACCAAGCCTTGACCCGTGGCTCTCTGCTCTTGCTCCCTGCAGTTCCGGTTCAGCGGGGGAGGAGACAGCAGCTCCAAAGGGCCCCTGGTCTCTGCCCAGGAGTCCCAAGCGCAAGCCATCCTGCAGCAGGCAAGAGTGAGTACCCAGCGCCCAGCCCCGGGGCCAGCATGGCCACCGCAGCTGCAGGCGGAGCAGCTGAAGGCGTCCAGCAGCCCCGGGTACCTTATGGCTCCTCCGAGCAAGTCTGACATGGCTCTTGGTGGCCCTTTTGCAGCAGCTAGTCCAGTTTCACTCCAGGCGGGGAAAAGCCTCACCTAGGTAGAAGTGAAAGGCTTGCTGAACTCCCCGTGGGTAATTAAAGGTGTTTGGTTTCAAATTGGTAGGTTGAATTTCATGAGGAGACATCTGGGTGGAAAAAGAAAAGTTGTGGTACCTTCAGCCATCCCTGAAGTGCCCTTGTTCTCATTGCACCAACTTGTTCGGGGTAGCAGAATGGAAGGTTATGGAGGTAACCTGGCTCCATCTTAGGAGCAATAGGCAAGATGAAACAAGCTGGGATTGTCTGAAGGCAGAAACCATCAACCGATGGGATGAGTGGGATGAAAGATCGGAGCTGAAAAGTGGCTTCCTTATTGGCCGGGTGTGAGAAGGAACAGGGCCCCCAGACCCTGCCCGACAGACAAATGCTGGGACAGCAAGGGAGGACTAGCTTAGGCTTGGCGGGAGGACTGCAGGCGTCCACTTCGGGATCAAAAGCAAGGCTTTGCTGCTGTGTGATGAGACCCAGGGCTTAGTGGAATACACCTCCAGATACAATGCAGATGTGAGACAACCACACCCAGCAATTCCTTCATTCTGCCATTGATTGACCGTAACGTTTGAACCCTTCCTTCCTTCCTTCCTTCCTTCCTTCCTTCCTTCCTTCCTTCCTTCCTTCCTTCCTTCCTTCCTTCCTTCCTTCCTTCCTTCCTTCCTTCCTTCCTTCCTTCCTTCCTTCCTCCCTCCCTCCCTCCCTCCCTCCCTCCCTCCCTCCCTCCCTCCCTCCCTCCCTCCCTCTTTCTTTCTTTCTTTCTTTCTTTCTTTCTTTCTTTCTTTCTTTCTTTCTTTCTTTCTTTCTTTCTTTCTTTCTTTCTTTCTTTCTTCTTTCAACAAATTTATATATGGCTGCCCAACTCACACACAGTGACTCCAGGCAGCTTACAGAATAAAATCCCCAATACAAACCTCATTAACTCCCCCCACCCCCACGGCAGCCAGAAACACAGTCAAAACAACCACCTGATTGGCTCCTTTTCAGCTTGGGGGCCCAGGCCCACTGGCAAAACCACGCCTTCAGGGCCTTCTGGAACAACATCAACGTGAGGGCCAATCTCATCTCAGAGGGGATAACATTCCATAGGGAGCGGCCACCATGGAAAAGGCCCACCTTCTTCGTGGTCCCATCAGATGTACTTCCCTCAACAACGGGACCCGCAACATACCCAGCCTCCCCGCTCTGGTGGGCCGGGTAGAGTATCTGGGGAAAGGTGGCTCTGCAGATAATTGCCCAAGTTCCCCTAAAATCCTTGGAATCACCACAGTCCCAGCTGAGGGTGACATGTTCCCCTTTCCAGAGGCCCAGCAGCAAGAACACCACTGTGGCCGCTCTGAGACAAGACCGTTTCTGCTTGCACGAGCTTTAGTGTCCCGCTGCCCACTTCATCACATGTGACGCTCCGCTGCTGCTGGGGAGAGTCATCCCCAGTGGTCTGAAGGGAGCAGGGAGCACAGGGAAGGTGGGGGCGGGGGGATGCAGCAAAGGACACCTCAGTCCTGCTGGAATGCGGGTCGGTGGTGGACCCTGCATTTTGCCTCCTTGCCCTGGGTGGCACTGGAAGCTGGTTTGCACTCACAGGGGGTGTTGGCTGGCTAAGGGATGCCAGAGCAAGACCCAAGCCTGTCTCTGCATTCATACAGCAGGCTTAACCTGGTTACCGGTTTCCTAACCAGGTTGGGTTCCCGCAACACACTAGGCAATAAAAAACTAACCAAAGTTAAAATTAGCTGACTCTCACACAGTATGCAAATGCAGGCGCCGTATCTTTGACTTGATTTAGCTTGTTTTACAAGAACAAGCAAGAAACTGGTGTATGTGTCGAGGGAGGTCTCCTGGGAGCTGCTTCT
Organism: Python bivittatus; assembly: GCF_059951505.1. Classification (NCBI taxonomy): domain Eukaryota; kingdom Metazoa; phylum Chordata; class Lepidosauria; order Squamata; family Pythonidae; genus Python; species Python bivittatus. The sequence goes on along the minus strand of NW_028277076.1, from coordinate 10,827,803 downwards.
GAAGATTGGGGGGCTTTTTCCAGGTGCCATTATAGGGCAGGGGTCAAAATGAGATCTCCTCGCATTCATCCTGATGCCTGGTGATGTCACAGGATGGAGGAATTCCACAGAAATTCCTTTTTCTGGGAATTCTTTCCAACTTCTACAGCCAGCGGACTTCCCGTAGTCTCCCACCCAACTACTAACCAGGCCAGACCCTGCTTAGTTTCTCAAGACCTGCCAAGGCCAGCGTGGGTGAGATCGGACTTCCTGGGGAGCCTCTGGGCGCTCTGCCTTTCCATTCTTTCCGTTCAAGTAAAGGGAGCGAGCAGCTGTTTTGCCAGGAAGCCAATCTCCGGGCACCTTTCTGCACCCCATTTTCAGGAAATAGGGATGCAGAGTGGCTGCAGCCCCAGAATTATTCTGAAGGTGTGTCCAGCGCTCAGAAAAAGGGCAAGGGAAGCTGGGACGACGGGAGGCATCCTAGGAGGCGGAAGAGTGAGAAGGGGCTCTCTCCCCAATTTACCTTCTCCTAAGTGGGTGTTTTATGATGGCCATAGACAAGGGTGACTGGATCTGCACTCCAAAACCCTGAACAATCACTAGATGGCAGGAGAGAGATGGCCTTTTCTCTCTCTTGCTGCCATCTAGTGGGCGTGTGGATATTTGTGGCATTTCCAGGTCGGTCTGTTGTTCGTTAGACCCCACAAGGCAGCCTTTCATACGCAGGAAACTCCCTGTCTGGGACAGTGTCCACGGAGCGCTTTCTGAATTCTAGGGGTCCCCGTTAGCCCCCAAAGTGTGCGTGCCCTGCTCTGATGCATTGGGCAGCCATTGGGCCGAAGGGTGAGCCTTCCCTCCCAGCACAGATGTGCTCCTGCCAGAGACGCATCTCTCCTTGTCGGACGGTCCTCACGTGCAGATCGAACGTGCCCAGGTTCGGCCGATCTGCCAAGTCCCACGTGCACCTTCGCGCCGGATTGCGTGGCTGCCTGAGATTTTAAATCAGGGTTAGGGTTAGGGATTTTAAATCAGGCTTTAAGCCCTGCAGACATTGGCTTACTGCCTTTTCCAGAAGCGATGCCTTTCCTTGGATGTTGCTCTCAAAGCAGAAGTGTTTTTTTTCCTGCTGCCCCTTTTAATCGGGGAGCCGTGAAACACTCAGCCACCGTTTACTGCATAATCTAGTGTTTCTGTGACTTCCTTGCTGTTCTAGTTGCGGGCAGGGGTGGATTTTAATTACTGGAGAACACAGATAATTACAGGTCTTTTAAGCTATTGAATTCTAGCAACGGAACAAATTTGTCCCTGCAAGGTTATAAAGTGTGGACAGCCCCATTACCTACCGAGAGATTTATTGACTCTCACGTAGCTACATGACTTTTTAATTAGTGGTTTTTTAAAAAATAAAAATAAAACATGACAGTGACATTTTAAGCTCTTTGTGTAGTGTAGTGATATAAAGTCATTGTTAATTATTCCAGATTCGCCTACTTCCCGCCTCCTACTTCAGTATCTGGGATACATATAATCCTATTATTTTGGTACACTGAGATTATGGCTGTAATTGCCTTAGGGTGAAAGGTAAAGCGTAAGCCCATTTGGGGCGCTAATCCTGTTTGTGCTGCTCCGAAGGAAGTCTTGTGAGCGACCTATAGTCAGTCCCTGCTTTCTTTGGAGGAAATTCCCACAAACGTGGGAGTTCTGCCTCCTTCGGCGTGCCGCTCAACCCGTTCTCAGGGGCTGGGTTCGCATAATGCCCTGAATCTGATGACAGAACCGATTTGACCCCTTTTCTGGGTGAAATGATTCCGCCTAGCAGACTGGATTTGCAGCATGCCCTCGTCCCCCACAATCTAACCAATCCTCCGTAACTGCTGCCTGTGGTGGAAATGGTTTTAAGTGGCCTGATTAAGCGCCCCGTGTCAAGGCCGCTTGTCTGTTTAGATACCCACTGATCTGACTCGGTTCTACAGAGCCTTGCCCGTCCAGACAACGGCCCGTGGCTCCCAGAGGCGGCAACGCTGTGTGCATCGGACTGTATTGGGCAAAGTCCAGCTCTAGCGCAGGGCTGCCTGCTCTCCTCCGTGTCTGCGCCTTTTCCATTCCTCTCGTGTGCCGTGCTTGGATCCACAGTGAGCAAAGATCCAAACAGCGCACACCTGCAGCAGAAATCCAGTTAAAGGCGGGGCATATACAGACGGGATGGTGTCTTAGCAGGCTTGGCCCTGGTTCCATTTGCTCCCCAGTGCGGCAGAACCCCCTTCTCCTTCCTCTGAGCTTAATGCGGCAGTCCGGGCTTCCCCGCCTGCTTCTCCCAGCATCCTGGCAAAGAGGGGTCCGGTGCTTCCTCTCGTGCATGTATTTCCTTTTTATTCCAAGTTCTGGAGAGCCCCGCTTGTCCCTTATGCCTGCCCCCCAGCTATAAGCAAGAAGGGGGGCTTCTTCCAGGCCAGATGCTTAAGATCATCGGTGGGATTGTTTGAAGTCACCAAGTGGGGCTTTCAAAGGCTCTGGAGCCACCTCTGCTTGGAGAGCTCTGCCCCTGGATGGCTCTTCAGAAATTGATGGGGGTCCATGACACCATTTCTCTCTTTTCCTGCAGCTGGCTTTGAGGGGACCGGCGGGCCCAATGGGACTGACTGGGAGACCAGGCCCCATGGTGAGTAAATCCCCTTTCCCACCGCGCTGGACACCATTTTCCGTAACTTCGTGATCGGCATAGGCAGAACAGCTGACTTGGCCATACTTCAGTGAGGTGGCTTTGGACTCTGGCTGTGCACAGCCTCTGGAGAAATATTTATAGCCATTGAAAGATTTTGAAATGTGCTTCCTATCTTATGAGGGACGGTGCACAACCGGAGGCCTGGAGACGTTGGGTCACTGAAATGTGCCAAAAATTGCCACCATCAAGTTGTAATTCTCAATTTTGTGTGTGTGTGTGTGTGTGTGTGGGATATTATGGAATACATGCCTGGAGGGTAGTCACATTTCATTAAATGTAAGTAAAACAAAAAATGAAGTGTCATCAAGTTCTCACCTGTGACTTCTTGGAGTGAGGCTTCACTGGTGTCAAGGATGCACCCTTTCAAACAGCTCTGCAAGCCCTCTTGCACAATGTGGTCGCATTCTCCAAAAATGATGGGCTCCTTGCCTCGAAGAAACCATGGTTTAGCTGTTCACACTAAACCACTTTGTCCCAGTTTGTTTAATGGTTTTTTGTGAGGGAGGGGAGATGTAGGCGCCCACTCACAGCGGCAGCCCTGGATTCGGTGAACTCAGCCATTGTTTTGAAGGATGTTGGACAACAAGTTTTGTCACTGCAGAACGGTGCCAACTTCTCACTGGTTTGTGGTGTTTGGGAGGAAAACATGTTTTTTCTTACCCAGAGTTCTTTGCAAAGCCCAAAGGGGCTTCGTGCCATGGTCATGTGGAATATGCAACCCTGTCCTTGCGAAATATATTGAAACAGGTCTAAGCTATAGCTGATTTGTTTATTTGCTTTCTGCAGTTCATTTCAGTTTTCAGCAGAAAATTTTGCATTCTGCTACATTACGGATGATTTTGAGTTCTTTAAGAACTGAATCTGATTTGCCTTGGATAAAACAGCCTAGTTCCCCGACTATTATACTGCAGTTTTCGTTGCTTACAAACTTAACGAAGGAGTCAGGAAAAAGAGTAGTTTTGGGGAGGCAGTTGGAAAATGGAATAAACTCCTGTTCCGAAAAAATAAAACCAGGAGGGCAGATTTCATCGAATGTCAGGGTTGGAGGGCCCAACCCCTTCCTGAGGCAGGAAGCCAGAGTTATAGCATCCCTGACAGGCGGCCACCCAGTCTCTGTTTAAACAGCCCCGGCTCAGTGTGTCCCCCATCTCCAGGGAGAGCTGTTCCACTGTGAACAGCCCTGATTGCTAAACCAAGCTTTGTAGTTTCTTCTCCTGTCTCTTGGAACAACAGCAGCAACAATTGTCATGTGGAAGGCATGATCCTTTCATCTGAGTCTCCTGTTGACTCTTATTATTCTTCAACAGCCATTATTTTAGCAGCTTGAATCCTATCGAGTTAATGTCCTTAACGCCTACTGAGAATAGAACTTAAAAGGCTGGCTAGATAGGGTAGAATTCAGCAGCACATCTTTAAGATGGCTTTTTAAATCTGAAAGGAGGTGGGCGAGATGAACCTCGGGATCCCTTCCAATGACATTTCTATGATCCTTAAGTCCATGTCCGTATCCCTTGGAAGCAGGGCCTCCCACTCCTCTGGCCTTGTTGCTTGTAGGGCCATCCGAATGCAAGGAGTGCCTTCTTTTCTGTTAGCTGGAGACTGACAAGGTTGAATAGGCTTTTTGGTGCTCAAGGCCAAATCTTTTATTGTGTGCCTGCAGAGAGCATTCTTGATCTGTCATCTCAGTGGTCCTTTGCATCGGTTGCTGCTGGACCCCTCCCCGCAAAAGGGCCTTTGGAGCCACAAGGACATTTTTTCCTGACGTGCCTTTTTACCAATGTTTCTTTTCACACAGGGACCCCCAGGCGGTGGAGGAATCAAAGGTGAACCGGGAGATATGGGGCCTCAGGTAGGAGTGATTAGCAAGACGAATGTGCTCTTTCCCCCAGTCGGTTTCGGGGGGCTGGGGGTTGCTCTGCTTCGCCTCCTGATTCTACTGAATTTTGCTTTGACTGAGAGGCTTTCTAAAATTAATGCCTGAATTGAAGCAAAAACAGGGCTTCACCAAAGGTTCCAAGGGAACTGTGCTTCAGGCATATTTCCCAAAGAGAGCGAAAAGCAACGTCTAAGTTTGGCGTTGATATTTTTGTGCAGGGTTTTGCGGTTGAGCACTGGGCTGTCCCTGTGCACTGGTAAAATGGTGCACTAAATTGGCTGCCCGCCTTTCCTGCTCTGAAGGAGTCCCGGGGGGGGGGGAGTTGGGGACTTCTCTTGGGACTTAATGGAAGCCAGAGAGGCTGGAAATGGGGCAAGGCAAGATGGGACATTTGCACCCTTAGGCCATCTTGTTGCTACGTCAGTCCAAAAACACTTCACTGCACTCAAGGGAATGTCGCTGAGATTCTCCTCTTCTTTAAGAGACATTTTGAAAACAATTTTTCTTTTGTCAGATTGGAGAATTTTTTGGCACAGCCCTGATGGTTGCGTATTAACTTTCTTGAGACTCTTGAATTTTGCAGTCTCCCAGAGTAATTGTTCTGGGGAGTTGCAACAGGATCACATCAAGCCCTCTCAACCGTTCTTGTGCTGTCGATGCACTTAGTAACAACGCGTCAAAACTTAGGCCTCCCCCCCAGCACTCCCTTGGAAAAGAAAAAAGCCAGGTTCTGATTTTCAATTGATTCAATTTGTTCCAGGGTCCACGAGGGGTACAAGGCCCTCCGGGTCCATCAGGGAAACCAGGACGCCGGGTAAGTAAACTCTGGAAATCTTGGCTAGGCCTGGACAGTCCTGGCATCTCAAAACCAGGGTGACCCTACAATAATGTTCTGTGCAGATCCTCATAAAGAGCCCTGGCAGGGTCACCCATGCGAGTCACTGGCAGAGTGAGAAGCAGCACAGAGGCCTGTTTGGCAGGAGCCCCAAAGGAACCACTTCCTTTAGTGTGTGCATTCAAATTTGCTTCAAAGCTCCTTCACAATCCTGCAGCTGCTTTCCTCACAATTCTGCCTGAATGGCAGCATCTTAGGGATGAACTTAAATATCAACCACCTCGGATATGCGGATGATACCGCCTTGTTGGCTGGGAGCAGGGAAGATTCAGGAATCTCTTACTGAAGATGAAAGAAGGAAGTGCAAAAGCAGGTTGATATTAGGCAAATCCCAGGGATTATGTCAACAGGAGTTGCCAACCCCCAGTGTACGTGAGTGGAGAAGAAGCTGAAGCAGCAATCAAGGTTATCTTCCCAGGCACAAAAATGGACAGGGACGGTGACTGTCGCCGTGAAAGAAAGAAGCATCTGCTACTGGGGAGAAAGGCTGTGGCAAATCGAGATGAAACACTGAAGTGCAGGGATATCACACTGCCACCAAAGTGCCCGTTGTCAAGGCCATGGTTTTCCCAGCTGTAGCACTTGGCTGTGAAAGCCGGACCATCAGAAAGGCTGAACAAAAGAAATTCTGATGCCAGACTGCTCACTGGAAGTGCTAATACCCAAGCTAATGTTTGGGATACACCATGTGAAGAGAAGAGCCATTCGAGAAGGCTTGATGCTTGGAAAAACTGAAGGCAACTGAAAAAGAGGCTGACAGAAGACAAAGTGGGTAGGTCCTATCACTGACGATATAAGCAGGCGCTTATGAGAACTTCAATTATGAACAGACAATCCCCGAGAATTGATGTCCATTGGATCATGAGGTAGTCACTTGTGAGCAACTGTTGTGACAAGTAGTCACTTGAAAGCAACTGAACAACGAGAAATACTACTTTCAGGGGGAATCTCACAACAGCTTCAGGAATGGTGAAACCTTGCTGGGTACATCCAGTCCTCTTGCCCTGGACTCAGTTTTGGTCTCTCTTGACAAGGAATTCTGTGTTTGCTTTGAATGTTTTTCAGACTGGGGGAGGTCCAACCTCTGTGGCTGTATCACTTCGTCCTCTCTGGTTTATTCTTGTACAGCAGCACATGAGAAAAACAGAGAGAGTGGAAGGGGAGGTCACATGTTTCAAGGAAGCGTGCAAGAACAATAGTAGCAGTTTGGAGTCAGGTTTATTCAAGTTAACAGCCAGCCTTTGCCTGTTTAATTGAAATATTAAGAAGCCATTTAGCACATCTTTGATCTCAACTGAACCCCTCTGCATCTCATCATGATCTCTTGAGAGAAGTGCTCCATATGCTTTTTAATGTCTGCCTCTCAAAATATCTTATTTTAAGATAATAGACTCACCTTGCCTTTCCTCCTTGCATCTGCAAAGGAAGGCAGGCAAGTTTTCAGCTATTCTTCAAAGTGTCAGTGTTGGGTCAATCCTGCAAGACCATTCCCTAATTCAAGAACTTGCTTTTGTATGAGTTGCCATAAAGAACAAGGAGTCTTGTGACATCTTAATGATGAGTAGATGAAATACTGCATGCGTTTTTGCAGATCACAAGCGTTTAATCAGATGTAATATCATGTATACTCAGAGCTGTTAGGAGGAAGAAAGGGCGAATGGTGAAGAGGAAGGTGGGAAGTGAGGATAGAGACATTTCTGCCTGTCTTTCAGCACTGCCACTCCTCTCCATCCTCAATGGAGGATAGATGTTATGTCCATCCTCTCAGCCTATGAGCTGATGGATTGTGGCTAATGGAAGCACACAGTAACCAGATTATTTGTCTTAAAGTGCTGAGAGATCCTGTGTTGTTTTCATGGCAAGAGTTTAACATGGCTATCACTCTGAATCTCAACATAGCAGTCAAGCTGAAACAGATCCTCACCCAACAGATCAATTAAGTTGCAGAAAATGTTGGCAAAGCTAGGGTAGGCTGGGTAAAGCACTCTTTACCCATCTAAAATGATGTCTCCTAGAGAATGGCAAAGATTTAATGGGATTAAGTGGGGACTAATTTTGGTTGAACATTAAAAAGAACATCTAAACAATAAGATCAGAATAATAAAGCCAGTTATTAGGGAGGGGCATATTTCTAGCTAGAAGCATTCATGGAATACATCCATAACCGTATCTTTAAGATAAGGGGAGCTGATTTGCACAAATTCACCTTGTGTGCCAATTGTGCCCATTCCTGGACTGGGAGGCCTTACTCATGGTCACTCATGCCTTAGTCACTTCCCATTTGGATTACTGCAATGCACTCTAGATGGGGCTGTCCTTGAAGACCATCCAGAAGCTACAACTGGCCCAGAATGCAGTGGCACATGCAGATTTGGGTGCCCCACAGATCATCTGAGTTACATCACTGCTGTGTGAGCTGCACTAGTTCCACTAGCTCTGGGAGGAAGGAGACAGACAGGTCTGCAAGAATTCACATCCTCTGATATCTGCAATGCTCATGGAAAGCCCCCAAATGGAAAAATGCAAAAGAGATTTTGCAGCCCTGGAGGTAACTTTCCAGAAACATATTCTCCTTGGTCTTCTGAATGCCAAGTGGTGAGGTTTAGAAGCCACTAAGTGACCAGGGAACTGGATAAGCTACAGTAGGAATAACTCTGAGGAATAGACAGAAGAGCTGCTACCAAGACAATGGTCAGATAAAAGAAATCTGAGTCCAGGACAGAAATGTAATCCGAGGAAGCGTCTCAGACAAGACCCTCCCTAGTTCTCACAAAGATAAAGGGAGGGATGGGGGAAGCCCATTCAGACTTGCAAGATTCTGTTACTGTAACCTTACAAGAAAAGTAGTATTAGCGTGCATGACTTTGGTTTCCTAGTCTGGTCTACCGACTACTGAGTCATTGCAGAATTTCTTCAACTGGTAGCAGGTTCTGGCCCTAGCAGGGATTGCATGCGACAATGGCTTAAGGTGAGTCAGCTCTTGCAAGCACAAGAACAAAGCCAAGGTCCATCCAGCCCACTCTTCTGATTCCAAGCACGGGCAGCCAGATGAATTGTGAAAAATGTAGAGGAGAAGCAGGAAGGGGGCAGGTAGTGGAGGGGGTGGTCTGCCCTATGACCTAGCCTCAGCTCAAGAACAAACTTTGTTCCACCCTGATCTGGTCTGGCAATTTAATTTCCTTTTTCTCCTCTCCTTTTAGGGACGGGCTGGCAGCGATGGTGCTCGAGGGATGCCAGGCCAAACAGGACCAAAGGTAATCAGGCCAGACAGTTCCATTTCTTGTTCACGCCATCCTTTCACCATTCCAAATGTTCTTTCCAGGAAACCTGCAGCATCCAGGGAGGAATTACATGCTGAGTGGTAGAAAATTAGCCACCTCTTAATTTAAAGAACTACCTACATTTCCTCCTTCTTTCTATGGCACTCACTCAGCTTTCATCAAAAGAGACAAGCAGCAATGCTGAATTTGAATGCAGGGACGTTTGCCTGGAAGTCATATATTAGAAGGTTTAAGTGGTTGATTATGTAGGTACTTAACGTGGAAATAGATGTGGGGAGGGAATTGTTAAAGAGGAGGAGGACTGCAAATCACTTGTTTCTTCTCTGAGTCTCCCTGGTCTCCAAAGCATGAGCTTCCAGGAGAAAGAAGGGGAGAGGTGATAGGAGAATAATTTATAGCTACAGAGGCGAGAACTAATTCCAACATATGAGGATGTGCAAGGATACTCCTGGACTCAAGAGAATCACCATCCATCAGCTTTCTCCTCGTAGATCCTGCAAGGACAGTTTAAACTGCGTTCAGAAAGGTCCAGGCAATTCATTCTTTCAGCCCCCCCCCTTCCTATGGGGAGCACCGAGGGACTTCTGTGGCACGTGGAGAGAGTGGTGGGGGTTGGAGAAGGTTACTAAACCCCAGCAATGCTCTGTCAGAGCAGAGGGGAGCAGCGTTCTGAAAAAAGCACTGGGATTTGGAGAAACATATGTTGAAATTCTGCTTGGTGAATTTACACAAATAAGAATGACATTAAGGAAGATAAAGTTTAAAAATAGGCAAATGCATCTGTTAGTGGAAGTTACATACAGAAGCTCTTGTATTTTAGAAAAGGTTGTGAACAAAAGGCAGTGAGGATTTTTACAAGTTTTTAAAATAAACAGCTGCGTAACAAACAACATGGCCAGTAAGGTAGATGCAAACCATCTGAAGCACCTGCCCTCTTCCTCCTTCACATCCATAGATATTCTGATTTCTGCTTCCCTGTCAAGGTGGGTGGGTGGGAGCAGAAGTGGAAGGCTGCCTAGTACTTTGGCACCTGTCCCGTGACGGGAAGCAAGTCCCACCCTAACAGGAAGAGTCAGGGGAGGTGGGCTTCTCCAGCAACTCCCAGGCACCTAAAATTAGACACTGCCCTACCCTGCCTGCAACTTGAGGCCTCGGGGCCTCCTGTGACCCCCAAGCCCTTCCAAAAATTTCTGCTGAATTGCCATTTTTAATGTGATTATTTGGGAAGTCATCCTATTTATTTAGATTTTAGTGAGATTAAACAAAACCAAATTGAGTTTTTGCCCAATTCTTTGTTCTGGCTTACCTCCTTGCCCTTAGCAAGACTCTCAAATGCCAAATTGGCCTGAAAAAGGTTGCACTGATATTTTTATCCTGTTACAAGCCAGAGTACAAATGCCTGAAACAGTGAACTTGGCATAAAATGGGGTCTGGAGGGAGAAAGGAGACCTATTACTGCAGGTGAATGGAGGGGTGTTTTCAAGTCCTTCCAAGGGCCCTGCCTTCAGGCCTTCTTTAGCCAGCACTGCCCCATACCACTCCTTCCTTCCTTCCTTCCTTCCTTCCTTCCTTCCTTCCTTCCTTCCTTCCTTCCTTCCTTCCTTCCTTCCTTCCTTCCTTCCTTCCTTCCTTCCTTCCTTCCTTCCTTCCCTCCCCCCCTACCTCCCTACCTCCCTACCTCATTTCTTTGTGCTCCCTCCGTGTTGTGTGCGCTCCGTGCTTGTCTCAGGCAGTTCAAATAATCTTGCCCTCTGAGGCAACACAGGTGGGAGCATTTGGTGCAAACAGTCCAAGCATTTGCACTGTTAGCTTAGCTAGAGGAAGGCATGGGAAGAGGTTTGCCCTCTGTCAGGGCAGAGCAGGGAGCAGAGCCACTACCAGGCCAGGGTTGGAGTTCCCAAGGAGGCTTTCACAACTGAAGACTGACCATGCATGTTAGGTCCTGAAATATAGGAAGTTGTCAGCATCTGCCTGAATAGATATGACACCAGTTGGCCCTGATTCCCAGGCTTAGGCTGCTTGAGGCAGTTACCTTCTACTAAGTAGACCAAAAAGCAGACGAGGCACTTTTATACACAATCACACATTCCTCTGTCTGTCCACCTTCTCAAATCCTGCTTGGAGTTGGGGTTGTTCCCACAGGCTGATGGTTGGGGCTCCAGTTCGGGGTTGGATCTTTGGGGCAGTCAGGGCAGTGAGGACTGATCCTGCCTCTCCACTGGTGCTTGGGCCTGCCCTTCCTTGGGCCTGCTGAGAGCTTGGTCATGATCTGCCTCCTCTTCTGAGGTTGGGTCAGGGGCCGAGGGCAGGATGCTTGCTCAAGGGACCATTTGGGACTGGAAGTCACTCTCCCTCTGACCTTCCTTGCAGGGTGACCGAGGTTTTGATGGCCTGGCTGGGTTGCCTGGGGAAAAGGGGCACAGGGTAAGTCACTGCATGCATTTTTGCGTTGTTCTGCTTTCCACAGGTTGCTAAGGAGAAGATGGTCTCTGGTTGGCTTTTATTGCTGCAAGCCACTTTATTTTGAACAGCCTACTTCTCAGAGCTGACTGAAGAGGACGAGGATGTTCTCGTCTTTACTAGCGTCTTTCCCTGGAAGGGTCTGCGGGCCATGTGTGGCAGGGTCTGTCATTTGTGACTTGGCCAACAACTTTTCTCTGCTTCAGTTATGGAGTGGGAGAGTCATCCATGACAGTTTTCAAGTAATAAAATAACAAGGAAAGGGAGGGAGGGAGCATTTAAGGCCAGGGTTGTTTTATTATCAAATGCCACATTTTTTTTTCAATGTTCAGAAATTGCCACAGAATCTTTGTGTGCTATAAAAGATTTGGGGGTTTAAAACTTTAGAGGCAGACCTCGTGGGGGAAATGAATGTCCAGGATCCATCCTGAAATCGCCTGGTGCAGCTGTGCATTCCAGTGGAAGATTTTAATAATGTTCTCGTCCAGGAACACTGAGAAAGCTGCTGAGGTTTTCCCCAAACGCTGCTTGAAAACTTTAACAATGACACATCCAGGCCAACCTGAGAAAACTGTAACTCATTTGCAGATAATAGTCTTACAAACCATTCCCGGTGTTTTTTAACCATCCTGGGCCACCAGGACAGCTGGGTTCCAGGCACAAAACCTCTCAGGAGGGCGCTGGATCTTGGGCCCCCGACCATAGTTCTCTCTGAAGACCTCCAGTAGCTAATAGCTTGGGCCGCTCTGTATTGCTCCACAGTAAAACTGGTCACCTGGGACCCCATATAAATTTTTCTTCTTTTCTTTCCTGCTGGTACCTCAAAAGTCTTCACATTTGCATTTGGCAGCCTTGGGTTCCCCTGCCCTGCCTTCCTTTTGGATCCCTGCTTTCCTCACTCCTAACAGTATTACTACTTTTATTTTACTTCATTTTGGATTCTCTGTGTCCAAGCTGCCTGTGCAGGAGTAAGCAGCTTGGTGTCTTGCAAGAGTTTTGACTTCCATGTCAACCTGCCCCAGCCAAAGCGGCCAGTGACAAGGGAAGGCCAGAGTTGTAGTCCAGAGCTGCTCGAGGAGCCCAAGTGGCCTGACCCGGGGCCTGACCTCTCGGGTGGAGGGTTTTTTCTTGCCCTTTACACACATACCCAGTGCAACCTTGAGAAGGGTATACAGTACACAATGACTTCCAAATATCTAAATATCTAAAGAAACAGGAGAGATATCGAACTCATCTGTGAAGAGCTTTGCTGTCTTCTCCAACAGCAGTTATGGAAGAATATGCCTGGCAGTTCTCTCAGCCTTTGACTCTAGGATTTCTTTTGCTGGGGGGGTCATCAAAAACGTGGCTGATGCTGCTGTTTTTTCTCTTTAGGGTGATCCTGGTCCCTCAGGTCCTCCAGGAGCCCCAGGTGAAGATGGGGAAAGGGTGAGTTATGTCAAACATTCTTTTGAACATAAAGAAATTTGGGGCTGTTCATGTGGGTCTGTTTATCACTCACTGAACTTATATGTGGGAACAAAGCCATTGTAAATCAGTTATCACCACCAGTTACATGTACACAAAGTTATGTCTTCAGAGGGAAAGTAAGGATCTTCGGAGTGATGGGAAGCTGTAGGGAATGATTTTTTTCTTGTAAATTCTTCAGCTGGTGACTTGATCCATTCTTGATTGACCTCCCTGGGTCAAATTTAGTCACCTGATATTCACCTTTTGTTTAAGCAACTTCAACTGGATCAGTGGTGCCATCACTTATGATGGCCTTGCTTTCAGCTTTTTGAGTCTCCAGTATTCCTCTCTGGGTGCATGAAGCTGTCCCGATGCACGGCTGCCGTGCCATCACTCCCCGAGTGGCTTGACGTGTCCTAGTATTGTTCAGCCAAGACAGGCATGTTTATAATCTAGCGCTTACCCTCCCTTTTCTTTCCACCTTTCTACTGCCAAACAGGGTGACGACGGAGAAGTTGGACCTAGAGGTCTCCCCGGCGAACCTGTAAGTTTTGGGGAAACGGAGGCAGCCCCTTTCCTTTGAACAGTTGGGGGTTTCTTCCCAAGCAATGTTTGGGAGGAATTTAATGCACGCTTCCAAGAGCCAGAATGATGGAGACTGGGAGTGTGCTTGTGAACCAACTGAGGCTGCCAGAGGTCCCTACAGGGATTCCAGAGATAATGTGTAGAAACGACTGGCACAATGCCGTTTATTCAACTGCTCGTGGCACAGACTCTCCTGAGATCTTTCACTGAAGGTGAATGTAGGACTTTGGTCTCTCGGAGCCTAGAACATGACCAGAATGGATGTTCTCCCCGTTCCAGATTTTAAGACGTACATTTTAAGGTGCAGATTCAAAATCTGGGAAAGCTGAAAATCATGATGCTGCCAGAGCTGCAAGTCAGTTACTCTAAAATGCCTCCTTGTCTTCATGGGGCAACCGGGGGGCAGGGGGCTGCTCTATACTCCAGATGCCTTCATTCAGACGACCACCTCCCAGAGGGGGCTGGGATGCTTGGGGTTCCAGCATTGGAAGATTGTCATAGCAGGGACAGTCCCTGGCGAACCTTGATTGGTGTCAGTGCTTGGATGGGAGGCCACCAGAAACCTCAGGGCTGTAGACAGAAGAGAAGTGGAAAAATGCCTTTGAGGAAGGCTAAGGCAAGCCTCTTCTCTCTCGTGGCCAAGAGAATGGCACAGAGGTGTCACCAGAGGTCAGGTTTGACTCAAAGGAGACTTTATTTATTGGGCTGGTTGCAAACTCTCCATCTAAAAGCTAAGCTGCGTATGTTGGCAGGGAAATTGATCCACAAAGGCAAGAAGGGAAAGTCTACCTTTGGAATTTGGAAACAGAGCTTCTTCGTGCTTTCCCACATAATAATGCTGACATTTGTATAAGGCTGGGAAACGTTTAAAGCCCTTTCCTTTAGGTCAGCTGTGTCAACCAGCCTCCTTCTGCCGTCTTGGCTGATGGAAGTTGTGGCCCAAATACCTGGAGGGGTTCAGCGTAAGAAAGGAGGAATTGAGCACTGTAAGGACAGTACAGTCCATGTGTTACTAAGCGGCGGATGGACCCTGAGAAAGAGAGTACTTGAACCTGTTAGTGACTCACAGCCTGGGCTCGTCTAAGAGCACCACTCAGACCGTCTGTCCATGGGGCTTCAGAGGTTCTTGACAGGTTGGCGTTACATCCCCTCCCCTACTCCCATGGATGCCGCCATATACAGACTCCAATTTCTTCTTAGCTCTTAAGAGAATTTGACAATATGGAAATAAAGGCTACTCTTGTAATAACAAACCTGTAAGTCCGGCAACTTTTGTCAAAATAGTTAGGAATTTGCAGGGAAGAGCATTGACTTGTCTTGTTCAAATCCCTCCAGTTAGCATCAGCCTTCCTATTTTTCCATCATGTTTCTAAACAATGAATTCAGAGCAGTTGATTGCTCTGAAACAGCCAGGTGCAACCTGAAATTACTTTTGCTTTTAGAGGATGACAGAGACTCTTGCTAACAGATGGAGAGAGAAATGGAGGGATGGGGACAGGAGGAACAGGGTAATCTTGGCCTGGCTGCAGCCAGATTTGCTCACCACCCTTTTGCGCTTCTGAATTTGCCACTCTTCCAGCTCCAGACACTCAGATATGCCATGTGGATGAAACCAAAATGGGTTTGGGTAGTTGGTGGTGGGCACTCAGCCAGAATTTGACATTTGAGCAGAGCGTATGACCTGAAGATGGGAATGTGTGTGTGTGCGCACACCTGTGTGTGGATGTGCGTGAATTAACACAGTCAGAGAGTTAGGACCCCTCTGTGGCACAAAGTTGAATGTCACTTTGGGGTGCTCTGTGTACAAGACTCAGAACCTCCTGGAAGTACAAACGTTCTTATTCTTGTCTTTGCTCTGCTTTCCCAGCATTTGTGCTCTGGGAACTTACAATGCAAAATTTGCCTTTGGCAGAACAGGCCAGTTGTATCACAGCAGCTGCTCTGACTGACAGGTAGAAGGGAGTCTGCAGATTGGCTACAGAAGCCGCCACTCTCCAGGTTAAGAGAGCAGCACTTTCATCCAGTTCTGGCAGTTTCCCCAGGGATCTTGCTGCATCTTGGACTTGGCAGGTGCATCTGACATTCTTGCCAGAGATGATGAAGTCCTTGGGGCTCTCTGAGCTTGGTTGGTTGCTTGGAGACGTTTCATTACCTGACTGGGTAACATCATCAATGTATTGATGATACTACCCAGTTGAGTAATGAAATATCTGCAAGCAAACAGCCAAGCTCAGAGAGCCCCAAGGACTCCACAGTTAACTCTGAGCTACAGAGATTCTCCTCTGTTAGAGATGATGAAGCCCCTTGAACTGAACAGCTGGGCAGAGGACCTCTGGAGGCTGTTTGATGGGGCAGATCCTTCAAACTGGTTAATCCTGCTTATGCCACTGAGAGCCAATTGGCACCAATTCCACCCACTTCCTGGATGGGTCAGCAAGAGCTTTTTCTAAGAAAGTTGAAGTTGGCATGGTGGAAGTTCAGTGACCCAGGAGATACTCTCACATCAGTGGGTTTCAGAAGGCTTCCGACCACTAGAAGAAGCTGCCCAATCTATTGTCACCAAAGATCTTTCTACACCAGTGAAGGAACAAATAATATATACTAGGAATGGGATCTTTTCACTTGGGGTATCAGCCCTGTAGAAGGCCTTCGTGCTTTGTAGCTTCAGGCAATAGGTTCAAATCATGGCCCTTTGTTGTCAAGGTTTATTTTTGTCCACTTGTATGCATTATTCAGAACACTGAATGGACCTCTCTCTGCTGGTTGCCAAAAACTGTCAGTGTTTTATTTCTGTATTTTTCAGCTGATGGTGGACCTAATTTTGCTGGGTCTGTGAAACAGTTGGTTGCATCCTTTCAGGTAATGGAAAGGCAGCCAACTGTTCTCTCACCTGAGGGCCAAAGAGACTGGTGTGAGTCTGCTTAAGCCCGTCTGTCTACTGGCCTTGCAGGTCCTGAGGATTTCTAAGAAGTCAGGCTGGCCTTAGCAAGGGAGACCAGAAAGTTGGCCTTTCATCGCTCAAATTAGATTCTTGCTGGAATGAGTGGCAAGAGCCCACTCAGAGCCCGGGAGCTCTGTCAAAGGGCCTTACTCAGAAAGCAGGAATGGACCTCCCTGTAATGGGGGGTTCCTGCCACCTTCTGTCTTCCTGCTGGGTCCTTCTGTCACAGCCAGTGGTCACACAGGACTGTGTCTTCTCGGGTGCCAGATCCCAGTGCAACACAAGCTGAATCTTCTCTACTTCCAATGGGCATCTTTGAATTAAATCTGTTTCTTCTTACAGGGTCCCCGTGGTTTGCTTGGACCAAAGGGACCTCCAGGGCCACCAGGACCTCCGGTGAGTAGCGAGAGGTATTTTGGCAGGGAGCTGGGACTGCTTCTCAGTCACCCAGGACGCCTCCCGTCTCTCAAGGGCACTTTCTTGCATCTTTGCAAGTGTGCAAGAAACACACTTTTCACTTGGGTTGCTTTCATTATTTTGCATGGAAATATTTTTCCATCCATTGACGTGTCCATGCAAATGCCAATCGCAAACAGGTTTCTGAGCCTTCACCCATCTTGGGAACAATGCTGTCAGGCGCCCTTCCCCTGTTGATTCCTCCCTCCTCCCCCCAGGCCAGGCCGGGTTTCCTTGCTACAGCAGCTGGTGCTGACCTGGCCTCCTTGCCCCCGGACCTGTGGAGAAGGCAAGCGGGAACCTTTTGTGCCTGCAGAAGCCCTGGGCCCAGTTCTCAGGGCAGATGGGCTGTGATCCGAAATGCCCTTCCCAGGGAGCAGGAGGAAGCCAGGCTCAAGGGACCATGGTCTGCAGCGGAGGAAGTCTGAGCGCTCTAGAAATGGGAGGAATGGATGGAAAAGCTAACTGGGGGGGGGGAGGGGGGGGAAGGGAGGGTTAGGTCAGGTTTCCTCCCGGCAGAGGATTTTTGCAAGAAAACTTTAGGCCAGCAACTTTGGGGCCGGGATGAGCACTGTTTTTCTTCCTTTTTTCACCCGCCAAGACATGGTGGTGAGGGCCACACTTGTTTTCATTTTGCATGAGAGAGGAAGCAAAACAGCTCTTTCTTTTATTTTTTAAAAGATGTCAGCATTTATCCTCTTGAAAATCTCTGTTTTGCTGCCATGCTTCAGCACATGATACGGAACGGGGAGGGGGCATCTGGGGGCTGCCTGGTGAATGACTTCTGTGTGGTGCAGCCGATAGTTGCTCAGCCTTGACTCCTTCCAGAATTTTCCTGGCAGACTGCAATTTGGGGATCCAGGGTTAGAGAGCTGGATTTAGGACTGGGATGTGGCTTTCCTTCATGCTCATCATGGCTTATGTTGTGTCTCTGCCTGCCTTTTTTAACCTTCCCCCAGGGCATTGCTGGGATGGATGGACAGACTGGCCCTAAGGGGAACGTGGTAAGTCTCCACCTGCCATGCGGGTGCTTGTTTGTGCTGCATGAATGAAATTCACTAATTACTTTTCAGATGGCCTTCATCTCAAAGCTGGTGGGTGTTGCTTTCCTAAAGTAGATGGTGCTAATTAATTTTATGTTTTAAATTGATTTCCCACTGATTGCATGTTGCATTATTTTGAATAAAGAAATCACTGGAGTAATCAGTGGTCATCAAAATATTCCTGCATCAGAGGCTGTATGTCTCTGTGTGGGTATCATGGGGCACTTGGGCACATAATTAGTGGCACACACAGCTTATTCGACTCAAGAAGCAGAAGAGGCGGAAACAAGCTCGAGAGAGCGGTCTTCTGGTCCTTGAAGGGCAGTCCCGGGACAGGCGGGGTGGGTTATTCTCCACAGTGCCCGAGGGGAGGACAAGAACCAGCGGGGTGGAAGCCTTGCAGAGGGAGTCCAGACCGGGAGGGCTCTTAAGCAGTGACCCAGCCTGGTTTTCGGTGGGGGCTCTCAAAGAAAGGTTGGGGGCTTGAGGATTCCTGCCCTGGGCAGGGGGTGGGCTAGAAGACCTCCCAGATCCTCTTCAACCCTATGATTCTATGATTCTAAAAGCAGACTTTCCACCCCATATAACCATAAGTGCTGTCCAAGGTGAGTTTGTAAGATTGTGAGGGTGATTGAAAGGCATATATAATTGTATATTTTACATATAAAAGAATTGTGAGGGTGATAGAAGCAAAAAACGAACAAACCAAAAGGAGAGAGAAGGAGGCTGGTCCTGCTGTCTAAGTCCACTCCTTTAGGTAACTGAAAGTTGCTTTCCTAGCTCCCTTCTACCTTCTCTTCGGCAAGCTGGACGTACCCCGATACCTGAGCTCTTCTTCGTCATCTTGTTAGCCCTTCTGTTGGAGACCTTTTTGATCTGCAGCATCCCGAGCTAGACCCAGGACCCCAGGGGCAGAATAGAGGGAGCAATTAGTTCTTGTATGCCCCCCAAGATAGCACGTGTCTTTAAGAAGTCGCCTCCCTCTTCTGGCGCATGTTTCACATGTCCCAGTCCCCTTTCACGTCCACTGCCAGGTCTCCAATCCTGTCCATAGGCTTTTTAGTTTTTCTACCCAGGTACAGGACGTGGCATTTTCGCCCTGTTAAGTTCCATGCTGTTCATTTCAGCTCAGTGCTGAAGCCTGTCCAGACCTTTCTGAATCTTCTTTTTGTGCTAGTTTTGTGTCCCCTACATCTCAACCCCTAAAAGAAGAGCAGAAGCCCACTTCCACCCCCCGCCCTTCGCTTATGAGAAGGGTTGTGTCCTTCCTCCAAGGAGGAAAGGCCTGTGCGTGAAGAGAGACAAGTTTCTGTGCCCAGAGTCAAGAGAATAAAGGGGAAAGGGTTAGGGTTAGGGGGTTGACCATCGATTCCCCTGTGCTGGTGCTTGTGGGTGCGTTGCGCAGCTGTTCAGTTTCTGAACTCAGGGCCGTGTCAGAAGCAGCCTCAGGGAGGAGTCTGCTTCCAAGTGCTAAGCCCAAGGTGAGCCCAGGTTGATGGGCTTGGTGGTACTGGCAAGGAAGGAAGGAGCCTCGTCTTGGAAAGTCTCAGAGGAGGTGAATAAAAAGGTAGCCCACCCGTTCCCACTTAAAAACATGTTCAGGGTTTACCAGCACTCTGTCTACAGTTCCCAGTACGTATCTAATATGTTTGTAGGCAGATATTTCATCTTCTTACTAAAAAAAAAGGTAAACACTACTGGAACAAGTGTGGGTATTCCAGCTGCTGCTTGTGCTGCAGGATACCTAATATGAAACTTCAATGCTTTTTGATGTTTTTCAGTCCTAACAAGAATTATTAGCACCCCCAAAAATGACAGTTCATGGAATGTTTTAGCATGGTTTTCATTAACATGTGAGAGCTTTTGTAAATAGCGTTAGTAGCAAAGTGTCCTTGTTCTTTATACAGCATTATTGATATAAAGTCTAACCGGTTTTAACACTCCTGGACAGCCATTGTCTCCACTGAGTTCCTCCTTTAGTTTCCCTGAAGCGAGGTCAGTGCAGCCCGTGCTGAAGGAGGCTTTTCATCTTTTCTTTTCCAGGGTCCTCAAGGTGAGCCTGGACCACCAGGTCAACAGGGAAGTCCAGGCGCTCAGGTGAGAAGATGCTCTCTGAGCCACGGAAAAGGGAGCCTCTGGGTCCCTTAGGTGACACTGTGGACCGATCACCCCTTTTGCTGTGGGGTTAGAGTATGAAAGATAAAGGGCTTGCGATGTGCCTAATGTTGGTCAGTCCATTAATTTAAGACTCTGAGGGATGCAGCAAATGCAGTTCCTACCACTTCCAGGTGAGGTGGGAAAACTCCTACCTAAAGACCTGGAAAGGCACTGCCAAACCGTACTGAGGGGCTAAGGGTCCGAGTCCAAGATGGCAGCTTCTTGTATATGTCCTAAACTGTTCTTCCAACATGGAAGAGACCTCAATCTACAAAATATTTTTCCTATGTTAACTCCGCAGCAGCCGCCTAGATAGGTCAGATTGAGCGATGGGGGGTTCCCAACCAAAAGGAGATGTGAACCTGGCAGCAATGCAGTCCTCCCCAGTTCGGTGCCTTCCAGAGGTGCTCGGCTTCCAACCCAGCATGGCAAAGACTTGGTGTGGTGGTGTCAGCACTCTGGAAGACCAAGCTGGGGAAAACCCAGAAGAGCTTTTTTAAAAAAAATTATTTTCCTCCAAGCATGAGTCTCACGGAGTCCTCATTTGCAAGCTTCATTACAAAGAATCTAGGAGAGTTGCAAGAGTTCCAGCAAGCGAACTACTGTATATGTCTAGTACATTTGGGTGGGGGCTTTCTGAGTCTTTTCTCACAGCTTTACAATGCAATGGAAAGGAGGTCAGACTTTTTTCAGATATCAGGGTTCTCCGGCTGTGGGTCACTTGAATCCTTTTTCGGCTGAAAACCAACCCAATGATTGGGGCCAAGATTAGAATTGGGCAAAATGGGGTTGTCCAACATTCCACTCATTTCGCATGGAGCAAACCCCGGTTTAAGCCTTGGCACTCGCAGACTGGAAGCCGTCACCTGGGCTGGGTTGGGTTGGTGTGAGGGAAGGATGGTTCACCTGGGTGCCTCTCTTTGCTTCACCCCTCCTTCTCTTTCTAGGGTCTTCCTGGTCCTCAAGGTCCAATTGGAGCCCCAGGAGATAAAGTAAGTGGACTGCAGGCACCCCTGCCCTGTAGCTGCCACTACTCTTTGGAATGGGCTGGCGTGTTTTTGGATAGCTCCTACTTCCGTGTGCAATATCTGTTTATGCATTTTCTTTTCTGGGGCTGGGTGTCTTTTCCTTTTGGATGGCTGAGGACAGTAATAGTCCAGAGTTCAAGAATAGCTTCTTTATTACAGATTTTGAACCTTTGCAGCGTCTGAAAAGAGAGTAGGTGAAAACTGAGGGGCGGGGGTGGGGAGCCGGAAATATGCCCAGGGTCTGAAACTGCAGGGCCAGTTCAGGCATCTGGATTGCTTCTCAGCTGGGCAGCTCATGCCCACGCGGTCCGGCAGAGCCTCCGTCATTTGAGGAAGCTGCTGGATTTCCTCTGGAAGCTCACACGGGTGGGTTTCGGGGGCAGAGAGCAGAGAAGACACGGCCAACCTCTCCTTTCCTGATTGGCCATCTTAAGTTGAACTGAAAGGCCCTTTGGGGAATCCTTGCAGAAAAAATCAATAACGGTCAGAAAATGATTTTCTGACCATAAAAGGTACCTGAGCCAATCTTACAGCTCAGCTCCTGCAGTATGCGATAAAGAGCATGGGTTTATTCTAAATGCTTCTTTGGGTCACAGGAGGGAACAGTGGAGTTGCTGGCCCATTATGTCAATCCAGGCTCCAATCTGGAACTTTGCCCAGAATCCTTTGCGGTGTGGATGGGCTCCATGGGAGGCACAGCAAGGTCCTGGGGCAGCAGAAGATGTAGAAAGACTGCAGAAACATAGCAGTTGAGCCACCTCTGAAATGTCAAGCATGTTCCTAGGAATCAGAGAGCACTTAGACCAAGCCCTAGCACCTGAGGTCTCTGAAAACTAAGAGCATCATTGACAAACCAGTGAGACCAGTATTGTTTCCATCACAGACGTTTGTTGCAGAAATGACATGAGTCCCACCTGCTTTTTCTCCCTTAGGGTCCCCTGGGAAAACCTGGCCTTCCTGGTATGCCTGGAGCAGATGGTCCCCCGGTAAGCTTTGCTGAGAACACTACAGGAGCCCTTCCCTCCTTCCTTCCTTCCTTCCTTCCTTCCTTCCTTCCTTCCTTCCTTCCTTCCTTCCTTCCTTCCTTCCTTCCTTCCTTCCTTCCTTCCTTCCTTCCTTCCTTCCTTCCTTCCGTAGGCAGGGATTGTGCAAGCTGATCTCCAAGGTCCCTTCCAACTCTTACATTTTGTAATTCTGTGAACCAACCAGCCCTGCCAGTGCATATGGCTGCCAGCATCATTCTCAGCAGAGAAAGCTGGGTGGCTGTAAAATGCAGCTTCCACCTGAATGTCTGTCATCCTCGGCATGCAAAGATACATCCTTGGGAACCTGCCCTTCTCCAGTTTTGGCCTCTGCAAGGAAGTTTCTGTTAGCTGTGCATCTCATGCATCTGCCTGCATTAACAGGATGTCTGGACCTGCTGCCTTAGTTGGCTGCAGCAGAGAGAGAGAGGGAGGCCTCCGGCTCTTCTGGGCTGGGAAGGGGAATTTGCACTCGGTGCTTCCCCCGCACACTGGGCAGGGCCAGATCATGGTAGGTCCGGCACGTTTGCATCCTTTCTCCTGGACCACCCTGCACAAATGGCTCCAGAAAGACCGCAAGGAACTTGCAGTTGTGGCTCCATCTCTTCTCTTTTGCTCTTTATGGACAGTCGGGAGAAGCACCAGCTGGAAGGCTGGGAGGGGCAGCAGTGGCTTCTGGCAGGGATGGCCCTTGGCAAGTGCCCAGTAGAGCTGCTTCCTATAAAAGCTTTCTGCTGGGAGATGCATTTCCAAGGCTTGATTTGTGGTCCCCATCCACGCCTAGCGTGAGGTCTGGCTGTCTTGACCAAGATGCAGCCAAGTATCCTGTAACACAGAAATGACCCCCTCTGTTCTTGTTCATTATTGGACCTTGGGCCCTGGTCATACTGATGGCTAGAGCACTTTCTATCAACTTGACTGGTCAGGTGAATGTGACAGCCAAAGCCATTCAAATCTGTGAAGGTCCAAGATAAGTTCCCAGCCCAGAGACTGCAGTCTGCATCAGCTGGAGCCCCCTGAGAGTGAAGGACAGGCAGGACCACAGGCCACGCAGGAGACTGGAAGGGCAACCAGCTGGGAGGGTGAAGGAAAGCTTGGCCAATGCGCTCAGTGTAGGCAGAGCAAGCAGTCCAGTTCATTTGCTTCTCTTGGTTTCCTCACTTACAGGGCCACCCTGGCAAAGAAGGGCCTCCTGGTGAGAAGGGGACCCAGGTATGTATCGGTCAGATGGTGATCCTGCCATTCACCTGAGTGATGCTGCCATCATTGGAAAAGGGGGGTTGAATGTTGGGATGCAAACGGCAGCAAGATCAGAACTCCTCCAACCTGGGCATGTTGGGGTGGGGGAATACACCTTAGCAATACAGCCCGTGGTTCTTCTGTGAGCCGGAGGGGCAAGTGGAGGGAAAAGGCTTGGAACCAGCCTCAGTAGACCCAAAGACTACAAACCAGGGTAGGAAGGGAAGGCCCCTCCTTCCTCTCTTTTAAGCCTGAAGGGGTGTGTTCGGACCCTGGTCTGGAGGTCATCACTAAGCTTGCCTCTACACCATCCCCTCACCAGGTGGGTGGGGGGTCAGTACCACTGAAGGGTGTAGTTGCTGGTTTCTTCCAGCTGGAGGACTATCTTTAAGCCATCTTCTCAAAAGCTTTGCCTAAAGACAACACAGCCTTGATATAATTCTGTTGACAAGGTTCTGCCTCTCCCCTCCCGTTGGTTAATTTAGGAAGAGGACTTTCATGGGGGTTGGGAAGGGTAGAACTGATTGAGGTTTAAATTCACCAAGACTTTGTGCTGGGAGGCGTCAGGGTTGGGGGAAACCGCAGCTGTCTTCCTGCTTGCGGCAATCCGGTCCTTGTTGTCTTGGCTTTGCACAAGGACAAGGATTTGCAAGCGCCCGCGCTCACAGAATTGAAAACAGGGCCATCCATCACAAAGTGCATGGCTTCTCTGGAAGTCATCTAGCAATGGCAGGGGGTCGGCCAGGTGCTTTGGATCCCCAGGTGGCTGCCTTCTACGCCAATCACATCCTTGAAAGTCATCCTGAACTCTGTACAGGGCGTCTCCTCAATTTGTTCTGGCTTCAGAGGAGGCTGAAGACCCCTCTGGACCACAAGGCTTAAATCTCTCACAAGCATGAGTAGGATCACACAAGAATGATGTATGTTCAGTTAATCTGTGCGATATTTAAAATAGTAGTAGCTGCAAGGGAGGGTCAGGAGTAGAGTGCAAGTAGAAGAGGGAGCTGCTGTCTCTTCCCCACCCAAATGAGATCTCAAGAAGACCACCCCACCCTCACTTCTGAGCTGCTTTGTGCACTGGGGCGGGGATTCTTCCATTGGCATGGGAAATGGCCCAGTATTCAGTTTAAAGAATGCATGCATCTTCTTTAAGAAAGGATGCAAAGATGCAGTTGAAAATATGAAAACGTAACCCTGGTAATTGCATTTAAACTTCTCTGTCTCTAGTTTACAGAAGAAGCTTCTCTTATTAAAAATATGATTCATGCATTATGTTTTAACCATTCAGATTGAACAAGCTGCAGCTGGAATTCAGTTTCAGGAATAAACCACAGACAAATAACTGCGCTGTGAACAGAATTCACAGAGACAGTAACATAAAATATTCATGGAATGCCCAGCTTTGCGATTTAGTGGTGAAGCTACCAAGCGACACCAAACATGTCCTTGGTGTCATCCTATTGGGCTAGAAGGGGAAGAGCAGATTAAACACCTAGTGGTTTCTCTTCGATTCCTGCAGTTAATTTCTGCCTTAAGATAGTAATGCTGAGAGCTCTTGCCAAATAATTACATCAGGATTGTATGGCTTCTGCAAAACATCCCAGGTTATAGAGATAAATGCTGGGTCACCAAAGGGAACTCAGATGTTTTCCACTGGAAAATCTGGTCATTAGCACAACAGGCCTTTCTAGCAGGAACTGAAGTTCATGGGTCCCTTTTGAGCCGAAGCATGGAGGACACATACGGAGTTGGGGGGTGGGGTTCATTGCTAAAACAAACCATGTGAACGGCATTCCTAGTGGTAGAAAAGCTTGGCATGTCTTTCCGTAGCCCCTCAGCCAATCAAAGTCTGTACTTGAACATTCCCTTCCTGGACAGTGAAGTTGAGGCCTTTCCAGAGTTGATCAGGAGGTGGAAAGGATCTCTTCTCTCTTCAGGTTTCTTTATCACATGGGGATCCTGCAGAAGTTCCTAAAACCTGCAGGCTTTTACCTTGAATTTATGGAGCTGATGAGGACAGTGTCGGGGTAGGCAGTAATTTAACACATCCGCATTTCTTGCTGCAGATGTTCTTCCTATATTTCTGAATGAAATATATGAAGGCATTCATACAAGGGCTCCAGCAGTAGCTATCCTTCTGATTCTAAAATCTTACCCACATGAAGCCAACAGCTTACCCAAAGAGTCCGTTTGCTCTATACCCCAAACCGTTGTATCGTTCAGCTGCTTTTAGCAGCCAAGCCATTGTTTCAGCATGGAGCGCGAACCAGGCCATCACATTGTTTATAATATGGGTATTGGATTGGGCATAACTGTGTAGACGCAGATTTGGTAGTTGGTTTACCTGCATTTAGAGGTGAGCAAGTTGGGTGAATCCAGCCTCTGATTTCCTGGGGGAGAGGGGGATAAATGTGTATTTTCTCTCAAAGAGCATTTCATGATGGTTGAATTCTCCTCCTCCTCCTCCTCCTCCTCCTCCTCCTCCTCCTCCTCCTCCTCCTCCTCCTCCTCCTCCTCCTTTCATAACAGGGTCCAGCCGGCCCTCAGGGTCCAATTGGGTATCCCGGTCCACGTGGAGTGAAGGTAAGAAACCAGAGCCATATCTTGGGGCCCTTCTGAACACTGAGATACAGCTGAGACATAATGGAATCTCCTATGTCTTCCTCTGCGAGATTTAGCTGGGTCCTACACTCGGTCTTTTCGAGCCTGGGTGTGACTCTGAAGGCTCACCCTCTTCATGAGAACTGGTCCTGACAACCAGGAACCCAGCAAGGTCACTGGAGACGGTTTGCGTTCTTTGCCATTAAAGGCGTGCTGTGTTCTGCCCCCTCTTGGATGGAAACCTGGTTTGTACTTTTAAAAGAGTCCTGCTGACTGTCTGGTGGTTCATCCAGCCCTGCATCCATGCCTCCACCATGGACCAGAAAATGCTTTAGGGATGCTTGTAAGCAAGTCATAAGGGTTGTCGCCTCTTGCTTCATATCAGGAGAGAAGACAATATTCAGATTGCTTTGGAAGATGGAGATTCTGCTGAGCTGTTACGATGCTGGATAGTTTTAGAGCCATCTGTGCAAAGGACAGCATCTTATAGCGGGAAATCCATATGTAATTGTGCAAATGTTAATGATGTCCTTCCTTCCGCCAGATGTAAGCCTCCTGCCATTTGACTTTACTGAGCGACCAGGAGGGTGATAGAGGGATTACGTTTTCTCCATTCTCTCTGCACCATTTGCCATATTCTAAAATTCAATCAAACCATTTTTCCCAAATCAAAATGTCTTGAAAATTAAATCAGCTTAATGTTCTATTCCATTTTAAGTTTCTGTTAAAACCTGCTTAGGACGTCAGTTGCTCTTTTCCTTTCCCAGCAAAGTGGAACATTACATTTACACAAGGTGCAAGCCCCCTCAAAGCATCCTTACCTACTTCCTTCCCCTTGGCATCTCTGCCCATCTTCCACCCACTGATTTGCTTCGCTCAAGTGGCATAGCACTAATTTCAGAAGGGAGTTCCATGTGCACCTCCGTTGAAGTGGCTTCTGCCCATTGGTGTCTGATGCCAATCTCCTGTCCTTGCCTGGAAGCATTTCTTGCCAGCACTTCTGGCACAGAAAATCCCACCGTGTGGGGCCCAGCTATGGGTGAACTTGCAAAGGCTCAGGAAGGCTGTTCGGGGAGTGAGGTGTGTCTCCAGCTGTTCTCCCTCTCACTTCTCTCCTCCCGCCCCACCACTTGCTTGCCGGGTGTTCCCCCTTGAACTCTGGCAAGAAGCCTTCTCCTCTCTCCTTCCCTGCCCCCTCGGCCTCCCCATTTCCCCAGGATTCAGTCAGTGAGCAGCATCTGGGAATGACCAGATGGATCCCTCCTTCTGTTCTCCTCCTTAATTGTTCCACAAGTTCCCCTTTCCAGGTCAATCCTGACTTAATTGGAAGAATGTCTAAAACATATTCCGGTAGTGGAAGGCAGACAGGATGTCTCAGCTTTCAAATCGTTTATGTTTCTCTGCCTCTCTCTCCACCCTCCCCATCAAAATCCCCCTTGATGACACTGCAAGAACCCATTTTAAGGACTGCATCAAGGTTCCTTTGCTTACTGATGAGTGCGAATGGACTGGGAAAATGGCTGTTGGTGAAGTGCCTTGGAAAACCCGCCCGGGTTTAGCCACTTGGAGTCAAATAAAGGTTTTTCTTTCTTGTAGAGTTTTAAAATCCATCCCTACAAGTGTGTTCCTAATGAGATCACACAGATAGTTGCATCAGGGTTGCCCTTTTGCAATATTTATCAATGTACGTAATGTTTATAGCCAAGGAAGAAAGAGGAAAGGCGTGAGGAACTGGCAGCTGCAGCAAAACATGTCATCTGAACAATCTTCTGCACAAAATTCAGATATAAAAAATAGGCCAGGTAATTTGGAACTGCTGAATAAAAGGAGAACGTCAAATGGGGAGAAACATCCTCTTTGATATTGTCCACTTCCCTTCCTAGCTGAATTTTTGCATCAAATCTGCTACCAGTTTGAAAAATGTTTCCTAAAAATGTACCTTTTGACCTTTACTCCTTTTGGTGCAACAGCAGTCAGCTGAGTCCCCCCCCCCCCCACTCCATTAGTATCATTTGCCTTTATGGGCCAATCAGTTTTGCGTCCCCTCCAGATCTTGGGAAAGCTGAAGGAACAGCAGCTGGTGAGAAGTTCAGCTACACGTGCAGACAAAGAGCAGGTTCCCTCCGAGTGTAGCTCTTGAGCTCTCGGGACCCACTGCCAGCCATCAAGAGAAACTAGAAACAGGCAACAGCAAATGACTCAGCAAATGACTGGCAATTGGAAGGGGCATTTCTACGGTTCTTGGTATTGTTGTGGAAATAGCCCTGCTCTGGGACCCCATAAAGATAATCTCAGATGGAAAAGGCATACAGGATCACAGCTTCTCCAGAAGATTCAAGATGGATCACAACCTCTAGATCATCTCCACTAGCTGAGGCATTTTCTTCCCAGCTGGAGGTCTGGATTTATACTTAGAACCTCATTTGCTTACTATTGGTAGTGCTGAAGACTTGAAGGGCTGTGACATCTTTAAGAAGTTTCCATTTCTGCAGCATTTTTTCATATCCAGCACCAGGCAGAACTTAATTGTGCCAGGAGAGGTATTCAGCAGGCCATCTCCCTGCCAACACCAATAAAGAAAGATGCCTGTTAGGGAACAAAACAGGAGAAACTAATGTTTCTTTCTCACATCCAGCCTACTGCAGCATGAAGAACCTCAATAACTGTTTTAAGGGATGTTCCTCCCTTTGGCCTTTAGAACCACTACAAGCACAGCCCCTCCATCTCTGGTCACTGAGCACTGTCTTCTTCATCTGTTTGGGCTTGGGCTGCAAAGAGACTAGACCATTGGCTTGAGCAAAGTACAGTTACCAACCAGGGATATATTTGGAAGGGGATATTAACACAAGACTAGCAATCTCCTGGGAGATCAGTAGTCCTGTGTCAAAACAAAAGAGAAATATCTCAGCTGACCAGCTGACGGTCCATTCTGTCGAACTCCTCCTACTCTCTCTCTTGATTTTCAACCAACTTCGACCCTCCTTTGCATCTAATCCTGACCTCTTGGGCAGTGGAAGACCAGACACTGTCTTCTTTGGAGGACAGCTGTTCTGGTTCCTGACAAAGCTATTGTATATTGTTCACTGCACAAGTGTGTTTCCTCTTAATGGCCACAGGCAGGCAAGCATCCTTCCACTTGATCCCCAACCGTCTTGCTTTGGGGTCCCTGCAGATCCTCCATGATCCCAGGTCAATCTGAGCAAGAGCCACCATTGTACACCTGAAGGGGGAAGCCCTTATCTCTGGTGCCCTGGTAGACAAATCAGGGAGGGCTTCTCTACTCTCCCTGCCCCCATTTCTGCCCTCCCACAAAGCTTCTCTCCCAAATGGGGCTTCTCTAGATAGTACCTCTAGAAGTAGGAAGGGAGAATCAACCCTCCAGAGAGTAATTCACACAACTGTGATTGCCAGGTACACTACACAGCCTGGATCTGACTCAGGCTGAAAGGAATCCCCTCTAGATGGATTAATTGGGTTTGCAGTTGGTACAACTTGCTGCCCGCCCCTTCCCCATTCTCCAGATAAGTCTGTGTGAATGCTGCATCCTTTCCGGCTGAGATCCTTGAACCTTCAGCAGACAACCTACCAGCTTATCCCATGTTCCCCCTCAATGTGCCAAGTGACATTAATACCTTTTGTTGTTGTGTTTGCTACTAAGGGAGCTGACGGCATCCGTGGCTTGAAAGGAACAAAGGGCGAGAAGGTGAGTGAGCTTCAGTTCATATTAGCTTCTCTTCTTTTCCCTCCACTGGTTTCTGGGCCTCCCCTTAAGGTTGCCAGCCACCTTTATTTGCCCTGTGGGGTTCAGCCTGTTTGCAGCTGCATGACAGGCAGAAATTCAACACGGCATACTGTACTTTCCTATCTCTGTAGCTCTGTATCTGGAGAAAGTGCAGAATCTTGCAAAACTGTTAGCCTTGGCCCGTGACTGGCTCTGCTTTGCTGTTGTTTAGAATTTGCCTTGTAGGGAAGTCTATTAATTTCATCTGTTGCCAAAATGCAGTTTCGGATTTATTAAAAGAAAAAAAGTACAAAAAATGCATTCTCCATGGGAAAACCGCTTGCATACATTAGGAAAAAGATGCATATTTTTTGGATATGCATATGCATAAGGATCCTTTTTTTAAAAAAAGGCTCCAACAGAAACAGGGCAGAATAAAATCAAATCTATAAACTTAAAGAACAGAGAGGTTGAAGCTGGCTTTCTGGGTGTTCTCATTGGTCTTGTACCCCAATATTGAGGGATCACACAAAGTTGCCAGTCCCTTATTTACAGAGTCCCCCAATCCTCTGAAAACAATGTCTGGAAAAAGGCAACCCTCTCTCCCGTTGAAAATGTACAGAGACGTGATGGAGGCTCATAACTATCAGTACATAAATTGCCTCTAACGCAGAACCCGAAGGCCTTTTGTGCGGTTCTTCTTCCCGTGTTATGGTTGTGTTGCAAAACAAGCGCTCTTTGATCTCCTTCGCCCTGCGAGGCTGTCATCTCAGTTCCATAAATAGATGCCTTTGATTTACACCTTTTGGAATCCAGGCCTTGGGGGCCGTCCAGGCAATCCAGCAAAAGCCCCGAACTGCCAGAGGCAGCGATCAGAGCAGCTCTTGCAACCCGACTTTAAGGGAATTTGGAGAAGCAGCGCTCTCTGTAAAGCGCAGGTGTACCGCTGCGCTCTCCCCAGAGAGGGGCAGGTGCTTTGTAGCATTCCGGTCTTGTTCCGACCTTAAATCTCCCACCCTGTGTTCCTCGGCGCTTGTAGTCCATCACCCAAGAAACTGACAATTAGAGCCAGAGAGCAGCAGCTACCAGGGGCTGCCAAACGCCCCAACGTTGTTCTTTGGTTACTGCATCCACGTTTTAGTCCCTGACAGGCCTGCTTTAGGACTTGATGCACTATCGATTGAAACTCTGCAGTTAAACCTTTGCCGACTGGAAGAAATATTATTGCTGTCCTGGAGTTCTTTCTGAAAAGGCTGGTGTGAAACGGGCTTGCTGAGAATTATTTCTTGCCAGCACTGGCAAGTTCTCTGTGTTTTCATCAGCTCAGCTGACAGTCTTGGCTCCTGATGGAAGAAGAGAAGGACACCCCTGGGGTTTTGCTGGATTTGGGGCGGGAGGTTTTGAGGACTTGCAACACAATGTCCTCTGCAGACACTGAGGTCTTCTTCAAAGAAGGAGAACTGTAGACTAGCCTATTTCAGGGGCCAGAGAAACTTGGGGGTGGGGGAGGTGTCAGCCCAGCATTGATTGCTCATCCCATTAGGGTCTTCTGCTTCAGGTAGAATCTAGATACCACTGGAAATGACTTTCCCTCCTTCCTGTTGGGCAAATGTTACCTGTCTCACCTCAGCGTGGCAAACCCTTTGAGGACTAGGTGGGGAATCATTTTTTATTTAGCAACGTTCTTTAAAATGTAATCAAGGAACCCTTGAGCTTTCCAGAAACTTTTTAAGAAAATAGGGTGTCCTCAGTGAAGAAAAGTAGAATTATGAGTCCGATATCCCAGAAAATTGGTTTGCCCTCTAAACCATAGTGTTTTAGGAATGAAGGAAGCTATCAGACTAGTACATATATAGTCCACCTTCCCTCAAGCTCTCAAAGCAGAGAGATACAGACATTACATTATGTCATGCCCCCATGTACCTAATTGTACATGACCTCCACCCCCCTTCCTGGGGGAGTTTCTCTATTTTTACACAGTGTATATCTTGCATGGTGTTTCCTGTAACTACAGTTCCTTCTTTCCCGTTAGCTATTCTGGCTGGTGATTATAGGGATTGGGAACCATCCACACTAGGTGTTCTCTGAGTCCAGAGAACCTGGCCCATGAAACTGCTTGAATTTCCCGGCAATCACAAAAGGCCCTCTGTTTGCAATTCCATCTGGATAGGGTTCCCTAAATCAGAGGCCAGCTATTATTCAATTAAAGTGATATTAGTAATTATTGAATTACTAATTGAATCACAAGGGGATAAGACCTTGTACTAAAATGTTGCAAGACCTCACCAAAAGTAGGCAAAATTTGGAATTTTTGCATGAGAGCTCATGGGATTTTGGTACTCTTAAGAGTTATTTCCCAAGATTTTACTGAAATCGCAAAAGCCAGAATTTGCAAGATTGCATGGAGAAGATTGAAAAAAGATTGCTAACCCTTGCTCTAAATGTTGAAATGCGTGGCTGGAAACTTTTTTGTTGGATGGCAAAAGCACGGATAGTCCTATAGCACCCAGCAAGGGCTGGCAGTACTATGCCCTGTGAAGGAGGGAAGAGTTGTTGAAGGGTTGGTAGGAATGTGGGCTGACAGGCATTCTGATCCCCTCTGTTCCCCTTACATGTGCAGCAAGACAATTCCTAATACATAGTATCCCTGGTCTTCATACAGGGTGAAGATGGCTTCCCAGGATTCAAAGGCGACATGGGCATTAAAGGCGACAGGGTGAGTTCTTGGAAGTTGATCCTCTCCATGGCCAGAAATGAAAACTGTTGCCAAGTATTATTTGACCCCAAAGCTATGATGGTTCTCATGCACAAGGGATTCCACCGGGCTTTTGAGTTTATAAAGAATTGAGCTACCTCTTTCCCATGGTCCTGGAACTTTTTCAAAGGCAGAGGAGCCATATTCTTCCGGGGGTGTCTTCTCTGTGTAGTGGCCAAATGCATATCTCTTAGGACAAGACTTGAAAATGGGAGAGTAGGAAATGCAAGCAGCCAACCTAGAAGTGTTCTTTCAGCTGCCTTAACTTCCACTCATTAACTGTGGGGCTTAGTATTTATCTATTATTTGGGGGCTTTGTAAGTACTAATTTCTAATAAAAGGATCACTTCCCTGTTCAATCTTGGCCAACCACTCCTGATATTGCAGCATGCTCTCTTTTTACAAAAGTGGTCTGTTCTTGGCCTGGGACTGGGAAGAGGGCAACTTAGCAAGCACCTTTTTAAAAACGGAAACTTAATTATTGGTGGATCCCACAAAGTGGCTGCTTGTTTGCTCACACCAGAATAGTTCCTTTCTGCAATGAAAAGAGCACAGCCACAGCAGAAAATACCAAATTTGCATTTCAGGGAGAATGAGGTTGTACGGCTTTTCTGGAAAACATGCATGTGCCATGCAAAACACCACCAGCACATAAATTATTCAAGTGTCTTCTAAACAAAACCCAATGGTACGTCTTTTGGGCTGTTGAGGAAACTAATAGGAACCCTGCATCGTCCGTAACTCCCTTCTCTCTCTCCGTCTCTGCCTCTCTGTGCAACACAGAGGTGATGCTTTAGCTGGGAATTGGGCCTGAAGATGTGGAATGGCACCTTGTGCCTTGAGAAGACTTGAGGGGGTCTTCTGCAGCAGTGTGGCCTGTGTCAAAGGGCAGAAGCTGCTGTGGAAAAGGTCACTGATGGAAACTGGAGAAATGCTGCCAAGCACAGGAAAACATGCCATGAACCTTTGGGTCACCATTGATTGAAAATCATCCCATTCAACCTGATTCTCCCCCCACCCGTGGCCAAATGAAATTTACCTCTGCCCCCAAACTACCCTTAACTCTGAATATCTCCTGAGAGCAACTAAGCATTCCCTTAGGGGTGAGTAAAATGCCTGGGATTAATTCTAGGCTTCAGGGATCTTCCGTTACTCAGAAGATTAGAAACCAGGTAATTAGAAAAAGGATTATTGGGCAGGAAGATTAGGGGAGAAGAGACAGCCCAAATCTCCAGGCATAAAGCAAAGAGGTGTGTTTCCTCCAGCTGAGCACGGCCTGCTGTTTCACTTATATGTATATCCTTTGGTATAATGAGTTTGCCTTGAAGTGGCTTGCTTTGAAATGCAGCAGGAGCCTTGAGGATGTCTTCCACTCTTCCAGAAGAGGAATCGCTAGTGGAAAAGGACAGATGATGTGGTCATCATTCATCTTGTCTGAAACTCAGCATGAATCTTTTCTGTCAGTTCCAGATAGCAAAATGTGGGCTGCTGTCTGGAAAATTTAGCTACTCTGAGGCTGTGTTCACACTACATACTTACTACGGTCAACAAAGACCTAGTGGCTACATTTGCACAGCACACAGATTAATGTTAACTTGATCAGGGTTTTTTTGGCTGAGCCTGTTGTGCAAACCCAGCCTGTTTGGTGAATGTATGGCTCACAGAACAGTGCAAACTCAGAGAATCTAGTAGCCAAGCTAAGTTGAACCAGCCTTTTCATTTGTGATTCCTTTTTCATCCTTCAAAATTCTTTGGGTGTTATGCTTAGAAGCCATCTTCTCAACTGATTCTAATGGTTTGCTATTGGTATCTTCCAACACTGATACAGAAAGGTTTTTAAAAAGGGCAGAAATAGTAATCTCATTTTCAATTCATGGTAGGGTGAAATTGGCCCTCCTGGTCCTCGTGGTGAGGATGGGCCAGAAGGCCCGAAAGGTCGCGGTGGTCCCAATGGAGAACCTGGTCCACTAGGTCCTGCTGGAGAAAAGGTATGAAAATCCCTTCTCAACCACTATACCTCACCCAGGTTTCCATTAGCTGCAGAATGCAATAGCCTTCTAGAGGAATCTTGCTCAGATTTCTGAGTTTTGGTTAATGACTCTTGATATATCTGCAGACTTGCTCGAGTAAAGGAACGGTGCAAATGAAAGTTCATTCTGATGACACTGTTCCTTGTTGCTCTGGAATCATCTTCACATCATCTTCTCCCAATAGATTGAGAACTGGTGAGGGATCCACCAAGCCAAACTTAATCCCAGATCTGGAGGATTCCTCAGTCTAGGGATGATTTTATCTGTCCTTTAAGCTCCAATGTTTGCTATTTTCCTCATTAAAAAATATAAATCATGGGATTAGTTTAGCTATGTATCTTCAGAAACAAATAGCTGTGTTCTCCCCATCCTTCTTCTCCGCCTCCTCCATCATCATCATCATCATCATCATCTTCTTCTTCTTCTTCTTCTATTTGTTTTTACAGGGAAAGCTTGGTGTTCCTGGCCTGCCAGGATACCCTGGAAGACTTGGCCCCAAGGTAATTTTTGCCTTCTTTTGCAAATAGACTTCCATTTCAAATGCCCAGGTTAGAACCACATGAGGCACTAGTGGAGTTTACTGAGATCTTGTGCAACCAGTGAGGTGGAATGGGAGGATGTTACGTGTTTCTGCAGTGCAAAGTAGGTCAGGGAGATGGGGTTGGGGGGAGAAGAAGACACGTACAGCAGATGTTCCTGAAGAGGCTGGCTCCACGTCCATCTTTATTCTGGGAGGCTCAGCAGATCTCTCAGCGCGGCTCCCCTGCAGCTCGGAGAAGGAAAGCTGTTGTAGTTTCTTACAAGCAGCTTCTTCTGTTCTGCAGTTTGCTGGGGAAAATAGTACCGCAGGTTGCTGTTAGTAATTTGAAATAATTTTTTTCTTCTTTGCTGTGCAGAAAAGAGGTTTTGCTTTGAAAACAGTCTAGACTAGACACCAGTTTGTGGATCCCTTAAACCCCACCAATGGGGTTTATCATCATCGTCATCCTCCCAACTACTGAACATGCAACCCCAGCCCCCAGCCTTTTGCTCAGCAGCATGGGCATCGTGTGGTTCCTGCAAGGTTAGACACATGGGCACCATTCTCCTTTGCTGGCTTGTCTGCTGCTCTTGCAATTCCCCTGGAATTGCCCAGCAAAATGGAGCAGCCCAGAAACTGAGAGCCAATAATTTCCCACCCACCCACGCCCCACTAATTCCCCCACAAGATAGTCCTGCCTACTACTATCGGTGCAAAAGAGCCAAAGTTGGGCATGAGGGGTCCAGCCAGGTGGGCTGTGCCCTTGTCGGCGTCCCCGGCTGACAGCTGAGTAAGCGAGGCAGGGCGGGCATCTTACCCAGAGCCCCTCCAACTCTTGGCCAGGCTCTGAGGGCTTGGAGGTGTTGCACTTCTCTGCTGTTTTTAATGAAGGAGAGAAAAGTTTCCCAAAACACATGGTATAAATGAGCAAGAGGTGTGATCTTCTCCACCACGAGGAGTTGGCATATCTTATTTTAGCCAGAAGTTTTTTGTGAATTTTTGCCTGCAGAGATTCCTCCAATTCCTGACATTTGACTGAGGTGAATTATGGAGCATGATGCAACCTTTCTTAGAAATCTGGCTAAACGTACCCATTTTTAAATTTTCCTTTGAAGATGTCTCACCCAAACCAGAATTTCTGAGTTCACTCATCTGGGAAAATTGGTGTAAGCGTAATAAAAGCCTCATCTAAGACAAGAAGTGCTGGTGTGAAGCAGTTTCATCAACCATAGACTATTAAGTGGAGCTGTTGCCTTAAGCACGTGGTGCATTGTTGAAACTCTGGGGGATGAAAGAGCAAAGCAACCCACCGTGGGCAGTGCTGGCCCTCTCAGGACCAGGCCTTTGCTGCCAGCTTCGCCCTTCATGCCCTAGACTTCTACCGATTCCCCCCTTGAGAGACCATCTAGTCCTCCAACCATCCTTGTGCCAAAGTAATAGTAATGAGGACAGTTGCATTACTGTCTGCCTATGTGATTCTCCATGCAAGCTGTTAGGTAATTAATTGTGGATAATTGCTAACAAGACAGTTCTATAAAGTAATGGGCCAGTTTGCACGATGAACCATTTCATTTGAACAGGTGTCCTGTATTTTCTCTTCTTAAATAGAAGAGAGGGAGAGAAAGAGGGAGAACTCCCTCTCCGTTGACTAAGGCTCATCTCAGGGTCCCTCCAACCGCAGCACAAAGCCACTGATGGAGTTGACTCATGGCTTTGATTCCATCTCATCCCCAACCTGCTACAGAGGGACCTTGGTGTCATCTTTCCTCTTCTCCGGCCCAACTCTTGTCATATAAACAGTCTGCAAGGGCTGAATGGTGGGGTCAGGCCAAGGGGTCTGCCCAGCTCCAGCGGGCCACTTCAGCCTGCTGCAGGCTTGCCCCCCACCCCACCCCCACCGTCCTCTGCTGCCATTTGGCTTGGCTGGGAGAGAGACTGGACACCTGGCTTCAGTGGCCTTTGGCTTGTTTTTCTGAACCAGGAATATCCACCCTCTGGAAGACTGATATTGAACTGTTTTTTCAAAACATGGGAATATTGATCTCCTACCTTCTCAGAGAGTACTGCTCTCTGAGCCTTTTTGATTTAGGCTGCAAGAGAAACTGGACATCTAGCATGTGCAGAGTGGACTTGCCAGTCTATTGCTGCTGTTGTTGTTATTTAACCACAGGAATATTGATCTCCCAGGAGAACAATTGTCCTGTGGGTTAGTCACACATACATACATACGCGTTCAGTTTGCCCTAACCCAAAGGGAAAAAAGTTTGGCTGCACTGGCAGGGTCGCACAATTTATGTAGACACACTTTTCTACTGACTCAAAGACTGGAGGAAGGGTGCTGGAAAACCCGGCTTGCAATGTTGTCTGGTGCAACGCACAATTATGTGAAAATGACACCAGGTGCCGGGTGATGTCACAGTGCAACACCCTACCTTTCCTGCTTGTATCCCAACACTGGACACAAGTGTGTGAGTCACGTAATTTGTATCACAACATCACTATGAACATTTTGTCATTTGTAAAGGAATGGGCTTTGGGATTGTAGCTAACCAGGAAGTACCAAGAAATGTGGGTTTTCTTAATATGTTATTTTTCTTGTCCATCATACTTTTTTGTTACAGAATTCTATTTTATTATTCATGCCTACTGCTTGGAAAAAGAGGTCTGTTTGATACTGGAGACATAATTAACCCCAGGAACCTGTTTCCTGCGACTACATTTGTTTCATTTCTTTTGCAATGGCTCTGTAGTTGCATATGTTTAATACTTCTGGCTTGTGGCTCTTCGCAGCAGCTGCTCTGCCAGTTCAGTGTTTTTGTCCATTTATTTGGGATCTCAGCCGACGTTCCTACTCTTTGATTTAGATGCGCTTCCCACTCAGGAAATGCTAAGATTTGATGGGGACTCAAAGTCCCTGCGGGGAGCCAGGCATCTGGTCCCCCTAACTGGATCTTGGTAGAAGCGTTGAGAGCGTTTGATCAGGCAGCCCTCAAATTTCAGCATCCCTGACCAGATGCTTGCAAGAAGAAACTCTGTGAAGATGGCCCAGTTGATGACCTGCTTTCATCTTATCCTGCCCCACCAAAGTCCAGAAATGGAATCAGGGGCGGGCAAAAGCAGGCGAGGGGCCATTTTCTAGCAGCCTTTTGCTCCTTGGAACTAGACGATGGCTACGCGTTCTCAGCAAGAGAACGTTCTTGCAGAAATGCAGACCAGCCTCCTTTTTCCAATAAAGCTGTCATGAGAACTGGAAGGATCCAAGACTTATTTCTTTGCCTCCAGTAAATTGGGGGGGGGGGGAGCCCATGGGTCACAGAACATGCCTATCCTCCCCTTGCAGTATTCCCCAGCACCCAAAAATCCCATGACCAAAACTGGGAAGCAAAAATGGCTGATTTGGGGCAGCACAATTGTGGGCTCCCCTAAATAAAGGTAGGAATAAGAAGCAGGAGACTCCTGGGAGGCAAAACTCTTCTATCCCAACTCTCAATATCTTCCCAACCCCAACCCCTCCAAGCAGTACAAAATTACACTGCTGTAATTTGACCATTCTGTTGCTGAATTCTGGTGGTGCAATTTGGGAGAACATTGATTTAAGTTGGAAAGGAGCGCAGATTTCCTGCACCCAACGGCTCCCTTTCCACCCTTAAAAACACAGAAAGGTATCAAGAAATAGCCCCTCACTGCAGCTGGCTGGGGGGTCCAGGAAACAAACTGCATCTCTCGTCCAGCAGTTGCTGACTCCCTCCCTCCCCTCCCCTCCCCTCCCCCAGGAGCTTTGGAGACTTTTGGTTTGGAAAGACTCAGCCGCAATGCTCAAAAAACCGAGCCCCTTCACAGGATGGGCCTCCTTCCCTCATGGATTTGAATTCTCAGGAGCAAAAGCCTTATTTCAAGCTGGCCAAGTCTTATTTTATTATTTTATTTATGGATGCATAAATTGCTTCATCCTCTGTGGATGGAACCAAAGTGCTGGAAGAGAGAAAAGTTGTGAATGGATCAGTGCGGTAGGAAGCCACATCCCAAGCTAGTTACCACCTGGCCTGGGGTGAGTGCAGACCCCCGTGGGTGGAAGGTGGTTAGGTTTTTCTTTCCTACAGCCATGAAGTTCACGAGCCAAGAACGATTGCGGTTGAATTTTGGTATTTTGCATTTAGACTCCGTCCACCTTCATTAGGGGCCGGGTAGTGGGTTCAGGGAAACGGGGTTCTTCGACCATCATGTTGCCGGTGCCATCTGCTTCCTTCTCTGCTTCCCTTTCTCTAGGGTTCCATCGGATTCCCGGGGTTCGCAGGAGCCAACGGAGAGAAAGGAGGACGGGTAAGAGAGTGCGGCTTTGTGGATGCTTCCAGGCGCTCTTTTCCACTGGCTGGTGCTCTTCAGTTTCTACATTTTCTCCAACAACTATTTCTGCCACTGAAGACAGGATGCGAGGAAGTTTGGATGTGGCATAAATTTGCCTCCACAAAAAAACACCAAGCAACAAAAAATTCATTTAACTCAAAACACCTTTTTGTTCTGGTTAATGCTCCAAAGCATGGAAGAAAGATAACTCAGCCACAGCCACTGAGTGCAAAAGTCAGCAGGGCTTCAGAGAGCGCAGGCAGGATGTGCAGGGTCCGCAGAGGGTCTCCCAAGCTTTATGACAGAGGCCGTCCCCTCTGGAATTCCAGCCCCCCCCCGTAAAGTAGACCCCTGATTCCACCCCAGAAGCTGAGTACTCCCTCCTTCCCTCTTCTTCTTTCTCTTTAACTCACACAATAAATAGTCCTGTCATAACTTGTCTTCAAGCGTGGGCTTGAATGGATG
Organism: Python bivittatus; assembly: GCF_059951505.1. Classification (NCBI taxonomy): domain Eukaryota; kingdom Metazoa; phylum Chordata; class Lepidosauria; order Squamata; family Pythonidae; genus Python; species Python bivittatus. Next base: position 10,788,231 of record NW_028277076.1, on the reverse strand, counting down.
TCAGAATCTGGCAAAGGGGCATAGAAGAGAGGGATTTCTGGCCAAATTTGCAATACTGAAGTGCTTGCTCCAGAATATTAACAACTTTGAATGGCAAAAAAAAAAAAAAAAAAAAACCTAGTAAGAAAATAAGAACTTATCCAGAATAAGAACATCAGGGGTGCAGTGGAGTGGGGCTGGCCGAGTGGGGGGCGTATGAGTATAAAGAACAAGACGGAGGGTTCTGCCCCAGCTGGTCACTTCTGGTGGCTTTGTGAAGTCAGTACGGGTGGTGTTCCCGGTCCAGTTAAGCAAGACCCCGGTCTCCCTGGCCATCAGAGGCTATCGGCTGCAAAGCAAATCCAGGCTGCTCTCTTCTGAAAGCGAGCATTCAGCGGCAGCCGCAGCCACCCAGCCCCATCTTCAGAAGCAGCGCTGTTACCGGGAGAGAACGGGGTGTCATCCAAGTTCCTTTTTTTCATCTCATTTAAATACAGATTACTTCTAACAGGCATGCTTGGTAGGAATGCTGGAGATATAAAATAGTTTTTCAGCATGTTAATATTTGGCTGTCTAAATTTCATTTACATGCTTGAGAACAGAAAGAGCAAGGCTGTGTTTTCTTTCTTTCATTTCCCATGTTTCTTCCTGCTGCAGTTTTTACTTCTCGAACATGAACCAGACATTGCCTCTCCCATTGGTCATGGGGGTGCATTTGGAAGTTGGTTGCCACCAAGCCAACACGAAGCGGTCAATCTAATGTAAGGTTAGGATCCTGGCTGCGGGATAGGCTGAAGATAAGGTCATGGTCCCAAGAGGCAGGAAACTCAGTGTTATGGAATTACGGGATAAAATGCTGAAAGTGTGGGATTAAGAAGGAGGGCCAGCTTGGTCTAGTGGTTAAGGCACTGGATTAGAAACAGGAAACTTGAGTCCTGTCTTAGGCACAGAAGCCAGCTGAGTAGCTTTGGGCCAGTTCCCAACAAAGCTAAAACCCCAGGAACAAAAATCACACAATTGGAGCAGACCCACTATACTTAACCTCCCAAGATTAAGGATTAATTAATAAATTAAGGGCCGATTAATTAATTAATTAAGGATCCCACTATACTTAACCTCACCTAACATCCTGGCCCCAATGCCTGAGGGAACATCCAGGACTTCAGAGCCTTCTTGAAAAGGCCAGTCTTGGCATGCAGGGAGAGATCCTTTCACAGGCATCACAACTGGCCGGTGGCATTGCTTCAGGGAAGGAACCTGGAGCGTGCCAACTCTGTTGGAACATCCGGGATGGGCAGAAGTAGCCAGAGACAGGAGATCCCGCATATAACCTGGTCCGTGCCATGAAGGGCTTTATAGGTGATAACCAGCACCTCGAATTGAACCCGGAAGCAAGAGCAGCTCATGGAGTAGAGTTGTTCATGGGCATACTAAGGTGCGCCTGTAACTAGCTGCGCAGCTGCATTCTGGACCAGTTGCAGTTTCCAGGTGGCCTTGAAGAGCGACCTCCTGTAGAACGCATTGCAATACTCCAACCAGGAAGTGACTATAGCATGAATGACTGAGCAGGGCCTCCCGGTCCACAAATAGGTGCAATTGGTGCACTAGACAGAGTTGTGCGAAGGACCTCCTGGCCATGGCTGCTACCTGCTCATCCACTCCCACTAGTGTACAAAACACTGAGCACTGTTTGTCCTCACATTCTGCTGTTTGATGCCCTCTGCTTGTCCTGTGGAGTTGTACAGCCAGGTAGGCACATCTCCACCCTTCCAGAAAATAGATGAGCTGCCTTCTGCTCATCTTCTCCCTTGTCATGTTGAGATCAACCCTAAACTCCTGAATGAGGTACGTTTGTAAGCACGTGAAGCAGGGAAACACATAATCGATCACAACCTATGGTGAGGCCGCACTGTTTATGGTTTCCATTGATATTATGCCATACATTTAATATGTTGTTATCCAACCTAAAAGTATATTAGTCCAAAGAACTGCCCAACTTGATGGATACTCAGCTCCCTTTTCTCTTGGTTCGCAGGGCACTCCTGGCAAACCTGGGCCGAGAGGACAACGAGGTCCCACGGTAAGAAGCATTTTGCTCCAGAACTGCTGCATGAATCCTCAGGCAGTCTGAATCATGCCAATGGCTTGGGGTGGGGCCATCTAGCCATAGTTTAAAAAGAGAAACTGCCCGGTTCACAATTCCTGACTCTTTGCAGAATCTAGACAAGACAGCAGTAAGGTGAATTCAATGCCTTTCCAAATTTGGCAATTCACAACTCAAGTAACAACCAGGGGGCATATTAGGATAAAATATGCATAAGTTGGGGAAAAGTGAAAAACCCAGAAATTGTATGAGAGAATATTGCCTACAAAAATGTGCCTAAAAATATGTGCAGATTTTCAAACTTAGGTGCAGCTTTTCATGTGAACTTTTAAAGAATGCCTCCTGAGACAGAGGAGGCAAAAAGAATTTAAGGTTAGGAAGGAAAGAGCTCTTGGACGTGTCCAAATTCCTGATCCCTTCACACTGACATCTTCTCCATGTGTCTTCTCAAGGGTCCCCGAGGAGAACGCGGCCAGCGAGGCATCACAGGGAAACCTGGTCCAAAGGTACTGAAAAACATTCCTAAAACTCTGTTCCCTGTTCCAGTTCAATGCTGGGGCCAGTCCTGGGCCCAATGGCTTCCCTTTGCCCACCCCCTTGCTCTCAGGGGAAACTGAGGCAGCATCACTCAGCTTAGAGGATGTGGTCCAGCGTGGCTGGTCACTTTAGCTTGGATTTTAATAATTTATTAAATTTATATGTTGCCCGACTCCCATGCCCTTCAGTGCGTCATGTTTATGTAATTGCCACTTCTTGGCAAAAATGAAATCTCTCCAGAAAAAAACCTTTATCAGTTCCCAATATTTTTCTTCCCTAATCAACAAAAACACCCCATTTCTTCCTCTGTTTGTTAAATGAAGGGAAGAGTAGGGATAGAAAAAGTCACATTCTTTCTCACGCCATATTGAACTGTTGGCATCGTCTGTGTACGTGGAGGGCGGATTGAGGGAATGAACCAGTCCTGCAGAGTTTAAGAAATCTTCACTCTTGGCTATGAGTCACGCATGCATCTTCCTGGGAGGGCTGTGAAAAAAATTACGTGGAGCATTTTAATACAGTTACACTTGGAAGTCCTCTAGGTAAGTAGCATGGTACCCTAGAGAACTTTCAAATGGCAACTCTCAGATCCTAGACAACACAGCTAGAGGCTGGGGATTATGGAATTTGTAACACAAATTTCCTGGAAACGTCAGATTCCTTTTCCTGATTATAGCTTCCAGCTTGCCTTCTATGTGGACCTATTACTGTTGGGCCCCCCCCCGGGTTGCTTCCAGAAACTGCTAAAATTGACCTTCTTCTTATTCAGGGCTTCTCAAACTGTGTTCTGCAGAACCCGAGGGTCCCATGAGAATTGCATGGAATCCCCGAGAGAGGATCAACTAAGGGGGGAAGTGTTCATGCCAACGCAGCCGGGGCTGAGGTGCAGCAGCCAGGACAGGGCTTGTCACCTGTTTGTGCTGATGGCAACGCCTCATCCTGTCGGGGTCTGAGAGGCAGGCAGCAGGGGCCTGGGACCTTTTTTTTTAACTGACTAGTTCTGTGGCCTAAAAAGTGTGAAAACCTGTGATCTAATGCAGCATAGGAGCTCAGTGCAAGGCCACAGCTTCGTCAGGAGCCCCAGGATGGACAGCTATGGAGCAGCATAAGCCAGATGAAGAGCTAAAGTCATTATCATCAGATGCATGAGATTTTGGGTATAATTATGGTTGCTCCAGTGTTTTGCTGCAGGGGGTTGCAGGTAGCTTTTCCCTTCACCTGTTCCTGTGTGAATGTTTATCTGCCAAGTGATGCTTCAGCCCCAGGCTTCTGTTAGGTGGGGGTCAGGATGAGTATTAGAAAAGTTGGACCTCCACAGACATTGCAGTCAACCTCTCCACCTGGTAAAATTTTGAGCCCAAAATAAGGTCCTATGCATCTGCCAGCCTCCAGTCTAAGTTTTGTAGATGGATGACCTGAGGGTCAGGGTTTATTGATGCTGATAATGTATGGTTTTAATGCTCTTTTTTGCCTTCCAAGGGCAATTCTGGTGGAGATGGACCTCCAGGACCTCCAGGGGAAAGGGTAAGATCAAGCAAGCCATGGCTGGACAGACGTGCCACAATTTATGCCTTAAGATAAAAAGATGGGGCTGAACTTCTTGGCTGGCATCAAAGCTGCCGAGACAGAAGACTTAATCTGGTCAGACCCTCAGGGAGGAGAATTGCTCCCTCATTGCATGGCAGCAACACTAATCCATGTCTTTCTTTGCTTCTAAGGGGCCTCCGGGGCCTCAAGGACCAACGGGATTTCCGGGACCAAAAGGCCCTCCGGTAAGTTCAGCACGGAGCAGGAGAAGGCCCCGTGAGATGAATTTGCCTCTGCTCACCCAAGTCTCTCCAGCCTAAAAATGACTGCAGGGAAGCTCAGTGTGGAATTTGGTCTCCTGCATGCGAGGACATTACTATGTTGAGTCATTCCAGTTTTGCTGAAGATCCTGTTTTCTTCTCTAGGGTCCTCCAGGAAAAGATGGATTGCCAGGCCATCCTGGACAGAGAGGTGAAACGGTAAGTACCTTAATGTTCTCATCATTTTGATTGATCCAGGAGTTGCATTTTCTCTTTTTCACCTAAGAGGGTCCTACTTAGGTCTCTGGACCTGGCTAAGCAAGCCTTTTTCTCTTCCCCTCCTTGCATCTGTCTCCCTGCACCCTTCCCCCCCTCTCAGGCAGGGCCAGGCAAGGAGGGCAATCTGGACAAATGACCCTCTGCCTCCAGAGGACTCCCCCAAGCTGCAGGGGTCCCACATACAGAGAAATAGAAAAAGTGATAGATGTAGACATTTCTCCTCAAGCAATATCTAATTCTGTATTCATTTAATGTACTCTTTGTCCCCGGAATTGCACTGGAAACATTCAGAAAGGTGTAGGTTTCAGGGGATAGCTGTGCTTCAAATTGTGCATTGATTCAGGAAGTGCTAAATTCATACTGAAATGCAAACCAAATGGTCCCTAGTCCTTGGCCAGATGACTCCAAGGGACTCACCTCTAGGGAAGGAAGAGCTGCTGAAAGGAAAAAGCCATGCACACCTCTTTTTTCTCTCTCATCCCTCCCCCAACCAAGTCATTTCCTTAGAAGTTTGCAGAAATCATTAGAGCTTGGGAACCAGGTCAGGAACTGCTGCTGGATAATGGATCCTTCGCATCCCAAAACATCTAGACGCTCTTCTCCAAGCATCTAATTCAACTTTTCCAGGGTCTTGGATGAAGCTGTCAGGACAGAAAAGTCCAGCCCACTCAATACAAGAAGTTCCAAACTTTTTCTGCTGGTTTAAGGGCTGGCTTAAGCCTCCTTTCTATGCATGCTTCACACATTTCTCTCCAGGAACCCAAAGGTACTCAGTGCGTCTCTGACCACCCCCTGAATCAGCACAAAGCAGCAGAACTTTGATGATCTGTTTTCCTCCCAAACTGTCTCTCCATCCTCACTTTCATGCATGAGGCCTTCTGGGGAAACTCTTGGTGGCTGTGGTTCAAAGGACCACCGTCTTTTGAACCAAGGAGCCCTTCTGACCTTTGAGGGTCGTCCTCCTTTGAGCAGGAAAGGGCAAGGTTAAATTTGATTAACTTTCAATTAAAATATAATTTAAATTTAATTAATTAAATATGGCTATTACAACTGACTCCCAGGTAATTAATCATTTCTTTCTTCTGGTAATTAAATAGGGCAATTTGGTAGCAGCTGTTGGAGGCTGCATTCAAAGCTTTGTGGGGCAGACGTATGGGGGAAGGAAGGGCTTCCACCAGTGCTTGGGAGCAGTTATTAAAATACTACTAAAGTTGGTCCCTCGTCCCTCCAAATGACATCCTCCAAATTCGGCAAATATTTACGTGTGAGGGAAGCCTTGCCCATCCCTCAGACATCTCGTGGCATCTGACATGAACCTTTCCCAGCCACAAGGGTGTATAAAGTGTCAAGTACATTTCCTTCGCTCTCTTTGTCCTTGTTCTGCTTCTGAAATCAATATGGCAGCTCTTCTCTGAACGCCTTGTGTGGGATTGATCTGGCAGTTCTTGCTGTGAAAGGGAGCAACAGGAGAGAAAAGGAGAGAGAAACTTCTCATCTGATATCCTGTTCAATGTATTGATCAACAACCATGATGCTGTACACACGTATTCTGTTCACTGTGCAAGACAGACCTCTTGGATGAGCTCTTGGGGGGAAGTGGAATTTCCCTCTTCCCTCATTAGGAACTCCATCATCCCTCCTGCTTTATCAAATTCTTAAACAAGTGGGGCCATTGAATCACTTGGGCTTCCCCCAACCCAGACATACCTCACCGACTAAAGAGCATCACTTCAGCCTGTGAGCGGAGGTCTCTATGTTTTTTTATTATTATTATTATTTATTTATTTGTTTGTTTGTTTATTTATCAAATTTGTCACTGCCCATCTCATTGAAACAACTCTGGGTGGCTTACAAAACAGTTAAAATCAATTAAAATTACAAAATTACAATCTACTATTAATAAATAGAAAATAAATAGATCCAAGAATAATTGGCAGTCACTCAGGGAGCATCATCAAGGCGCCAGCCACCCCCAGGATTGGGTAAGATTGTTGTCACCCTATGCAAGCTGGGAGATCCAGGTCTTCAATCCTTTCCGGAGGGCCAGGAGGGTGGGGGCCTGCCGCACCTCTGGGGGGAGAATGTTCCAAAGGGCAGGAGCAACGGCAGAGAAGGGTCTCCTCCTGGGCCCCACCAGCTGACATTCTCTCACTGATGGGGTCCGCAACATGCCCTCTCTGCCTGACCAGGTGGGACAGGTTGATGTGACGGGGGTGAGACGGTCCCTCAGGTAGCCTGGACCCAGGTAGGGCTTTAAAGGTGATAACCGACACTTTGAATTGGACCCAGAAGCAGACTGGGACCCAATGCAGCTCTCACAGTAAAGGTGTTACATATGCAGTTCTCCGGACACTCAAAACTGTCCGTGCAGCTGCATTTGGAACCAGCTGTAGCTTCCAGATACTCTTCAAAGGTAGCCCATGTACAGCGCATTGCAGTAGTCTAGCCGAGAGATGACCAGGGCATGAGTGACTGACTGGAGAGCCTCCTGATCCAGGAAAGGTCATAACTGGCATACCACCTGAAGGTGGGCAAAGGTCCTCCTGACCATGACTGCCACCTGCTTCTCAAGCAGGAGTTGTGATTCCAGGAGGACCCCCAGATTACGCACTGGGTCTGTTTGGGGCAGTGCAACCCCGTCCGAAACCAAAGATGGTAAATCCTTGGATACAGAGGGGCCTCCAATCCACAGCCACTTGGTCTTCCCAGGGTTCAGCTGAAGCCTGTTGCACCCCATCCAGACCCCCACAGCCTCCAGGCACTGCAAAAGGGTGGTCACAGCATCACTCACCTCGCCCGGGATGGAGATGTATAATTGGGTATCATCTGCGTATTGATGACACCTCATCCCATGGTGCGGATGAGCTCACCCAATGGTTTCATGTAGATGTTAAAAAGGAGCGGAGAGAGTACCACACTCTGCAGCACCCCACAAAGGAGGGGCTGCAAGCTAGACCTCTCGCCCCCAATCAACACTAAGTGGGATTGACCTTGGAGGAAGGAAGAGAACCAGTGCAAAACTGTGCCGCCCACTCCCAACTCCCCAAGTCAACCCAAAAGGATACCATGGTTGATGGTATCAAAAGCCACTGAGAGGTCAAGAAGAGCAAGGATGGATGCATTACCTCCATCCCGCTACTGCCAGAGATCGTCCATGAGTGCGACCAGTGCCATTTCCGTCCCGTATCCGGGCCTGAAACCCGACTGAAAAGGGTCCAGATAATCCTTTTCCTCCAGGATGTTGGAAAGCTTCCTTAATCTCCTGGGCTCCACAGCACAGGGGACATCACTGAAGCTTGCCTGAGCCAAGGCATCCAGGAGCCTTCAGGAAGCAAGACCAGTTTCCAGTTTAAATGTTCTCTGAGCAGCAACTCTTGTGTAGAGGAATGGAAAGGCATTTGAACTTCAGGTTATTTGACCCTTATACCCCTGGAGGTTCTGCTCACTCATTGTACCTCCTTCCAAAGATTGGATGTGTTGAATCTCTGCATAATGAGGGGGCTGTTGAAAGGGGGGCACCTCCAAGGGATGGTCAGCCCTTTTCTCCATGGAGCTGTAGGTGATCTGCCTAGTGAGACCATTTTCAAATGAGGCTACTGTGATGACAGAAAGAGGAAGTACTGGTTGAATTTCCAAGTTCTGGCACCTTTTAATTCATCTAAATCAGGGGACTCTCAAATTTCCCACATACTTGATGAAGCAGGGGCATTAGTTCCTTTCTCCAGCAGGACCACAATCAACATCTAGAGCCTTCTTTCCTCTGGCTCTTGCTCCTTCCTGCTGCTGCTCTGACAGTGCAGGTGGGTCCTGGTGGCAGAGGCCAGAGGGTGGGTTTAGGATCTCCTTGAAGACCCAAAATTCAGTGCTGCTTAGGTGAATAATGGACACATGCATTGTTCTGCCAACCCCTTGGCTCCACATTTTTCTTTCTTTCTTTCTTTTTTTACATAAGATCCTAATTGTTTCTACATCCTCTTTTCATGGACAGGCATGTTGGGGTTCTTTCTTGCCCTGAAGGAATATGCCTTGGGCTAACTTAAAGCTCCCTTCCCCATGTTTCCCTATGTATAGGCAGCAAAATTGGAGTAGCATATTTGGGGCAGTAAAAAAGGAAGAAAACATTCACCCTTCTAGCACCATTGGTTGTCTTCTGGGGGACCAATGGTCTCCATCATCTCAGTTGTCAGCTGGGACTCCTGGCTCCCCGGGACAGAATTAGTGGCCTAGAAGTCATCCTGATAGATGAGCAGCTACATAAGTTTGTTTAATAAATAAATAAGCTCACCAGAGAACCTTCACCCCTTAAAATGACTGCATCTGCCTTCCTTCTTTCTCAGCGTTTCAGCTTTAAGCCTTTTGTGTTCTCTTTGCTGTTGGCTGGCTGTTGAACACCCAGATTCTCTCTCTATCCTGGTTCCTTTCTTCATTTATCGTCCTTGGATCGGATATTCACTCTTTCAAAGGCAATAAGCAAGCTTATCAAAAGACAGTCTGCCATTATTTGTTCCAATACATGAACAGTGACTATTTTGCCCTCTAATTGGCACTTTCTTCTTTTCCCAGGGTTTCCAAGGCAAGACGGGTCCACCCGGACCTCCAGGTGTTGTTGGCCCCCAGGTGAGCCCCCCTCAGAAACCTCCCGGATTCTTTGCTCAAATTTCCTTTTTTCCAGCTCTGTGGGAGATCTGATGACTCTCCAATTACCTCCTAATTAGTAGAAACTCTGTCAGATTAATGGCAGGCTAAATTCTGTATCACAGGGTAAATAACATGTTTATGTCTGCTTTCTGAGGTATAAAAGTCTACTGCCTGCTAATTATGTTTGGAAATGCTAAAATGTAATTAGTGTAATCTCCAGAAACAGTGACATTACCAAAGCTAATGTGAGAAGTTTTCTGCCCTTGCTTAAAATTCAGCATGCAGGACCTGATGCTTCTAAGATGGCCACACCAGGGTTGAGGTTAACTATAGAGAAAAACATGGGAGACATGTCGATGTACTTTGTCATTTCCAATATTGTATTGCTGCAAGGACACTAACAGGAGTTTGAGAAACAATACAAAACCATAAAAAATAAAAGCCACTGTATTAAAAAAAGAAGAACATTAAAAAAGGAGCATCGCTCAACTAATAGATATTGTGTGGCAGGTTTTGAACCAACATTGAGTGGACCAATTTGGAAGATCAGGCAGGAAAGTCAAGACAAAGTTGACCTAGTCAAGACACAGTACTTCATGAAAGGGTGGGAAAGATGCTGGACAGGTAGGCCAGACCCAAAAGCATCCTAAAACAAATCTGGAAAACAGCTGCCAAGAGTACCCAGTGGGAATGTTGGCACCTGGAAGAACATAGTGCCATCTTTCCCCCAGATAGATGTCTGCTTGGAAACCTTAGCTGGGTTTGCACAACACACCAAGCCACCAAAAACAACGTAATTAAAAAGTGTTATCCAAACTTAGCACGATATACAAAGCATGAAACGCTGACCTGGTTAATTGGGCTGGCAGAGCTTTGGCCTCAATATGGAAAGCCGCTCTCAGAAGCAGCCACAGGTCTGTCCAGTATCAGCCGGCCGACACAGGAGGCTCTTGCCTCTATCGTGTGATTCTGAAAACAGCCACAGCTTGATGACTGAGTTGCAGACAGACGCTGCATTGGGGCATCTGGTCTTGCAACGCACCCCTGCTTCCCCTGGAATCTGAAGCATTGCAGAGCCTCCTGGCTGGTTTAGTGCTTGTGTGTTGATGGAGAAGGTTAAATATCTGAAGTAACTGGTGCTTTTCTGGAACTCGAGTGGCACCTGCCCCTTGATTTTGCTGAGAAGTGGTGCTAGCGTTTCCTCATTCTCAGAGCCATTCCTCTGAGCTTTCTCACAGACCATGGCCATCCTCGAGGCTCAGATTCTCACTCCTTACATCCTTCTGGCAGAGCCTCTGAGGTCCTTGGCTAAGTTTCTTTCCGTTTTTCTTCTGATGAGAAATTTTCAGTGGGGACAGCTGATCTGTCCAAATTATTTTGGACCGTAGATGTGAGATAAATAAGAGACGTCTCTCTGAATGGACAAGCCCTGCTCCATTATCAAATGGAATTTGCAACAGTGTAATGGTTGTCTAGCAATATTTTCCTGCTATAATGGCTTTGCTTCAAGCCAAGACATAAGATAATGGCCCCGTGTGACATTATTCCCTGTGTTCAGATCAATAATCGCCATGTATAGTTGCAAAGTTAATCTGCTCTTTATATCCAGTAAAGGAACAAAGGCGTTTCCCAGCCAATACCAGATGCCTAGTCATAAAAGCTTGACGTTTACAAAGCACCATAAGGAGCACAGGGCCGCTTAGCAACAATCCTGGAAGCATCACGTGCAACTGTGGTTGCGTGTCTCCCGGACAGCTTGGGTTCAGCAGGCTGGGACTGTGGAGGGAGGCGGGAATGAGAGAGCCCTCCCTTTCCTTCCTTCTGCTTCAGAGCAGGAACTTTGCCTCCTCTAGAGCCCTGCACAGGCCTGCATCCTGGGACCCCACATCAGGGGCTGTAACTTCCTTACCCTGCAGCTGTGGGAAGGATCTCGAAAGCTGGTGGCCAAGCTCCTCTACCCGTTTGGCAAACCTTCCCTTAGCCTCCCAGGGCTTCCAGCTGCTCCTTCGCACCATCACCAGGGACTCCTATGTGGGCAAAAGAGCCCCCTTCCAGAATTGATCATATGTAAAGTAGGCCCATTGAAACCAGTGGGACTTGTCTCAGTAATGCTGGCAGGTCTGTTCTCAACCTGGCAAGATCTGGAACCCATTCATTGGCTGGATCACACTTCTTCATTCAGGTTTCTGAATTAGCTCATTTCCTGGGTTTGCAGATCACACTGAATCATAAACTAACCAGACAGGTTGGGATTGCATAGCACATCCAGCCTCTAAGAAAGAAAAGCTGACAAAGGAGAAGGGGGAATTTGTGGCCCAAATGCTGCATGACGTGTGAATGCAGCCATAGGATCTTGCACTGACCCGTTGTTTTGCAAGTGTGAGTTTGCTTCACCAGCCCCCATTAAGACATAGCAGGCAGAAAGGCTTTAATCAGTACTGCAGGTTTATTTCAAGGCCCAGTTTTAGAGAAGTTCAGTTCTCCTGTGGTCACTCTGAGAATAACTTGGCCTCTTCTGAATTGGCCTCTTCTCCAGCCCAGGCAGGTGCTCTGGCAGCTAAGGAACAGCAAGCGGGCAATTTATGGGGCAGCAGTTCGCCCTCTAGGAAGCTCCCCACTGACACTTGGGGCTTCCCTGCCCAAGGAGAGAGCAACCTGGCCTAGGAGGCAAGGGGCTCAGAGTGGAAGACTGTCCGGCCCTGGTTCTCACGAAAGGGCTGGAGCAGGTGGGAAGGGAGGCCAAGGTGCCCAGTGGAGACGTCCTGGAGAGGGACAGGGGCCCTGGAACTCTTGGATCACTCCTTCCATGTTGCTCTCCTTCAAGGGGGCAGCATTGGCAGAGGCTCAAAAATGGCATTGCAGCATCCTGTGACCATAATCTCTCAGGCTCCAAGCTTCATTCTTTTAATAAGCCCCCAGACAAATAGGAAGAATATGGGGGAGGAGGGTCTCTCTTGCAGAGATGAGCAGCAGCAGATAAGCGTGGTTTCATAGAAATGGGGCAGAGGCTGAGCAGAGGAGCAGCAGCAAAGGATTAAGGGAAACTAGCAGGGAGGCATCCACACTGGAAAGAAGAAAATGCTTTGGGGCTCCAGGAAGGCCCCCAGAAATGTGAAGTTCTTCTGCCCACACAGGAGCCTGAATGGGAACTCAGCTGAGTAGACCACAGAACAGACTGCCCTGGAAATGGTAGACTCTCTTTCACTGGAAAGGTCTATATAGTGGCTGAATGGGCAATCCACTGAATATAAACAGGGAGCAAACCCCACACTCACTCACACTGATGATGTTATATCGTTGGGTAATGAAACGCCTGCAAGCAAACAACCAAACTCAGAGAGCACCAAGGACTCCAGAGTGGCTGAGTGGTCATCTGTTAGGATCCTGTAGAAGGGGGTTCCACCCCAGGCAGGGCGTTAGACACTTGACCTCTATGTTACTGCCCAACATTCCATGATTTGGGATCAGTTTGGAAGATGCAAGGCAACGCAGCCCACTCTTCAAAACTGAGCTTTCCCAGGACTATCCTGGATCATCCCAGGATTCCAGAATGTGTGGTTAAGACTTGTCTGGCAGGATGGGACCAGCTCTCACTCGTTCAGAGAGAGCCTCGTGCTCCAAAGGGAGCCCTCAAGCCGGCCAGGCTCTTCAGGCCTCGAGGCCTTTTCCAAACACACTGTGCTTCTGAGATGAAGGACTCCTGTGCTGTCCGGATCCCTGGATCCTGGTTGGGCAGGATTTTGAGCCAAATAGCATGAAGGGTGGGACCCAAAATAAATGCAGGGAGATTCTGGAGGTACGCTTTCACACTGGGTACAGTTAAACACAAATTAGCAGCTTGTGCTGTGGCAGCCAATTTGGATGGTCTTAAGAAGGGTCTAGAGAGGTTGCAGAAGCATTCGCCTCTCCGGGGCTGCGTAACTGCTTTCCGAGTCCTAGGCACCAGCGACAGCATGAGTAGATGGGAAGCAACGGGGAGAGGTCTCCTGCTGTCCAGTCCAGCTTGCAAACTTCCCGGATGCCCCCAGTTGGCCACTATGGGACAGTAAGTCCGGACTAGGTGAGCCGAGGGCCTGATCCAGCCCCAGGCCTCCTGGGGAATACTCCTTCTGGGCCGATGCCTACAACTAGGCCTTGAACCCAAAGAGGAAGGAGCAACAGCAGCCAGTGTGAACATGTAGGCAGTTCCACACAATTTGCAGAGCCTCACAACTGGGCAGAGTGTAGAAAGACTATTGCTGGGTTCACACAACCTGCTAGACCAGTGTTGTCCAAACTTGGCCACTTTAAGATGAGTGGACTTCAACTCCCAGAATTCCCCAGCCAGCCAACTGGGAGTTGAAGTCCACTCATCTTAAAGTGGCCAAGTTTGGACAACACTGTGCTAGACCAAGCTCAAATGGGGTTGTGGTTCAATGTATAATGGGTACCTAGTTGCTGTTTTTAGCTGTGTAAACCAGGCTTCACATAAAGCTAATTTAACCAGGTTTTCACATAAGACAGTCCATTGTGATTTATTAACACACTTTGTTTGTTGTGTGAATTTGGCCCTTTAAACAAGACGTTTCAAGGTGTATATGGACACTGATATCCTACTGATAGAGTTATGCTCTGTTTGGGGGAGAACAAACTGGGTATTTTCTACATCAGTCTGAGGTGGATGGTGTGAACTTGCCTCTATCTAATTACAGGTGTGTATTTCCATCCTGGGCTTTTCCCCATACTTGCCACCAGCTTGCATCCACTGAAATACCCCCCAACTCCCTCTTCTGATGGTATTAAATATCCAGATGCCTGTCTTGAAGGTACCTCCCCATTTCTTGCAGGGCCCCACAGGAGAAACAGGTCCGATGGGTGAACGTGGCCATCCGGGCCCCCCAGGGCCCCCTGGTGAACAGGGACTTCCTGGCTTGGCTGGAAAAGAAGGAACAAAGGTATGTCTGCTTGGAGGTATCCTCCATTGGACAGAGAGGGCATCCAGGATAGAAGAGGGCCCTAGTTTTAGCAAATATCTGGAGGAATTTAAGGCTGAAGTGTGGTAGAGGTTCTTTCTTGGGGAGGAATGTGTGTAGAACATGCCAAGTATTCTTGAATGCTAGTTTGGTTTTTCTTAATAGAACATTTTATGTCCCCGGGAGGCAGCGGGCTGTCCATCGCTGGAGGTGTTCAGGCAGAGCCCTCTCCCTGGTGCTCAAGTTTAGTTCCTGCACTAGCAGGGAGTGGACTGAGTGGCTCAGTGGTTGCTTCCACACCAGGATCCTAAGCAGAGTCCTCAGTTCATGTGAACATCTGGAGGAATGATGTCAATGGTGTCCTAGTTACCCTGCATCAAGCCTACGTTTGCAGTGGAAAAGTTCCTTAACTTAGGTTGTGCCCCTCTGGGGGCACATTCTCGGCTGGCCATTTGAGCCAGTGCAGAGTCCCTTCCGCCCAAAGGCAGATCTCCTTTCCATCCCTTTATGGGTTAGATCTGTTTTCAGATCTACTCTCATCAGAGGCAAGACTACCAGAAGTATCAGAACAGGAAAAGACTTCTGGCATTTCGTCTTCTAAGACCAATGCTGATCCACTTGTAAAATTTTATCATGCGAGACTTGGAAGGGGATCCCACCTTTAAAATGTCGTCTGGGACTGCCAGCCTGAATTCTTAACACCCAGCCCCGTATTGGGAGGGCGCCGAGGGGCAAGGGAGGGTTTGGTTTCCTGGCCATCTGAACTGTGATCTTGTGCTTGCAGGGTGACCCAGGCCCCGCCGGTTTGCCCGGGAAAGACGGCCCACCAGGCTTCAGAGGCTTCCCCGGTGACCGAGGACTCCCCGGCCCAATTGTAAGTTGGGAGCTCTTCTCCCCCTCTCCCCAGCACAAACCACCATCTTTTGGGCAACCTGGCAAGTGAGTGACCCTTCTTTCCTCCCCTGCAGGGGCCTGTGGGGCTGAAGGGCAACGAAGGACCCCCGGGACCTCCTGGTCCAGCAGTAAGTATAAGCCTTTCTCTGGGTCGCCTCCGCGAGGAGGGTTGGGTCGCTTGGTTGGGTGGCTTTTGGCTTCAGCCACCGCTGCCCCCAAGCTGTGTGGCTGGAGGGGCAGCCGGAGAAAAGGAGGGTGCCAAGGCCCTCTGGAGGGCCTCCCCTGGTAAGGCCAGGTGGGCAAAGGAGGGCTGGGCTGCCTGCTTGCCAACACCAGCTGCTGCTTCGGAGGAGATCTGGCCCTGGCCCCGGAGCTCGTCTCAAGCCCTCGGTTACTGCCTGGGCTCAGTGGGGCAGAAAGACCCCCCAGCCACCAGCTACCACACGAACAGCTGTCACTTTCCTCACTATTGACACGATTCAGAGGTGTGTCAATTTCTCTTATTCCACTCCTATCTGGCAACGTGCTTAATACACTTCTTTGGCTCTTAGTTTATCCTTTGGTGGTTTGTCCACTGTCTTAAAGCTTCATCCTCTCCTTTTCTGTTAAGCATTTCTCTAACCTGGTCAGACACACCTAAGGCATATGGAAGACCTGGATACCGTTCCTCATCTTTCTTTGATGGTTTCTTTGCTGTCGCGCATCCATTCAGCCATGAGGGGGTGGAGGGATGGAGAAAGACAAGATGGCAGATGGCGCAAGCCACTCCCACACATATAGAAGGGGAGGGGCTTGCCTCATGACGCCGCACCCACCATCTCGCCTTTTTCCGTCCCCCTCACACGCACCCCGGATATTGCTCTATTCATTACTCGGAAGGGCATCCTGCAGGTGTGGCATTTCTTTGGAAATATTTGTGGCGCAACTTCTTTTGTCTTTTCCGTGCTCTTTCTACTGCACCTCAGGTCTCAGTGGATGGGATTTCAAAGTTGGCAGCTGCAATGGGCAGCAACGCCAGGAAGGTTTCCTGCGGGAATTGGAGACAATCTGGGCTGTATTCTTGGCAGAACTATTTCCCACGCTGTTGGCCAGCACACTTGGAAGGCATTGAGATAGTTGTCCAACTGGGGTAATGGGATTCACCCAGGGTCTCTGGTCCTCCAAGGCAGGCTTTGAAAGGGTTGTTCACCTCTGCAAAGAACCCAGGTTTGCCCCAAACCAGCAATCTGGCTGACCTTGACCCCCAGACGTTCACAATTGTCAGAATAGCTACTGTAGGTAGAATGGATGCAATCATGGGCAGCCCATCGCAACACCTGTGGAGGGCTTCAAGGAGAGAGATGCCACTGGCTCTGCCAGTAGCCAAAGTGGCCCACCCTCTACTCAGTCCTCTTCCTCAGCAGTTTTGGCTTCTGGTGGAGTGTTCCCTAACTTTCCTGTTCCTCTTCCTTCTTAGGGCTCCCCAGGGGAGCGAGGTCCTGCAGGAGCAGCTGGCCCAATCGGTCTGCCAGGACGCCCTGGACCCCAAGGGCCCTCTGGTCCTGCGGGTGAGAAAGGAACCCCGGTAAGTAGTGTGTGTGTGCCCCATTGGCTGGAGCAGATTTGGCAGCTGACTTGGCAAGCATCCAATACTCCTTGGAACACCCAGGATGGGGACCCCGTCCCCGTCTGGATCTGGAAGGGGCATTCCTGGGCTAAGGAGGAGTCAGAACTGGCCAGCTCTGGCTGGTCATTAGTGCAGGGCTGGGGATTGTTTTGCGGGATGACCCCCGGGTGGACACTGCTGGCCGACCTCCTTTGCTGCTGGCTTACCCTCTTCCAGATCTCCTTGACAGACAGAGAGGCGGATTCTTTGAAGGAAAGAAAAGAGGAAGCCAATACTCTTCCCCATTATTTATGGCAATGGCTCAGAGCCCCACATAAGCCCTAGAGGCTTATATGCAAATGGAAGGGAGCTGCAGCCCAGGGCAGTAGAAAGAATTCTGGGGACCAGAGGCAGAGATGGGGAGAAACCTTCCCGGTCTGACTGAGCATGGCGACCTTGGCAGCCAATTAGTGCATGGACAGTCTCCTCCCATGGTGCCATATTTATAGAAACATAGTCTTCTAGGATTGGAAAGGATCTTGGAGGCCCTCTAGTCCACTCCTCCCCCCAAGGTAAAAGTCCTCATCCGACCTTCACTTGAGAGCCTCCACTGATGGGGCCCCCACAGCTCCAGGAGGCAGCTGGTCACTGCTTAAGAGCTCTCATGGCCAGGACATTCCCTCCTCCTTCTTTTGAGTTTGGATCCCCATCCATAAAATTTCCATGTAGTTGGTTCTTGTCCGATCCTCAGGCACTACAGAGAATGTCCACCTCCTCTCCCCTAGGACAGCCCTTCAAGGACTGGTAGATTGCGATCATTCCTCCCCTTAGCCACCTCCTCCCTTGCAGGCACACACCCAAATTCCATGTGCTTCCACCACCCATAAATACTGTTGTCTCTGTCCACTGGTCCACTTGCCTTTGGCCAGTTCACTTCCAAGAGAAAGAAGGAAGAACTTCACCGCCCCATTGCACGGAGCGACAGCTGCTGGTTTCCTTCCTTGACGCAGGAACCAGAGAATGTGGCAAGAGTGCTAAGACAGACTTGCTCATAGATGCACACCTGCTCTCCATTCCTCTTGCCCAGAGAGGCACAGAGCCCTGTCGGTGTGTTGGCTCCATGGACAGAGCAGTATACCTGCCAAGGGTCACAGACTTGGGACAAGCCACCAGGGACAGGAGGCAGTGTCTTTATTAAGGGGATTTTATTAATGGCTGCTGGTCTAATGAGTGTGGCCTGACCCATCAAAGCAAATCTTGTGTTACCCTTTTCTGCCTGGAAGAAGAAATCTCCTTGCTCTCTTCCTGGAGCCAGCAGCACTCTGCTCTTCCCTCCCATTTCCACAGACCCTGGAGAGGAGACAAGCCTCATGATTTTGCATTAAGCAGAGGCATCACTGATACGGATCCATGCCCACCCCCACCCCCTCCACTACCATCACTGGATTTATGCACTGGGAGAGGGTTTGAAATATGGTCGCTGGGCCTATTGCACTAATCTCTCTGAGCTCCATCGCAGAGGTTTGCACTACAGCTCTGGCAATGGGAACATTTTCAGGAGGCCGATGAGCTGTTGGTCTGAGTCCTCCTCAGTCACTGCTGCCTTAGATGCCAGCAGTGAAGGAAAGGGCTCTCTGGCAACCACATTCAGGCAGCACAAGCAGATGGCGAAAGAAGGGCAGGTAGCCCATTCTCCTGCCAGCCTCTCTGGGCCTTTGAGAATGAAACGTTGAAGCTGCAGCCCAACCCAGGCCAGCTGATTTCCACTCCTGAAGTCTTTCTTTACCCAGTTATCCTGGAGGAGGAAGAAAGATCCCTCGGTGGTGCAAATGTATGTGAAGGATGCCCACAAGCCATTTCATTCTCTGGAGCCTCTTCCTGGGATGACGAAGATGGGGAATGGGCTTGGCTATTTTTGCCCCACCTTGGTTATCCAGTTGACAGAACTGGCTGAAGGAAATCTGAAAGGATGCCAGCTGTTCCCTGAGCTGTGAAATATGGCATGTGCCTTGCAGGAGACATCAAGTGTCTGTGGGCGGGGAGAGTCTCTGTGTGGCCAGAAGGTCCCAGCACCTGGCAGGGAGAGTTCTGGGGTCAATCCCCAGCGGTGTCTCCTGACCTCCTTCCTTTCTGAATTCTTGGGGTGCTGCAGGGAAAATTCATCTATTTCAGTGGAGGGCCTGGCTCAGAAGAGTTTTTGGAAGGAGGGTGGTGTGACGGAGCAGCCCAACTGCTTTGGATCACACCCGCCAGATCTGGCAGGGGAAGTGCTCCCTGCCATAAGCCCATAAGTCTCTAGGGCTCTGACTGGGCTCTGTTTAAGGCTGCTTCCCTAACATAAGCAAAACCATGTTTATTGCAATCAGGCCATGGGAAGGGCCTCCATCCATCCTGTTCATAACTTGCTCGTTTGTCCAGCTCATAATTTTGAGATTACCCCAAGAAAGTGAGCCTTAAAAAATACTCCCTGTCCTGAGAAAGGAACAATGGCTTCTGGGTTTGTGGCTGAGAAGAGTCTGACTTTCTCCTTGTGCTTAGGGTGAGAAAGGCCCTCAAGGCCCAGCCGGACGAGATGGCATCCAAGGCCCAGTTGGACTTCCAGGCCCCGCAGGTCCTGTTGGCCCCCCAGGGGAGGATGGAGACAAGGTAGGCAGCTTCCATGCCGGGCCAATGCTCTGGTTTTCCTTGAATTGAATGAATTGCTTTGCACGTAGTGTTACAAACACATTACAACAAAGTGGCTTTCCTCCAATTCTTTGGTGAAATGGTTTCAAACGGCAGGCAGTGAAAATGCAGAATCTTCAGAACTGGCTGTTCCATTTCCTGTATATCTTTATTTCTCTAGACTTGGGTATCTTAGGGGAAGAATGGTTGCTCCTCCAAGTGAAACGTGATAGACGGCCTTTTTCTAAGGGCAGCCATGGAGCCAGGGCCGTGTTTAACCCTAACCCTAACCCTAACCCTAACCCTAACCCTAACCCTAACCCTAACCCTAACCCTAACCCTAACCCTAACCCTAATTCTAACTGAAGCCTAATGAGATGCAGGATAGCCCTGCACATATGGACACAGTTTGACCAAATCTGCTCAGTTGTTACACCATGGTCTTGCCAAATGTTCTGTCAAAGGGCTGCAACAGGGTGTAAAGCAATTTTACCTGTTCAGAGACTGATGGAAACAGAGGATCAGAACCCTTGAGCTGAAAGGGGCTCCTGAGGCCATTAAGCTTAAGGCCATCTCGGTGCAGGAATCGGAGTCAAAGCCCTCCAGATGAACGGCTTGTCCAACCTCCACTTGAAGGAAAGCCCAGCGTCTCTCCAGGTCATTGTCCAGCTGCTGTTAGTGTTAGGAAGGTTTTTTTTATATTAAAAGCAGAAATGCTCTTCAGATATCATTTCTGCAATGCCAGTCATGTTTCATGCATGGTTTTCTCCCAAGGAATTTCTCAACATACCAAAATAGTTTTGATTTTCCAAATTTTTCTGGAATCCCAGCTTTGACCTGAAAAAAAAATCTACCCAGAGATGCATTCATTCTTCATCTTTATTTTTTAGGATCAGACCAAACTAATAACCATTAGCTAATTTGTTAAGGATGTATAAGATATAGAGTAAATCCAGGTATATTCTCTTTCTTGCATATGACAGTTCTGCTTGTATTACAGAATGGTATTTTCCGTCTATTAGGGTGAAATTGGTGAACCAGGACAGAAAGGAAACAAAGGTGACAAAGGAGAACAGGTGAGGTCTGGCTTTCCCAGGTGGAGGGAAGGGAGGACATTATCACCCATATCATGATGCTTCCCAACTGCCCTCTTGGGCAGCTATGCAGTAGGAGCTGTTTTGGTGTGAGCATTCCTGAATCAAAGCTGCTTTTCCAGCCTCTCGACCCTCAGGGTAGGCCAGAGGCCCCAGTAATGAGTATGGCCACAAAAACCTCAACTTGGAAGTGGAATCCATCTCACCTCTTCTGAACAAAGAGAGTTACCCAACGGTGAAAATTCATTGGGATGTGCCTTGTTACTTCTTCAGCAGGATTTAGAATTGCAAGGGTCTATATTTTAGCCCTCCCCTCTTCTCGACCTGGTCAGGAAAAGCTATAGTAGGATTTCCTATTTCTCAGCATCTATCACTGTAGTTGGAGGACTCTGGCAGAATCTAAGGGGCGACACTTCCAGCCAAAACCAGCATGGTATCAATGCTAGTCAAGAGATTCTATGGAAACTGGGCAGTCTTACAGGATGATAGGATTGCACTGGCCTGCTGCACTGGCCTCCTTAGATTGACTTCAACCAACTTTTTTGCCATTTCTTTGAAGACATGTGTTTGTTTCTTGCCAGGGTCCACCAGGTCCCATCGGTCCACAGGGCCCAATTGGCCAACCAGGTCCAGCGGTAAGTAAGCCTTCTGTGGATAAAGGTTCCCTGTAGTTAAAACATAGGCTGATCCTTAAAAGGCCCAACCCTCCATGGCTTGAAGACTTGGTTGTTCACTCCATGGCAGCTGAAGATTCATCGCAGAAAGAGAAAGGATGTGTCTCTGTGTTACTTCCACATAGTTTCTCCTCCTGCTTATTTTTTATCCTCTTGACCCATGCAATGTGTAGTTCTGGGAGGGCAAATAGATCAAACTTTTCAAAGATAAGCCCCTTCAAATTGAATTCTTTGGTTCAAGGGCCATCTTTATTGTTGAACTGTACAGAATTAAGTTCCATGAATGGTTGGATGGATGTCTGCATGGCTGGAACTTTTGATGGCCTAATGCATATTAGAGACCCTGGTCTTCTTCTGCATGAGATTTAAAGAGCTAGCATTTAATATTCCTTTAGCTGTAAACATTTATGTTTTCTGCACAGGGAGCTGATGGAGAACCTGGCCCACGAGGGCAACAAGGACTTTTTGGTCAGAAAGGTGATGAAGGGCCAAGAGGATTTCCTGGCCCTCCAGGTCCAGTTGGGTTGCAGGTAATTGCCAACATAAATTGGATCTAGGGGCCTGGTATTGATTCAGCGTTTACAGCACTGGAGGGTTCCAGTTGAAACAGAAAAGCAGAGAAATAAGGATTGCCTGTTAATCTGGGTATCAAAAAGCGTCTACACCTGCAATTCCTTGTTTTTTGTTTGTTTCCACTCTGTCTCTTTGCATTACCCTAAATTCATTGGGCTTGATTACAGGTAGTCCCCGGGTTAAGAACACCCGGTTTAAGGATGACCCATAGTTAAGAACGGAGCCTAGTGTAGCAAAATTTGAGTCAAATACACAATGGTTCGAGTTCATTACACAATGCTGCTTATACAATAATAAACAATAATACTGTTCTGACTTATGTACAAATTCAGCTTAAGGACAGACCTTGGGAATGGAACTCATTCTTAAACTGGGGATTACCTGTATAGGACTGTGAAGTCTAAAAGTGCTATGCCTGGAATGTTCCAACAAGTTGAGTTCTAGGTTTGTTGGGAATGTGGGGAATGTGTGAAATATTTGCAAAATGTGTGAAATGCCCTCTGGAATGAGGGTGCCCCCCCCAAGATCCAAATCCGTCCCCCCCCCCCCGTTGTTTAGAAGAGCCGTGAAGACCTGGCTCTTCACCCAGGCTTTTGGCGAGGGAGAGGGAAACCCATCATGCCATCTTTTACTTTTATTTTACACTTGCCATCTTTTATTTTTATTTTTTATTGATTTTATTGTAATTTCTTTAATTGTTGTTAGCCGCCCAGAGTCGTTGATAATCAGGCGGCATACAAGTTTAACATATTGTTATTACTATTTGTAAAATGTGTGAAATATTTGCAAAATGTAAATATTTTATCAAAGTACTTTATTTTGGTAATTGACTAGAGTAATATAGCAGAATAAAATTAATAAAATAAGATTAAGGAGATAAAATATGGTTAAAAGTAGAATCAAGCAAATAAAGGTGAATTAAAAATATATTCAAATTTAACTGTTCCTAGCAAGGTCCTGCTGGATCTTGCCAGCTATTAAACAGAAATTGGCAACATTATAAGAGAGTATTTTTCAGCTTTTTGGCTAAGATCAAATGTAGCATTTGCAAAAAGGTGGCAAAGTTCAAATGGATAAATTTGAAAGCAACAACTTATGGCAGACAAAGGCCAAGCCCTTCACTCCCTTGCCCTTTAGAAGGACGCCTTTCCACAAAGCTGGCCCAGGCAATGAACTGGAGGACACTCAGCCATAGAAGTCCCAGTAGAATTCTTGGCCATCAGAAATTACCAAAGGGGATTGCCAGCTGTCATTGGTCTATCTTGTAGCAAGGTGAGGAAGTAGGCATCAAGTTGGTGTCATTTGACAGCTGATAGTACTAACACTTGCTTATCATCCTGCCTGTCAACAGCAGAGATCTCTTGTTGGTGGCTGGCTGTGTCAGCTGGGTTCTCACATCAGGTGGGTTGTATGGTGTTGCATGAACATAGCCATGGTGTTTGGTAAACCATGACAGTCAATTGTGGCTTGTTCTACAAAGCTTAATAAGGCAAGCCTTAGTTCAGTGTTATGAGTGAACCAGGTCACAGAAAGATGAACTAAGACAGAAGCCTGATTCATTCTGCAGAGGCAGTAGTTTTATTTGGGTTTCCCCAATTAGAGCTTTCCCTACTTTATGCTGGGTTTATGTTGAGCTATAACCAATTGTAGCTTCTGTTTGCAAATGCAAGCTTATCTTCACTTTATCTTTTCAAGTAAAATGTTTTATCTTCACAAAACCTGGAGAAAAAAAACCTTTTTACTTCTTTCAACAGGGCTTACCTGGACCTCCAGGTGAAAAGGGGGAAACTGGAGATGTTGGTCAAATGGTAATAAAGCGTATTATTTTCCCTCAAATGTTAATGTTACTGTGTATGTTTTGGTCAAAAACTTTATCTTTCCATCAATTGAAAGGATATTTTCTCTTCCTTCCCCAGGGCCCTCCAGGTCCTCCTGGACCCAGAGGCCCAGGAGGACCCCCTGGAGCTGATGGGCCACAAGGTCCATCAGGTGGGATTGGAAATCCTGGAGCCGTTGGTGAAAAGGTAATACCATTTTGCTGGGGGGATATTGGAAAGGGAAGACAGCATTAAAATGCTGCAGTTAAGAAAGGGTGCCAGCAAGGTCCAGTTGTAGGAGAGGCCTCTGGCTGAAAGGCTCAACTGGGCTTTAAGAAGATCTAATCAGGGGGTTATTTGCCAAATTATTTTGCAAAGCTCTCCTCCCAGGGTTGCAAATGAAGAACAGCTTGACCAACTTCCAGATTGGTGGTTGGAGAAGTTGTAGGACCACCTGGAGAAAGGTCTGGGCTCCATCCCACCACTCTGAGCTTCTTCAGCTATCAGACCAAAGAACCCATACAGCTGAGAGAAAAGGAGCTTGCCCATGCCCTCCGCATAGCACATGATTTGTCTTGCCTTTTGCAGGGAGAACCTGGAGAAGCAGGAGAGCCTGGCCTGCCTGGAGACTCTGGACCACTAGTAAGATTTGAAACCTTTTAAGAAGTGTCTCTGCAATTGAGATGAATTGGAATGAGATTAGTGCAACAAATGGTTGCAAAGCCTCAGGCAGATGTTTTCAATATGGGGTTCATAACACCATTTCCAGTTCTGCCCCTTTTCTGACAGACCCACAAATAATGTCTTCTATAGCAGTATTCCACTAGATGGATTGACAAGATGATTCTCAGCCAATGCTGTGCTTGTTCCCACCTCAGCCATCTTTCAGACCCTTGATTCTTCTGAGTATAGAACAATTCACCCATCAACTTATCTCTTGGGAAGTCCAATCTATTGGACCAGTTTCCTACTGCCTATCCCTTGAAATCCAGTCCAACAGAAATTAGCTGCTTAATCAAGGCGGGAGAATTCAGAAGAAACAACCCATGGCATTCCAGTGCAGGAAATGGGCTCTCTTTATCATGGAGAGACAGCAGTGAAAGAGACATCTGTGCTTCGGTGTGAAATTGATTATCAGAAAATATTCAGCAACACTACTCCTCTTTTGATTTCCTCTATGGGCTGACTGGAGCATGATCAGCTTTGGTCCCCACTACCTAATCTGTTGCTGAGGCAAATCAAACCTGCTAATAAGGGTTCTCATCTTCCTTTGACAGGGTCCTAAAGGAGAGAGAGGGGAAAAAGGTGAAGCAGGCCCTTCTGGGGCTGCTGGCCCCCCAGGCCCAAAAGGTCCCCCAGGAGATGATGGTCCCAAAGGGAGCCCGGTAAGTACTTCCCACCTCTATTTCCAAGGCTTTTCCCCATTCCTGGAAAGGAGAATGGCCCCTTATAAGGGACTCTTTCCTTATTGTTCTCTATCCTGGGCTGCTGGTTTCTTCCAGAGAGTTGATGGCCTTCATTCTTGGCTTTTCGCCTATTACGTGAGAATCCCAAGTGCAAGTGCTTGGTTCTTATATGCACTTTTAAAAAGACCTTTGGGCAGGCTGTAGGGCTTCCCCCGTACAAAGGCGGCCCAGCTTGCTTTGCTTCCTTGCGGTGATACCCTTTTCACAAGCCTCTTCAGAAAGAAGTCCAGTGGTGGTTGTGGGGAGGGGGGATGATCTGGAACTTGCTTCCTTGGGCCTTTTCAAATAAACAACAGGTTTGTTTGTATGTTTGTTTATTATAAGCTGCCCGACTCATAAACAACTCTGAGCAGCTTACAACTAAAAACTAACCCATTAAAAGGAAAATCCAACAGACCAAAAGAGCAAAAGACAAAGACAAAGCAAAACCAAACCATACCAAACCAAATGAAAAAGAGGACTCCACAGTCACCCAATCCCCAAAGCCTGAGTGAACAACCAAGTCTTCAACAATTTCCTGACTGACATAAGGTTGGGAGCCACATAAAACTGTGGGGAAAGATTAGAGACTGGATGATAATTGGCCAGGATCATGGGGTCCAGTCATGTCTTCTTGAAAAGAGGGTGCACTACATGTAGCTCCTTCAAGGTTGGGGGGACCATTTCCTCCCTCAAGGAAGCTACGCCACCACCTGGACCCAACCACACAGCACCTCCTGGGCGGCTTTAACTATCCAGGAGGGACCTGGATCTAGCAAGCAGTTGACCGAGCTAATAGGTTAGAGGACTCTGTCCACTTCCCTAAGAGTCTTCCCAAACTCTCTCCAGATATACAGGGCTTTGCCCCAGGGATCTCAACTTGGCCCATCCAGTCTGAGCAAATCTGAGGGACTATCAGACAGATACAAGGATATTCCTCATAGTGGCCCTGCAGATGGTCCTGAGGCTCGTTCCTCCCCAGCAAGGACCAGGTCACCTTGAATGGGGCCATCGAGCAGCTACTGGCAATGCAAAAAGTGTGGGGAAATAACATTTTGTTGCCCTGATGTAATCCCTAATAAGGGTTCTTTCTTGTGCTTGACTGGATTCATCTTCCTCCAGTGAGGCTCCAGGAGTCTCTTCTTGCGCTTCATTTCCTAGAGCTCCTCAAAAAACAGAGGCACATTTTGTTCCTCTCTTTTTCTTGAATAAATTCCTGAGTGGACTTGGCTTGCAAACTCCCCTCTCAATAATCTGGTTGAGATCATGGAGTTGCTCCATTTCATGGAGATGGATTTTCTACTGTCCCCTTGATTTGACTATCATGGTCAGTGTGTTGCCAAAATTGTTGCTCATTTCTTTATTCTTTATTCTATTATTAAGATTCCATAGGAATAAAATCATGCTCTTCCTTTCCACATATTTTCAGGGTCCAGTTGGCTTTCCAGGCGATCCAGGCCCTCCAGGTGAACCTGGTCCAGCTGTAAGTACCAAGATGGGAAACAGTGAGACTGATTTTTCCTCAAATATGTCTAAGGATTTTCACTAGAAGAAAATCCCAGGGAGCTGCTCTCCAGATCTTTTGGAAACATTTCAGTTTGGATTGAAATAGGGAATTTGGACATTTAAAATGTTGTATCTCCCCTTGAGATTTCAAATGTATTTATATATACTTCTAAGGGACACAGGTATGTTTTTCACTTTTGTGTCATTTCCAATTGTGGCCTATTTGTTAATTTTCTTATAAGCAAATAGTTTATTCATCATCCTCATCCTCATCATCTAGCATGTCTATACTTCTCTTTATGATGGTCCTTTTTCTTTGAGATTATTGAATGTTAGAAACTTTTAATAAAGGGAGAAAACCTTTTGAAATCTTGAACTTACATTGAACTCATGTTAGAGATAATACCCATGTGTTCCACATTTTGCTGAGAATATTAATATATTCATTATTTATTGTTTAATTATGAGAGCCAGTTTGGTGTAGTGCGTAAGGCTCCAGGCTAGAAACTGGGAGACCGTGAGCTCCAGTCCTGCCTTAGGCACAAAGCCAGCTGGGTGACTTTGGGCCAGTCCCTCTTTCTCAGCCCTAGGAAGGAGGAGGAAAGGGTAACTCACTTCTGAAAAACCTTGCCAAGAAAATTGCAGGGCCTAGTCCAGGCAGTCACCAGACTCAAAGCCACAAAAAAATATTATGTAATAAATTATATATAAGATGGCTTCAGTTTCTCTATCACTTCTTGCATTTAGCCATTAATAACTTCCATTTTATTAGGAAATACTTCAGGAATGTGGTCTTCAAAAGGCATGAAATAGTAGGGGGAAGGTAAAAAATTCCTTTTCTATTTTCTTCTAGGGTCAGGATGGTCCAGCAGGTGATAAAGGAGATGATGGTGAACCTGGCCAAACTGTGAGTACCCTAACTAGAGACCAATTGCATTTATTTATTGGGAACAAAAGATGCATCTCTTTGCTTAGTACCAGAAATATGATACGGATGAGTTAGTGGCTGAATATAGGTGGTTATCAAAAGGAAGCTAAGGACTAGTGGAGAGAAGAGGTGTTGAGCCATTAGTCAGAACCAGGAGTCAAGAAGGAGTGCTATTGTTTCCTGACTGTGTCAGCCTGGAAGCCTTCATTTTGAGGACAGTCTATCCCAATACCAAGCACCCTTTTCTTCTTTTAAAGATAATGCCCTAGCTGGTGCTCCTCTGCAGAAGACAGTTTGGCACAGCTGTTTGTTTCCACAAGCCTGGAAACAGTAAATTTCTGGTGCAGCTCATCCCTAGACAACCAGCTAGAGACATACACCGAGATGAGTTCAATGGGCAAGATGATATGGAGAGTATGAGGCCGGAAGATATTTAAGGATACTCTTTTGAGCTTGTGATGACCCCAAAACCTTCAGAACCTGAGCTTCCTGTTTTAGGTTAATCAGGCTGGGAAAAACTGCTTAGGAATGGATTGGGTTAGGGTTAAGATCAAGTTTAGGGTTTGACATTTCATAGAGAGACCAAATCCAGATAAGGTCCTCATAGGTGAGTTAAGAGTGAAAGATCATCTTGACTTTCCAAACTTAGTGGCAGGACCCTTCCTTTGTGTAAATCAAATCAGGGTTTAGTCTATCCTGCCTGTTGTTGCATTAGAGCTGTAAGAATAAGCATGATTCTTTTCCCCCTTTCTTTTCAGGGCTCCCCTGGTCCAACTGGAGAGCCAGGCCCTTCAGGCCCACCAGGGAAGAGGGTAAGTGGCCTTTTCCCTTGCACGCCATAATTTCTAGCCAGACTTCTCAGAACATGTCATTGACCTCAGCAATAAGGAGGCTCTGTGGAGCTTGTTTTTTATTGGATGGACAGGCATCATGATGCAAACAGGGGTCATAGATGTCTCTGCCCATATAGGGTGGCTTGCTGTGTGATGCATGAACCTTTTAAACAGTCGCCAAGACCAGGTTCTGCAAATCCTCAAAGAAAACAGTAGCAGGGACATCAGAGATGCCAATTACTGAAAATATAACAGACAACCATAACAACAAATTTCTGACATACTTGGAAATCTTGATGTGAATTAAGGCAGGCTCCATGTTGCTGTTAGCTTAAAAAGGAGACAAATGATGATCTTTCTTGCCATAACAAGATAAAGCTTGTTAGTTTGCATCCTGTTTGAAAGACAGGAAAGCAAGGATAAGATCGTTTGTCAGATGCTTTGGAGAAGTCGCATCACCACTACGTAACCAGGCCCGGTCCTCCAGATTGTTCTACTTCTCCTCCAGCCAGATTCCATTTACCTTGTAGATACCATTTTAAGAATCAAGATTACAATTTGTTCTAATTTCTTTGACTAAAAATCATCTCTTGTTTGGTATGGAACTTATTTCCAAAGGAAATAAGAGGAAGGAGGACGCAAGCAAAACAGATAAAGAAGCAAAAGCATTTATGGGTTTGTTATCTGTCAAACATGTCATTTCAGCCAACCCCTGATATTTAATTAAAGGAAGGTATTGTTTTTAACAACAAAAATAATCATAAATGATAAAATGAGGGTTTAAAAAAAAAAAAAGACCAGATGTCTGAAGAGCCAAACTCTTGGGTGCTGGAGTTCAGTGCTGGGGCCGCAGAGTCCCCACCGGGGCTTCCTTTGGTTGAGCTGTTGTTAGATCCTGCAGGAGGCTCATAAGAGGGGAAACTGTTTGATCCACCTGGGTTCCATCTCACTGCATTGTGTCTCTCCCAACCTCTTTAGGGGCCGCCTGGACCAGCAGGACCTGAAGGCCGTCAAGGAGAGAAAGGTGCTAAGGTAAAACACAGAGCTGCTACTGGACAAAGCAGTATTTCAGGGTCAGGCTGCCTTCTCCCTGTAACATCCCCATGCGCTTTGCTTCTTCTCTTCAGGGTGAATCAGGTTTGGAAGGACCTCCTGGGAAAACGGGTCCTGTTGGTCCTCAGGGACCTCCAGGAAAGCCAGGTCCAGATGGACTACGGGGAATACCTGGCCCAGTGGTGAGTATTGGGCAACCAAGGCCAACGTCGTTTCTAGGAGAGCATTGGCCCTATTAGATAGACCAGACTAAGAAACCAATGCCATGTAAGTTAGGGCTACTTTCATTGTAACAGCTAAAGTAACAGAACCTTGCAAGTCTGAATGTGCTTCCCCCTCCCTCACTTTATCTTTGTGTGAACTAGGGAGGGCCCTGAGAAGTTTACTCAAATTAGTTCCTTGGAATGGGCTCAAGACACGCTTGTCTGATTGTTGTCTTAGTAGTGACTCTTCCTCCTGTCCTTCAAGGCCTTTTCCTATTCCCTCTACAGAAGGACAGTAGTTAGATTGGTGATCCAGATTCTCTGCTGGAATTTCCTTGCCTCCATTTTTCAGTGACTACCCTGGAGCTTTGCATTTCCCCATATCTGCACACTGGCTTGATATTTTAAGTTCATAGAAGCAATCTCCCTGGTGGAGAATTTTTTGCTGGAGAACTTTAACTTAGGACCACTCCTCACCCCTCAACATCTCCTGTTATCTTTATGGTTGTTTTTGATCCCCACCCTGAGATGTGGGAATAGAAAGAGAGAAAAACAAATTCCATACTCAAAACTTAACAGATTTCTTTCCCCTCCCCAACCCTCTTTGGTTTTTTGGGCCCACTGCTCACTGAGGTTGTCCTTCCAACTTTTTGCTCCAATTTAAATGTTCTAATCTGTCATGTCAGGAAAGAGAGGCCACTCCCATTGGTTCTGCTCCTCTTCTTACATCCCTTTCTCCCACTGGCCATATGTTACATCTAGAGAAGAGAGTTTGCTGCACATTGCAAAACTGATGAGATGCCAGAGTACTAGAGAAAAAAAAATGTAGGAAGGAAGAGGACCAGAAAACTACAGGCCGTTAGCTCAATGGAATGGAACTACTCAACCCGGTAGCTGGAAAGTATTTGGATATATTAAATAATGGAACAGTCTGCCTAGAAGAGGATAAATCCCCCCAGCTGAACTTTCCCAGTGGGGCTAGGTGATTTGTCAGGGTTGTTTGAATGGATTCCTGCCCTGAGCAGGTGTTGGAACTAGATAACTGCAGAAGTCCTTTGAACTCACGCCTT
The DNA here is from genome assembly GCF_059951505.1 of Python bivittatus. NCBI lineage: Eukaryota > Metazoa > Chordata > Lepidosauria > Squamata > Pythonidae > Python > Python bivittatus. Next base: position 10,757,616 of record NW_028277076.1, on the reverse strand, counting down.
CGGTATGAGAAGGGTCCATCACAACATGCATAGATCTGCCTCAGGGGGTTGGGAACCAATGTTCATATATCCATATATATGGATGGAGGGCTCAAGGTATGCAACTCCCACTATCCACTCGTACAAATTGTAGCTATATAACTAAAACACCTGAATAGATTTTGAAGCACCCAAAGAGTGGATTAAAGGATAATCCAGCCATTCCATTCACTGATAGCACTGTTAATATTGAGTTTTCTGGTAAGGGAATTTAAACATGCCCCTTACTGAAACTCTTGTGGCCTGGCCAAATCAGTTGCTTCTACTGAATCCAGGTCAGTGTCCAGGAAAGTAGAAATACCTGGATGCAGATTTGGAATATTTATTCAGTGAGACCTACTAAATTGTTCTGTACAGTTGGATTCCAATAGACCAGGATTATCCCATGTCTGGAGGCAAGCAAGGTTTTTTTTCAATACACCACAAGGAAATGTGAATCGCAGCCAATCCTAACCAACTCATTCAGTGAATCAACAGTGGTTTGCAAGCTTAAGTAGAGCTCAAGTAGAGTAGTGACAAACTAGCCATCTGCTCCAGCAGATCCAATTCTAGATGATGTACTTCATTTCCAACATTTTCAAGGGAAACAAAAAATCCAGTGCTACAAACATCCAGGCCAGCAAACATCCTTTCTTCAGTGGAACTTAGAATCATGTAACATCAGATGCAGAAGTATTAGAAATGGTATCCCTGAACTAGATTTGGTGCAAAAGACTTTGATATGACTATCTGAGGGACCTTGGACAAACATTCCTCTGTTCCTTCTAAGAATGGCACCAATTCTCACATATGTAAAGTTAGGGTTATGACATTAGGCTGTGTTACCTTCTGTCCTCTATCAGATAGCATGGAGCTGCTATCATGGTTTTTATAATGAAGGATACAGATATGACAACTGAAGACAACTATTCATGTAAGATTAATGAGAGTTTAGTCCATGGAAGCTTAGGCCAGCATGTATTTGTTGGCTTTAAAGGTGCCACAAGAGTATCTGTTGATTGTTATGATGGATGTTAATCTCATTAAGGTGGAGACACTGACTGAGAACAATCTCCCCTAGAGACTTGACTGAAGGCATCTGTCAAGACATCAGATAGCTGTGATTGAATAGATTTTGTTCCAAATCACTTAATAAACTAAAAATCAAGACACCATGTTTACTTGTATGGGTCAAAGCTGACCACCTGGTTGAAGTGAAGGGGAAAAAACTCCTCAGGAGTTTGCATAGAGAGCAGAAAGACAGTGTTGATAGAAAAGGAACCTGGATCTCTTTGAGAAGTAAATGCTTGCAGGAAGGTCAGATGTTACAACAAATTGGGGGGATAACAACTCTACCCAATCCTGGGGGTGGCTGGCACCTTGATGACGCTCCCTGAGTGATTGCCAATTATTTTAGATCTTTTTATTTTTTATCTATTATTGTAATTTTGTAATTTAATTGATTTTAATTGTTTTGTGAACCGCCCAGGGTCATTTAATGAGATGGGCGGTGACAAGTTTGATAAATAAATAAATAAATGAATAAACAAATAGATAAATAAACAAATTAGCCAAGCCCAAAAACCGTAGATTAGAAGATATAAATCCCCTGATGTTCCAGTGAACCATAAGAAACTTCAGATGGGAATTTTTTTTAATTTTTTTTTTTTGCCTCTGATGTCAGGCATCAGTCAGAGAAACTGTGTGCCAGATGTTGGAAAGCCATGAGAGGAGATGTCTTGTTCTCTTCTTTTTGGATAAATATTGATGCCTTTCTTTCTTTCCCTCTGACCATACGCTCTTACACTGCAGAGTCCTTCAGTAGTACTTTTTATTTTGCTGGCCTCCAGAAAAACTCCAACTACTGTAACAGGGTCTGTGACTCCATCGGTAGAGTCTGCTATTGCAGCAAATTTTAGGAGATGGAATTTTTGAAGGCTGACTTCCAGAAAAGCTCCAAGTAATAGGGTCTGTGACACCATTTGCAGAGTCTGCTACTGCAGCAAATTCTAGGAGATGGATTTTTGAGGGCAAACCCCAATAAGCAGACTGCCCTCCAACTACCTGGGAGAGAAATCAGAATTTTGTCAGTCCTGTTGTACATTTCTCCGCCTAGTGGAGGTAAGGGCGGTCTGGCCTCCTACTCAGCACCTCCTACTCTTGATAGTCTGGACTAGGGGAATGCTAAAGCAGTGACCCCTGCAGGTATTTCCCCTTTCATATCAACCCAACTACTTTATCCTTAGTTACATGTCTAGATTTTACGTTGGTTAATAGCACTTTTAGGTAGAAGAGTACATAGTAGCATCCCACTACTGCTCTGGCAAGCTCGTGCCCTACCTGGAAGAGCCAACTTTCTCCCCAGTAAAGGAAAGTGCACAGATATTCTTTGTACTTGGTGGGAAATGGCATTGAGCTTAGGTGGGACAGTGTATAAAACTGTAATGAGAATTCCATCAATTCCAAGGAATGTTGGGGAATCTGCAGGTATAACAAACTGTTTCTTAATCACAATTATTATTATTACATACCTCTTTGAAACAAACATGCAGGATAGAAATGCAATGTAAAAATGTCACTGTCATAACCTTGGTTGATTCTTCTATAACGTGGGAGACACTAATGTATTAGTATCTCCCACATTAGTTGGTATTGTATTACTAACACAGAATATATCATAATAGCTACATTTATCCATTGTTTTATAGGGTGAGCAAGGACTTCCAGGTTCGCCAGGCCCAGATGGACCTCCTGGCCCGATGGTATGTCTAAAGTGTCAGGAATTGTGCTTTATCTGCACTAAGGCTGAAAGCAAAGGTCAGCCACATCCCGCCCCCCCACTCCCCTTCAGCTGTCCTGGTTCAAGCAAGAAGATCAGCCTCTCAATGGGGAACTGCAGCCCCGGATCCAGGGCAGTCTTTTTCATCCAAAGGGCATCTTGGCTGGCCATCCTCACCCTCACAAAAGACATGTATGTGTCCCCTGTAAATGTAGCTAGAGGATACTTTGAAAGTGACCAACCTTTAGGGCATGAAAAGCTAACATTCAAAAATTGGAAATGTGTTAACAATGGCATACCAGTCTAAATTCAAATTTCCTTTCCCAGATTAATCTGAGCTCCCATAAATCTAAAATTAAGTGGCTGAACAATGCTACTGATTTTTAGTATATACATTGTTCTTCTCTCCAAAGGGTCCACCTGGTTTACCTGGCCTGAAAGGCGATTCAGGTCCAAAGGGAGAAAAGGTGAGTTTTCAGTATTAAGGTATGTGTGTACTCCAGATCTAAGGCAAAAGTTGACCTCCAAGCAAGCATGTGAATTTGAACCATCTGCTTTAACTCTTGAGGTTAAACCAATTGAGATAGGTCCAGACCTGGAGAGAGACAACCTGGAGCCAGGCTGGAAATTGCAATTCTCAGTTACACCCTGAGAAACTATTAGGCTGTACGTTTTGCATCTGGCATGTAAGTTCAGCAACCATCTGAGTAATGGCTCATGCAGGCTCACTGTTTCACCTTCTGGACACAACTGAAAGTTAAACTTCCCCTCGTCTCTTTAAAGCGGTACATGTAACTGTTTTCTTCTTGGCTTCTCTTATCTTGACACACGGAGCTTTTGCAATGCAGCCCTTGACTTTTCTAGGGTCATCCTGGACTGATTGGTCTAATTGGGCCTCCTGGTGAGCAAGGAGAAAAGGGAGATCGAGGACTGCCAGGACCTCAAGGAGGATCAGGGGCTAAAGGAGAACAGGTAGACATCTCTGCAAAATCCCTTGGCTATTCTTGACTGCTGAATCTTAAGATTTATTCCTACACCGGCTGGGGATGGGGCTTGAGCTTCCAAATTGGAAAGAACTCTGTTACTAAAGCTTGTGATTACAAACATTTTTCTTCTTCTTTGTGTCCTTCTCCAAGGGTATCACAGGTCCCTCTGGTGCACTTGGCCCTCCTGGTCCTCCAGGGCTGCCGGTAAGTAGCAAAGAGGCCAAGACTTGGGCCTACCAAATGTGTTTTTTCATATGTAACAGAACCTAATTTGGCATCTGAGTGATTTTAGAAAGATAAATATGCTTACTCTGAAATATAATAAGAATTCTGAGTGTACAAAATGTGACAGAGCTGCTCTTTCAGGTTCAGACTGAGACGCTGAACTTGTTCACTAGTGTAGAACTTGTGACAATTAATTCTGTGAATCAGCATTGACAGCAGGTATGTGTTATTTAATTATTTTTAATGGATGCTTTGCTAACTGTTGGACTGGTTCTTCTTTCTTTCAACTAGGGTCCCCCTGGTCCAAAAGGTGCTAAAGGATCTTCTGTGAGTACAAGTATCAAATCTACTAAAATGGGAAATTGTTTTATTAGTATTATTAATAATAATATTGCAGTCCACATGGTCTGGGGGTGGTGGGGAGAAGCTCTTAGTCCCTTTCCAGCTTCTCTCCATTTCATCTCTTTCTCCTTCCCATCAATCCACATCTCTCCCCTCAAGATGGTGCTCATTTTATTACTCTAAGATGACATGACTGTGGTCAAGGTATCATCCCCTAGAGGTACAGAAGAAGGCATTAATGTTTCTTGTTGCTATCCTGAATCTTCTTCATTCTCAGGGGAGAAAGAAAAAGTAGCACTAATATGGAAGGTGGTGGCAAACGAGAGGTGGTGCTTCACCAGAACGCCCCCCCCCCCCACTGGAGATGCTACACTTGTAAAAGGGGGTGGTGAGGGTGGCTCTGAGTGAGTACAAGGGTGACTGTCCTCCTGCATCTTTTCTTCCAATGATCACCCCCTTTACTTTGGAGAAAAGTGACAGATGACAGTATGAGTTCCTGTTTGCTCCCCCATGGAGACTTTTCCATTACTGTGACATGATTGAGGGCTGTAGCCCGTGTTTAATCCTTTTACCCCCTGCTGCACTTCTGTGCAGTGGTGTAGTGCTGCACTTCTGTGAATGCAGTGGTGTAAAGGGGGAGTTGGGTGCCCCTCCTTGACCCAAGAAAAAACTAGAGGTTGGGAGGAACTGAGCTAAAGTCAAGATTAAAAAAGGAGACTGTTCCACATCAATGTCTGTAGGCAGGTTGTAATTCTCACATTACAATTTCCATCTGGGTTTCAAGAAGAAAAAGTGGAAGGGATGTTGGCCCAGAAAGCAAGTCTGAGCAATCTGGGACTTATCGGGTCTGAGTCTGACCAGGGTGGATAAAAGTATTGATGGTGGTTTTAATTTCATGCTCTACTTGGACCCCACCAGCACAAAGAACTTTGGTCCCATGGTCTCCTTCCGACCTCATCTTTCCCCACTGCCTCAGTATGAGTGAGCGAAAAGTCATTTCATCTCATTGTATTATCAGGAGCATTTCTGGAATGTACCAGAACTTTCTGGATCTTTTCTGTACTCATTTTGAACTCTTCTGTGAGCATGGACAGTGTGGTTTTTTTAAGGGCTCCTGTTGGTTGCAGGAATGCTCTGGCAGCTCCTTCACTGACAGTGTCTTTTCTGCTTATCTTTCTTTCCAGGGGCCAACGGGTCCAAAGGGCGAAAATGGTCATCCTGGCCCACCAGGGCCTCCTGTAAGTGCTGTGGCTAAGACCTTTCCCAGATGGTTACACGTCTGAGCTGCTTCTCTTGCATGGCGTCACTCAAGCCACGCTCCTGTCCTTCTTCCATCACCCAGGGTCCTCCAGGAGAAGTAATCCAACCCCTTCCAATCCAGTCCTCCAAGCGGACCCGGAGAAACATCGATGCCAGCCAGCTGATGGATGATGTCAATTCCGACAATTACGTGGACTATGCCGATGGCATGGAGGAGATTTTTGGCTCCTTAAACTCTCTGAAACTGGAAATTGAGCAGATGAAACATCCCTTAGGCACCCAGCACAATCCAGCTCGTACTTGCAAGGATCTGCAACTCTGTCACCCAGATTTCCCAGACGGTAGGCACAGAATATCTTTGTCAGAGGGTGGGGTTGAAAACAAACAGGGACAATTGACTTTTTTTACAGGTTCAAATGTTCACAAACATTCCATTTCTGTCCCATTGTTCAGACTTGGCTTTCACTAAAAAGCACTGGTTAGGCCAATGTTTTCAGTCTTATGTTAAAAAGTTGTGTAAAAGTTGGTATGGCAGAAGCACAGTTAATCCAGATGGTCTCTGGGGTTTTAATTCCAGAGATCTGGATGGCTCCCACCCTGACTGGCTTTAAAAAGTGAGCCACCCAGAGTTGACTGGAATCAGGCAGCACCTATGTCAAATAAAATAATTAAATAAATAGCTTCTGAAAACTTGGCTATTTACTAAGGTTTTGGTGGGAAACCCCTTTTGGGATTTGGGGATTTTAGATGTTGCTGCAAGTTTTCTTCCAAAATTGTGTTTTGGAAGAACACAATCTTTTTTGGTTTCTGTGGCTTTTAATTTTGTACGCCACCCGGAGTCATCTGGAGTTGGGTGGCCCTCTAAAATAAACCAACCAACCAACCAACCAACAAATAAATAAATATTACCCCAAATGCTCTCATTGAACCCGGGGTTCTTCCTGTAGGGGCAAAGGAGATGAGCGATCTTGGTGTTTTCTGAATTGCAGAGGGAAGTTGGAGCAAGCATTATTCTTTGTTCCTGAATGTTGGGGCATCATGACCCGGAAAGCACCTACCAGTATTGCTATTGGGCATTTCTTGGGCGGCTCCAATTTGACTGAACCTTCCCAGAGATTCAACGTGGCTAGTAAAGAAACGTTACTGTACAATAGGACTGTAGCCCCTTCCAAAGGCTGCAGACCACATATTTATGTGTTTAAATTTATAGTTTAAATTCAGCTGTGGATTTTGGATAATTTTCATTTAAATGCATCTAGTAAGCTGCCTTTTGCCAGGCCCATGTAGCTTACTCTGACTGGCAGCAACTCCCAAAGTCTCAGGTAGGAAGAGTTTGTTTCCTGACTGCCACTTCATCGTGTTTTTAATTGGAGATGCCAAGAGCTGAACCTTGGCTCTGCCTCCATACCATGCCCTCTGTCACCACCCCAAGTTACATGATGCCTCCAGTTCAATGAAAATATGAGGAGGTAAGACATGGACAGTTTGTGAAATTAGCATGGAGAGTTATTGGAGTTACCCTACCTGTACGAGCAATACTTCGGAGTTCTTGGTGCTGAGCTCGGTTGTTGCTTGCAGACGTTTCATTGCCCAATTAGTTTACATAATCAGTCCAAGTGAGTGTGGGGTTTGCTGCCTGTTTATATACAGTAGCTTGTATATATACAATTATATGCAGTTCATCCCTGAGCTACAGACATTCTCCTCTACTGGTACCCCATATGGCTGTCAAACACTTCAGAAAGCACACCAATGGAATAAATTTTCATATAGGCAAACTTCCACTAAGGAACAACTGCTCTTTCTGCATGAAAGCCTATGACAGCATGCCCTGCCCACCAGGGTCAGATACAGACATCCAATAAACTGTGTGGCTGCATGGAAAAGAGCTCAACAAAGTGGCCAAAACAGGCATCAACACCAGACAAATAATCAGGCAGAAAACAATATCCCAATCAAGGAACCACCAAGGAGGAAACCAACCCCTCACCAAAACTGTCAGGGAAAACCCCACCCCCCCTCGCACTGATGATGTTCCCTAGTTGGGTCATGAAACGTCTGCAAGAAAACAACCAAGCTCAAAGAGCAGCAAAAACTCCACAGTTTAACCTTGAGCTACAGATATTCTCTATATTGGAAGCAATACTTTATATTTGTATATTAAATTGGAAACATTGTTCAATTTTTTTAAAAAAAAGTAGAATGGGTAATAATATGCATTTCAGAAGTGAAGGAACTTTGATCAACTTGCTGAAACCCAGAAACACTGTTTTTCAGTGATGGGACCAGCCCTCTGGAATGATTTCTCGTTGTCTGCCTTCGGGAAAAAGCTAAAGACGGAGCTTTTCTGGGGGGCTTTTGGGGCCTGATGCCATACATAGTGTGTGGGCTTTATTTGCCTTATTCTTATATTTTTATATTTTATTGCATTTTCTTGTAGTGATCTGTCAAGAGTCCTGTGATTGCAGCAGCATACAAATTTGATAAGTAAATAAATAAATGATAAATATGGAATTTCTAACAACTGCTTCTCTCCCAATTCTAGGAGAATATTGGGTAGACCCAAATCAAGGCTGTTCCCGGGATTCCTTCAAAGTTTACTGTAATTTTACTGCTGGTGGGGAAACTTGCATCTTCCCAGATAAGAAGTCCGAGGGAGTGAGTAACTCTTATTTTTTCTTACTCAATTTTTATGTCTTTTTTGCTGTCATGTTGGAAAATGTTTTGCCAAATTTTCATTGGCTGTACGTTGCTTTGATTTTGGTTTACCACAACATAATACCCATCAGGAGAAGATTGAGAAGAAGCAAGCAACAGAAATTAAAGGCAGGAAAAAAGAGCAAAGAGAAAGAAATTGAACAAATCTAGTTTACAACAGAGCATCCCTTTCCCTCTCCATCCCTTGCAAGCCATCCTTGCTTCTAGCACGTCTGAGCACTGATTCAGATGTTGGCTTTTGTTCTTTGACCTTCCCACTTCTGCTTTGGACATCATTTCATTTTTTTAGACTACAGTTGTCAATACTTGTTTATTGACTGACTTCTGAAAGCAACTTGCAGTGATAATGAGCTGCGAAAGAAGCTGCGATATGTCAATTTCAGCTGATTCATACATGCAAATATATCTTATAATTTCCTCTATTCTAGTTCAAGTGAATCAATTTGAGTGAAAAACACTGCATTGGAAGTGAGAACAAATGTACTCTCTCTTGTTGTCTGTTCACACTTTCACTCCCACCATGATGCTCTGTAGTTACAGACCATACATGCACGTGCAGGAATGAGGGCTGAGCAGTGACTTCCTGATCTGCTGTGAGACTCTGCAAATGGCCCAGTCTGTTTTTGATTGTTCTGGAGACGGTCCAGTCCAAATCCAACTCCAGGTTCACTCACGCATTGCACTGAATAGGAAAAATAGAAACAAACACCTGATCCCATTTTTTGTTTTTATCTGATCAAGATGAAATTTGCAGTAACTTGAGAGCATTATAAGCAGTAGAGGCATTGCAAAATTAATAGAAATGGATGCTGAAGCTGCTGAGCTACATGCCTTTAAAATGTTGCCCTTTTAAACGTGGCCATTGCTTTTTTGCATTTTCTTCAGAATATGATGATGTTTCCAGGAAAACTAGATTTCTGTTAGTGGATGAAATGTATAGAAATCAATGCAGAGGTTTTCAAACTACTGCATGCTTTTTAATTCCAAGTTTAGTTTTTTAAAATGTTCATAACTTTTGTTTTAGATATAAGGAAATTTGCAGAAAAATGTAAAATATTAGTGTAGATTTCAGGAGATAAGTTGAGGGTATGAAAGAAGAGAAGGTGGCAAGGAATAATATTGCCCCTCAATGAACGAGTCAGCGCTGAACCTTGGCTGCGAAGAAGGATAGGAGATTAACTTCCTTTTTTCATAAAAGAGAATAGTCTTTCAGCTAGTCAGAAAGATAAGACCACTACAAAATGTTTTACAACTTGTAAGAGAAGAAATGGGAAACACAGCACTAAGCAAATTGTAAGTTGCTAATTATTTGTTATTTCCTGTTTGGGATGTAACTGTACCCTTTGCATGGTATCGTGGGGCTTCCAAGCTATGAACTGGAGGTTGAATTTCACAGAGGATCTTGCACTGGGACAAAACAAGTGACAGCTGTGCCTCTTGCTTTGTGTGTTAAAAATTGCCCCAAATTCCTCTGGTCCGCATTGGGATCCAGCAAACTTGACTCTCCTCCTGGTATCAACATCTATGAAAGGCCCTGTGATTCTTAACACCCTTGAGTGAGCCACCCCAAACACGTTCAACCCCTTGTTTTCTCTACATAATTCTTTGGATCAAGCCAAATTTTGAAAGCCTGGGATTGGGGCCTCTTTGGAGGCAAGGCTGAAGTCCTCCTGAGCACCTAGCATTTGTACCCCCTGGACCTCTGCAAGGGCCTTTGAACACCCGCAGGCATCTGGCTGACCTCCTCTTCCTAGATTACAGCTTAATTCCACAGTTTTCCAGCCATCACATTCCCTCTTTTTGGCACAAATATTTCTCTTTCTATGTTTGATCCCATTTTACAGGCTGAAACATGAAACAGAAATCCCTTAATATGCAGAGTGCTTTTACAATTACAGTGTAAAAGCTTATCCTCTGAAAATGGGGAAGCTGTGTTGCTATACCTCCCCCCCAACACATACACACACAAGTGATAATATGACCACAAAGAACTCCCAGAGTCAGGCCAAAGGCTTCTAGGGGGGAGAAGGGCCCCTGATGTGGGGGGCTAACAACATGGGTGACCCCAGCCCACTCCTATGAGCATAAAGCACTATTACGTTAAGAATATTTTCCACTTTAAACCTCTTTAAGCTATTGATCAAAAGACTTGTGTGTGCGTGTGTATGCGTGTGTGTTTATAAATAAACAGCTATGTGTCTATTTATTCTTGCAATTAAAAACTGTTTATTCACAGGACAAATTTATTTTCCTAATTCCTAAACAGTTTTTTCATGTTTAAATGTAAAACATTTGTTAGCATAGGAAAGAGGCTGTGTCCATTTCAGGAAATCCATTCCTTCGGCATAAAGCCGTATTAAAAGGTCTGGGCACGTTTATAGGAGCAGATCCTCCTTCTTTTCCTAACCATCGTGGTATTTTTGAACACAGCCCCAAACCCCCATCAGGCCTTTCAGGCCGTGCTGGGTGGGCGTGTGCTCTCTGCGCACCCCACCAAAGGAGCTGGTGTGCCTGACGGAAGGTTCCAGAACATTCTCCTGGTGAACAGCCCGGGGGAAGCCTTGCTCTCTAGGTCCCTCAGCCCCCCAACTCCCCTGTGTGCCTTTCTGCCCCTGCATTCTTGGCAGCAAACACACACACCCAACTGTAGCAGGAAGCAGAAGGGCCATGTGAATGCACAGATGAGAACTGGAAAAACCAGAGTTACAGGGAAGCAATCTGCTCATCCCAGAAACCCTTGGGATTCAAATCAGGAGCCTGGTGTCACTTTTTCAGGCTACTCCCTTTTCTTAAAAGGCATCAGCTTGAACGACTTCCTCAGATGTAGCTCATGAAGACCGATGCTTTTTCGTAAAGTCCGAAAAGGTGCTACCAGACTCTTTCTGATTTTTGGCTACCATGACTAACATAGCTCTCCTCCTACAATATCTGGAACTCCTTGGAGATTCATTGATAAAAACCATTCATCATGGCAGACAAGCTGCCATGAAGCATGCCATGAAGCTGCCATGAAGGACAATGATCGTGGGTACTAATCTTCCACTGACTGTTGGGAATTGTCAGGTATGTTGGGCTTCAGCCATGGCGCCAACAGGGTAAAGACTTCTTCTATGTGGGTGTCAGATACCTTTAGATTACATTTCTATCATCCTTCATCATTGGCCATGCTGACTTGAACTAACAAGTTGGATGCAACAACTTCTGGTGGCTCAGATGTTGCCCTAAAATTCATGCACAGTGTTGAGTTTTGATGCCACAACCGTGAACAGTGCTTGGCAAATAAGAGTGCATAAGAAAACTGATGTTTCCTGTGATTACAGAGGTGTCTTCTCCTTCTTCTCCTTCTAGATTGGCTTCTGGCTGAGGCTATTGGGAGTTGGTGTCCAACATCTGGAGGGTCACAAGTTCCTCAGTTGTGCCCTGGGGGTTTCACATACCTAAAGCCAGATGGGGCAGTGGGTCATCTTAAATTGTTTTGAAATAAAACAAGGAAAAGGAGAGTTCTAGGCTTCACAATTCTGAAAATATATTTGAATGCACTGCTAACCATTCAGAAAAGCAAGTCTTTCCTTGGAAGCAGAACAGTCTTCTTTGGCTTTTTAAAGGGGAAGGGGAGAGTTCTTTAGCTCAACCCCCACCTGTGCAAGGATGGACTTAGCAACCCTGTGTCTCTCTTGGCTTCCTCCCCACCTCCACCCCCCACCCCCCAGGGTCAGGGAAACAATATGGGCCTCCTAAAGGAGGTTGGCACAGAGAAGTTGAAGGGCTTTCTGGGGTGTTTTTTCAACACTTCTGGCCCCAGAAAGTTTCAGGAGTTGTGTTGTCGGTTTTTGGTTTCGCTTAAAAGAAAGACTCAAGTGGTTTCAGTGAGAACCTTTAGTTGCAGACTGTAACTCTTCTTTTTGTCTTGTCTCTGTTCTTCTCTTCCCCAATGTGCCTCTTCCGCCATTTTCAGGCTAGGATTACTTCATGGCCCAAGGAAAACCCAGGCTCCTGGTTCAGTGAATTCAAGCGCGGTAAACTGGTAAGAGGATCCCACACTTGGCTTTCTGTTTGGCTTCAACCCCTCTCATATTTTGCAGAGCAAAATGGCCCGTTGGCCCAAAGAACAGCCAGCCACATGGTACAGTCACTACAAGCGGGGGTCTTTGGTAAGTGGTAACGCTTCTGGCTCCCTCCGCCTTCCATCTGGAGCACATCAGCCATGGCCGCTTTCCACTGCTGGCCCCAAACTGATTCCACTCTGCATGCTGAACTAACGAGCAACGCTAGACAGGTCCAAAGGATGACAGAGGAGCAATTGCAAGGGGAATTGGAGGCTCAGTTTGGGCCCTCACCATAATCAACATTGGCTTGGCCTTTCTGAGGTTAGGTGGGCCTTTGACCTGACCTCACTGGGGATTCCTGTGGAACCAGAGAACAGGAAGGAAGGAAGGAAGGAAGGAAGGAAGGAAGGAAGGAAGGAAGGAAGGAAGGAAGGAAGGAAGGAAGGAAGGAAGGAAGGAAGGAAGGAAGGAAGGAAGGAAGGAAGGAAGGAGATAGGTTCTAATCAAAATTTAGTTGTCTGGCAGAATTTTATTTATTTATTTATTTATCATATTTATATAGCCGCCCATCTCACACAAAGTGAATTCACAATGTAACAGCAAAAAAATACATTCAAGAATATATATATATTCATGGAAATGATATATACACAAATGGTATTATATTAAGGGATTATATTAAGGGAACTACTCTACAGAAACTATGTAAGAATTTCACACAAAAATACCTCCGTTTGGAGAAATGTGCTCCCAAATACACTGAAAACATTACATTAAAAAATAATTCTCAAGCTCAGTGACCCACATTTGATAGAGAAACTGAAACTGGAAGATTCCCAAAATTGAGAAATTGGAACGGAAAGAGTCTCAAAATTAGAATAATTGAAATCAACAGGTTTGCCTCTCCCTGCCAAAATTCATTCCCACTTGGCACCCAATGGAATTCAACTCCAATTTCCAATTCACTTTTGAAGCAAACACAAATCTGAGTTAATAATATCACAGGAGCCTTTGGAAGAGCTATTACCTGATGACAGATCTCAGAGCATTGTCCTGCTTAGAACAACAGAAGCGCCAGGGAATTTTCTTTAAACTGGAAGGATGATGGAATGGGATAGCCTGGCAATGTCAGGACTGAATGGTGCATGAAGAACTGAAACGTGCTGAAGAATTGAAACATGAGGAATAGCACACGCTTGGAGAAAATAAGGCTGTGACCGTGTTGTGATGCTATCGGAGTTCAAGAAAGGACAAGAGAGTGACCAAGGATGGCGAAATTCATTTCTAAGCCTCTCGGCTTTCATTGTTCTAAAAACAACTTTCCAGCTTCACAGGATCTGCACAAGGTTTGCTAAAGTCTCAGAACTGGAAGTTTGGCCTCAGGTGCCTGGCTTTGTTGGCAAAAATCAAAATAAGTAAAATGTAAAACATATTCCACGATTCCGTATTCCATAATCTGGAGGGCCTGAGTGCAAAACCGTTTTATCTGAAGATAGGTAGACCCGTGTTCACCACCACAGATCTTGGGTATTCATATGTGGTGAGAAGACAGTTCAGAACAACAACATTGACAGCTTTTCAGAATCTCTTGAAGTTCCCTTACACAGTTTTCTCCGGCAATCTTCATTTTATCTTAATTAAAGCAAAATGACACAAAGGCATCCTGGTCGTCCATCTGCAGTCTTCCTTATGTGCATGGAGTGCTCCGAATGTGATATACAAAAGCTTTTCCAGCTGGGCAGCACCGCCACCTCACAGAGCAGGCTGAAATCGTGTGTGTTTGTGTGTGTCAAGAGCTTCTTCCCTTCCCAAGGGAGCCCATGCATGTTCCCAAACTCACCGCACTATACTAACTGGAGAGATCCAGGTCCACTGTGTGTACGTCTGGCCAATTCCTTGGCTCTCTTCCAGTCTTGTGCATATCATTTTGTTGTGGGGGAGGGAATGACTTTGTTTTCCATTGTTGGTTTTTGCTCAACACCGCAAAAGTTTGCCTTCTCTCTTCTTTTCTTGCTGTCATTATCTTGCTGATCATCAGGATTGTTTCTTGAATTGGAAATGAGCCACCAGGATCTAGAAGACTTGCGAAGGCAACAGTGTCACATTTGCTCATGCAGTGGGGATTCCTGACCTATTTGAGAAATTTCACTAGTCATAAGAAAACTCTTACCAAATTCCTCTGATGCATCAAATGAGAGGAACCCAAAATTAATGTCAGTTTTCACTTCAGTTAATATTGCTGTGATAACCCATTTAGATAATATTGCTTTTTGATTTGGGGAGCAGTTACTGGATGTTGTCCCAGGACTTTTAAGGGCCACTTGCAGCTATGGACCTCAGGGCCCCAGATTATGAATCTGGGGTTGCCTCTCTCTCATGCTATTTTTCCCCTCACCCAAGAAGACATGGAAATCTCCTTTTAGAATTTCATGAGCTTTAATACCTGTTTGAGCTCCTTCTAGTTCCATCATAAATTATTCTTCTTACAAGGAATCCAGAAGGTGCTTAGAGCATATGTTGCTCTGTTGGCTTGGTCAGAAACATTCTTAAGGAGAGGTTGCCAAGTAACAGTTTTTTGGGGGTAAGATCTTGTTCCCTTGTTCACACACTGAACTATTTATTTATTTATTTATTTATTTATTTATTTATTTATTTATTTATGTAATGTGTATGCCACCCATCTCCCCCAACGGGTGACTATATATGATTGATTAATAGGTTAGTTTAACCTACATGGTTGCCATTAGCATTTTTAACATTCTAAAAATATTGTTTCCACAATACATGCAAATTAGGCACAGGTTTGCATTTGGGTGTGCATGACAGGGAGGCAGGGGAGAGAAAGAGAGACAGTTCAGTAAGGCTAGCTTTTGAATCAGAATTTTTGAATCAGTTAATTTAATTGACTGGTTAACTAAATATTGTTGATAAACTTCAGTTTAATATGCATATTAGTTTCTAGAAGCAGTTGAATCAGGCAAAAAGATATATTTTTATATATTTAAGAACATTGCTTGAGGTAAAGATATATAGGGGGATATCTGGGATCTCTTTAAGTTCTTTCCAAATTCATATGGAGTTTTACCAGAGGGTATAGTAGAAATTTACCTCAGATTTCACCAGTGGATTACTGCAATGAGTTCTGCATGGGGCCTCTACCTGAAGACCATCAGAAGCTGCCACTGGTCTAGAATGCAGTGGGTAGTAATGAGCATGCCTCACTATGCCCCTGTGCCACCACTGCTCTGCCAGCTGTCCTTGTTGCCACTTGACTTCCAGGTGCAATTCAAGGTGCTGGTTATCCCCCATAAAGCCCTTCATGGGACATGGCCTAGTTACTGAGGGACCCCTGATCTCCAAGTGTGTCTGCCCATCCTGTAAGAACAGGCAGAGAGGGGCTGCTCCAATTTCATCCAATTCAGCTTTCTGCCTGGAGTCTAATGGCGCTGGGCGGCCTCTAAATTGAATGAATGTTGTGTCAATTAGATGGCCACTCCTAATCGGAATAACTGGAAAGAAGTAGTTAATTTTAGAAGATGATCTTTCTGCATCAGAAGAATTTAGGAGATGATAAGACTAGTGATGTTTAGTAAGACTTTCACAGAAAACAGAGCTTCTTTCAAAAGAGACCTGTTCAGCCTTGGAAGGAAGCAGAAGAAACTCTGCAATAGAGAACCTTCTGCCTGTCCATCCTCGCTGCTGTAAATTCATGTTAGATACGCTTATATGGTGGAAAAATCAGTTGCCATCTGTAAGTCTCTTGTGAACAGGTCCTGATCCAGGACAGTCCATTCCATCTTCTAGCTCCTGGTCGCTCTTTTAGCTTGTCATCTAGCATGCTTCCGCTTGCCTCAGTCAGTCATATTGATCTCTCTCAAGACAAACATGGACAGGAGTCCAGATAACTGGTTGGTATAACCTTTGTTTCTTCTTATTGTTTTTCATGTGAAATTGACTGATGCTGAGCGTGTCCTGACATAGTCCCCCGTTCCCTTCTGGCCCACCCAGTCCTTTCCCAGAATATCTAATGAACACAGGGGGTCTTGTCTGAAAGTTATTTAACTTCAGCGTACAGTACCAGGATATACAGTATAGGGAGCATCTGATGACCTAATTTTTGACACAAACACACAGGAAAGATTTTCAATAAATTCATGGGGTGAAAAATCCAAAATCCCTACTTGAGTGAGATGCCTATATTTCACCCAATATTTCAAGTTTTCAAAAGTTTTGAGTCTTCTACTGTGGTCCTAATTCTTGTGGGTCTATGTAATGATCTTTTTTTTTCTATTCTGTCAATTGTAAGGTTTTTAATTATTTCCTGTACCCTGAATACAACTTGTAGAAATGAGATCTATCTTTTAAAAATAAAGCATAGGATTTGCCCACCCTGAAACTCAAATCCCATTCATTCTTCAGAAACCATGGTGTCTGTGTGATTTTTTTAAATGTAGCTGTAAAAAATTCTCTCTGGTCATCCCCAAGGTGGTCTTGGAATTTTATTTGATACCTGACACACTTTGAGGTAACCTGCGCACCTAGGTGCAAAAACTTTGAAAAGCAGCTTCCCTCTCCATTCATTTTTCCTGCCCCAGAGTTGTCGCATAGCCTAGCGCGGTCTGCTTCCTCCTTGTCTCCTTCTCCGCTTCCCCTTAGCTCTCCTACGTGGATTCTGACGGCAACCCCATTGGAGTGGTGCAGATGACCTTCCTGCGGCTTCTGAGTGCATCCGCTCACCAAAACGTCACCTACAACTGCTTCCAGTCTGTGGCGTGGCACGATGCCACCGTGGGCAACTACGAGAAGGCCATCCGTTTCCTGGGCTCTAATGATGAAGAGATGTCCTATGACAACAACCCTTTCATCAGGGCGGTTCTTGACGGCTGTGCAGTGAGTGATTGTGCAAAAGAGGGACGAGGGGGGGGGAGCTTGGCTCAGAGCCCACATTTTGCAGCCTCCTCATAGAATCTTCCAGACGGCTCATGTTGATAGCGTAACCTCTCATTTTCATTGGCGTGATTATTTAGGGAGGAGGGCAAAGGTGGGACAAAAAATAAGAGGCAATAAATCGGTTTTTGACTAATGTCTGAAAACAATTATTACTGCATATATTATCTATACACCAAATGAGTTTAATTAAGTGTAATATAATGATTTTTTTTATTACGGTGACTGACCAGAATTAAGTGTAATAATCATACTGAATTCTCCTGTAAAAGTCCAACTTTATGCGGAGAATATTACGTTCTTCTTTCATTAATAGAGATTAGCGTGAACCATCTTTTGGTGGCTGAATGTCCACAACTTTTGGGGAAAGGGTAGTACATGGGGCTATCTTTCGAAGTGGTGAGACCAGGGATCTCTGGGTGGTACCTGCCCTAAGATGCCAGAGCCGGAACCTCCGAACAAACGTAGGTTTTCAGCTCTAGAACGGGAGTAAACCAGAGACCCTGGTCTGAACAGCACCCTACACAAGAGTTATTGTTTCATCCGCCCTGGGCTCGTTTAGCCTAAAGAAGGGGAAGCTAATGAGAGACATGACGACAGTCTTCAGTCCTGGAAGGGTGTCACAGGGAAGAGGGGGTGGATACATCCCAAGAGCCGACAAGTAGCAGCTCTACAGGGAGAGATCTAAATTTGAAATAAGGAGGAGCGTCCTGCCCGTGAGAGCTCTTAAGCAGTGGCCCAGCTGCCTCCTGCAATCGTGGGGGCTCTCCAATGAAGGTTGGATGGTCTGAGGATTCCTGCCCTGGGGAAGGAGGTGGACTAAAAGACCTCCGAGGTCCCCTCCCACCCTACAGTTCTGTGAAAGAGAGGGAAGATTTCCGTAGCTGATGTGACTTAAGTTTGCATTTTGAAATTAATACGTAAATGGAAATACAGAATTTTGTAATGCAGTTTGTCAATAAGTATAGATGCAGATATACATTCAGATATAACGTCTGTGCAGTGCTTTCAGTTCAGTCTCCAGAAGATACCACAGAACACATGGAAGCACAAAGACAGTGTCTCTGCAACTCCTTAAGGGTCTGGAGTCTGCCAAGAGTTGGAGTGCGCAGCACGTAGCCATATTTTCCTGAAAAAGATGTCGCTGCTTCCCCACCTTGCAGGGAGGAGCCATGAGAGCCCCCCAGTGCCTCCAGAGCACTTTTTGGAGGTCAAATCCAGTGCTCTTAGGCCTAAGAGAAGGTTGGATGGCCAACCTCCGGCTATACAAAAAGGCATACAAAAATTCATACACATATGGAAAAATGCATTATATCAGGGAAAGTTGTTTGCAAAAACTGTGTATATCAGGCAGTATTTTGAACACAATGTACACATTTGAGAAAATATGCAGAAAAAGGTAATGGGAATTTTAAAAAATATTCCAAGTTACGGCAGACCAAATTTGATATGTGGTAAAAAAGATTGAAAGACACCAAAACTGGCTAACTTTGCTGCCCCAAACGTCAGCTGGCAGGAGCAATAGTTTGCATATTCAGTCTAAGCCAGGATTTTAAAAAACCGAATGCAGCATTGAACAACACAGTGCTTTCGAGCAGCAGGGTTGGGCTGAAGAAAAAGTAATTGAAAGTAGACAAAATGATAGGTTGATTCTGCCGGTTAATGCACCTGAAAGGTCTCTATCATTGCGAACATGGCATCATTAATACTGCCCTGACTTGTCCTGCTTTCTTCCTCTTGCAGGCAAAGAAGGGCTATCAAAAGACAATCTTAGAAATCAACACACCCAAAGTTGAGCAAGTCCCCATTGTTGACATCATGTTCAATGACTTTGGGGAAGCGTCTCAGAAGTTTGGATTTGAGGTGGGACCGGCTTGCTTCATGGGCTGAGGGCCACTCAGAAGACTTGTCTCCAAAAGAGCAACTTCGTAACCTCATTGCGCCTTCTATTTTTGGCTACTTTTTTTTTTTCGTCATCACGTGCACGTTCTGAA
This sequence comes from Python bivittatus, assembly GCF_059951505.1. Classification (NCBI taxonomy): domain Eukaryota; kingdom Metazoa; phylum Chordata; class Lepidosauria; order Squamata; family Pythonidae; genus Python; species Python bivittatus. Next base: position 10,738,301 of record NW_028277076.1, on the reverse strand, counting down.
ACTGGACAGTTTGATGGGTTTGTTTTTTAATTGTTCTCCTGTTTACCCTGAATGTCAACTTTGCCACAAGACCCCAACCCCGTTGAAGCCCCAGTCAAAAACAGGACCATGCCCACCACAGACTCCAGAATCACATGACCTAAAGCATCTCCGATTGGCCAAAGCAATCTTTTCCTTCTTTGCTATGCATCTTCTTGGAGACCATCAAAGGGCTCAGCTCTTGCGCTTGAATGTATGCCTCTTTCTCGAAATCAGAAACATTCCGGCATGAGACTCTGCCAACGCGGTTTCATCTGCTTTCACTTCAGCAGCTTCTCTGCGTCTGATGGAAGACTTTCCAGCGATAATCCAGTTTCCCATCCCTGGGAAGTCCTGAAAACACCAGAGAAAACCATCAGCCAGGCAATTCAGCCAACGTCTTATCTCTGTACAGAAATATGGACTAAGAACTCTGAAAAACCCTTCTAGTTTGGATTCTATTCTTTGCTGGGGTTTCTCTCAGAACCTAGATGGAACATCGCCACCCCCAGAAACATTGATCTGGTCTTCTTTCCTGGTTAGTTCATAAAAGAAACCACAGAAACCAACAACATTTAAAAATGCCAGGTTCTGACTGTATACCCCATATGATAAAGGTGCTTCTATTTTTGTATTTTGTAAGTAAATATTTGTATATTATTATATTAAATATTAAATGTTTCTGGGTTCAAAACATGCATGTGATTCACCCATGCCCACTGGTAATTTAACGAGCAACCTTTCTCACCAGCGTCCAAGACACCTGCTGAGACCAAAGTAGGAATAAGCAACGCTCAGGAAGCAGGTTCCCTCAGAGAAAAGTGCCCCCCCCCGAATGCCGTCAGCCTTAGAACTGAGGTGCCATAGCTTTGCAGGCATCCAAGCAAACGGGATTGAAATTAACTATCTGCCTGAACACTGGGGGAATCGAGGCAGGCGCGTCTCCAAACAAAGGAAAAACGGGTGCGAGGGTGAGGGCGCCTTTGCTGCCAAATACACCAGCAGTTTCCTTCTAAGAGTTTTGATTTTTGTCAGCTCTGACAAGCAGTAAAGATTTATGGCCAGCTCCCACCCCCCACCCCCCGCCCCCTCATTCTTCGGGCTTTACCTAGTGCAATGTACAGGTTTGTTTTTAAAAAATACCTTTTACCAAGAAAATCTTTTTCCCCTCAAACTTCTACTTCAATTCAGAGGGCTCTATATGGCAGGGAGACTCATTTATGTTCTCTCTCCCCAATATTAGTAGTCATAATAATAATAATAATAATAATAATAATAATAATAGGTGCTTATTACATTCCTCTTTGTTGGTGCTATAGCTGTTGGAGACCCTTGAATGACAACACTGGCTGAGCCCTGCCGGGGTCTCCCTCCAGCCTTCCCCTCATTTCAGCCCAGTCGAGCATCTCCTGCCCCCTGCCCGCCCCTGCCCGTCCCCGCCCCACGGTCTTGTATAATGTTGCCCACCAGGCTGAGACTCAGGACGTAGATCAGCTTCTTTCTGTAAGTGGTACGTTTGATGACGCATGTTATTAAAATTGTGCCGGGGGGTGTAGGGGTCTTGTTTTTCTTTGGTAACAATAGACTCTTCATGCAGTTTATATGAGGGTAAACATGCCAGATTTGTACTCAGTTGCTGAATATTTGTGGTGCTAATTTATGACTTTATTCAATGTACTGAAGTCAACACCAGACTTGACCTGCCTCTGAAACTAACCCTCTGTCTTTACAGAGCACAACCAAACAGTGCAATTGTGTGTGTCTTTCTCCACTGGGGGGCTTGCAGCAGCAACCCCCCTCCCCCCCACTCACTGACCGCACAGGCAGAAAGGAAAAGAGCACCGCGCTCCCCTCCTTGGTCTCTTCTCCGAAAAACCACCCCTCTGCAAAGGGAATGACATCACCATCACTGTGAATGGGGCCCTTTATGGGACGTCCTTTCCCGCTGCATGGAAAGCTGCAGATGTGAGAGCTGGGAGATTTGGGGTGGCCGAGAATTAGCGTCTGCGCCTGATCTGCAGACCCACCTGGGCCTGGCTGACTTCCCTTCGTCCGTTATTGGGGATCCTTGCCCCTCTCCTGCCTTACTTTCCCATTGGAAGGGGCAGGATCCTCCAACAGTGGTTGTCAGAATAATGCTTGGGGTCCTTCAGCTTCCTCTGCAGTGTGGAGGTGCAAGAAGATGACGCATTTCTGATTGAAAACAACCAACCCTCCCGTTTTTGTTCCAAACAATCCTGTTTGTCTTTGGAAGGTGGTGGGAGGCCTTCCCCGTAGCCCTGCTCCCTCTCCATTCCCAGATAGCCACGGTGAAGCTCCAGGGGCCTGTCCCACCCCCCACAGATTCAGGGCACAAGCCTCACAAGAGGCCCACAGCGTCTTCGGGGATCGATGATCTGGAGATCCTAAACTGAAGCGCCCCTGCAGAGCAGATTCCCAGATAGTCAATGGTTCAGAAGCCGCCCTACATCTCATTCCCAAGCGGCAACCCAGGAACGATATCCACAGTGCTCTTTCCCTCCTTTCAGGAATTCTGGGGGTCACCGGCTGGAGGGTGGGGAGCTAAGACACACTCTCTTAGGTCATGTGATTCTGATCTGATTATTTCTTATCCGAGGATCTTTCTTCCTTCCTTCCTTCCTTCCTTCCTTCCTTCCTTCCTTCCTTCCTTCCTTCCTTCCTTCCTTCCTTCCTTCCTTCCTTCCTTCCTTCCTTCCTTCCTTGTTTGGTGCTTCTATCAAAATCCTACCAAGTGTTGTAAAACTGTACTGACGTTTCTTTCACGCCTATCCCATTTTTCCTTCCCTCCCAGAACACTTAGTTACCGTATATTGCAATAAAATTTGCTTCTTGTATTTGCAGACATATCTTTCTGTGTAATTTTATCCCCTTTCCCCCTAATATATATATTGACTTGAACAAATGTTGATGAGAAAAAGTATGAAAACAAAGATTTTAAATACATAGAGCCCCCTCCCCCTTTGAAGTGAGGGTGTGTGGGTGTGTATCTCTGCGTGTATGTACATGTACACACACACACACACACACACACACTCACGTATGATCAGGTGACCCTATTTGTACAGGTTTCCAAATTCCAACATATCAGTGCCTTTAAGAGGTATTTTTTAAGAAGAAAAAAATTAAACCTGTGTAATAAAGGAATAAATGTAATCGATATTTTTCAATAAACCAAGTTTACTGTTTCCACCTAACCCACCGTGACGTGAATGCTTCTTGAACCAGAATGCTGTGAGACCAAGCCCCCACCTCCCTCCCCCACCTCTTCCGTGATGAAGGGTAGCAGATTCACCCAAACTGGCCAGGCCTGGGGTGGGGTGGGGCCCAAAGGAAGGCCCACCCGCTTTCCAGACAGGCAGTCGAGGAGTCTTAAGAGGAAAGCAATGGGGGGCACAGAAATGGGGGGCAAGGGCAGCCTTGGGATGGGGAAGGAGGTTTGCTGCAGAGACACGTCAGTTAAAACCATGGTTGCCTCTTGCTCCGTTTCACCCGCCAGACCTGATGAGAGGTTTTTCGGAGGGGGGCGGTCTCCGGGTGCCTTAAATCCTGGGCTCTTCCAGAGGAGGCAGGCACCCTTCGAAGGAGACGGCTGGAGGGAGGCCTGGTTTTCTGGCTCCTGCACTGCAGAGAGCCAACCTTTTCCATGCCAAGGGCAAGAAATAGGGTGCCAAGTAACCACAGCCAGGGACACTCGGCACTGCTCAGCAAGAACTATTTATATTCTACCCTCTCTAGGAGAAAAGGGTGCAGCTGGCATCTTAGCAGGACTTCAGCCATTCTCTCCCTGGTCCCTCTTTGCCAAGAAAGTCTAATCCAGGTCAATCTCCCTGGACAGGGATGTAGCAGGTGTTGGTTCTTGTTGGGCCCCTTTTTGGCCCTTGGCAATAGCTGCCTCCACAAAAACGGTTGAAGGTGTGCGCCGAGAAGCGCATTCTCCTTCCCCCATAAGATCATGAAGACTGGGAGAGAAATGTAACTGAAATTTCAAGAGATTCACCTCTTTTAATATTTTAAAGTGTTTTACTTCGTAAAATTTCTGTAATAAGCCTGGTACCTTTTACGGTGACGTGAAGCTTCTTCCATAAATTCCCACCAGCAGCGCTTCCTGAACTGCTCTGCCACCTTACATTGGGTCAAATCAATGGTTTTCCAGGAAGTGCAGTCACGGGGGACCTTGGAGAGAGTACCCATCACTTTAAAAATGTAAAAAGTCAGATATAATCACCTTGGCTACTTTCTAAGAACCAGCAAGGGACGTTTTATAGCAGTGCCAATGCCCAACATTTGTGGTAATTTTATCCCCAAGAAACATGGATCGTCCTTGTTTACAAAATTCCAAGAGGCAAACAGCAAAATGGGCGCCTGATGCAAAAGCACTAAAGGCGCAGGGAAGAGCTGATTGCAAGATGGACTTGGTTGTTTTCTCTGGTTGTTTCCAGGCAAATCAGCTGGCTCAGGGTGAGAGGTCAGGGCAAGAAGCTTCTTGGGAGAGACCAGGCTGTGGCTTTCTTTGACCAGAGATGGTAATTCCCTTCAGCCTTCTAAAAATCTCTTTTAAATAGGAAGCCTCAACCAAAGAACGACCTTGGCCAGCCCTAAAGGGTTTGGTTTCTACTCAGGCTAGGCCTAATTAAGTCGTGGTAGCACTTAATGCAGAAAATGGAAATGAATGATGTGTGTTTGGGATAACCTGGACTGTATGCCTGTGTGAGATGTTTGGAGAACCACACGCTAACAATAAGTGTGGATGAAGGAGGTTGTTTTCCCTGAGTTTCTCACCGATTGGAATGTCACCCAGCTGACGCATCCGAATTGAATCCCTGTGGCCAGAGCACAGCAGTGGCTGAGAGATCCTGGGCACCCCAATTCTGTGAATGGACAACATGAAACCAGAGCCCTCAACCGGCATCTCTAACCAGACTGAAATGCCAAGTTTCCATCTTTACAAAGCAGCCCCAGCTGTGAGGAAAATCCATCTATTCCTTCAGTTTTCTGATGCTGCTCCCAATCCTTTGCAAGCCTCTGGAGCATCACAGGAGGATCCCTTACAGCTGGGTCTGCCATTAAGGCCTAAGTGGCTGGATTCCTTGGAGAGCTGAACTTCAATATGACCTTCTCTGAGAGGAAGATATCTTCCCATTAGCTCTTGGACCATGATCAGAAGGCTTGACTGTTTTTCCATCTGCTGGAGCACTCTCTTTCTTTCCATCTGGACTTGCTTTTACACCAGACTGAAGTGGTTGCATTGTATTGTCCAAAATTTTCTCACCAAAAGGAAAGGAATAGACAGGGTGAGCTGAAATGGTTGCTCCAATTTTGCCAAAGGAAACCAGATAGGAGGAATATGGCCATATGGTCTGGCTCCGAGAGTCTTCAGATGCCTCTTTTGAAAGTATTTAATGGCAGTCAAACATCAATAAAAAAAAATCAGGCGAAGGGGATTGTGGGCACCTTACAGTCCATGGAACATTCAGTTCTGCTTTCATGTTAAGAAAACGTTGGTTGCTCACAATAAAGGTGTTGGACTTGGACATGGGAGCCTTGTGTCAACCACTCACAGGGTGGGTTTGGGCCAGTCTCTCTGCTCAACCACCTTACAGTGCTGTTGTGGAGAAAAAATGAGTGAGACCTCCTTGAACACTGCCTTGAACTCCCAGGTGGAAGATAGGAAATAAATGTAATATATAAATACTACTAGAGTGATGCCTCTAAGTCTCCAGGGGTAGGGGGATGAAACGCTTTGCTTGGGTTTTCTAAATGGGCCATCCAAGAGGAATGCTTCTTCACTTCACTACACAATGTCCAGAGATCTAGGTCCTCAGCCAAGCACCCCCTCCAACCTTCAGGGCACTGTCCACCACGGTCATTCTACCTTGAGCAGCAGGAGAGCAGGTTCTGCCTGGTCTTGAAGAAAGATTTCCTGAACTAACAGGGTGACAAGTGTAGTGGGGCTGCAAAATGTAGCAGAAGGGGCGATCCCTCCCCCATGCCTGTCACTTGTTAGCTGGGTTCCTTTGAAACGCGTCTACCACGCCTTCAGAAGAGCGCTGAACCTGAGTTTAAAAGTAACCTTGTCCTACAGCTGTCAGGTATGGGGGAGAGGCATTGATGCGTGATGCAAGAGTGTTCACGCCTGTTTCACTGCAAAGAACCTGCACCTACCACCTGATACTTAGTAAGAACCTGGAGTGGGTTTTGACAGAAGGATAACCTGCTGATCTGGCCATCCTTCCATGCTTCTTTCTCCCCAGTCTGGGAGATTCACACAATACCCTTGACTAGGTTACATGAGGTTTGTTAGTTTGTGGTTCAGCATTTGACAGGAACCCATCCATTGTCGTAACATGAATATAGTGCAAATAGGAAAACAGGCCATCATCTTAATCCATAAGGTGGCACATCTGGTTCTAGGACTTAATATAATATGGAAACCCCGCCCTAGTCTTGGACCTACAGGGACTTCATACATGGACTTGTCAATCTAGATCAAAGGCTATAAAATTCTTCAAACCAAGGTATAGCACGAAGATTCCCTTCCCATGGTTATATGAGTCTCTAGATGTGAACAAAACATTACATTAACTGCCCTGGAGCTCTTTCTAGACTAACCATGTTGAGCCACCCATGCCTTACCTTTATCAGGCAGGAGAGAGAACCTGGGCTGGCTGAGGAGCAGGACATCCTGTCTTCTGTAATCAGAGTTCAGAGGAATAAGGAAATCTTTTTTTTTTTTTTTTGTATCTCAGCTCCTCTGTTGGTCTGCACTGTGTTCCTCAGACAGGAAAGATGCCACATACTTTTTAATCACTGCACATATGACAGCATCAGCTGCCCCAAGATTTTTGTACTTCTGCAGTTTCCCTTCAGGACCAAAATGAATCGCCTGCGTGGCCAGTCAGAGCCCATGCATTACGGTGGCACACAGTTCCTTAGCAGCAGCAATATTTGCTCTATTATTTTATTTATTTATTTATTATTAAATTTATATGCCGCCCATCTCCCCCAGAGAGGGGGATTATACAAGGCAGAGGTGAAGCCAGAGCAGTTCTTCCAGGGCTTCTGCTTGCAAAATAAAATGGGAGGTTCTGCTTATCTGGCAGTGAGCAGGAGGACAGCTGGAGGCCTGATGGATGGTTGGGGACACCAGTTCAGAATAACAACATCAATACCGTCTGTATCATAGAACTTGGATCCCAACTCACTTCTCTGCGACTGATACTGAGACAGTTTCTTGGGGCACTTTGGAAGCCTACCGAAGGGTCCATCCTGATCATCACAAATGGCTGCATCATTGCTGGTTTCCTCCACAGAGCCTGGTGGTTCCTCTGAATAAACAATCCAATGTACATGTTCAGACCAGCAAGATGCTTAAATTATAATTACAGCATCCAAGCTGAGAAGAGCTGTAACACTATTCGTTTAAAGCTCTCCCTTCAGCAATTGTGGAAGGCAGATACAAAAAAATCCCATATGCTGCTCAACTATGCCTGTGTGGTACAGGCACCATATTGCCCCGTTTTACTGTTCTGCTGTTTTTATACAGATATTAGAATCTGTTTTATTTCCCCTCACCTGATAAAATTCTCAAGTTGTTCGGATACTTTCTACACACAACATCTGCTTTCAGATCAAAGGGACTCCGCCTCCCTGGATGTGGCCAAATTCTGTTAAGATAAGATTCAGGCTGACTAATCCCCATTCCTTAATATTGTACAACTGTGGCTAACCTTTGATGTTATTTTAACCTACCTCCGCCTTAGAATTTTAGCTTTATGTCTTAATTTTAGATAAGTAACACTCTATTTCTTAGCTTTAGAGACACAGTTTACGCTGGTAAGAATAGTGATAACAATGTTTTGTACTATTCTTTCAGCTTCTTATCTGTCCTTCCTCTTTGCTTCTAAACAGTTTGTTAATTGTTTTGTTCTATACTGGCCTTTGACTGAAATAAACTATGAATTGCATTGCATTGAACCGAACCGAATCGAATCCACAGATGCCAACCTTCTTGGTCATTTTCAAGGATAAACAAAGAGAAGGCCAAAGGTCTGGTGCTGCTTTGGAAGCCTTGCTGAGGTACTGAGTTTTCCTAGGTAGACCCTTCAAGAAGCCTTGCAGAGAAGGCCAACATGGCTCTACCCCGCCCTGGATATTTCCCTCCTCCCTTTCCCACCAGATAGGCCCATCTGTTTCCAGCCCTTCTCTCAAGAGAAAGCCAGGCCATTGCACCCATCTTCAGGCCAACTAGAGCTCCCAGGAGCCAACCCAACCTCCTTTCTAACATGGAACTGGTGGGCAAAGCAGCGAAGAGACGGGAGAAGCAAGTTCTTCTCCTGCTAGGATTAAGGCCTCTGTTAGTCAAAATCCTTGCCCCTCTTTGGAGGCGGGCATTCCAACTGGCAGCTGTGCTTCCCTTATTTTTAATTTTTTTCTCCTTCTACAAGCTCCCATCAGATTAATGGCATTATTTTGGAATTCAGCTGTTGAACTGGCTTTTACCATCTGACAGTCCTTCCTGCTAAGTTAAGAGGCTGAAAACAAAAAGATACCCAATGCAACTGATCCAAGGAATGTGATCTGGATCCTTTGTGCTTCCATTTCTGATCCACCTTCAAGGGTGATCCACCCTGCATCACCCTCTGTACAAAATGCACAGCCATGTGCAAATGTGCGGTTCTTCCCTGCCCCCCCCATGCATAATTAAAAAGAGCGATGACGCATTAAAACAACATCTTGTATTGGCAAGAGTCTCACTTTATCATACTTCCCTAGAACTGTTCATTTTACAGCCCCTTCCCCACTACAAATATGGGGCTGGGGGCAGATTACATGGAGCTGCAGCATCTTGTGCTGCCAGCCTCAAGATGGGCTTATCCCCCCACCAACAGGTTCCAGCTGAAGAGGATTCTTTTCCTTCCAAGTTGGTGAGAAACATCTGCCTTCCGGCACATCCAGGAATACTAGCCACGGTGTGATTACAGGGGAGAGGTTCACACACCATCTAAATCCTGTCATCCCCCGTGGGCACTTCAGGTGCCGGTCTGCATTCATGCACATTTCTTGGTACCCTCAGCCTCTCTGCCCCCCTCCCCCCATTTCCTGCATTTTAAAAAAAATCAAAAATGGGAGGCTGGTCTTCTGCAAAGTGCCAATTTCCAGCATCCAGTTTATTTCCCAGCCCCCCTTGAGTTGAGTGGGCTCATTCTTTCATGCCTGTCTGTCTGTTTGTTTTTGCCATCCTTGCCATCTTTTATTCTTCATTTTTGTCTATTCCTGTGCTTTTTCTTTTTTTGTCTGTAATGTTTTTATTTGTGAGCTGCCCGGAATCGTTAGGAGTCAGGCAGCATATCAATTTAAATCAATCAATCAATCAATCAATCAATCAAATCAAACTGTCCCAATGGGCCTCAGAAGTTTTCTTAGAGGCTAAAAACAGACAATTACAGCCCTGCGTTTGGTCTGGGGGCAGCACCCACCTAGCCAGAAAAAAGGAGAAAGAGCAGGACCACTTGAGCATTTGGTGGGAAGGGGCTTCATGGGGTGGCTCGAAGCAATGAAGGGGTCCCGATGGCAGCCATTTCGTGATGGAGAAGCCCCCAACATGTCCTCAAAGATTCAGTTGTGCTTGTTAGTCCCCAAAGGATGAAGACATGCCACAGATTAGCCTCTGACAAGAACTCAGCCTCCATCAGCCCCCTCTCACCGAGATCCCAACATCCAGCTGGAATCTTCAAAGGGAAGATGTTCGGTCACAAACAGTAGGGATGTGGTCTGCAGGGAGCAGCCCTGACGCTCACACTTCAGCAGAAATGAGAGCAAAAGCGCCTGAGCATGGTCCCAAAGCACATGTTCCATTTGCCCCTATTAACCTCTCCTAGACCAATAATTTGGGAAATGCCAGGGGCGCATCATGGAAGGATCACAGGCTGAGACCCCTTCCTTGAAACTCCAGACAGCACTTGCCTCTCCCCCCAGAAGGTCTCAGCAATTCCCCTTCCTGGCCTTTTGGAAAGAAAAGACTTCCTTTGGGCTTGCCGCCTTCCAATGCTGGATGGCCATCAGGAGATGTTGCTTTCTGCCTTCTTTTCATTTTTCGTTCTGAAAAAAATTCAACAAATATCAGAACTATAACCCAGCCATAAATGCACCCAAGGGCAAATATCTGTAATCTTAAGATGCAAAAGGTTAAGACAAATAATAGATGGATGTAATATATAAAGAAAAACATCTCAACCGCAAGGTCTGTCCACGAGTGGAACAGTCTCCTTATGGCCGTGGCGGCCTCTCCGTCTCTGGAGACTTCGAAGACAACCGCTGCTCAGGGGTGGCTTCGCAGGTTTCCCTGCAGCCCGCCGAGGGCTGGACTCAGCGATCCTTACGGTCCCGCCCAACTCCAAATTCTATTAAAAATTGCTTGGCTAATAGAGCTAAAATATGGAGACTAACCATAACACACTTCTTAACCAAAAGATTGTTCAAGTCCCTTGGCTATTAGGTTACTCTCCCAGCTCACGCTGTTCTATTTCCCACACTTTTAAATCCTGTTGGTCCAAATAAAAATGCTCTTTTGTTTTCCAAAGTTTTGCCACAATAAACCTGGCGGCTTATAGGAAAGCAGGGAGGGAGATCCTGACGTTGAATAAGTCGCCATAGCGGCCGAGACGCTGCTGTCTTCCGCAGCACCAGCCGTTTCCCCACTTGAGGGACGAGGACATTAAATCTAACTTCCCTTCTGGCCCAGGTGGCCGGTTCCATGCCGTATGAGGGCCATATTTCCCATGTTGTCACATCTCCTCTTTCTCTTCCCTTCCCTTTTTAAATTCTTTTCTAATTTCCCAAAGAAGATAAGATCTGTCTAAATGTACACCCACGTGGGAAGGGGGCGGAAGACAGATGCTTGCTGTTTGCACAGTAATAGTCTGTGTCACCATAAATTGAAATTTATCTTCTGCTAGGTATATAATCCCATCGCTGTGCTGGCGGAGCTAGAAAGGGGTGCTCCGCTCAGCGTAGCTGCCACGGCTTTTAAATTCGTTACTGGCCTTTCTCACCTTCTGGAAATGCAATATTTGGCGGCTGCAGAAAGAAAGAAACAACCCAGCATGTTGGTGGTGGGGCTTGACATGTGATATAGTGGAAAGTGCTAGCATACAGCTAGAGAAAGGAAATTAAATTGGATCTTTTAAAAAAAGTAAAATATGGAAATGAGTCATGAATCTAAAAGGAATTAGACCTGGGAAGCTATATATGAGTCTCACATTGCACACAGGAGAATAATTTCACATATGTTCTTTCAGATCATTCTTTTTGTGCTTTTGTGTTTAAAAAATTGGATTTAAAGAGGTACATTTATTTTGTAGCAGTATTTACAATAAACGTCTAAGGTGGGACAATAAGGGTGAATTTGCAGAGCACACGAGAGCAGGTCTGTGGCAGACCCACCAGCAGCCGCATTCATGCTAGATGCTCTTGAGGCCATCCCAAGTCAGGGGCAGAAGGGAGTTCACCCACCCAGATGGCAAGCGGGTGGCATAAACACAGCGGAGTCTTATCTCCGGTAAGGAACCAAGTGTGAGAAACTGGCCAGAATGAGCTTGCTAAGAGAAGAGCGTGCCCGCAGTTGCCCCACTCCCACACTCTCTTTGCCACGTCCAGTCCCCTTCTACATGCCTACACATGATTTGTGTGCAGCTGGAGGCGGTGAGGCATCGGGATGGACCTTCTACCTGTCAGCCGGGTGTGGGCAATTCATGGCTTCAGAGCCCCAGGTGTCTTTCTGATGCCCCTCCCAGAAAATTCAGGTGCAAAATGGACCGTTTCTGGAGCATCATCTGTTTCTTTCTGTTGACAGGAGAAGATGCAAAGTGCCTGAATCGGCCTGGTTTTGCTAACTTGCAAAAGTGGCAAAATGCATGGGGGGGGGAGCACTCCTACAAGCCCATCCCTGCAGAAGCACATGAATCTTCCCAAGGTTAAGGAAGGATTTTTTTTAAAATGAGGCACAATGTGCTCCCCTCAGCTTTATTACAGGGCAGATTCCCCAGAACTCCACGAACAGGACGCTCTTGCCCATATGAAATATTTCTGGGGAAATAGAAACTGTCCAACTTGGATCACTTCGCTGTAGTTTTCACAGGGGTCTGTGTAAGGGTTATCCACTCCCCCTGCTGCAACTTCTCCCAGGAAAGACAGGAGTACGTTACAATCCCTTTCTTCTTTCAGACTCCAAACGTGCTACCACCAATACAGGAGCCACATCTTGTGTGGCAGCAGTGAAAATGCAGCAGCGTCTACTACAAAGGGGAGAAATCTGTCAATTTGGACTTAGAGCACTAATTACGTTTTATTAACTGTATCTGGTTTTATTGATCTTCTTCCATTTTATTTTGATAGGCTGACCTTTGATCATCATAACAAGATTTGATCTCTGCTTTGACCTTTTTTTGATTCCACACCTGGAAGCCAGCGCCTGATGCTGCGTTGAGCAAAAGGCCACAGTTGCGCAGGATGTGGGGCTTTGGGAGCAGGTTGCTGCTGCCCTGCCCAGCCTCCTCCTGCCCTGCTTCTCCTTCAGCTGCTCAGCAACCCTGTCCAAAGATGCTCCCGTCAAGAGGGCTCCCTCCTGCAGATGCACGAAGCCTTGCCACACAGTGACCCTCCTGTCGGGAAGAGAGATCTTCCTCGGCAAGGGAGCTCCTGGGGTGCAGTTCGGCTGTAACAGCTGGTGGCTTCGTGGTGCCAGCATAATCAGTTTGCCACGACAGCCGTGCTGCTTCTCTTCCATCCAACACGGACATTACGCCCATGTTGCCCTCCAGGCTGTGGTTGACTCGATGCCATTGGTTCAGAGAAGCGGTCAACGTCCTGGCATCTGCCCTCCAAAGGAGCCAAAGGCCCCACAGCCTCTGTCGTGTTCTCCAGAGCATTTCTGCGTGAGTGTCGGACTCACAAGCTCATGGCCCAGCCTGATGCAGCCTCAATGGCGGCTCCCCAAACCCCAGCAGAGCCCGTGCTGGAAGGCCCCCGCTTAGCTCCAGGTTCCCTGGCTGGCTCCCAGGCCTGCACTGTGTCAGGTTCGGCCTGCACGGCGCTTCAGGGAAGCTTGCAGCCGCACCGCACGAACTCCGCCGGCGGTAGCTAGCTGAGGGAAAGAGGAACTGAAAGCGCCGCTAATTAATGGGCCGCCTGCGCCCAGCCAAACGGGAAAACCGCAGCGGAAGCTTTAACTCTACACTGATAACGGCGTGAGCCAACAATGAACGGGGCCACAGGCAGTGAAACAAGATCGCCGCGCAACACAGAACCCTCGGGCTTGCACGTAATGGGGGGGGACCAACCCAAGCCGGAGGGGGACTGCCAATCAAGGACAATGGACCCTGACTGAACCTGCCATCATGGACAATTAAGGGGGATTATTGGGGGGCCGATAATCCGCAGCGGTAATGCGATCGTGGGGCAAAAAGTGCGGGAAGGGGGGGATATAACGAGTGATGCAAATGTACCAAGCCAGTTCTGGCTTTGCTTGTAACCGCTGCGTTACGCATGAGTAAACCTCTTTTGTGAACCACACGTGTCACGGGAGTTTCTCTGTCGAACGGGGCAAACCTTACATAAAGCCAGGACTCACCGCTAATGCTACCCAGCGCCACTGAGGAGCATTTCCCTTTTCTAACACAGGCTTGACCAGCGACGAGGAATCCATGGGTCAGCTGGAGCACAAGGAACCCAGACTCGAGGAGGGACAGATGGAGCCACCCGGGAGCGATGGGGCGGTGGCCAGGGCCGGGGACCCTCCACCGGAGCGGTGGTCGATGTGCGTGAACCAGGGGGCAGACAGCTCGGGGGTCACGATGACCCGGGGCTCGGGGGCCCGGAATCGCGAGTGGGACGAAAAGTTCGCCCAGCTGGAGGAGAGGATCAAGCGGCGCCTAGACTCCGTGGAGGCGATGCTCCAGACCTTGCTGCTGGGAGTGGGACCGTCGGCAGCGAGCGATGGCGCGAGCAACAGGGGTGGCAGCCCGGTACCCCAGCTGGTACCGCCCCCGCCGCCCCGGTCGGTGGACCGACGGGCGGCTGACGCCCTGAGACTTCGAGGCATCACCGGGAAGTTCTCAGGGGACCCTGAACAGCTGCCGCACTTCTTGACGCACGTCAGGGGTTTCATGCAGAGGGGTGGTCACCTATTCGCTAGGGATGAAGATAGAGTATCCTACGTGGCCGAGCTGTTAGACGGCCAAGCGGCTAGCTAGGTGATCGGACTGTACGACACCAACGCGGCGGAACTGAGGAGTTTCCCAGACTTCATGCAAGCGCTCCGGGACAGGTTCAAGGACACATTGAGTGCCAAGCGAGCCGAGGACGACATCCTGCAGTTTAGGCAACGGGACAAGTCAGTGTCCGAGTACGCCTTGGAGTTCCAGAGGTTGGTAGAGAAGCTCATAGACTGGCCGGAGTCCCTGAGGGTGAAGTATTTTAAGAGGGGGCTCAATCCAGAGATCCTGGAGCGGGCGCTGGGCCGGGATGACCCATCCACAGTGAAAGATTGGATCTGGCTGGCCGGGACGGAGGAGTCAGCGTGGCGGCAGATTCAACAGAGCATGAGATGGCAGGACCAGATGAGAGACCGGCAGAGGCAGAGACCCTCAGAGGAGAGGCAGAGCAGTCGGCGGCAGCCCACCAAGGGGCGAGAGGCAACCAAAACCCCATACCTGTGCTTCCGGTATGGGGGCAGAGGCCACTGGGCGGCGCAGTGCCCGACGAAGCGGGAAGGAGCCCCACCCCAGCCCGAGGTCAAGCCCCCGCATCCTACTGGAAAGAGGGCAGGCGACCGACCGCGGAAGAGTGCAGTGGCGGCAGTGACCGAAAGAGGCCGAATGGGGTGGTCGATCCCTGAGACGACATCCTCCGGGGAGGATTCGGAGCCGGCGGGAAATGAGGCACGCTCGCACTGAACGGCGTCCCAGTGCGAGGAGGGGAACCGAGGCGCGCGGACCCAATCGGGGATGAGGACTGCCCTCCGTTCTGGGTGAGGATACGCATCCAGGGGGTGAGGTCCGGAGGGGAGGCACAGCTGCGGGCGCTGCTGGATTCAGGCTGTACCCACTGCTTGATGCACCCAGCTGTGGTCTCGGGACTCGGCCTACAGCTGCAGCGCCTCCGGGAACCCATCACATTCAGCCAGCTAGACGGCTCGCTGGCGGGGGGGGGCAGCTCAGTATTACACAGAGCCGGTCCAGATATCGATCGGGAGTCACCGGGAAGAACTAAGGTTCGTGGTGGTCCTGGTCGCCGACTACGCGGTGGTACTCGGCTTGGCGTGGCTGCGGCGACGGAACCCACGTGTCGACTGGGCGGCGGAGGCGGTGCGATTCGGGGTCAAGGAGCCGGCGGAGCGCGAGAGCAGACGGGACCGGCCAGCGGCGATGGGCGCGGCCGCGGCCACAGACGGGCAAGTGGAGGATCCGAGGCATGGGGAGATGAGGCAGGAGCAGACGGAGGTCAGGACCTGGGCGGCGACCGCAGCGATGGCAGCGCTGGAGACCCAGAGGCTCGTGGCGATCCCGAGGCATAGGCAGGCAGCAGCGACCAGCGGGACGACTGCGGGACAAGGGCCAGAGTCTGGGGAAACCATGGCGAGCGGTGGCATCCCGAGGCAATACCGGGACCTGATGGCAGCGTTCGGGGAGAAGGAGTCCAACCAGCTACCTCCACACCGACCCAGTGACTGCTCCATTGAGCTAGAGCCAGGGGCAAAGCTGCCCAAGCCGAAAATGTACTCCCTGTCAATGAAGGAGATGGGTGCCCTTCGGCAGTTCATAGACAAGAACCTGGCGTGGGGATTCATCCAACCCGCGAAGTCACCATTAGCGGCCCCGGTACTATTCCGGGAGAAGAAGGATGGCTCGCTCCAGATGTGCGTGGACTACTGGGGTCTGAACGCAATCAGCACCGAGTACAAATACCCCCTCCCCCTGATGAAGGACCTAATGTCGCACCTATCTAAGGGGAGGGTGTTCACAAAGCTGGACTTGCGCGAAGCATACTTTAGGGTTAGGATCCGCGCAAAAGATGAGTGGAAGACGGCGTTCAACACGCCGCTCGGAAGCTACCAGTTTTCCGTGATGCCGTTCGGATTAAAAGGGGCCCTGGGGGTGTTTATGCAGCTAATAAACGAGGTGCTGCACACCTACTCTACCGGGGCGTCCTGGTCTACCTGGATGACATCCTCATCTACACCGAAACCCTGACGGAGCACGTGAGCCTGGTGCGCATGGTGCTCCAGAGACTGCTGAAGGCGCAGCTGTACGCGAAGCTCTCAAAATCCGAGTTTCATCAGGAGCAGCTGGATTACCTTGGCTACCGTATATCCAGTCGGGGGATTGAGATGGACCTGGCAAAAGTGAAAGATGTCCTGGGCTGGGAAGCGCCGTGAACCCAGAGGCAACTTCAAAGCTTCTTGGGATTTGCGAACTTCTACAGGCAGTTCATCCCGAACTTCGCCCAAATCGATCTTCCCCTGACAGACTTACTAAAAACCAAGGGCAGCGGGAAGCCCCCCAAACCCAGCATGGCACTCGCGTGGACTGCAGAATGCCAGGGCGCTTTTGAGGAGCTAAAACGGCAGTTCACAGTGGAGCCCATCCTGCGCCACCCCGACCCAGATCGGCGGTTTATCATCCAAGTAGACGTGTCAGATGTGGCAACGGGGGCAGTCCTGCTCCAACCCAGCCCGGAGGGGGCCATCCACCCGTGCGCCTACGCCTCCCGCAAATTCACGGAGACAGAGAGAAGGTGGATGGTGTGGGAGAAAGAGGCATACGTGGTCAAGTGGGCGCTAGCCACGTGGAGGCATCTATTGGAGGGGGCAGCCGAACCATTCGAGGTGTGGATGGACCACAAGAACCTCGAGGCCCTGAAGACCCCACGTAAGCTATCCCCCAAACAGGCGCGTTGGTCCCAATACTTCGGGAGATTCAGTTTCACCCTAAAACACATCCCCGGGAAGCATAACTTCCTGGCAGACGGGTTGTCTTGCATGCCCCAGCACGCCAGCCTGCGAGAGGAAATCGTGGACTCCATCATCCCTGCCAGCAGGCTGGCTGCAAAGGCGGTAACCCAGAGCCAGACCAAGGGGGAGCGGTGTGACGTGGCACCTGAGGTAAAGCAAGGGTTTGCGGAAGCGGCGGAGCGGGACACTTGGCTTGAGCAAAACCAAGACATGCTAACCAGCCAGGGGGGTTTGTGGTGGCATGAAGGGAAGCTATACGTGCCCGAAGAGTGCCGATGGGGGGTCATGGAAAGAGCCCACGACAGCCGGAACGCGGGGCATTACGGCTTCGTGAAGACGCTCCACTTAATCCGGTGGCAGTTCTGGTGGCCAACGCTCTGGAAGGACATGGAGGCATACTTGGGGGGTTGCCCGGTGTGCGCAACGGCGAAAGGGGCTAAAGGCAAGCCTAGGGGGCTACTCCAGTCAGTAGTGGACCCCAGCGGCCCATGGCAAGAGATCGCCATGGATTTCATAGTGGAGCTCCCAGAGAATAAGGGGAAGACCGCCATTTGGGTGGTCACAGACTTATTCTCCAAACAAGCACACTTTGTAGCATGCCGGCGAGTCCCCACGGCGGAGAGGTTGGCAAGGCTGTTCGTGCAGCATGTTTACCGGCTCCACGGCGCACTCCGACGGGTCGTCAGCGATCGGGGCGGCAACTTCATCGCGCGGTTCTGGAGGGAGTTCCTGAAGCGGGTGGGGACGAAGCAAGCCCTTTCCTCTGCAGCGCACCCGCAGACGGACGGAGCCACGGAACACCTGAACGGGGGGCTCGAGCAGTACCTGCACTGCTACGTGGGACACCAACAGGATGATTGGGCGGAGCTACTGCCATTCGCGGAAGTAGCCTACAATAACGCCGTCCACAAAAGTACCGGCTTTTCCCCATTCAAAGTAGCCACCGGGAGAGACTTCGTCCCCAAGCCGGAATTGCCTCAGACGGCATCCCAAATCGACTCCCTGGACGCCTGGTTCGCTCAAATCGACGCCACCTGGCGGGCGGCGCATGCGGCATTGCAAAGAGCCAAAGCCGACTACAAAAAACACGCGGACCGCAAGAGACTCCCCAAGGGGCAGTGGAAAGTGGGGGACCAGGTGTATTTGTCAACCAAAAACCTAAAGACACACCAGACATCGAAGAAACTCAGCCCGAGATTCGTGGGGCCGTTCCCCGTCGCAGAGGTCATCAATCCGGTAACCGTCAGGCTGACGCTCCCGAAAACCCTCGGGAAGATCCACCCGGTGTTCCACTGCAGCCTGCTAAAGCTGCACCAGCCGGGGAATGCCTGGCACAAGGCAGAAGTGGTGCCACCACCCATCATGGTCGGTGGGGAGCAGCACTTCAAGATCAACCAGATACTGGACGCCAGGAGGCACAGGGGCAGGTCCAGCTCCTGGTGCAGTGGAAACATTTCTCCAAGTCCCACAGCGAATCGGTAAGCAAAGCCCACATAAAAGCGCCGGACCTAGGGCGGGACTTTTACAACAAATACCCCGGGAAACCGAAATAAAGTTGGGGGGGATTTGTTTTCAGGGGGGCGGTATGTCATGTTCGGCCAGCATGGCGCTTCGGGGAAGCTTGCAGCTGCACCGCACGAACTCCGCCGGTGGTGGCTAGCTGAGGGAAAGAGGAACTGAAAGCGCCGCTAATTAATGGGCCACCTGCACCCAGCCAAACAGGAAAACCGCAATGGAAGTTTTAACTCTACACTGATAACTGCGCGAGCCAACAATGAGCGGGGCCGCAGGCAGCGAAACAAGATCGCCGCGCAGCACAGAACCCTCGGGCTTGCACGTAATGGGGAGGGACCAACCCACGCTGGAGGGGACTGCCAATCAAGGACAATGGACCCTGACCGAACCTGCCATCATGGACAATTAAGGGGGATTATTGGGGGGCCGATAATTCGCAGCGGTAACGCGATCGTGGGGCGAAAAGTGCGGGAAGGGGGGAATATAACGAGGATGCAAATGTACCAAGCCAGTTCTGGCTTTGCTTGTAACCGCTACGTTACGCATGAGTAAACCTCTTTTGTGAACCACACGTGTCACGGGGGTTTCTCTGTCGAACGGGGCAAACCTTACACACTGCCCTTTTAAAAGGCACGTCCAAAGGAAAAAAGAAGGTGTTCCTCAAAGTAGCTTTAAATTAAACAGCAGCTCCCAGACAAGCAGGATTCACACATCATTCGAAGACCAAACTGACCAGCCGATCACGTTTTGTCTTTGTACTGCAGCAGACTTGTGTGTCCAGCCTTAGCCCGTTCATCTCAATTTTCCCTCGGTATTGGTGGCAACTAGATCTCCAAGGACTTTGGCCATTAATGGCCTTCCCTATATACTGAGGGCTTTTTTAAAAAACTAGGACACCAAGGCTAGAACCAAACATGTTTTTCTTCCAACACACATACTGAATTTCTCTGTCTCCTCCTATGCTACTGTGCACATTAAGGAAATTAGCCATAGAATGAATGATATCATGAATGAATAACCAACTTTTTGCAACTATTCCTGGAACGGAATGTTACAGGATGTCAAAGGAGCAGACCTCTGCCCAGAGAGGGCAGTCGATGCCTAGATGGCAGGAGGCAATCTCTGTTCACCATCCTGACCTTTTCGTAAAAAAACAAACAAGCCACCAGGATGGAAGCAGGGGTGTCCATGGGATCAAAAAAGTCAAGTTGTGTCAGCCCCACGAGGTAGACCAAACCAAGGAATCAACTCCATGGGGAGGCTAAAATTACTTTTATTAAGATTGGCTATAAGAACAGAATCTTCCCATCTGATTGTGCTTTAAAGTTGGAAAACAGCTTGATTTTTAAGGAGACAAATCTGACCTGGCATCAAAGTTGAAAATCAGAAAACGTGATCGATTTTGTTTCCTATTGGGTTTATTCCCAAAATCGCCAACAGGAAACAAGATTGATCAAGTTTTTCTTATTTCCGTTTATCCCCAAAGAATGATAGTCCTTCAATCATTTGACGGCGTTGGCTGGCCTTCGCAGCCGTGCCTCTGCTGGGAAGAAGGAAGCCGAATTCCAGGCAAATGGTTCTTTGGGGCCCCCACCTTTGAATTTGGTTTTTAAAAAAGGACTTTTGTGATATGTTGGCAGCGAAGCATGATATTAGCCTCTTCTGTGGCAAGAAATCCCACTGACCTGAAACCAGTTTGGTGCAGGGGACGATCTTCCCAGCAGTGGGAAATATGCAGTATGTCGGAACGGGCTGCTCTGATCTCCCACTTCTGCATTAGTTGTGGGGCGGGGAGTGGGAACAAGAGCTACTGCAGAGGTTTATTCGGATTAAAGAGGCCGTCAGGTTAGGGAAATACTGGCACGGAGTATCAGGGCCAGGCAGCAACCCAACGGGCTTTGCCCACTAGGGATTCCAGGAGCCTCCCACTTCTGGAGAGTGGCCTTTCTAAAACGTGGCGTCCAGAACTGGACACCCTACTCTCGGTGCGGTCTAGCCAATGCTGAATAGAGAGGAACAGTCTCTTGATTGTGACAGCATACCTCTGTAGAGGCAGCTGGACCTTTTTGGGACAAGGCGGTGGCAATGGATTTTGTAAGGGCTTGTCCGGGGTTTGCAGACATGGTGGAAGGATGTTTTAGCAACAACCGAAGCAGGTGCCAATGTATAGTGAATGGAATTGGTATCAACTCGATTTTCTTATATTTCATTTTTTACCTTATGCTTTAATCCTGTTGGCTTACTTTTCCTGACTTCTTTCCTGCCTTTTTAATAACTTTGCTTATACCAAAAGGGAATAGCGTCATGGCTATGCGAGTGTGTTACGTATATTAAAATATGTCCTACCTAGAGGGCCTGCCATCTATGAGGTATGCAGAATCCCCACGTTTATTTTTCCTCTCCTGAAATCCTCCTCATATTTCTGCTGCCAAGCCAGGCGTCCCCTGAACGCAGAACTTGCCTGCTCAATTTCACCTCATTCAGTGCAGCTCTGTTTTTCGGACTCAGGGTACGGGCTGCATTTGCTTCTCTGGTGGTGGGAAATGGAGGACCCCAGCCAGAGTACTGGCCTGGCACTTGAACCCAATACCGGGAAAGTGTCGGCCAAAGTAGAGGACACGTTTTTATTACTCAACAGCTACTTGAGATAGCAGAAAGTCTGGAAGCAGAAGTTTCCATGAGTTCCTTAAAATAAAAATCAGTCTGAAAAGGCGCCACCAGGCTCTTTCTGATTTTTGGCTACCCTAGACTAACATGGTTCTCTTCCTACAATATCCACATTGAGAAAGCAGGGCTCTGAAACTAGACTTCCTTAGAGCGATCATGTCTGGGCTGCCAAAATCCAGATGATCTCAAAAAGGCACCCCAGATCTGATATGGGAGCATACTTGCGTCTCTATCGCCCTTCCATGAATGTTGACTATTTCTATGTTAGGATTATTTATTAACTTGTCATTTATTAATACATTAATGCATTTGTTAGATAATTAGTATTATTTCAGCAAATACCCCACTTTTCTACCTACAGATGAGAAACAATAAAATGCATACAAACCAGTAAAATTTAATTCTGCCAAGCCTACCTCTCAGAGTTTTCTTGGGGGAGAAACTAGACATGCGTGTGCTATGTACACAGCCTCCAGCTCCTGGGGAAAATGTGATCTAACAATTAAATAAATAAATAAATAATAGAGTCACACACACCCTCCCACCGGGAAGTAAAAAAAAACCTGCCAATTTTTCTTAGTGCTTTTCTTAGTCTCTCCCTTGAGTCTGATGACTAGCTTTCCCATCGCTATCCCCTGGAATGCAGCATCTGATCAGGTCCTCCTTTTTCAAGTCGTCATTTTGTTCTGGCAATGCTGTCGAGGACACCCCAACGCAACTCATCTCTAACATTTCTGTCCCCCATTTTCAGTATTCACCTTTTTGAGCTAGACTCCGAACCCAAAGGTCTTTCTTCACCTAAATTTAGCCAAATGGCATTCCTCCACCCAACTCCAGGGCAATAGAGAAGCAACATCAGCTTACTGGAATTGATAAGATTTTAATGAGAATGAAGTCTCC
The DNA here is from genome assembly GCF_059951505.1 of Python bivittatus. Taxonomy (NCBI): domain Eukaryota; kingdom Metazoa; phylum Chordata; class Lepidosauria; order Squamata; family Pythonidae; genus Python; species Python bivittatus. The sequence continues at coordinate 10,716,172 of NW_028277076.1, read as the reverse complement.
TGAGACTGAAGTAGAAGACTGGTGCGATCAGGCTGAAACACGAAATGCGGTGATATTTCTGATGAAGTTCAGATTATGTTTCATGATGCAGCCCTCAAGAAGTTTGCTGTAAGGGAGGAGATGTTCTAGGGAGTGAGGGCATCTAAGTGTGAGATGGAGAAAGCATCGTTCAAGAATCATCCAAGACTTATTTACACCATTCACATGACAGAGCTGTCATTGCCTTGGTGTCACGTTCCAATGGGAGGCTTCTGAACTGGAATGAATGTCCTACTTGGACTCGTATTCATCAGTGTTAAGGATGCTTCTGAGCAGATACAGCTTTAGGAAAGGAACTAGGGATGATGCCACTGAGGCAAAGCCCCCCAGATGTTCTCTGAGATTAAGGGAGGAAGGGAGTACATGCAAGGGGTCCAAACATACCTGTGGAGGTGGCGTACCTGCTTTGGGATAAAAGTGTTCCAGACCCACAGGGAGGGAGGGAGGGAGGGAGGGAGGTTGGTTTCCACTTGAACTGCAGTATTAAAAGTCTTTGCAGAAGATTGCAGAAAGATTGCAAAGAGCATTCGGAGAAATGTTTCCATTTTTATTACCTCATTCGAGGCAGACAAATTCGTTGTGTTTGAAACATTGAAAATCGCATACAGTATTCAAGACATACTTGCAAACCTCATAAATCACAAGGCAAGGCATCTGAAATTTCAGGAAAGAAATCTATAGCGTTTTCCAGTCACTGATGATACAGCATCCAGCAATATTATGCACTATCTCCAGCTAAAAAATGAAAACTCTGGCAACAATGCATGAAAGGCTGTGAATAATCATGGCGCCTTCGGAGGAGCCGTCGCACCACCTCTCTGGCACTGGACTGCCAGCCTGGTGCTAAGGAAATGGAGGGGGCGGTAACCCATTTCGAGTGAAGCAAATCAATAAAATGCATTCATTTTCTCCTCCCCATAATGGGAAAAAGCAGGCCAGCAAGTGCAGCCTCACATCCTCACCATATTAACACAATAGCCTCTACGGCCTCCGTCTGAATGCGTGGCTCCTGGCCACCAAGTGTTGCTCACCTGTCCCCCTCTGGATGGTGCACACAAAGAAGAGGCAGGAGGTGATGGCCCTGTGCCAAGGGCATCATGGGGTCATGCTCGGGGTGATGGTGATGTGGGAAAGGTTTGGCAGATTTGGCTCAGCTCCCTGGCCTCATCAAGGAGAGGGCTCTGTGCCTGCGGGAAGGGAAGGCAGGAGCAGGAGCAGAGGACGGGCATCGGGAGAGGCAGTGCCCGCCTGCTGAGTCAAGCACAAAAGGAAAACGTTCATTCCTGGCTCAACTCGAACTATTTTGCTGCCTGTGGAAGAACAGGAGGCTGTGTTTGGGCCAGACACAAAACCCACCTGGGTTGGCACCAGTAATGCCTTCGCCACACACCACACTCATTTGGAGGGCTCAGAACAGGGGAGACAGTTAAGGAGGGACTTGGGGAGCTGCTGACATTGTCCCCAGCTTTTGTAGCCTGTGGTGACTGCTCACTGTGAATGACTCATGGCCCTTCACACAACCCAGGGTTGTACAAGAAAGGGAGGCTGTAACACACAGTCCCATCTTTATCTGGAGGCTTTAATCATCCTGGAACCATCTGTTGCAAAGTTCAGATCACACTCTACTTCAACGCATCTGTTGGGGGCCTCTGCACATGGCCAGCATTCCACAGCATGTTCTGGTCCAGATTTTGGACTGGGTGCATTACCAATACACCCCCCAAACATCCCTGGGGTTGCATGTTCCAGAGGCAGACGAAGAACAACAGGCAATCTGTGTTTCATTCCTGCAGAGGAGCGTTGTCCAAGGGAACCCAGGTGGTCTCAGGACTTCAGGAGCATTCAAGAGAAGAACTTGCAAATTCAAGAGCTTTTAAGAGGCATTTCCATCAGCGAAGCACCTGCCTGAAGGCACAGCTGGTGCTAAATCACAATGATGGCCTGGTTCAACATCTCCACTTCTCTGGAAAACAGCAATGTTAGCAGAGCTCCATATTTGCCCAAGTGCTGGAATATCTGAGCTTCTTTGTGGAACTCACATCACGCTTTGTTTGCTTTGGGGATAATCAAATCTATCCTCCCATAAATAAAACATCTCTTTAAACAAAATTAGCAAATCTCTCTGGGGTGCCAAACTGTCAGTTACACCTGATATTTACTGGCTGCTTTATAGATTGGAGGGGAGGGGTGTGAGCTCGAGTCTGAATCCTCACCTCATTTCCCCAATTTCAGCTAAGGTCAGCATTGCACATATGTGCAGGTGGGCATTTGGGGCCCCTGTTTCTTGTGCTTTAATGATCCAATTGTCTGGAAAAACCTTACTCAGCTCTGGGAAAGGATGGCTAATTGAACCAAAGAACTAAGTAATTTGTTTGGTGTTGCTGGAGGCAAAGAGAAAGGCTTTGGCTGATTAGAAACCTCCAAAAATGTGTTAATGGTGGTAAAAATCTCACAAATCTCTTCCATATGTAGGTTTCTGAGAACATTCTCCAGGATTCCTGGGTTTGAGCAGAACAGGGAAGGGCAACTGGTGTATTCCCAAAAGCAAAGTAGCAGCAAAACCAAGATATGATCCACACTACAGTATCTGGAGTCTCTTTGGAGTGCAAGGCACCAGCTGGGGGAGGGGGGCAGTTTTCCAAAATGCAGCTACAGCCAAGGAGCACCCACTCAGTCCAGGCAGAAACAAGCGAGGGCATGCCAGAGGCTGGGAGCGCTGGAGGCATTTCACAGCTGCCACATTTCCATCCTAACTCCTGCTGTGCCTCTCCTTAAGGTCTTCCATGCATCAGGTCTCCATACAGCTGGACAGGTGATGCAAGTGAGAGGAAGGAGGGGTTGTTCCAACGAGGGATGGAAAGGGGGGGCCGCCCTGAAGGGAAGATCCGAAACGTTTCCATACTCCTGAGACTACAATGAATTACAGCATTGCCCTGCATTGTTCTACATTGAAATGTCCTACGTTTTAATTTAGCTTTCTTCAGAGGAAATCCCTTCAAACTTTTCATTTCACTATTTTTTTTCTCCTTTTCTAGTGCATCATTTTTGAGATAGAGCAACTTTAGGTGGCTTTCTACAGTTCCAGGCCGCAGCTTTTTCAACTGGACCAGTAGGACCAGCACAGAAGGAACATTTCTGCGTAGCGCTCAGCCCTCATCTTCTGGATTTCCATTTCTACCCACGACACCCCAATCTTTTGAGCAAGCTCTGGCCTGAAAGCATGATGCCTTTGCTTTGAGTTCATGCCAAGTCTTTGCTGTCTTTTGTGGCCAATGGCAGATTGGAGCGGTGAATGCATATCACGGGTGTTCTCCCAAATTGAGAGCTGTCAATCCACAAAATGGTGGCCCTGGTGGGTTCACCCAATTTTAGGAAAAAAGGATGGAAAGAGAGGAAACTGGTGAGTTTTTCCCAAGCATTTTCTCTAACTCTTCTAGATGCTCCCTTCCACACCAATCTGCTTTTCCTTGTGTGGGACATGTTGATACATGTCTCAATATCCCACCATGTTTTTAAGAGTGCCTACAGAAGCAAGATGGTGCCAGAAGCTTGGCTTTGTCTCTTGCCACCTTCCATCATGGATACTTTAATTGGTTTTCCTGCACTGGACTAGAAGATCCTTGTGGTCACTTCCAACTTTAGGGATTCCAAGAATATGTTCAGGTGCCTGGACCAATCTCATTTACATTTAAATTAAACCAAAGACATCTTTTTCTAAAGCCAGGTGAGATTTTTTTCTGCTAAGGAATCTATTAATGGTGCAATGCTTCAAGGGATGCTTGGCCTTGATGAGGCTTCAAGCTGCGTCCCCCTCAAAGCAACGCAGCCTCACCAGTCCCCCAAGTGGCTTCATTGCTCTTCCAGCACCACCTGGTCCAGCCCACGGAGGTCTTGCAAAGTGCTGCCGCCAGGCAAATGGTGATGAGGAGAGTCGTGTTTCCAGAGCACCACCGGCTATCTGGTCAAGGTCAGACCAAGCCAGGCTACTCTCCGTAGACTCACTGGTGCCCACGAGGGACATCTGAATATCCCTTAGGCAGGCTTCCTCAGGACTTCTGATTTTTTTTCTGAAAAATTGAATTCTGAAAAATGCTTTTTTAAAAAAATATATTGAAGCATAAACAATTTCTCTTTCCGTACCTGCCATAACAAGTCCTCTGAACAATTTTTCTCTACAAATAGATTTTTATAACAAAATAAGGAAAAAAAGTGTTAGTAAAAGGAGAATTCCTCCCTCCCTCCCTCCCTCCCTCCCTCTTTCTCTCTCTCTCTCTCTCTCTCTTTTCTCCAATACAGATGGCAGGTAAATTATAAACATTCTTATCTGGACATAGGATTTCCCTCATGAAACAGGTAGAGTTTTAGGGTTTTTTTAAAAAAACTGTTTTATGGGCTTAATATATAGACTGCCACTGATATGCAACCCCTGAGAAACCAGATACAGAAATGACCGTGAAATATTGTGGTAGGTAAAGCCTGAGGCTACATAAGCAGCAGCAACATGGGATTTGATGCAGCCTAAAGCCTCTTTGGCTCCATCCTAAATACAGGTTGGCTCACTTTCCTTTTGAGCAATTGTGTGTTGCACCTGACAATGATGAGGAACAGGATGAAAGGGCGGGATCAGTGCTTGAGACTGATAGGAACAGGGACAAGGAATGCTTGTTTACCTGAATTTAAATATCCAGAGCCAAATGCACTGCATCCTTGGGTTCTGAAACTGCATGCATTATCTCTAAGAAACTCTAAATAACAGGTGAGGATCAAACGACTGAGGAGAGCAAATATCCCCATATTCAAAAAGGGGGGAAATGAAGATCCAAGGGGCACTAGTTCAGTCAGCCTGATATCAATTCCTGGAAAGATTACAAAGAAGTTCATAAAGAGATCAGTCTGCAAGCATCTTGAAAATAACGCAGTAACTGTCAAAAGTTGCTGTGCATTTGTCAAGAATAATTCTTGCCAGACAATGTTTGGTTTAATATGGTAGCTTCCTTAGTAGAATGTGGGAATGCTGTAGAATAATATAACTTGTTACCTGCAAAGGATTCGACAGGATACCCTGTGACATGCTGATTAGCAAGTTAGTGAAATGAGGGCTGGATAGCATGACAATCAAGTGGATACACAGCCAGCTCTAACATGTTAGAGTTAACTGGATGGTGGCATTAAATGGGGACCACCAGATTCAACCCTGGATCAAATCCCACATACTCTGTGTCTACTAACCTCATTCCAATGTAATAGCTTTTAACATGCAGATATATGGAATGTAGTGACATTCAGAGATGAAAAGAAGGTGGTGGTAGTAATAGGGTCTCCTAATCATGACGCTTCCTTCAATCTCCTTATGTTGCCTTATCCACTGACATTTACAAAACTGTCACCATAAAAAGATAAAAGATAAAGATAAAAGATGGCAATTGCAATGAAGTGAGGGGTCTCGCTCGCCCTTGCCAAAGGCCTGAGTGAAGAGCCAGATCCTCATGGCTCTTCTAAACAGCAGAGTTGGGGGCATCCAGATCTCAGGAGGATTCCAGAGGGCGGGTGCTGCCTGTTATGCTTTTTGGAATGCCTTTATGCTCCAAATATTCTGTCTTGTCATCTTGTCTTTTGACCCTATAGCCAATGACTGGTATTTTTCCATAGCTTCTGATTTCTCACTTAGTGACTTTGTTGACCCCTTTGCCATTTTGGGGTTTTTTGTTCATCAGTCAGCTGCCAGGTTTTGTCCTGCACTCAGCATTCTTTCTATGTTCCTCTCCTCCATCTTCAGATGCTGCTTGTTTGAACCATGCCCACTGATCTTCAAGCTCAATTTCATGTTGTAGTGGCTGAGTTTGTACTGTTCCCTACTGTTCTATGGAGGACATGATCTGTTAGCTTCTCAGTAGCATAAGGTTGAGTTGTATGTCATTTTGCTTCCACCTTAGTCAGTCTAAGTGGTGCCGTCCGAAGATGATAGTCTGATCCCACATCTGCTTCACAGATACTCTGGCATCTAGGAGCGCTGATCATTTGCTAACACAGAAGTAGTCAATTTCATTGTTAGTGCTCCATCAAGTGATCACCATTTTGGTGGGGGATATTTTTATGTGCAAAGCAGGGGTTTCCAACACATAAGTTATTTATGCTACAGAATAATAGCAAACATTCTCCACTTTTGCTAATTGAGCTGTGTACACCAATCATGTGTTCCCATCCTTGTCTGTTATTCATAGATTCATATCCTTAATAAGTAGCATAATGTCATGTTTGGGTATGTCACTGATAATATAACTGTTTCATAGAACATGCGCTTTTCAGCTTCATTTGCATCCGTAGTTGGCACATAAGCTCGTGTGATGGTTGTCTGTGTGTGCTTTGATTAGAGTCCTGCTATGATCACGTTTGTTTACTGGTTTCCATCAATCAAAGGCCTCATTGCCTATTTGCAGTGCACCAGACCTACCATCTTGAGAATCCTATGAATCCTATGCTCAATTCTTTAAAAACTACAAGCCATTTTTATTAATGAAGATGATGTGGAGCTAGAAAGTAATGCCTATGCAGAAAGATTGAAGGAACCGAATGAGCAAATTTGAGCAAATGAAGGGGGATCTGATAGCAAATATTCTCGAATAACTGAAAAGATGTCACCTAGGAAATGCCCAAGGCTTGTTCTTTCTTATTCCAAAGAGTAGGATGGTTGAGTTCAGGCAGAAGCTGAACAGTCATCAGTCTGGGAGGCCTGAATTTGAATTCTTGCTGAGCGCAGGGGCTGGACTCTTTCCGTGATTCTACAAGTCAACGTTTGAGAATCATCCAGGGAAGCAAGACGGTAAGAGATTCAGATGAGAAAAAAAGAAGTCCTTTTTTCACGTGGTGCACGGAACTCACTGTTACAAGACACTCTCAGCAATCTGGCTGCATTTAAAAGAAGATTTTGCAGATGATAAAACTATCTAAAGTTATTAGTCCTATTAATCACGATTGTTTTATTTTGCCTTTCACATCAGTGGCAGCAAGACTTTGATTACCACATTATGGAGATCGTGACTGTTGGATCTTAAAGTGTGGGTGGGGGGCAGGCCTCTTTGCAGTCTAGACTGGAAATAATTAATCCAAGAAAGAAGATGCTCTGATTAACTTCCACAATGCCTTGGGAAACCAGACAGTTAGCCAGAGAGGCTTCAGTGTGATGCAGAAGGACCGAGGCAGCCTGTGAGTTTCTCTTCTGCAAGGTGTTCTCCAATAATGGCCCCTTAAGGTATCAGTCACTTTCACATCCAGACTCTGTGGACAATTTGTCGTCTCAATTCCAAAACTGAGCTTCTCCAAGCAAATGCTACTGGGTGTCTAAATGTTAGCACTGAATTACTAAATCCCAACAGGAAGGAAGGAAGGAAAGAGAGAGAGTCATTGGTAAATGCCCACCAGGAATTTTGTAAACCACAAACTGTGAACCATCCGTTGCTGTTTTGCTTCATTATTTCATTTATGACAATCCCATGTATATCAGATGTCAAAAAACCTCAGAAGCTTACAGCTCTATTAGACGGTGAATAATTAAATTTCCAAAAGTAAGATATGAGAGGAGAGCTTAGGAGAAGCATTGCCCCTTTTGGCTCAGCTTCCTGAGCCCCCGAGGAGAATCACCGCTCTCCCCGACCCCTCTCCAATTTGCAAAAATCACCTTGCCATCCGCAGCAGTGACAGAAGTAAATGGGTCAGGATCACAAGAATTAACTGCGCCATTTTCATCCAGGTTAGTCACTCAGAGTCCCGTATCCATGTCTGGGCCAGAAAGGTGCTAACTGTGATGGAATGGTATGGAGAAGGCCACGCTCAGGGAGATAAGCATTTCCTTAGCCCCCAGAATGAGCATGGGAGGTGAAGAGGGTGAGGCTGGCACCACCCCAAGGAATTCGCAATGTTTGCTTGCTGGCTTGGGGAGTTTAGATTCAGTCTGGCGAGATTCTGTCTTGTAGGTGGAAGCCAATAAATGCAATAGAACTGTATCTGTAGTGTCTTGTGGAGTTCTTTGGGCTGAACCTGACACTAACAAAGTGGAAAGTGCTAATTCCTTCTAAAATAACTGTTGCCCAAGGTACGGAACAGGATGACTGGCTGCAGAGAAAGATGTGCCGAGAGAGGGAAGATCACCAGGAGGTGCCCCCTTCGCCCTCCCCTCCCCTGGATCGGGCAATTTGCTGCACTTGGAACTTCCTGTCGGCCGTTTCCCAGAACGGGGAAGGTTTGGCTTGGAGTCGAGCCCCTGCCTGGGTGGAGGGAGCTCTGCTTCCATCTGCTTCCTGCAAATGGAGGCAGGTGCCATGGAGCCCCAGGCACGTTCTCCAAATTCAAACCTGTTTCCTGGCCAGGAGATCAGTTTACTCTGCTTTGCAGAATCAGGGAGGGTTGCTATGGCGACAGCACAGCAGCACATTATGCAGCTTCACACATACGCACACGTGCATGCCTCCACATGGCCGCAAAAGAGGGCCAAAACCTGCCTGCTCACTTTCGTCTGGGGAGAGAAAGATCCTGCAAACTTCCCGGGGCTCCAGAAATAAACGCTTACGACGCGTGGGGAGGGGGGCACGTGCTTGACGACCCGCTGGAAAGAATACGTCTTCCTCCTCCATCTTTTTTTTATGCTAAACAAGGGCCACTGTCTTCTTTCAGGCCAGCGTGCTGAACTTCCCAGCCGTCTAGGACAAGGGGAGAGGTCGGAAGAGGAAGAGGATTTAATTTAGATTTCCTTATGCAAAATTTATTAATATAGTATTTGTAAAATAGCATCTTTTACTGCACAAAGAAAAAAATGACACATGGAATTCTGTTTGTTCTGACGGTACTTTCTCCCTGAAAAAGGAAAATTTACTCATTAAAGCAATGGCAACATTTAAAGCAGCAGCACCTTTTTTCCAGGCTCACAAAAAGCCAGAAAATGTCAGGATTTTTTAGTGTGTAGCAGAGGGGTGCTGTGCTCTTGCTCAGCCAAAGTCTGAAGCACTTCTGAATAATTTCCAAAGAGTATGTAGTCCTATTAACTAATATTAATGAAACTTCACTATACTTTTTCATAACCCATAAAAATATACTAATCAATCTTACTTGCAATTAACTAGGAAATACTGTTATCCCAGAACAAATAATTCAGTACTTATAAAAAAATCTATGAATTGCCATTCATGACATATTACAATGTACTTATAAATTATTACAGGGATTCAAAGGTGAATCTATATAATAAGGTTTCCAACCTCTAAGACTATAAATCAATTTGCGTTCCCTTCTTTTTCTCTCTTCATCTATGTCTCTCTTTATCTCTACTACAAAAAGAGAAACTGGAACAGAGCTGTACGTACATACTAGATTTAAGCAGAGCCAATTTCAACAAGCTTAGAAATCTACTAGGTGGGATCCCATGGGCAGAAAGCCTCAGATCCAAGGAAGTACAGGAAGTTTGGGAACTTCTAAAAATAAAATACTGGAAATAAAACTGCACACCATAAAATGGGGGAAGGGGGCAGTTTAGCAAATGGCTGGGGACGCATACGAAGCTATTGTGACTTAAAATTAATTAATTTTAGTAATTATCAAGCAGATGTAATTATCAAGGAGTAACAGCAAGTACTAATATTTACAGGAGAAACAAGTTAGAAAGACTAAACCTGTAAGGGATTTCAGCTGCAAAGGAAGCTAAAAGCAACCCAGAATGTTTTGGCCACATCAGTCGTAACAGGAGGAAAAAGGAAGAAGTGGTCCCATTGCTGGGGGAAGAGGCTAGGGGGAATAAGAGGTGACCGGGAAGGGGCAGAGCTCCCCAACTCCTACTTTGGTTCATCCTTCTCCGCAAAGGGGAACTGCTTTCAAAGAGGGAGTAAGACACCAAAGTAAGTAAAGAGATTGTTAAAGCTTCCGAAAAAGAGTTCAAATCACCTGGACTAGAGCAATTATAACAGGGAGTCTTCAAACAGCTTGCAGATGCTAGAGCTCTTTTCTGTGATTTTTGAGAAAGCATCTTGGAGAAGGGTAAATATTGCTCCTAACTTCAGACAGGGAAAAGAGAGGACCTGGGCAAGTGGAGACCCGCCAACCTGATGGGTCAAATTATTAAGCAGGCAATCTGTGAGCATTTCAAAACGAATGAATTGTTTTCCAGGAGCGTAGGGTTATCAAGGATAAGTCATGCAAACCCACCGGATCTCCTTTTTGATAGATTGACCTCAGCTGACCATGGGAACGCGGTGGACATAGTGGACATTTCTCTTCTGCTAAGCATTAAGCGGGGTCTTTCGTGAGATTTGAAGCAGAGAAGTTGACAAAACGTGGGCTGCACTAGACGGATACGGAGTTGGCCGAACAACTCTACCCCACAGGCGTACATCAATGGTTGTGGGTCAAGCTGGAAGGAAGTGTCATGTGGGGGGGGGAGGGGGACCATAACGGGATAGCAGTACATGTAAAAGGAGGTGGGTGTTTTTGTGGATCGCAGGCTGAACGGGGTGATGCGGCTGCACAAAAAGGACAGATGCCTTTCCAAGTCGCCGATACATGCACTGAAAGAAGTCAGGCTGGTTAAAAAAATGGACTTTTGCTGTGTAAATATAACTTTGCAAAAGCGCACAGGGCCCCCAATCTATTTTATTTGCCTTCCCTTCAGAAACCCTTCTTTAGATGTCATCATGAAAGCTAAGTCTAGATGCTGAGCTCTAAGAAGAAGAAACAGGAAGTTGGTCTCTAACCACAAGCCGTGATTGATGCAAGCAGACATATGGCTGTGCAAATGGAAAAAAATATGTCTTGTGCAGATAGGAGAAGGATCGAGTCTTCAAAGACAAAAGGTCACTATAAATGGAGAAGAGGGGTGGAGGATAACTTTGATGGTGATTAGTTGAACCTCTGTATGGATCCACGAAGTGAGGTCTGAGTGGAAAGGGAAGAAAATGTACATGTGCAACTCAAAGCCCGAATGGCTGCATTAGCAGAAGTCATCAGTCTTGTCCATTATGCATGGACCCAGAATATTGTGTCCAGTTGACCAACTGGAGCATGTCCAGAAGACAGCATTCAGGATGATGAAGAGTCATGCAGAAGAGTTGGAGGGGCTGGATATGCTTTGCCTGGAGAAGGGAAGCCTGGGGAGACAGGAAAGCTGTCTTCATGCCTGCATGATCATGTGGCGAGGATGATGCCCTCACTGGGCAGGGGGTGGGCCAGATGATCTCCAAGGTCATTTTCTATCCTTACGTTCCATGTTCCTGTGTCTGTCTGCCTCAGTGTTTACATCTAGTCCAGCTGATTATTTTTCCTTCTTCCTTTTATTTCAGTAGTATTTTTTTCAGCCTCCTTTGGGCATTCGTTTTCTGCTGCACAACAAATCTTCCCAATTTTGTGCTGACTTGTCGTTCGGAGCGCAGCAACTCTTCCCTGGCGGTTTGCGGTGAGACTCCGAGCGGGGCTGGCGGGAAACCTTGCCCACTAATCCAGTCCCCGAGGGTGGCCCTCAAGCCTCAGAGGCCGCTGGGAGCAGTTACGAAATGTTAATTTTAAATGTGGCAGAAGATGGCATGATATGAAATGCATGATTTGAGAGAAATTACATTAACTAGATTTATTTTTTAATTAAGTCTCTCTAAACGGGCTGAAATTGCATGCATTTTTCGGCCATAACCTACCCACTATCTTCTGAGTCTGTCCCTACCCAGCAAGCTGTTCCAAGACCGTGTGGCCCCCTTGCTGGGAAAACATTACGTGCCCCTCTGCCACTAGCTGGGCATCCCCATGGAGATGGCCTGGGGGAGAAGGGGCACCCGGCTTTTCGCCCTCCAACCCTGTACCAGGCTTGGCTTCACTGGAACGGCTTTTTAAATAAAATCTGCACCAGAGTATCAAAATGCCAGCAAGACTTGAATGTCAACCAGTTAAAGCAAGTTTATTCGCTCTATATTTTATCATATATTTGCACTTAGTTATAAGATTTATATATCGCTTGAATGCAGTAGGGCTCTAAACAGTCATAAAACAGACAATAATCATAATTCATTAGTGATACAATATTTTGCTTTAATAGAGACTTTTATTGCTGGAAAGGAAGAGCACAGCCACGGTTTAATTAACCCTGATGGCAGAAAGGTGCTGGAGAGAAATGCCCCCTCCCCTCACAAATGCTTCGTTTCTTCCTAGGGGAGCCGAGGGGATCCTGCCGTTGCCCGCAGAAGTCAGCTTAAGGGATTTCACAAGACACCGTTCACAGCCTTCTTCTGAAGACCCTCGGCTCCTCTCCCACTCCAGTTCTTCCTTGGCCCAGGTGGTGGGACGCGTGGGGAAAACCAAAAGCTTCCCGTCAGTGTTCACCATCTTGAATGAAACAAACGGATCTGTCAAGCCCCACGTCCTGCGTGAGACTCAGAGAGATGCTCGGGTGGCAGGAAGGCCAAAGTCAGGGCACTCTTGGAGGCCGGGCACTCATTCAAACCATGGCCAACCCAGAGCAGGTGGACAAAAGAGACGGTAGCCCTTCAGTTACAGTCGGGGTGCACAGAAACCCTCCGCCACGAGATCTCTCATAAAGAAGAGATTTGCTTATTCCATCTCCACAATTCGGCATCCGACCCCCTTTTTTCCTGGTGTTAAACCCGAACAATGAAAATTGGCGTGACCCTTGCTTCCAGGTTGGTTGCTGTGTTCAGGGGCCCAGCAGCAAATCTTCTCTACGTTCTGGGGAGAGAGAAGGAGCCAAACCTTCAGCTGGCTGGTGCGTCTCCTGAGAGGGAAGAAGCAGCTTTAACCGGGGTGGGGTGAGGAGGGGCTTGTTTCTAAGCTGAAGCCCCCACCCACCCATAAAGCTGCTTTGCTTCCAAAGACGACAACCCCCTTTGTCTGCTCTGATTCTCTCCTCTGGCACTCATGATGCTCGTTGGGGGTTGGGGATTTCTAGTCCCAGCCCCTCTGAAAACAGCCAACTTGGGGAAGTATGATGGTCAGCCTAAGAGCACATAAGCTTGAGTTTAAAATTTAATTAAATTCTGCATGCAGGTTTGCAAGCTCCAAGCCTGGAGAAAAATATCTATCTGGATGCCATCTTGTAAAAGTTGCTGAAGGCTTTCCCTGCCCATGTTAGCAAGTCTCAGGAACAAGAGACTGTTGTGTCCAACCTGGGGCTGGGGATGAATCCAGTGTGAATCTGTGGGTCAATCTCATCCTCCAGAAGTCCTTTTTCAGGCGTTCTGCATTTGGGGGTGGGGGTGTCAGTCGACCCTGCCCCCTAGAAATCCCTTTGTGAATGTCTACATTTACTCTGGGTTTGTAAATCAGTCCAGTGCTATGGGAACACCCCCAGAGCTTCTCCCTTGCAGCAGCTTCTCCCTCTCCTCTCTCATCTGTTCAGCTGGCCCAACTCCCAGCCACCAAAAACACTGAACCTGAACCCAGCAATCAGTCTGCTCCCCAGGGACATCTGTGCCGAGGCTCCTCTCCCACAACCACACCTCCGGCCCCTCCGGCCCGGCCACACCACACACATTCAGGTAACACCCCTTTGGACTGCAAGGGAGCTGCATGAGAGAGGCTTAAGGATCAAACCAAGTTCCACCCTTGGTTATCTCCCTGGTAAGTGAAATCCAGCTGTTTCTTTGCCTTAGCCATGATCATTCCTCTTCATGCATCTTCATCAGGGTCTTTGGGGTGCATAATACCCACAGCATTGTCTTGGTTGATGCCATCCAATCTCCCTCCAGGTATCCCAGAACTGAACAGCCTCCCTTCTCTCAGTATGTACCGTGGTGCAGTTCATGTGAACACCTCAGTATCGACAGCAGGTTTAGCTGGACCCACTGCCGCTTTCCATTCATCCCCAGATGCTTTAAGAGAGCAAGACGTTCTCCGTATTTGCCTTCTTCCTCTGGCATCTTGTTCTAAGCACCTCAAGCTCCTTTTGTAATTCTTCCATTGTATCTTATTTGTGGACAGCAGGTGCATATAAAGACCAGGAGCTTATTGACTTTCTTAAAAAGATATACTTTTGGTTGCAACAGTGAACACAAACTGTTTAAGAATCTGATTTGGGGGGGGGGGGGCTGACAAATAGAATATGAAGGGCTTTACAGTTCATGCTTCAGGCAGACAGCTCTTTGGCCCCTTCTCCAGCCTTCACTTTCCACTGATTGATTGATTATGTGCCAACCAGTTGGTGTTGATTCTTAGCAACCACATAGATAGATGGATGATCTATGGTCAACCTGGTCCTTCAGGTCTCCCAATGCTGCACTCATCGCCACTGTAACTGAGTCCACCCACCTTGCTGCTGGTCTTCTCTTTCCCTCCACCTTTCCCAGCATCGGAGCCTTCTCCAGAGAGCTGAGTCTTCGCATAATGTGTCCAAAGTAGGATAATCTGAGCCTGGTCATTTGTGCCTCGAGGGAGACCTCTGGGTTGATGCGTTCGATGATCCATCGGTTTGTTTACTGGGCTGTCCATGGTATTCTCAGGAGTCTTGTCCCACACCAAAGTTCAAAAGTGTTAATATTCTCCCTAACTTGCTCTGCCCTTTTTCTTGGTGCTCAGAACCACAGTCCTGTCCCATCACCAAAGATCCTGTCACCAGCTGCTTCCCTGTAACCTTCTCTCATCTGGGAATCTCCCTACAGAACAGCCCATCAAACATAATCTTTATACATATTTATTTGTGAGTGACTAATCTTCCTCCTCCTCCTCCTTGAAAGATTAGTTTTGTCCCATTTTCTTTCCCTGCTTTATCAACATTGTCCAACTGATTATCTAAAAGCAAAAGTATTTTCAAGGATCTGTATGGAAGCTGCAGCTGGTAGCTTTCTGAAGTCCTGTACAATCCAGGTCCCCTTTTCTTTCCCCTGCTACACACTCACCCCATGGGATTCGACTGCTTTGGACTTTGGGGGAATGCACCTGGCTTTACAAGTGAGAGACCTGTTTCTGATCTGCAAAATGACATCATACGTGACTGTTTTACCCAAACAAATAAATAAACCCCAAGTCTCACATGAAAACCAAAGGAATGCCAATCTGTAGAATAATAACAGTGTTTTAATTTTTATCATGCATAATTTATTCATTTAATTTTTCATACTCTTGTGTTACAGCACTAAGCCATTAGACACAACTCACAATTAAGTGAAATCACTAAGCCAATTAAACTGAAGGCAAAGTGTCCCCTACAGTAGCTGAATGTGGGGCCTGCAAAGAGTGCCCAACCCAATTTGTGACAAAGAGCCCAACCCGGTGGCCGCTCCACTCCTATTTATCCAGGTTTTGGAGCAGGAATTAAAAAAATAAAGCTCTGCCTTTGTTACTGTCAGAGAGCACATCACCTCTTTCTTTTTCACTAAAATAAGATGAAATATACAGGGGAGCCGGGCTGTTCCTCCCACTTGAAGCACATCAAATTTCATAGAAATTGGAGCACGAATTTTCCAACTACTGTCCTTTCTGTTGCAATACTGTTCTGAAAGCGTGCACAAGGTTGTTGGGTTTTAGACAGAATCTCCTGAGTCTGCAATAAAAATGAGTTCTAGAGTGAGTTTAGCCCACTTTGCATGACTGGCTGGGTGTGATGGAATGGAATTATGAAGGCCAGGCTCAGGGAGATAAGCATTTTCTTAGCTCACTGCAGGAACGTGGGATCTACAAGAGGATGAGACTGGCACCTCCCTGAGGAATTCACACTGTTGTGGCTGGGTGACTTTGGGAGCTGGGGTTTCAGTCTGGGAAGACTGATGTCAGGCCCAGCCCAAGGAACTCCAAGAGACAATGCGAAATCAGTTCAGCTATGTTTATTAGCTACAACCTCTAGCAAGAATCTTCCCAGACTGAAACCCCAGGTCCCAAGTCAGCCAGCCACAACAGTGTGAATTCCTCAGGGAGGTGCCAGTCTCATCCTCTTGTAGATCCCACGCTCCTGCGGCGAGCTAAGAAAATGCTTATCTCCCTGAGCCTGGCCTTCATAATTCCATTCCATCACACTGGGCTATGCTACAACCGGGTGGGCTAACCTGAGGCTATTGGGGCTGTTGTGAGGACCTAGTCAGGAGGTTGTGTGAATGGGATAGACCACGTGAGTGCAAGCTTAGGGTTTAACATACTGTGAGCACCCAGGCCTTGTAACCCAAGGCTGACCCAAGCAGGGGTGTCTGCAAGGGGAATCAAAAAAGTCAAGATGCAGCCATGACCGTGCAGTTGAAGCTTGTAGGAAGCCATGGAGGTGCCCTTGAAGAAACCGTCCAGAAGCCGTAGAACAACAGCAGGCGCAGAAGAAGCCTGTGTTTAGCCCGAGCAGGGGTGTGTGTGTTTGTGTGTGGAAAGCATGAGAAAGAGACTCAGATTGGCTCCCCCCACCCCCAGGAAGGCAGACTTGCAAGGCTCTGTCACTGTTGCCGATCTCAATAAAATATCATTCTAGACTTCCTGTTTCCTGATCAGCTCTATCTCGAGGGCCTGACAAAGCCCAGTCCTTTTTTAAAAATAATTTTTATTAAGGACTTTAAACAAAAGATAAAAGCTAACAAGGACTAATATAAAGAGAAAAGAAAAGAGAAAAAGAACAAAGAAAACCCCAGAAGTGCAGAAAGAAAAAATAGAAAGAAATAGAAAGTAGCTTCCGATTTTCTTTGCAGCAATTATAAGTACGACTACAAAATTACCTCTTACTCTGTGGTTACCAAAAAACCCTCTCTTTTTTTTCTATTATCTATTTTTTTCTAATCATCAAAACCATAAGTCATAAGCTCATTTTTTCCCATTTCATGCAAAAAGTCTAGAAGGGCTTCTAGTCAGCAAAGCCCCCGTCTTTTTTTGATGTGCAGTCACAGGAGCCGTCTTAACTTTTTTGACACGCACACACCCCACAGACATTTTGCTCTCCCCCATATGATTAAAAATGCAAACAATCATTTTGTCCCCAGATGAGAACCGTCCCCTCAGGAAATAAAAGAAATGCCACCTTTTAGGAGATGCAGCCCTGTTCCGTGATTCAGCTTCTTAGCTCCGTGAAACTCATTAAATCTGGTCTTAAATACTGGCCTGACATTAAATCAGCATGCAGGGACTGTCTTATTAAATTGAAATTAGATCAGTTACCTGAGATACTCAATAGGGAACGATTTTTTCCCAAGGTGTAAAAAATGCCCAGAACTTCATTAGATTCACCGTCTGTCTCTTTCTCTTCCCACCTTTCTGTCTCCATCCATCCTTCAACTTCACTTATGGCTCGAACTGCCAGGGGTCATTGGGAACTGTCTTGGCAATGAAAGTGAACTGTAGCAAGGAACCACTGATCGACAGGGACTAAAGGATGGGGGGCACGAGTGGGGGTCTCTGCAGCGAGCTGAGTCGCTTGGATATCAATCTGTGTGCTGAGGACGTGGTCTGCCTGAAGACAGCTCCAGGTGGAAGGGCTGGGGAATCCTTCTGGAGGGCTGGGCAAAACTTCCAAGCATAGGGCGCTTCGCGGCAGGCAAGTTGAAGGGATGCCCACTTGCCAGCATGACATTGGTGCTCCCAGTGGGGATGCCCATCGTACCCCGGATACCTTCTTTATGGAGTCCAGGGTGCATTCACTTTGGTGTAGCGTCTAAGGCGATGAGCTAGAAACCAGAAGACTGAGTTCTAGTCCTCCCTTAGGCGTGGATGACTTTGTGCCATTCCCTCTGCCCTGCCTAACCCACCTCACAGGATTGTTATGGTGGGGAAAAGAGGAAGTGGGAGCACTATGTATGTCACCTACAAGATAAAGGCAGGATAGAAATGTAGTAATAAATAAATAAAGGACAGGGATTGGTGGAGCCTCCAAACATCACCAGCCAGCAAGAAAACAGCCACCAATCTCTATTCTACTACCCCTCAAAGCCTTCCCAGCACCACAACTGGGGAGCTTCTATATGAGTTGACCAGATCTCCAAGTTGGATGATGGCCAAAGAATTATGGCCACGGAGGACTGGACGCAGGGCGTGGAGCACAGAGGGCATGTCCGCACCAGTCTAAAGTGGTTAAATACAGTCTCCATCTCCTGAAAGCCACTTGACTGCAATAGCCATCAAATGGTTGCTGAAGCGTGCCAGACTACATCCACAGAAAGGCTATTTCCTGCTTAACGGGTAAGCACTACTTTGACAACAGAAGAGCTAAGTACAGCTTTAAGCTTTCTTGCGTCTGGTTGGGGGCGACATGAAGCCAATGTCCTGAAGACATGGCAGAAGAAAGAGGTTGGCAGAGCATGATCTGGCAACAGTGGGCCAAGGGTCTCTTTCAGTGTGATGGAATTGTAGGAGACTGCTGTTAGTACTGTTACAAACGGCTGTCCCCAGATACTCATTTCCCAAAAGACAAAGTGATGAGTTTGATCTCTAGCACTTCCTCTAGTCCACAGGATATTCCTTGTCTCCTCAGCTGAACAATCATCTTTGGGGGATAGGTGAGCAAACTTCCAAGCCACAAGTCCTGGCCACAAGGTCCTCTGGACAGGGAGTGGGCTATAAAGGTAGGTAGGTAGGTAGGTAGGTAGGTAGGTAGGAAGGAAGGAAGGAAGGAAGGAAGGAAGGAAGGAAGGAAGGAAGGAAGGAAGGAAGGAAGGAAGGAAGCTTCTTTGCCATAGAGCTATGGCAAATGATGGTGATGATGAATAGGGAACCTGGTGGAAAATGATCACAATGCTGGCTTCCCTTGCAATGAAAGCTAGTTCAGGCCATCAGTTTATCTGCTCCCCTCCCCATTTTATAGCTTGTGAAGTCTGCTGGATATGGCCTTCCCCCCTCTCAGGGTGATGGCTTCACTTCAAAGAAGCCATATCCATTCTGCTGCGAGGTCTCCCTTTGGGGATGCCCAGGGTCAGGGGTTCTACCCTCCAAGGGAAAGGGTAGCTTAATATGGCAGAAGAGAAAAAAGCGTAGTCGTGCTAGAAGTAATAATGATAAATGGCTTAATTTCAGTTACAGTTTGGATTTTGTCCAGGCCCCGTCCACTTGGAGGGCACCCTGTAGTTGAAAGGTCAGTGGCTGATCTGGGGCTGCCCTGTGTAGTGGCATCTACAGAGGTGGTCAAAGATGCACCAACGTAAAAATGGGTCTGGGCTTCAGATAGCCCATCCTGACTTTTTTGACCCCACGGATGTCTCCTGTTCTGTGGTCCCCACTCTACGGGTTCCCACCAGCTGCCCACGCCAGGAGATAGAGGAAGGGGTTAACTTTTGGAGAAGAGGGACAGCCTGTGTTCTGCCTAGAAAAGGGCAGTAAGGCCAGTTAGTCTGGAGGGGTGGTGTGTCATATTGACTGCTCTGTCAAGGATGCAACACAAATAGCCAAAAAATAGTTTTGCGCTCAGCTTCTCTGAATATAGAGGATTGCATGGAGGAGAGAGAAAGAATAAATAAATGTCAGCAGTGAGGCCATTTTTCCATGCTGGCAAGAGTTGCTGTGTGTTCCCTGCTCCACTGTGAACACAGTGCATCATTGTACTACCACACCAAGTAGTAACTGTGAACTGTTAGGGCTTGTAATCCTAGTCCTTCTTTGGAAGTTGGTTAAGCCTGCCTGCCTGCCTGCCTGCCTGCCTTCCTTCCTTCCTTCCTTCCTTCCTTCCTTCCTTCCTTCCTTCCTTCCTTCCTTCCTTCCTTCCTTCCTTCCTTCCTTCCCTATTTCCCACTGGCAGTTGTAGCGTGCTCTACCTAATAAGGCAGCGTGCACTTCCCACATGTCTCACCAATGCGCCGTGTTCTTTCTCAGGCTTCCAGACCATCTTCCAGGCACGCGCAGCCTCTCACCCAACACCAGGGGAGAAACAAAAGAGAAGGTGGAACTCCCCCCTCCCCACCTTTTGCACCTGCCTCAGTGCTCCCCAGGGGACGTGGTGGGGCTGGCATTCAGGACCCCAAGGGGAGGGGGAGAACATCGTCCTCTGGCATTCCCGGCTCACAATGGCCTTCTCCACAGGCTGGTGACCTTCAGCGCTTGAATATTCATCTTGACCTTTCGGGGCTGGAAGAATCCCTGCGGTGCACCCACCAGTCGGCAGGGCAACTCCACACGGACCTGGATTGGCGCAAGGAAGCTCGTCTATCATTCGCTTTGAAGGTGTTATTTGGCGCAACCGCGATGCCCGAGGCCAGCCATGGGTCGTGATCAATTTTTCATGGAACAGTAATTGCTCTTTCCCCTGCAATGAGACACAAAACTCCTCCACACCCTGCCCCCCCCGGTAATCCCCTCCCCTGGTGCTGATCTGTATTCTGATGATGTGCGATAATGGCGTAAGGAGGGGGATCAAACATGAGATTGTTGGCATAACTGACTCCTGGAGGGGTGGAACCCATGATTGGAATACAAGGCTGGAAGGATGTGATTTGTTCAAAAGAAACAGATCCAAACACACACACAAAGGGAGGGGGTGTGTTACATGCAAATGATAACTTCTTCAGTGTGGAAATCCTTGACACCAAGGATGAAAACCCTGCTGAAGGACCTGGGTGAATACTAAGGGGTGGGGTGGGATGGGGGGGACAAAACAGAAAGAAACAGTGAGGACACTCTTGTGGGTGTGTACTCAACAGCACTCAGCCAAGCAGGTGATAGAGATGAAATCTTGGCAAATCAGGGGTCCAGGAAGCAGACCAGCACGGTAAGGGGGGATTTCAACAACCCGAAACCAGCTGGGAATCAAAGTCTGCAGCAGGCGGGAGAGCCAACAGGTTCTTAAGGTGCCTTGCAGGCCGAGGTGGAGGAAGGAAGGAACTGGGGGTCAGCTAGACTGGACCCCCTACTCCACTAACAAACAGCTGAGGAAATGGACGTTGAAGGGCCCTGGGAGGGAACTGGCTTTGGATGCGCCGTATTGCAGGTGGGGAGGACTGCAGGCTATCAGAGAAGCATTCCAGGGAGCCGATTTCAGTGAATGAAGGGGGAAAGTGGGAAGGACTCCATGGATCGCGATCCCGAAAGGAACAACCATTCCGGAGGGCTGGGAAGTTCTGAAAAATGAGGTGATTCAGGTGCAAGTACAAACCATACCAAAGAGAAAGCAAAGTGGGAAGCAGTTGATGAGACTGGCGTGGTTGCCTGGGAAGCGAAAGAGTGCGCTCTGACATGCGCTCTCGCCCACAGCCGGTCCCTGGGAAGGGACTAGGAAGGGCCACCCACCTCCCCCATAAGGACTTCTTCTAACTTCTCTCCTCCTTGGGGAGGGAGCTTGAAAACAAGTTCTCTTTTTCGAAAGCACTGAGAAACGGTAGGGGAAATGCCCGGTGGTAAGGGGATCCCCCTTCAAAGATGCCCTAAAGCTAAGGCTCCCCCAAATAACCCAAAAGAAGTTCAAGAAACACCTTCTGTAATGAATGAGGACAGAGCAGGGGCTTCAAAGGAACTCAGGTGGTTGGGAGAAAGCAGGATGGTTCCCCCATCTGTGCCCAGCTTTGGCCTGAATGGCTTAGGGGCGAGGTGAGGTTGTTCACACTGAGAGGAGAAGGCTCTCTGCCCATCAGGCCACCCTTCCATGCCAGGGAATTCTAGAGGCTGGCAATCACATCACGCCATAATACGGAATAAGAAGCCTGGAAAAACTTTTTTTTCTTTAAATAATGTTGAAAGTACTTTAGGTACAACTTACACTTCAGGCTGCAGTGTATTTAATTCCTTTATTTAACATATTTACACAGAGCCTTTCTAAGCCTAAAACATACACCAGATCAGACCAACACTCAGTTTAACAAAATTAAAAAGTTCTGTTCACATAAGAAATCAGCAGGTTACAGCTCAGCACAGCCTTCTCATCTGGCACTGGAGACACCCTCTGAAAGGAAGGGATTAAAAACAGATATTTGTAACATACTGTTTCACCGATCAGCAACTTAGCCTGAATGCTACCCTCCCCTAATAACAGCAATTCCAATCTTGAAAGACCGTCCTCAATGGCAGGAGCCGTGCTGGAGTGCCAGTGCGATGGGCACGGTGTGGGACGGGCATCAGGGGCTCTCCGGTCCTCGTCTTTGCTCAGCCAGAGAAGCTCCCTGGTACTTTCAAGCTAGTCTCTCTCTTTCGGCCCAACCTACCTTGCCAGGCTGTTGTGTAGGAAAATAGAAGGAGGGAGTACTGTGTATGCTGTCTTGTTCTTCCGATGGAAAAGCAAGATTGAAATCCAGAAAATAAACTTCTTAAAACTTAAACAGATTAAGGCTGCCTTTTCAGTTTAAGATGTATCTCCAGTCCAGGCTGGAAAGAACGAAACTGTGTTCACTTAGGAACTCAAGGGGGTCAGTCAGAATCTCCCACTCAATTTCCCCCCCAGCCTGGCAGAGATCCTCCAGAAGTGCAGCTGTTATGCACAAACCCTGCTATGTTCCGAACTTTTATAAATGAAGCTTCAAAAAATGATAAAGCTGAGGGGACTTCAAGAGCTGGCATGACATATTCTTGTGGAGGAAAAAGGGGGAGGGATAAATTTTCCTGTGTGAACCTTCCAGAAGAATTTACTGGAGGGGGGGGTATTTTCAGATTTGGGGAAGTTCTGCAGTTGTTTATTATCCCCCTCAAAAAAAAAAAAAAAATCCAAATACATTGTGTTTAATAGAATTTTGGAAGGATAATCCAGAGTCATAAAATACGTCCCCCACTGAGTCAGCCTCATTATAGCCTCTTAATGCCCCTCTAATGGGAGAAGACGAGTGTCTGAATCAGACACCAACAGTGTAAAAAAGTAATGCTGCTGCTGGCACAAATCAAAGGCCCTTTGTGCCAGGACCTAAGCGGTGACAACATGGCTGGGTTAGCACAATGTTAAAGACGCGCCAGTGCCCAGCAGGCCAAGCTCAATTAGTGTGTTGGTGTGTTGTGCCAACCCAGACTAGCGGGCTTGTTTCTCAGTCAACTCCATCATTAAGCCTGTTGTGTGACCCCAGCACTGTGTGAGTGCGTGTGTTGGCGTGTGCATGTTTGCACAAGTGTGTATGCAAACACTGGGAGTGCTTTTGGTTTCAGAGGTGACATCTTTTCTGTACCCAAAGTCCTACCGCCCAAGGGAAGCGTTAATGCTTCAAAGGAGCAGGGACGTCTGTAGAGGGTGGTCAAAAGAGTCAAGATGGCAGCCACGATGGTGCGACCGAAGTTCTGCGTGATACACATAAAAAGGGTGGCACTTCGGCTGCACGGTCACGGTGGCCATCTTGACTTTTTGACTATGCCCTGGGGACGCCCTTGCGGAGCAGGAACCGAGGGGTCCTCGTGGGTCACCCGGCTATCAAGCAGGAATCCCGCAGCGAAGAGAGAGCCGCTCCCCTGGAGGAGTTCAGCTGGCGAGAGCAGGGAGGGAGGCGGCCTCGTCCCGGCCTCGCCCAGCCGCAAGTGCCCGAGCACTTGGATTCGATGCCCTCCAGAGTCATGGGGCTCCTTCTGCCTTTAAGCAGCGAGATTTCCCCACTCCCTGGCATGTGCCCACCCGTCAGAGGCCCCCTTGCCAACTCCTGCCCCTTCCCACTCCGCTTGCCCTTGGTCCTCCTCAGGGAAGACGGCCACGGGGCTGCTTCCGAAGCGAGCACAGGTGGTTTGTAGCCACTGGCCACCTCTGATCTGAAAATGCTTGCCGGGTCTTAATCGAACAAAGGAGGAACTTTTGGAAGGAGAGATGATTTTTCCGAGCAGCGTTTCCTTTGCAGCAGAGCTCAACTTCCCCTGTAACTTTAATTAAAGTAATATTTGGGATGGAAAGTCTGGAAGGCAGCAAACCTCGCGGAAGAGGTGTGCGCGGGCACATGTGCCATTGTGCCACAGGCCCCGGGCGTTCCATGTTCCTCTCTTCTTCGCCCCCTGCCTGCCAGACTTTGCCCACTGCTGCTCGTCCCTCCCCGGCAGAGACCCCAGGACCAGCCCTGGGCGCAGCAGGAGACGCGGGACCCTCCCACCGCGATGCTCTCGTTCGGCAACCGCATCTCTGCCTTCCGGGCCTTCCGAGGCGTCACAGCTGCCTCACAGCTCATTCACTGGGAAGGAATTTTATGCCATTCATCATAATTTAATTTCAAAAGATATCATGTAATTAAATGGATTTATTAAAATCCCCCAGAGGCCAATATCTGATGATTTGCAGAGGGGTTCCTTGGAATGTCAGACAGGAAATTAATCAGTGGCTTTGCTTAATTGCCCAGAGCTCTTGGGCTTCCATTTCCCGCTCTTTCGCCTTCCGATTCTTTTGCATAAAAGCAGGAACCAGAAAGACAGAGCCCACAAGCCGAGTGCCGGGCAGGGCTCTCCCCCTTCCCCTCCCTCCATCCGCGGCCGCCTCCTTCAGCCGCCGGCTGTCTGAGCGCTTGCTCAGCATGCCGGAAGACGACCCCCCCCCATGGGAGGACCAACGGGGGCACTGGGGTTTCTGTGGTGGGGGGAGTGAAGCAGCTTCTGCAGGCACTGAAGCTTTCCCCTCGAGGCTCTTGCCCCACCTGGCTTTTTAAAAAATACGCCTTAATTTAACAGAGAAGTGGGAAGGTCAAAGCAAGACATTCCTTCTAGCCTCCGGTTTATTTGCAGCAATGCTGTTGGCCCCCCCAAAGGCCCATCAGGATGGGAATGAGCATCTCGCGGGGGGGGGTGAGTAAATGGGTCTTTCCTGGGTGGCCAGTGCCCCCATTTGGGGAAGGTGCTTCTGCCCACTCTCTCTCTGGCCCCAGCAAGCTGCTCCCCCCATTCCATGGAGGCAAAGGGCCCCGGGCCCTGTGCACTGGTTGAACTGGCCTCAGCAAGCTGGTCTCACTAGGGGCAAATGGTGCAGCGCCCACATCGGTTTGGGAAGCCGGGGTTTCTGCCCGCGAATGCAGCTGACGGGCCGGGGGTACAATCAGTTGCTTACCCCACCTTAGCGCAGCCCCACCTCACCACCAAGAATGAGGGAGCCTTCCCTTCCAGTCTTATGTCATGTGAAACTTTATACCTTTAGGAGTTTTGCACAACCTGCAGAACACGCAATGCGGAGGCAGCCTAACCTGAGAGTGTCCATACCTATATCTGTATCCCTATCTATCATCTATCCATCTAATTCATCTATCTGTCTGTTTATCTATCTGCAGGTAGTCCTCAGGTTACGACGGCAATTGGCACCAGGAACTCCATTGCTAAGTGACGCGGTCGTAAAGCATGATGTCACATGACCGCATTACTTAGCGATGGCAATTCCAGCAGTCCTAGTTGCCATCATTAAATGAGGATCGTGCAGGTCATTAAGTGAGGACTTCATGTGACTGCGACTTCCAACTTCCTGCTGGCTTCCCACAAGCGAAGTCAATGGGGAAGATGGGAAATTGAGATCACATGACCACAGCTCGCTGCAACGTTGTGATCACAAGTGACCATGGGGACACTGCAATGGTGGGAACTCCAAAGGCCCATCCTAAGTCCCTGTCATTCAACACCGTCGTAACTTTGAATGGTCATTGAACATATGGTTGTAATCTGAGGACTACCTGTGTCTCTAGCCATCTCCAGAGGTATGCTGGTAAACGTTTAACAGCTGGCTCTGCTGGCTCCATTGCCACCACCACACTGCACCACTGGCTGCCAAACAACTGATTGGCGTGCTAGGTGCTGTGGCTCAGCTCTTCTCTCAACTGGCTTGCAAAATTCCAGAAAATGCAACCATCGTCTCTCGCAAGCCAGTACAAGCCAGCTCCAGCGCACCACTGTCTACATTTACATAATCTATGTGTAAATACAGATCTATATCTATATCTCCAGAGACTATAGTAGTCCATGATGCTGGGAAAGGTGGAAGGAAAGAGAAGAGGACAACCAACAGCGAGGTGGAGGACTCCGTTAGAGCAGTTACGGAGGACCAGGCTGGGGACCGGGTGTCCTGGTGGAAATACATCTATGGGGTCACCAAGAATCAGTTCCAACTCGACGGATCCAAATATCCACGTAAGTGTGTGAATGATCTGGGGCTGGGAACCCAAGGCAGCCTCAGCACCCTGGCTAGGCTGCGAAACCCCGGATGCCCACCGGGAGGCGCACCACGGCTCGGAAGTGCCTCCTCCATGCTGCCCCCTAGGAGCTGTGCGGAGCGTGGCAGCCCGGCCTGGCAGCCTGAGCAAACAGCCCAAGCCTTCGACAGGAGCTTGTCCTGACATCGGTGCGGGCAGGGTGATTTAGAACCAAGACAAACATAACAAAGCCGTAAACCCTTCAGCGTGTGAGTTACGGCAAACACCTATCTTTTCCGCACCTTTATTTTCTCGGTACACTCTCTGCTTCCCTGTTATAGCTACAGTAAATCTGGATGTATCTGCTGCTTTTTGTGGGCAGCTCTCACTTCTTCCAGGAGAGAAAAAAACACATAATGGCCTGGGAATGTAGTCCCAGCTCCAGACAATTGAACTATAAATCTTACCCACTCTGTCTCTGTGGACATCACTGCTCCCATGCCAATCACTGAGGTGAACTCCCTCATTGGTTAGATCAAAAAAGGAGGCGGAAGCAGGCTTGTTTTTCATCCAGTGAAAACAGTGCTTCCTGTATGTGCTGGCTTGTATCTCTAGTACTCTTGAGGACTAGCTACTTGCTCTGGCGGTTTAAAGTCAAAGCAGGGTATCCAGTCCACTCAGCTGTCCGAAACATGGTACCGGGAGTAGCCAAAATTTGGTTAAGGAATGACAAGTTTATTTTTTAATTTAAATACAAAAGACATTGAAAAAGAAGGAGATGCATGTTCAGGGAAAAAAAGAAAGGGATAACACCAGGTGATTCTTACATTCCTTAATTAATCTAAAGCAACTCAAGTCGCACAAGGTTGGGCCATTCAAGAGAGGAGGAACGTTTACTTCTCCCCACTTATCTGTTTTAAAAGATCAAGTATTGATCATGATTAATAAATCCATTGATGGATCATAGTCTCCTAGATTTTAAGAAAAATCCTCGTTGTTCTGTATTTCCCTCTTTTATTATCACAAGCAAATATAAAAACTTGGTCTCGTAATTTAAAAACAAACAAAAAAAGAAATATGCAGGGAAAGTGGGGAGCGGGCCATTCAAAGACCACAGTGAGCACGGCAGTTACGTTATTGGACATAAGTTTCCAGGATTCTCCTATTTCTTCCAGCTTTGGGAAAGAGGCAACTGGAGAAGTATCATTTTTCTGTAATACGTAGGGCTTTAATCCCAGATACTTAAGGTAAGCAGTTCACCACTCTTATGAGCAGTAGCAAAGTATCAGCAGAGCAAAATCCTACCCCACCCCACTTTCTCTCCCTCAAGATGCTCTCTGCAATCTTAAAATCGTTTTTTTTTCTGGGCACCCCTCCAAGTTTAGATCTGGGCTGCAGCCCCATATCCCTTTTATCTTCTAAGAAGCCTTCTGGGGCTGCTTGGATCTGGCGGCATTTTTAATGCTCGAGACGGGGCCTTGCTTTGATCTGTAGCGGCCCAGATCCCATTTTCAAGCCAAGCACATTTTAGAAGTATAAAATGCGAGGGGGGCAGGAGCTTAACCAGGTCAGTTGCAAGCCTAATAGCTGCATTTCCACAAGCTTAACTCAATCAAGGTTTTATTGTGACTTAATAAGTTGTGTGAATCCCACCTATTCAATCAATTTAAGGGGCAACTGACTGAGCAAATCGAGAAGATGGGTCAATTCAATAGCCTGGTTAAGCACATTATGTGCACCCAAGCATGGAGCAGGCAACTCAGGGCCTGGGAACCTGGGTGAGGAATTGGTTGGTTCAAGCTGGGACCCCATTTCTTTCCAAAGTATCTACCATACCCCAAGATCTTTAGTCCCCGCCCCCCAACAATGTTCCCAGGGACCCAGGGTGCAGGGCTTTGGGGCTTTGAGTGTCATAGCATGTGTGCTACTCTGCAAAGTAGTCAGAGTCTTGGCTAAAATTTGGTTTGATTTTACTTTCCATTTAGGGCAACGTCTGGGGGCCCCTCTCTGTTCCTAATGTCTCTTTCTGTAATTCATGGTTCTAATTTGGCAGCAAGTTCGGGAGGCTTCTGGACCTGCATCTGAGGACCCTGCTTGATGCATCCTAAATTGTTGCTTCTATGAAGGACAGCCTTCCCTTCAAAAAGAGAGAAGGCAGGCTGGACGAAGGCATCTGGGGCGGCTTCCCTCCTAGCTGCCAAGCGTGCTCAAAGCCGCTCTTTCCCGCCCTGTCCCAGGGCACTCCCCTCATCTCCTCCCCAGCCCAGAGCTGTGCAGGGGACTTCAGGTGTCTTTAGCAGTTTTATGGTTAAAGCCGCATGTTTCCCCCATAGCCAGTCGGACCCCAGAGGTGGCCCCAGGGGTGCAAAATCTGTTAGTCTTGTTGCCATTACCTTGCAGAGACACGCAGGTGATTGACACATGGCACGGGGGTAGCTGAGGCAGGAAGAGGGGCTGGCAGTGGGGAGCAAACGTCAGGCTGGTGTGTCTTCTGCCAACTCAAGGATGGTGCAGAGTGGCCTGAAGAGACCCCCCCCCCCCAGCCAAATGCCAAGTGGAGCATAACAAGATTATGCTCCACTTGGCAGCCAGTCTGGAATTTCGTGCCCCTGTTCTTCTGCAACCTCTGCCCCCCCCCCCGCCCACATCCAGAGCTCCAGAGTCGTGAACCAGCACCAGTTTCTCCAAGGCCTAAAGTGTGTCTCAGGGAAGCTGCAGCAAAGACACTGAGTCCGGCTTGGCATCCTTGGCCAGCAGCTCCTCCTGAATCGCAACGAAGGCTCCGAGGTGCTGCAGCCCCAAACTGTTGGTTTCCTACAGCGGAGGCTGCACATTATTCCCTCTCCCAGAGATGCAGACCCTAAAGGAGGAAAGGAAATTGGAGTCAATGGAGACCTTGCACCCATCCATCCATCCATCCATCCATCCATCCAATTATGGTCCAAGACCAGTGATAAAAAGAAATACCACAGGTACAGTAAATGAAAGGATACAGTTACAGGAAAATCCTGAGACAATTAACAATGAAAAAGAGATACCTGGCAACTTCTGAAAGCTGAAGCTATTGATAGGAATTTTGCAACCTTCTTGGAAGTTTCCAATGATTGATTGAATGGAAGAAAGGAGTCATAGGATGGAAGCTTGGAAGGGCCACGGAGATAATCCAGAGGATTTTGAGGTGACAGAGTTGAGGGCACAGTGACGGGTTCTTCACGCCTTCCTGTTGAAGGAAGTGAGCCGGAAAGAAAGACGAGGGCATCCAAGAAGTATAGCACCACACTTAAAGCAGTAGTTACTGTTCCTCTTCTTTTGACATTGCTCAGGCAGTACCTAGAATATGGTGTCCAGTTCTGGACAATGAATTTTATGAGGACATTGACGAACTGGAGTGTGTCCAGAGAGAGCAACCACAATGATGAGGGGCCTAGAAGGAAAAATTTGGAGGTGCCGGGTATGTTTAGCCTGGAGAAGAGCGATAGCCGTCTTCAGCTATCGGAAGAGTTTTCACACAGAAGGCAACATTCCACAAGAAATGCTGGGTTTAAATTACAAAGGAGAAGATTTTGATGTTCAAAGAATTTCTTGCTGGCAAGAGCTGTTCATCATTCGAACAGATGCCTTGGGAGGTGGTAGACTCCCCTTGGTTGGAGGTCTTTCAAGAGATGCCGGATGGCAGTGCGTCAGAGGTGCCTGTAGTAGAGAAATCCTGCACTAAGAGGGGTTGGAGTAGATGGTCTTCAAGATCTCTTCCAAACCTTACATTTTATGGTTCTAATCTTACGAGCTGTTTTTACAGCTGTTCAATTGCAACATTAACAGTATAAGCTAAGAGCTAATTTTATCCATGCTTGTAATAAATTCCAATATTCAACATTGGAGTGGAAACCAGAGAAGTTTACATACACACACCTAATCACTACTTTTCAATCTTCTATTACTTTTTCATACAGGCTGCTAACATTTCTGATATGTTGCTAATTTTGCTGAATTAATCCACTTTTTTCCTAAGCCAATCTCCTTTCTTATATCTTTCAATTTTTTTTTTCATCTACAATTGGCAAAATTATTGTTGCAATGAATAGCATATTGGAACAAAATAGTTTCTGCTATGTTTTAGAGGGTAATTTTCTAAGGCATTGGAAGGTAGAATAAAAGATCTGGAATCAATACAACTGAACTTTTATCACCTTTTCCAATAATTGTTGTGCTATACAGTCACTGGTGTTGATAAAAATCTGCTTAGGGAGATGAACGGCGACGACCTCTTCCCAGGACTGTTGATTTTAAAACATCTGTCAGGGCCACGAGCCACCGCATGGCCCTTTCGCAAGAGCTGTTTTGAGCGGTTTCATTACATTGTGAACTGCAAGCCGTTTCTGAATTTAAAAAATCCAGCTAGGGCTCAAGTTACTGAATTATAGAGTCTTCCCTTATATTGTATACACCCAACTATAATGCATATAGGGGATTTCTAATATGCTGCCGTTTCCATTTTAGATGTCAATCTCTAAAACTCATTGAGAGATCTTAACGCCCTGAAGTGCTTTTGCTGCGGTGTGAGAAAGAAGATTTGCAGAGACTGGCATAAAACCCTTTTCTGGCTGAAAGGTAGCTGGGCGACTCAAGAGAGAGCCCTCTGGGGCTGCCAGGGAACTGCTGGCCCTTGGAGGAAGAGAGCCCCGTGGGCCCCTTCCTGCCCCGGCTTCATCCTGGCTTCACCAGGTTTCTTTAGCAAGGAGGAAACAGAAGGACAGCAAAGCTGCCTCGGAGATGCAAGAGGGAGGAAGGGGGCAAGGGAGGACCTGAAGGGGCCAGGAGAAACTCCTCCCTTGCAGCCTCCAAGGCTCCTCGGCAGCTTTTTATCCAGAGGTTAATTGGCTCAGCTGTGAAAGACCATGTTGAGCAAGCGCAAGGGTTTGGGTGGATACAGGGGTGAGGCACCAGCCCCACAATAGCCCTTCCTTCCTTCCTTCCTTCCTTCCTTCCTTCCTTCCTTCCTTCCTTCCTTCCTTCCTTCCTTCCTTCCTTCCTTCCTTCCTTCCTTCCTCAATAGAATCATGTTAAAACCTAAAACCATCTTTATTGCTGTCTTCAGCTGAAATTTCCCTGACCGAATGCCCTGTGAAAGAGGACAGCTGCAATGTGTTATATGAATCACACTTCCACGATTCCGTAGAAAACTCCTGTACACTTGCTCTTTCCTCTTCTGCTTCTCCAGCTTGTATGAAACTCAAAGTTAAGGGAAGAAAAGCAGGGAGGGGGGAGCCCTTGATCCCCGGTCCACAGCAAATCAAATGTCTTCTGAAATGGTATGGCATTCCAAGATCTTGAAAAAAATCCTTCTAACTGTCAGTGCGCAGATTAAAAATCCATGCAGTGGCCTGGCCATATAATAGGCAAAATAATGCCTGTTTAGATAATCAGTATTATAATAATGACTTTTATTTCTTAGTTATAAAGCATGATTCCCATACAAAATAAATTCTTACAAATTAAACTATGAATGTATCAAATCAAATCTTTATTTTGGTCATAGAAGATCTTACAATAATATCAATAAGAATTACTATTTCAACAAGGCCTATAAAAGTTATCTAAAAACTAGTGTTACTAACACAATCGTATGATATTAAAATACTAAGATCTATATATAAACATTCTTAATATTAAGACTACAAACTAAGTGGTGGAAACATAATGTACAATATAAAATAGAATAATATAAGGGGAAAATAATTACAGTATCAAGTAAATAAAAGTATGGAAACCGTTCTCATCTAATCTACTGATTTATTACTATGAATGCAAATATTAAGGGTGGCAGCACCCAGAGCTCTTTGGTGTGGAATAAACCTCATTGTTTCCTCCATCACAATAGTAACGTTCAGGATCAGCGCTTCTGCACCGAACGACTGGAGAAGGTTCTCCGCCATCTTTCTTCATTATTTTGTTAAAATGGCTGGATTCCCACAATATGCTAAAAAGCTTAAACCAGGGTTAACAAAAGCAGAACAATGATTCTGATCACATGGCACAGTGTTATATACCGCTATATACAACAATGTTCTGGCTGGCTGCCAACTCTAATTCTGGAAGGATGAGGCCCCAGACACCCTCCCCACAGACGTCCAATTGGGCTGTTCAGCTGGGGGCTTTTGTTAGGGTTAGCCTGATCGTTGTCCCTGGAAGTGTATGGTGGACCGTCTTCTGACAAGCCACTGTGTGCTAATAAAGCATGTTCCCACGGGGACCTCCACCAATCTGGCAGCAACCCTGGTGATTGTTCCTATCGAAGAATGGGATGAATGACCCTGTGACTCAGAGGACTAGGAAATACCTTGCACAATACCCAAAATGTTGCATTTGCCCACCCCACCCAAAGCAATGCAATTACTAAGCCAAACAGAATAGAGTGATATAACTCTGTTTGGAAACAGAGCAGTCCATTTAAATTTTACATACTCCGATCTCTTAGGATATCAACGGACCCATTTAAAAAATAAGAAGCCACACAGACATACTTAGTCTTAGGGAGTTTGCAATTGTACAGATTTACTTCACACTAACATTCAGCCCACCTTAGCTAAGACCATCTGTTAGCTGGGGTGAATGTATTGTGAGAATATTGACCTCTGATCCTGTAGCACTGGTCTCTCAGGAGATGGAAATCCCACAAAAGGAGTGGGGGCAGAAAGAAGAGGTTGCACAAACCAGGTGTCCAGTCTCCCTCACAGCCGAGCCAGAATAGGCACAGAGCGCAGTGCTCAGCGGGGCACACCTGTGGCAGAATTCAGCAGGAAGAGGAGCTGGGCGATCCCTCCTCTCGGTCCCATCATCGCCAGCCTCATCCCCAAGTTGTTCAAGATTGTTCTGGCAGCAAGATGTGTTGGGAGAAGATGGAAAACACACCACTTTTTTTAATATGTGGATCAGAATCCAATATTAATAGCATGGCACTCTGGACAAAAGCTACCTTTCAGACGGAAGATGAATGATAGGCTGCTGCTCCATGATATTGCTCTACTGAAATGTGAAAAAAGAATTTTCAAAACAAATAGGACGCCAGGAATTTCTGACACTACCATTTGAGAAACACATAAAGAGTATAGGAGGGGCCTTTTCATTAAGCTACGGCAAAACAAAAAAGAGAATATAATAATGGAAAGAACAATTAGAGGCTAAAATAAGAGAACTTGAACAAACGCATGAAAGTAACCCATAAAGGCAACTGATTAACATATTGCAAGAAGCTAAACAACAATTACATTTATTAGAAACAGAAGAATTACAAAAGAAAATAAAATGCGCCAAATAAAAGAACTTTGAACATGCAAATAAACCAGGAAGATTCCTAGCCTACCAGCTTAGAAAAAAGAAACACAGACAATATCAGCAATTAAAAGGAACTAAATTGTTATGCTCAAGATCAGAAATCATAGAAGAATTGGCAGCTTTTTAAAAGAATTACATTCCATGGGCTAACGACAATGAAGCTGCCATGAACAAATACACTGGAAAGTCTGTTATAAAAAAAATCAATGATCAACATAGGCAAACCCTAATTATCCAAGAAACAAAAGAGGCAATGAAAAAATCAGACTTAGAAAAGCACCACGTCCAGATGGGCTGATAGCTCAGTATTATAAAGAACTTGAGGAGGAACCACTGATGAACACAGTGAATGAAATTAAAGAGACCAAGGCGATGCCACCAATGTAGGAACTGTGATTTACAAAGAAGGGAATGACTGAGAAAACCACGGCCATGCAGACCAATTTCTCTGCTGAATGTAGACTATAAAATGTTCACAGCAATACTGGCTGAAGGTCTAAAGGAAGTGTCCTAGGTATAATATATATCGACTAAACAGGTTATATTCCCAAAAGAAACATCAAGGACAATAGCAGGTTTATAATTAATATAACAGAAAATGTCAACAAAGAAAGAAAGAAAGCAGCAATAATTTTTCTAGAGTCAGAAAAAGCCTTTGACACCCTGCAGTGGGCATTCCTATTGTCAGAACTTGATGAAATAAACCCCAGAGAAAAGTTCGAAGGTTGGGTCAAAAGCAGAGATCATCGGCGAATGGCAAAGAGTGGAGCCGATGGACGAATCTCAGTGGATTTCCCAATTAGGAGGCACAAAGCAAGGATGCCCAGTTATTATTTATTGCTGCTTTAGAAATAGGGGCAGAAAAGGTGACAAAGAAATACTTGCTCCAAAAATCCAAGGAGAGGAATATAAGCAGACGATGTAGCATAACATCATATTATACAGCTTCAGAGAATTCTCCAGATGCAAAATCAATGCTCAAAAAACAAAAATAATCACAAAACACTTAAGGCAAGGAGAAGATTTCTTGCCGAAAGAATCTGGCTGCCAGATGACACATTCAGTGAAATATCTTGGTTTACATTTCATAGGCAATAATCAAGAAATATATCAAAACAATTATGTCAAAGTATGGCAGGACATCAAAAAAGATCTTGGGAGGTGGAAAACTTAAACCCTTCCTGATTAGGACCAATTGCAATGACCAAAACAAACGTATTACCCAAGATAAGGGGGATGTGGTGGCGCTGCGGCTTAATGATGCTGAAAGTTGCTGGCCAGAAATGGTCGATGCTTCAGCAGTTCGAGTCCCGCCTTCGCGTTAGCAGGGTGAGCTCCTGTTTCCTCCCCAGTTCCTGTAAACCCAACAGTTCGAAAACTCATGTGAGTAGATAAATGGGGACTCTCACTCTGGTGGGAGGAAAAATGCTGGTGGCGCCTTGCAAAAAGGAGTCGGGAGCAGTTGCCGGTAAGCGCGAAAAACTGTGCGCGCCCGAAAAGGGCGCGAAGCAACGGAAACCCCACCTCCTGCGCTCGCCAGCTGGGCTCTGCCCTAGGAAGGAGGCTCTGGCAAACCACTTCCGAAACAGTTGCCTTGAAAACTGCAAAAAGACTCGTCCAAAGCAGTCACTGCAGAGTCGGTAACGACTGAGCACAGATTAAAAAAAAAAACCCCAAGATAAATGATCTGTTTCAAATGGCGCCAATTCCAATTCCAGAAGAAAACTTTGCACTAATGGTAAGAAACTGCTAGCAAGTTTATATGGAGTGGGAAAAAACTAGAGTCAAACTTAAAATTTTACAAGACTCAAAAGGCAGAGGTGGTCTTGCTCTTCCAGATTTCGAACTGCATTGCAGAGCAAGCCGCTTGTCGTGGTTAACAGAGTGGATTAAGTCCCCAAACAGCAGAACTTCGAGACTGGAGGGAGCCTGCCCAGCTAATGGGCCCCACAGATATCTGTGGGCCAGGGACACAGAAGAGGATAAAAAACTGAAAAAAGAGAGAATTGGTATAAAATGATTTATATACAATTCCATCAATAATTGCCAAAATAAACCAATAGATACTAATAAATGCTGGAAATGCCACAAGAGAGAAGGAACATTCTACCATATGTGGTGGACATGCAAAAAACCCCAGAAGTATTAGAAAGACAGACACTGCACCATTCAGAGAATCTTAGGGATTAAATTTGAAATGAAATCACATTTTTTTTACTAGGTATAATTCCAGAACATATCGATCAAAATACCATAATTTATTAAGATTATGCATTATTATTAAGATTATAACGGCTGCAAGGACAAACTCTGCTTAACAGATACAGTGCCAACAAAATCTGATTGGGAACTTAAAATTGGAGAATATGCAGCAATTGGTGAAACTAACATACAAAATAGAAGTCTATCTAAATTCAAGCAAGAATGGCTTCCATATATATTACACATTATGCAGCGAGGCAAATACAAACGCTGAAGCATGGTCTCCAAAGTTTACATCAATAGATACTGCAAATTGGTTGGAGGACAAAGAAGGGGAAGTCAAAAATAAAATATTTATCTACTGTATATTGTTTTGAGGAATGCTTTTCCCTTCTTTTTTCCCATTTCTCATTTTATTTTTAATAACATACGGGAGACTTTGTTGCTAAGCTCAAACATGTAGATTTCTTTTTTCCTTTTTAATATTATGAAAATAATTCAATGCACTCGGCTCGGTATCTTTTATTAATGTTATGTGGAGCATCACGTGAGCAATCGGAGTAACTATCTGTCCGTCTATAGACAATATCTTTTTGAAAATATGTCTGAAAATATCTTGGAAATATATCTATTTCTCTGCCATCTTCTGCTTAGAACAGGAAAAAATGGATAACTGGTTGCAAAAAGGCTGCCTGAGGAGGAACTTGAAGACGTGGAGAAGGAATCTGGACCAGCTGCTCTCTCCGGAGGAAGCTTCGGGTCCGCCCGCCCTTCCTACGACTGTACTCCGGGAGACGCGCTGTGGCTCTCCAGCATTGCGCCCGACGCTCGGCCACCCTCTCCTATGCTCTGCCACGGCATCGCCACGAGAGAGGAGGCTTCCGGGCTGCCCCCCGCCCCAGGGAGCCCCTACTCAGTCTGGAGGGGTGGGGTGGCCCAGACTTGCCTGCAGGAGGGGCGGGGGCGGGGGGTTGGGAATTAGGGCGCTTTTAATGAATAAATGATTCCTCAGCTGTTTGTTTGCTTGTTTCCATTGTTGTAGGCTGTACACATTTCTCTTGACAGCGCGCATCAGTTATTTGGGCTTCTCTCCCTTAGAAACAGTCCCAGGCTGCTGAAACGGACCCTTGCTGACAGCCGTGTTTGCAAACCCTGCTCTGGCAGAGCAGATCTCTTCCTTGTGGCCTCCACCTGCGAACGTCTGAAACAGCCATTTCTCCAGAACACAATAAATTGGTCAGAGCCCACTGCTTGCCTGGTTTAGATCTTTAAACATTGGCTTGAGCTGAATCCAGAGCTCACCTTTGCTCGGAGATCATGGGAAGATGCATTCATATTTGCGGTTTTAATTCGTGCAGGCAAAGGGGAGGAGAGATTTGGGATCCAGGCTCCTTCCCCTGTCTCCAGCCCCTCCTTGCTGCTTTTTAAAGCTGGGAGCAGGAGGCAAACAGGATGGCGACCCCAGCCTTAAGCAGGTTGATGGATGGACCACCCTTTCTCAGCAGGAAGCTATATCATCAGCCAACGTAAACTGGCAAAGGGCAACTTGTGCTCCGTCCCACCGTTTAACGAGACCTTGAATAAAGCGCAGCTCCTGGAGTCAGGGCCAGGCAATGCAAGCGCTTGGCTTTGCCCCAGTGGCTGAAAGCGGACGCCTCCCTCGAGCGGGGGCAGCGGGGGAGTGTGACTGCTGGGGGCATTTTTAAGACATGGAGCAGCCCACCTGCCCCCATCTCTGCCAGGCTGCCTTTGACAGATAAGAATTTGTTTATCTGTGTTTCCTGGAAACTTTTTTTTCTGTAGGATAAGCTAGTTTCAGAAATAAGAAGACTCCCATGGGAGGAAAACAGATAAACTGATAGAGGAGAGGTTTGTCTTTGCACATTGACTAAGGTAAACGCATTGGCATTTCCACTTCAGGAAGCTCATTGCCTCTCTGGCCCCGTTGGGCACAGAGCATCTTCTTCTTCCTCAGCTGGCAGCCATCCTCCCCAACCCTGGCTTTTCCTGGCCTCTCATCCAAGGACTAACTCAGCCAGGCCCTCCTTCCAGGGCCTCTGAAATCTGTTAATTGCAGTTGGCAGTGAGGGAAGGACGAGGGAGGGAGCGACGTGGATGGCTGCTGGTGAGGTAGGGCTGGCTGGGAGGCATGGGGGGGAAGGAAGGAAGGAAGGAAGGAAGGAAGGAAGGAAGGAAGGAAGGAAGGAAGGAAGGAAGGAAGGAAGGAAGGAAGGAAGGAAGGAAGGAAGGTTTCTGACACTTCCTGCCAGCTTCCCACTAGCAAAGTCAATGGGGAAGCCAGCAGCAAGTCACAAGTTGCTCACACTCCCACTGCTTTTTTGCCCTTGATCATTCTGTTTCCTGTTTAGGTAAGGAAATATCTCTGAAACGATGACCCAACGGGTCACTGGTTGCCTACTGTTGGTTACAAATGTCACAATATGCACAGCTTTCTTATCCTCATTACTAATTTAAGAATTTTGGGGGGTTCACACAATATATAAACTAATCAAACAAGCTGACTTTGTACAATACACTGACCCGCAAAAGACTTCACCATGTGGAAAGCTCACCAGGCTTAGCATGTTGTGTGTCTGCAGCTGTTTGATCTTTAACTGAAGTAGTTTAACGTGCTGTGTGAACCCAGCCTATGAATGCCTTGGTGTTAGTTCTGCTTCCCCCTGTACCTGGCCCTTCAGAGTTTGTATCTCATCTGAGAGTCTGAGCCAGACCATCGGGCTCAAGGGCGCTTTCAGAGAGAACTGGGAGAACTGGTCTGAGCCCAGAGTGAAAGGGTCCATGCAAGGCCTGTATTCACACAACACATTGAAGCAAATCGAGGAAAGGCCAAGCTGATGCATTCCCACAACTTGTACCAAGATGCCTGCTTGTCCTCACTAGGGCCTGGCCTACCTGCTTCATGCCTCAGAGGTCCAAAGGAGAGGACCTCTCCTGGTTGCAGCTCCATTTCTGGGGAGAACAGCAGCTGGAAACAAGTGGAGAAAAGGCCCCTGAAGAATTGCCAGGGGACACCATCTTTCGGTCTTGATTTATCGTTTAGCTTATTACTTGGCAAGTCAGTCTAATTAACACAGCGGAATGCCAGTTGAGAGACATTTTGAAGGAATCAGCCCTTCACCCTCATCTCTACCTCCCGCACATGCGCGCGTACACACACCACACACCACACACACACACACACACACAGACACAGAGGGGATAATCGGAGGCTGGTAGAGACTGATAGAAGTTGATTTGGTAGTAAAGTTAAATAGTTACAGGAAGTGCTTTATAAAGCTATAAAAATGGTTTGGTAGATGGAACAAGAATCTGTAGCGCAAAAGGTTCTGCACTGTGGGATTTCAAGTGTGTGGAAATTGGCAATTGCTTGGCCTACGCCCAAAGCAGTCCCTGTTACAGAAGTGGACCACGGCAGACTCATTTCTCCTCCCAATGAAAAAAGAAAAAGAAAACCCGAATGATATCATAAGATGGAAGGGTTGGAAGGGACCTTAGAGATCATTTACACCAACCCCTGCCTAGTGCCTCCCCCAGTCCTGCTGGGCTGCCCCATCATGGCAGAGGGGGGCTGGTGTTCCTGGGAGGGATGAGCGAAGAAGGTCGGGAGTGTGTGCCAAGAGCAGGTACCCCCAGCAGAGTCAGCCCAGGGGTGAGGATCATCCCAGCTGCCCAGCTAAATAAAGCCAGCGGGCACCTATATTGGGCAGCAGCGATGTGGGAAGATGCTGGAGGCAGAGGACCCCTTTAGGGACGAGGGCAAAGGCGTCCAGTCATACTGTGCGGGAGAAGGCAACGGTGAACCCCTCCTGTATTTTTACCAAAAAAATGGTATCCATGGATTTCTATCCATGGATAGAAAATATAAACAGATGGACAATACGCAGCCAGATTATGGCACTCAACACACTACTGAGGAAAAGCTGGGGATCTTTTGGAGCACCAATGGTGTTTATGACATGGCCAGATTAAAGCCTTTGGGATGTCTCGTTGTTGATGTTGCCATGCAGGAAAAGAAAATCGGAAGCTGCAAAGGCAGAATTACAGTGGGAACATGGAAGGTAAGAAACAGGAATACAGGAAAGCTCAACTCAGTGAAAGATGGAATGAAACGACTACAAATTGGCACCTTAGCCATCAGTGAATTGAGATGGACTGGGATCGGACACTTTTGATCAGAAGATCACACCATTTATTACTCAGGACATGAGACACACAAAAAAGGAACAGCACTGATTTCATAGTTAGGAAGAACAGTACTGGGCTATAGTGCAATCATTGACCAAATAATAGCAATTAGACTTCGTGGACAGCCCTTTAATAGGATGATTATCCAAGTTTATGCTCCAATCAATGATGCAAAACAGGAGGAGGTTGGCGAGTTTTATCCTCAAGTTCAATCTGAAATCAACAGAACATGCAAGCAAGATGCGCTGCTCGCGACTGGAGACTGGAAGGCCAAAGTTGGAAACATGAAAGAGGAAAATGCAATTGGACTGTATGGCTTAGGAAACCAAAATGAACCAGGAGACTGACTTACCAATTTCTGCCACTTCAATGATTTCTTCATAGTTAACACTGTCTTCAAACAAACAAAATGGTGCCTCACCAGATGGACATCACCAGATGGAGTACATAGAAATCAAATTGACTATATTACTGCTAAAAGGAGGTGGAGGAGCTCCATTATAGCATCAAAGACATGGCCAGGTGCTGACTGTGGAACAGATCACAAACTGCTCATGTGCAAGCTCCAAGTTAAGCTAAAGAAGAAGAAAGCCAGTCAGTTTCCATGATATGATCTTGAACATATACCCACTATTTTCAAGGAAAACATCAGGAATCACTTTGAAGTCAACTTCCAGAGGAAGAAAGGGCAGACTAGAGGTGGCTCCATGAAAAGTGGAGCTGACTACTGTGGCAAAAAACAAAGAGTTGCTGAGTAGACCGGCTCTTTGAACCTTTCCGGACAAAGATCACCCACAATTGCTCCAGACAGTTTCTCCTCACGAGGAAACTGCAAGGCAGTGGTCTCCAGTGGGTTTTGAGCATTGGGAGACAAGGGAATAGTCATCTTGCTCAAACCACGGTGAGCACCTTTGAAAAGACACTAAGTTTGCATACTTCCTTTTCTGATCACTTCCACAAATTGCTTATTGACTACTTTTCAGCTATTGGATCAACAAGTCTGAAAACACCGGGTGAGTCTGCCTTCAATCCTTAATGAAAGAACATTTTAGCTACAAGATTAAGAACTTTAAAAAAATTCAACAATCCATATTTTAATACCCCCCCCAAAAGAAAGGAGACTTAACAGAGTGTGCAAACTATTACGCAATATCCTTAATTTCACATCCTAGCAAAATAATGCTAATGACCATCCAACACAGATTAGAACCCTACATAGAAAAAGAGATACCAAATGTTCAAGCTGGCTTTAGAAAAGGCTGAGGAACATGAGACATTATTACCAATGCATGCTGAATAATTGAGAAAGCCAAAAAATATCAAAAAGAAGTCACTATTTGCTTCATCGATTATAGAAAGGCTTTCAATTGTGTCAATCATGTCAGGCTGTGGAAAGTGATCAGAAAAATGGGAATCCCAGAACATCTCATTATCTTCATGAGAAACTTACTATATACAGGTCAGGAAGCCACAGTACATACAGAACATGGTGAAACAGACCGGCTCCAGGTTGGCAAAGGAGTAAGACAAGCCTATATATTCTCCCCTTATTTATTCAACCTATATGCCGAATATACATTAAGGGAAGCTGGACTGGAAAAATGTGAGCGTGGTTTTAAAACTGGAGGAAGAAACATCATCAACCTGTGCTATGCTGATGACACTTTTGATTGCCAAAAATGCAAACAATCTGCAAATCAAGGAGCAAAGCAAAAAGAATGGGAGTAAAATTAAATATAGAAAGACCAAACTAGAACAACCAGCCTTAGAAATGGCAGTGAAGGTATCAAAGTGGCGGATAGCTTCTGTCTTTTAGGAACAACCGTCAACAGTAAAGGAACAGACAGTCAAGAAATATGCTGCAGATTAGCACTTGGTAGAGCAGCCATGAAGGCCTTGGAAAAGATACTCAAATGCTGTGAGATCAGAATAGGGCAAGCCATAGTATTCCCTGTGACACTCTATGGATGAGGAATTGGACTTCGAAGAAGCAGGCTAGGAAGAGTATTGACGCTTTTGAACTTTGGTGTGGGAGAAGACTCCTGAGAATACCATGGACAGCCAAGAAAACAAACCAGTGGTTCATCAAACAAATCAACCCAGAGGTCTCACTCGAGGCACAAATGACCAGGCTTAAATTATCCTACTTTGGATATATTATACAAAGACCCAGCTCTCTAA
Organism: Python bivittatus; assembly: GCF_059951505.1. Lineage (NCBI taxonomy): Eukaryota > Metazoa > Chordata > Lepidosauria > Squamata > Pythonidae > Python > Python bivittatus. The sequence goes on along the minus strand of NW_028277076.1, from coordinate 10,674,302 downwards.
AGAAGACTCTGATGCTGGGAAAGGTGGAAGGAAAGAGAAGAGGACAACCAGCAGCAAGGTGGATGGACTCTGTTACAGTGGCAATGAGTGCACTGTTGGAGACCTGAAAGACCAGGTTGGAGATAGATGATTATGGAGAAAATCTATCTATGTGGTCACTAAGAATTGACAACAACTTGATGGCATGTAATCAATCAATCAATCAATCAATCAATCAATCAATCAATCTGCCTACTGCAGAAAGCTGACTTCCAAGACCAATGAATTTGGCTGGGAATGAATCGGTTCAGCATGCCTGCTTGTGAAGCCTCCCCTGGAAAGGATGCCCTTCAGATGTGTTGGAACAGTTGGCACTGTGGGTGCTGGAATCCAGCACAAATGCTACAGGAATTGAAAGCAGCTTGTAGCAGGGCAATTTCCAATGAGAAAAATAATCACTCTTAACTACTGTAGAATTGGCCAACAAACTGAAAACTGAAAATCACAAGACCTGCGATGTGGACACTTTGCAGAAGGTTTTAAATGAATGTCAAGATTTGGTGATACTGAATTGCATTCCTAAATTGTCCATACAACACTCAAGGCAGCTTGTAACAGTTAAAAATAAGTATTATAAAACTTAAAAATAAAAAAACAATATATTACAATCAATATCATTGCCATCTGTTTACTTAGCAGATAAAAGATTGAAACAAGAGAGGCGTTTTAGCCCTTTACATACATACATAGTCTTGACATTTGCATCTCCTGGAGGTTTTGCCAGAATGACAAGTGTTGTGACATCCCCATACGGGCTTCGCCCGTTCTATGCCTGCAAGTGACCTAACGCTGCCAATACCAAAAGGGCAGTGTGATGTTGCAATGCAGGTTCTGTCATTTGTCCTTTCTCCACCCCCAACAGGTGACCACAAATACAGGGAAAGTTCTGCTTGGAGGGGGCTTTCCCAGACTAGGGATCCCACAGGAAAAGGCCCAGAAGCAGTGGGGCATTTTCCAAGGGCCTCTTCTGACTGCTGCAGATCTGGGTTACCAGGCGGGTCCTGCAGATGATCAAGTCCTCAGCCGTAAACAACAATGCCAAGACCTTAAATTGTGCCCATTAGCAATTGGCAACCACTGCAGGCCTTTCAGGGCAGGCGTCAAATGAGCTTATAATGGGGATTTCATGACTGAATTATATATAAGGTTTGATCTGCTTTGGTAATAGCGTGTTCAGAAACCAGACTGGGATTCTTTACTAATATTATGGCGGGAGAGGGGTGGAAATCTGGATTTCAGCTATAGTTTGTTTTCAGTATTTTTCCTACATCAGTTCAGAATTCCAGCAATGGATGTTCTTCCTTTTTTTTTAAATTAGCAGCAGAACATGCAAACATGCTAACATGGGTGACTGTGACTCCCCTATGTCCTTTTTTTATCTCTGTATTAGTCTTTTGTGTCCTTAATGAACTGCTTCTCCTGGACTGTGAGATGCACTTTATTTTGGAAATTTATTTGGTTATATGCACTGCACAAATTAAAGCCAGATAATTGTTTTAGCAGGAATACTACTTTTCTCTACAAAATATTTTTTCTCATTCTTGTTGGAATCCTCCACAACCAGCCAATGCACAATTTGCAATGGCAACAAAACAAAACAGAAAACAAAAAACAAAACACTTTTCTCCAAAATAATAAGCAGGGGAACCTACTTCAAGGCACCTTATTTAAAAAAAAAAATCCTCCTTCCTGCCCCAGCAAAAAAAAAAAGAAAAAAAACCCCTGCTGAAATTCAATAGATGTCTAGATAAATGTTGTTGTTGTTTAAAATAATTATTACAGTTGTGCATTGGTGAGAGGGGAATATTTGCTCCGGCATCCATTCAAAGAGACGTGAGAGAAATCCAAACATTTGTTCCATATAAATTAGGAAGAAATTATTTGGAATGGAAACGCTGGTGGTGGATTATTCAACTTTCCCTTAGCTTACCAAATTGTGCACTTGCCAGTTTTCATAATATTCAAATTAAGGTGCTAGGATTTGGGAAAGTAATGTCATTGAATCATAGAATCATAGAATTGTGGAGTTGAAAGGGATCACAAAGATCATCTAGCCAAACTCTCTGTATTGTGCAGAAAATCCATTTAAACCATCCACGAGAGTTGCTGTCAAGTCTCTTCTTAATAACCTCCAGATATGGAGAACCCCCGACCTCCATAGGTAGATTGTGTCATTGTTTTGCATATGTTACCATCAGGAAGTTTTTCCTTATATTTATGTGAAATCCTGGGAGCTGCAACTTATACCTGTTATTTTTGGACTTAGATTCTGTTCATTGAAGATAGTCCCTGACCATGTTCCCAGTAGCAACATCTTATGTAGACTGAACAGCCCCAGTTCCTCCAGCCTGTTGTACAGGACACAGCCTCAAGTCCCTGGATCATCCTCCTCTGGGTCCAACCTGCCAATATCTGACCTGGAAATGTGGTACCCAAAATAATTCACAGCACTCCAGATGTGGTCTTACAGCACAGGGAATAAGGACTTTCCAATCTTTGAGGCAATGTAGTCCAGAACTTTGTTTGCTCACCAAGCAGCTGTCTCACTGCTGATTCACGTCCAGCTTGTTGTTAAGGTTATTGTTAAGGTTCATGTTCAGCTTGACCACACCCAAGTCCTTCTCAGATGTAGTATTTCCAAGCCATGAATCTCCCATCTTGTATGTGTGTCCTATATTTTCCCTAAATGTAATTTAGGAGTGTAATTTAGGAATGTAAATCTAAAAGTAACATCCCACATTCCTTCCTACTGAAGGATATCATGTTCCTGTCAACCCATCTTACCACCTGTCCAAATTAAATTGCAATCCTGAGAGTTGGTCTGACTTTCCAATTTTGCATGATCCACAAATGTGATAAGTAGGCCATCATACATGTTGAATAATACTGGCCTCCACTGCAGTATTAGATCTCTACAGGACGCCGCCAGTTATTGCTCTCCAACTCAATACAGAGTCATTAATGCAGATTATTTCAGTGCAGCTAATCATTATGGGCCCACTGTAAGAACATTATTGGAATCCTGAAAGAAAAGGGACCAACTGTTCACACATCTCGTTGGATCAGCCCGGTTAAAGGCTCGGGGCTGCATCTGCCCAAGGTACTAAGCTCAGTTAGTCTGTAGCTCTTGAGTGTTCTATGCAAACTCAGCCTGTTCACTTAGTTTTACTTTGGAACAATGGATTGATTCGGTAAGTGAGCTAAATGACGCATGTGTTTATTATTTTGGAACTGGAGTCCTTCCTCCCAGGGCAGCTAGTAAATTTGAGCCTCTGGTTCTAGTGATCCTGTTCTTTAGATGGTGAAATGAATGGGGGAAATTCTGTGATGGAATGGAATTATGAAGGCCAGGCTCAGGGAGATAAGCATTTTCTTAGCTCACTAGAACAGCGTGGGAGGAACAAAAGGATGAGACTGGCACCTCCCTGAGGAATTCAGACTGTTGTGGCTGGAGGACTTTGGGAGCTGGGGTTTTAGTCTGGGAAGATTCTTGCTAGAGGTTGTAGCTAATACACATAGCTGGACTGAATTGGCATTGTCTCTTGGAGTTCCTTGGGCTAGGCCTGACAAATTCCGTTCCAAGAGGAGAGTTAAAACCATCTGACCTGCCAGTCCAGGCAGTGGGCAAAGGCAGTTAAAAACTCAGAAAATGAAATGCCGAAGATCCAATCAGAAGTGAAAATTCCACTCTAGGGTGGGCTTTTTTTAAAAGAAGAGGGCAATCCTGTTTGTCCTTTGGCTTTCATGAAGAAGTGGGAGCTTCTCTCCTCCATGGCTGGCTGAAAGCCAGGTAAGAAAAGAAGCCCCAGTCCTTACAGTGAGGAAATTATGCCACAGGTTAGGTTCATTGAAGTACAGCCCCAGTCTTACTCGATGGGCCACGATCTGAATTGCTGAACATTGTGCTATGTTGTGTGAGATCCTGGGCTGAAAGAGCAGCTGGCTGAGATCAAACTCTTCGGAAGCAATTGTTCACCTCTTCTCCCCTTTTCTCCTGTTCTTCTTTTGTACCTTTCAACTTTATCCTAGTTCTTTGACCTTGATATGTACTGTATAATAAAGACTTGAATTCTTAATGAATCAGTAACACTCACTCTGGGGAAAGGGGCCAACCTTTAGCACAAGTCTAGCTATCCAGGTAGTCACGAAAGAAATGCTAATTGCCTCCTCCAGAGTAAACCAGGGCAAAGAGAGATTTTGATGGAGAAAAGTCTCTAGCAGCAGTATTACCCAGCTGGCCCTTATTTAGTTATCAAATTTATATGGCCTCCCATCTCACAAGAAGTGACTCTGGGTGGCGTACAGCAAAAAATATGAGAACAATAAACATGTCAAAAGCAGTCAAATTAAAACATTTTTAAAAAGATAAAACACACAAGAGATTAGATCAGCAAGGGAGCCACCTCAAGATTTCACCAGTCCCCTGAGATCCCCAGGCCAGATGTCATAGCCAGGTCTTGAGGGACTTCCAGAAAATAAGTAGGGATGGAGATGACCTCACTTTGAGGGGGAGATGTTCCATAAAGCGTGCACCATGGCAGAGGAGTTCTTCCTAGGAGTTACGATGAGGATGTAACATGGTTGTGGGTGGATGGTTTAGAGATCCCCTCATGGGAGCTAATGGGGTCCAGTCCACCATATCCCAGGCTTATCGTATACATCACATAATAAGCTAACCCTAATGTGTTGGGGCTTCTTTCTGCTCATATGACCTGGATTCTGTCCAAAGTCCTGCCTTGAAGGCACCCCTGAAGTGGTAGGAGGTAGGGCTCCACGATGTCCTAACTGGAGTGAAGCCACCCCACAGAGAAGGCCCCTCTTTTTTCCCCAGCTCTCGGCATTTCTCATAAGGTAGACTGCTTGTCCTGAAAGGAATGGTGTCCTGCAGGTTCAGGAAGGGCAAATCAAGGGCTCTTCTCCCCATCTGGGCAGCCATTTCCCCACATTCCTTTTGGCAGATCAGGGGGCTAAAATGTTCTGCACTGCAGGTCCTGTTTAATCAGGACGGGGGAAAAAACTAAGTTCAGCTGCTTGCTCAGTGCGATTCAGGGCCAGTGCAAAAGTGATTAAACACTGCCATCTCAGCTGACAGTAATATTTCTTGGATAGTACTCCTGATATTATGCAGAAGCAGTTTATTATACTAAATACCACACGTTCAGTTATAACTAGGGACCGGTTTGCACAGAGGAAAAATTATATCAGGGCAACCCCTTTATCTGGGCATCAGGCTACAAAGCAATATGAAGGCTTTGGAGTTCCAAAAATTTTCACCAGGCAAAATGTTTTCAAACTTTTAAAGATGTGGGACTGATGCAGGCAACGGTGGGCCTGCTGTTTTCTATCAGCTCTCTGCAGCTGCTTCAGTGGAGAGACAGATCAAAGGATTCAGACAGAGAAAAGAACTTAAAACGCCCTGAGATTCTTTGCACAAGTCAGAAAACTAAGCCAGTTAATCTGCAAGAGCTGCAATGGAACTATTGTGCGATGGGACTAATTTTATATCTATACAGATACACACACATATGCATATACATGCATACAGAGAGAGAGAGAGAGAGAGAGAGAGAGAATGCTACTGAGCCAAGCCACATAAGCCATGGGCACTGATGGGGCAGATGCTTCTGAGGAAGGGGGCCAGGAACGCCATCCTGCAGAAGCCCACTCATGACTGTGGAGTCCTTGGGGCTCTCTGAGCTTGGTTCTTTTCTTGCAAACATTTCATTACCTGGCTAGGTAACATCTTCAGTGCTAGAACGGGATGGGGTTTGCTCTCTGTTTATGTGCTGTGGCCTGCCTTGCCACACCCAGATAAGCAAAGGTTACCACCAGGCACACAATCAAGCAGCAAAACAAAATCCCCACCCTCACCAGCACTGGCAAGGCAGGCCACAGCACATAAATAGGGAGGAAACCCCATCCCATTCTAGCACTGAAGATGTCACCTAGCCGGGTAATGAAACGTTTGCAAGGAAAGAACCCAGCTCAGAGAACCCCAAGGACTCCACAGTTCAACCCTGAGCTACACATGTTCACCTCTATTGGTACCCCTCATGACTACTACCAAGCAATTTTAGGAGAAGAGGCACTTCTGTAGATCATTGCTTAACATGGATGATGGTCTCTCACCAGTGACTCCAGTTTCTGAGAAGATCCACTTCTCCTGCTCCAACTTTATTTGCATGCTAAGGGGTTGTCTTCATGAAAAGAGACTGTCCCATCAATGGGAGGCATAATCTGGCGCATTTTCCTCCAAAATTCAGGGTTTTCCCTTTATGCCACGACCGTTTGGCACTTGAGCCATCTACCTGCTAGTGAGCGCCATTGTTTTGAACTCATGCTCTTCCGTGTCAGGGAGAACGTATCCTACTTGTCTAAGCCAAGCTGAGGAGTTTCCTACCAGCATGTGAAGCTGATTAAAAGGATCATTAAATTGATTAAATCAGATTCTCCAGTAATAGCAGGTTTCAAAATTGACTGGAGGAACAGCGTACTAGGGAGACAATAGTGGTGCACCTGGATAACTGCTTTCCTGAGGAGATTGGTGAGCAAAAAAGGACTGATTTTGCTTGTAAAAGTCAGAAAAATGAATTCAGGTTCACTTGGAACACAGAAAGCAATGCTTTGAACCATTGCATGTTCATAGACAAGAACTTGGATGAGCAAAATCTTCAGTAACTCCTGCTGGCAACCTGCATGATTGGGTGCCCCAAACCCACAGCCTTCATAGCAACTGTGCCCTCTTCCTACAGTTCTGAGAGGTCTCTGTGTGTGTCGTGCATTTTGTACAATAAAAGCAAGCGCCTTTAGAGAAGTAACCACCACAGCAGTGCCTCACACGTGGGCGATTTTTCCCTTTTCCCTTTGCATAGAAGCTGCCAAGGAGTACTGCCCGGGCAAATGGCTCCTTCAGCTTCTCCACAAGTAAGAGAAGGCGCGTCCCTTTTTGTTCCAGATGAGTCGGCCATTTTGTTCAGAGCGCTGAAGCGAGAAGAGCCCCGTCCCTTTGCCCTCTCCACACATCCACCCATTGAACGGGAAAGTAAAACTGATCAAGCTTGATGCTCCGCGGCAGCTCCTGGGCTCACAACAGCCCCACTTCCACCCAGGCCTCTCCTGCCGCCTTTTCAAATATTTATTCCCCAGCATTCACATTCTTCGCTCCCCAAAAAGGGAGCCTGCAATCAAGCCCTGCAACTTGATTTAATACTAATAAATGGGCCAATATCAAAGTTCCAGCACGGGCCAACTTTAATTAAAATGACAAAGGAAGTGGATCTACGGGGATGATTTACTGAAGTGGAAAATGTTTTATTTGCCTCCAGCTAGTTTTAATTAAAAAAAGAGAGAGAGAGAGAGAGAGACCAGTCCAGGCATCATGCAAAAAAGCGAGCTTGGTGGAATTGGGGGTGGGGGTGGCAGATCTGCCTTTGGGTTGAACTGCGTCTCCGAAACCCCTCTCTCTGCCACCCCAGCAGAGGCAAGAGTTCAAGAGAGCAACCGAGGGCACCACGTGGCAGAGCAGAGCAGAGCAGAGCAGAGCAGAGCAGAGCAGAAGATGAGTCTTTTGGAGCGCTGGCTGGCGAAGGAGAAACCTTTTCCGTCTACACAGTCAGGCGAGCCTCACATTAACCCACCAAGCTTCCACGGGTGTTGGGTGTTTCAAGGAGGATGCTCAGGAATTAGACATTCCTTCCATTCATGGATTCTTCCCAATGCTCAGATCAAGGAACAGCAAGGAAGTGGGGCTGGGAAGGGTGGCGAAATAGCCCTGAGCAGAGGATGGGGTTCTGTGGTTGTCAAGGAATGTGGAAAAAGGGGGCTGAGTTTAGGGGCGGGAGGAAGACTAAGATGTAGGAACCACAGAGAGCATTGATGGAAGCCCAGCAGAATATACTGTACAAGCGTCTTCCCCAACCTGAAATCTTCTCAGGGCGTTGGAGAGCAGGTCCCCATCACCCCAGTCGCCATAGCCAACAGCTCCAGGACGCAAGAGAAGAAAACGGGGCATCCGGTGAAATGGATGGGAAAAAAGAAAACTGACGTTCATGTGAGAAAAAAACGCTTAAGAAATTCACCGCCACAAGACGTAGCGGTGGCTTTAAAAGCTGCTCAGATGGCTTTAAAAGGAGATTGGGAAAATGTTTCTCAGCAGGTAGGGACGAATTTATCTGTCCATTCTATTTTTTCCACATTTTTCCACATTTCTAATCTTTATGACTATATTAGGATCAGTTTTTCCCAATTTCTCATGTTGGCTTACCTATCAAATCTGGTCCATCAAAGCTGAGATTTCTAAAACAGTTTCCACTAAATTCCTATGTATTTATTATACATTCCTCCAAGTATATGCTTTTTTTTTGTGTGTGGCCATTTTGTCTAATCTACACCATTTTTGCAAGCATTTTTTCCTAATAGAATACATTTTTGGACATTATTTTTCATGAATGCGTACATTGTTGTATGAGTTTTTCCTGTTTTTTTTTCCTTTTTTTAAGGAAAATAATAAGAAAGTTCTGGCATGGGATCCCACAGAAAATTATAAATGGGGAACTATTCCCCTGTCTGTGTGAAAAAATGCCCGGGTCCTTTAGCCTAGCCCTAGCTTTTGAGTCCAGCACATGCCAACCAAATCTCTGAACGTGGACTTGATTTGCACCAATATAGACACACATGCTTACAAATGGAAAATTGCCAAATTGTCCAGTTCGGAGCATCAATATTTGGACTGGCCTATCTGAGGTCCTGGGAACTGGGACAAAGGACAAAAAAATCGATGAGCTTCTGGCAGGACTGTTGAAAAACGGCTGCGAAGAAGTGAAGGAGGATGACTGGAGGACAACTGGCCCCGCAGAAGAGTTTGCACTCCAGAGCCGGCAGCAGAGGTCCGTTCGGCCTCCCTTGCAGAAACGCTGGGTTCCCACGGTTCCCGAAATCTGGAGGACAATGTCCCACTTGATTTAGGGGTCCCAACGGAGGCAGGCCCGTGGATGTACTTCATGGCTGTCTGCTTTGGCTCGTGAATGGAATTAAATAAATATTCTCTCCCCTCCGCTCAGCTTCCCTTCAGGACAAGCTTATTAAAGGCAGAAACTGGATTACGGACCATCTGCTTCTCCTGCCGGCCTGTTGAGATTGGATTCCATGCCTTCATCTCTGAACCCCACAGCATTTTAACGTGGAAGAGCAATGGCACCCCAAGAAAGCCAGATTAACTGAGGCTTTCCTTAGCTTCTCAGAGCCACCACATTGCCTTTAAACTCAGGCACCCCAAGTGGCGTGGAGCGGAGGAATTTATTCCCTGAATTTGAGAGAGAACACACTTTTACCTTTGCAAAGGTGGCCTTTTCACTACCCAAAAATACAGATCCCCAAGTAATTCAGGCACAGCAAAAAACGTTTATGAAGGAAGGTCAAATCTTTATATAGGGTACAGAAACAAATGATACACACATTCGATATATGTGATGCATCAGAAAGCAACAAATCAAACAATAAGAGACATTAACTAGACGTAAGAATTAGACAATAGAAAACATTGATCCTAGATAACATTCCACAAGTGGCAATTTATGAGTTACATCACTCCTTTTCCATTTGAGTTTGTATCTTTCTTAATACTTGCAAGTGTATTCGTGGACTTCCAGAAAACACTCCCTATTGTTTAGTTGCTGAAAAGGCAAGTTCTCACATATCAGAAGAAGAAATGGCCTTGGCTGAAAAGAAAACATGGTTTCCTGAACTTCAAAAGGAGGCCTGGATGCCGTGCTAAAATGCTAATATCGCTTTTATTAAAAAGCTAATAAGGAAGCCTAGAATTCCAGTTAACAGCCTGGAGCTTCATCCTCTTGCTGGGGTTCAAATAACAGCACTGGGAAGGTCTGGGGGGCACAGGCAAGATGCGTGTTGGTTGGGTGGAGGGTGGGCCACCCATCCCCTTTCCATAGGGAAACAGATGCATCCCCGCCCGTTGACGGGATTTCAATACAGAGCGGTCGCCATTTCCTCACACGTGTTCAGAGCAATCCTTGGGGCGGGGGAGCTGTGCAAATTATATATGACATTATTTTGAAGAGAAGCAAACATTTGCATGGATATGTATGCATATATAAATTGTCTGTATAAGCCTTTCAATAAACAAGATTTTATATTTATTTTATATTTCATTATAATCATCCATAGCTGATCTACTCTGGCAAGTCATTCATTTGTATGTTGTTAATAATATCTCTGCTGTGGGCCTTTGAGCCGGGCCCTTCTGCCATGGGGGGGAGGCGGGGGGCAGCTGACCCTCTACCTGCCCAACACACATCAGAGAGGAAAAACCAGACCGGTTTGCAACGCCTGGAGCAGTGGGGCAGGATTGCCAGTGGCCCCCCAGGCTCCATAGCAACCTTACCGATTCCCACCAATCAGAGGCCAGCCTGGCTGGTAGCCCCAGAAGCAGCCAATCCCCTCCTGGCAGCTGGAGGCGCTCCCTGCCCAGTGCCAGGGTGGGGTGGGGTGACCCTGAGGTCATGGAGCAGGAAGACCCCAGCCAGGCGCCCGGTGGGTGCTTGGGGCAGGCAGAAAGGGACATTGGGGAGCTGCTCCTGGAGGGAGCCCGAGGCCCTTGAGGGCCCTTGGGTTGCCAGGAGGGTGAGGGTGCCTGGCCTCTCACGGTAGCCCCTCCAGCAGCCTGCAGCCTCCCTGGCTTGCAGCCCAGCCCAAGGGAGACCATCCTCTGGTGGGACAGAGAACGATCGTGGTGCCCCATGATGAGCAGAAGCTCCAACCCCTTGAATCTCTTCTACCGATTGGGGAGGGGGTCTTTTCCTTTGGTTTATCTTGGTAGCGAGCCTTCCATTATACAATTCTAAGCATTTTCCAAGCATTTTGCACACAGTTTCACACCACAGCAGAAATGGGCTCAGCTGCAGCCCCAACGCCAAACACGCTGGCTGAGCCACTCGCTTGGACCTTCTTTTGTTGAGAGCCATTGGGACTGTTTGGGGCTGGTAACGCTTGCTGCCCTTTTCTTTGGGTGCCTCTGCAGCAATATCTGACCCCTGCTATTTGTGAGCAAGCCCCATTGATTTCACCATTACCGAGGGATGCTGCAATATTGGTGAGGCTCCGAGGATGGCGGACCAGTTATCTACCTCCGGAAGTGCCTTGGTCTTCCACACCGAGGATCAAGGGAAGATGGCAACACATGACATGGGTAAATGCATGGATCAGATGCTTGGGAATTTGCTGTAAAAGGCCAACATGATCTTGAAAGAGGGAGAGAGAGAGAGAACAACCCCCCACCCCCCCACTGCCCACCCCAGTTTTCCCTTCTTAAGGCTAAATACACTTAGTTCCTTCAATATCCTTTCATGGCACTTTCACTTACTCTCCCAAGGAAATTCATCTCATCCTGGATCTAAAAGTTTCATTTGTGTCCTGATGTTATTTGGCTAGATGAGATAATCTCTAAAACTAATCTAGAAAGAAGGAGCACACAATTAATAATAACAGACCATAGAAGAAATCTAACCGTACTTAGTAGAGTTTTTAGACATTGTCTTTTATCCTTTGAGACACAGTGTTGTAAAAATATGTTGCTTTAATGCATTGGTCTATTTATGCATTATTTGAATATCTTCCCAGTTAAAAATAGTGGCTCCAGATGTTAAAGTCAGTTGTGCTAAAATACCACAATAAAGATATGTTCTGGACAAATGGGAGATTTTCCCCCCCACCAAACACACTGTTAATCAGTAAGACTCACTGCTCCTGGATGCTGTGAATGTTATTAATATTTCCAAAATTTCGTGGACATTTATTTGTTTTATTCACTAAGGCTGATGCTTGGGAAGAGGGGAGGTTGCCAACTCACTCACAGATGACGCAAGTTGGAATTAATATAATAACTTGGTGAAAAGCATTAATTCGACTATTATCTATAACGCAACTTAGGGATGCACTGAAGGGTTATTTAAATTAAAATAATACTTGCTGGCTTAGAAATATACTTGTAAAACTGATTAGACCAACTTCCCCAACCTGGCAGCCACCAGAGGAATTAATTCTCCCAATTCTCAGCTGGGGTGGCCTCCAGAAATTTCAGTCTTACTATCGCCAATCTTATTAGGTGCCCCACTGCTTCCTCCTTTCTTAATTAAGCTGCACTAATAATCTCAGAAATTGCTAGCATCCTCGGTGGCCCTGTGCTCCATCTGTTGCTTCTGAATACCAGGTCGGTATGCAATCAACCTGTTCTCCTCCACGATCTTCTTGTAGATGAGGGCCACTACCAAGGCCTAGGTGGACTCAGAGGCCGAGCGCCTCTCTTGGAAATCAGCTCATCTGGGTTCTGGGTTTTGCATCAGCCAAGACCCCGGGGAGGGCGGAGGGTGGATATTGTATCCATGAGGCACTGAGGGCTCTCCGAGTTCTGCTCCACAGGTAACTGGACGCGAGGCCTTCTGATTCAAGCTGGACAAGGAACAGTTAGGACGGTTGCTGCAGCACCACCCTCCCTGCTGCCCACCCCTGCTTGAGCCACTGAACTCCATTGCTGGTTGGCAGTGGAGGCCCCAAAGCTGGTAGTTCTAGAGGACTTTAACCTGCCTCTACAGATGTTGAATCCAGGGCAGGTCAGGAGTGCATGGCCTCCATGGCAACCACGGACCCGTAATTGGGGCCTGGAGTTGCGTTTTAGATCTGGTTTTTGTCTTGGGGCAGTTGCAACGTAATGCGTATTATTCCCAGTCTGTTACTGTGGACAGATCATTCCCTGGTTGCCCCCTGGCTTGCTGGTGCTGGCCACCCCCATGGGAAGAGAGGATCTATTTGATTGGCCTGCCCAGGTACACAAAGGACTCTGCTGGGTTCCAGAGGGAGCTTGGGGTTTTCCCCAAGGATCTGCTGAGCATCACAGCTGAGGCTTTGGTTGCAGCCTAGAATAGGCAGGTGAGCAAGGCCCTGGACCAGATGCTGAGCAGCCTCTCTCTCTGGGCCAGTCTCGAAGCGACGGGGGGCTCCGGGAGATGAAGCACCAGAAGAGACACTGAGAGCACCGTTGGAGGAAGTCAAAGAGCGAATCAGACCACATTTGGGCCCACATTGTGGGATAAGGACAGCAAAACAGCAGTATTTCTCCACTCCTATCGCAGCCAGTGACAGCTGCCTGAGGATGCTTTCTAGAGTGACCTGTTCTCTGCTGGGGAGGAATGGGTCCTAGGAGCATCTATAGGGCTGTAGTAAGCAGCATTCATGCTATTTGGCAAATAAAATTGCTCAGATTCTCTTGGAGTTGGACTCTGGCTGGGCAGGCCCAAGTGAATTGCCTGAGGCACAGTCTTGCGAGGTTCTCTGGACTGAGTTTGATTCTGTGGACAAGGTCCTCTGAACTGTGAGTACAGACCTTGGATTTAACAAGCAGGTGAGTTCGGCCACCTGCTTGTTAAATCCAAGGCCCTCCTGGGTTGTCAAGGCAGCCTAGGAAGTGACCAGAAGGTGGGTCCATGAAATGCTGTCAGCCTCTTTGAGGAAGGGGTGGTTCCTACAGCCTTGAAGAAGCTGGTGGTGCACCACCTGGCCATTGCTAGACCTTTCCATTCTGGAGCGTTACCATCCAGTTTCCAGCCTTCCCTTTGTGGAGAAGGTTGCTGAGAAGGTTGCAGAGGCAGCTGCAGAGTTTCTTAGAGGAGCAGATTATCTGGACCCATTCTAGTCAGGTTGCAGGCCAGGGTATTGTCAGAATCCACGCGCCACTCCTTCACCCTGCCAGTTCATTTGCTGCGGTTCTGCCAATCCAGCAGATATGGGGGCGGGGGGGAGGTCAGAGCGGGGACTGCTAGGTGCTGCTGAGCAATTACCGAGACATCAGGAACGCTTAAGGGCGTAGCAACGAAGGACATCTGAGAACCCCAACAACCTGCGCAGGAAGGATTCGAAGCTAGCAGGGGAGGGGATAATGAGAGGACTTTAAATTGGGGTTTAGCATGTTGTGAATTGAGTTCCAGCTATTTCTTTGTGCCTTAGAGCTGTGTACTACTGCTTTCTCAATAAATCTACTTGTCTCTGGGTCCGCGTTGATTTGGATGAGAGTTGCATTCACTGGGGACTGAGTACAGCGATTCTTTCGGGTACAGTACAGAGACAGCAACGGTCATGCTCGTTGATGACTTTTGGCAGAGCCAGGATACATCCATCCTTGGGCTCTCTGATCTCTCAGTGGCTTTCAGTACCATCAGCTTCGGTATCTTTCTGGGCTGGCTTTGGGGAGTGGGAGTGGGGGGCCCCGTGCTGCAATGCTTTGCCTCCTTCCGCAGCGATCAGTCCCAGTCGGTGTCGATGGGGGGAGTTGCACCTGCGGTTCCTCACTTGTGGAGCACCTCAGGACTCAACCCAGCAACACAGGTCCCACAACACATCCTGGTCGGACGACAGCTGCAGAGGATCTTGGAGGAAACAGATTGTCTGGACCCATTTCAGTGTGGCTTCAGGGCAGGGCACAGTACAAAGACAGCAGTGGTTGCCCGTGCTTATCATCCATAAAATGTTTCTGGTGCTGATAGCCACAGATGTGTTTTCAGGCACAACCTAGATTTGTATTTATTCCGTACTCTAAGAATAGCCTGCCTGACATATTGATTTTTAAAATCTACATTAACCTTAGCTTTATCATAACACAGATTTCCATGCCACCCGAATCTCAAATCATGTCCTTCTAACGCCAGGGGCCTTCTATTTCTCAGCAGCACCCACTCTTTCATCCAAACCAAACAGCAAGCTGCAAAATACAATTTCAAATCTGGTAGACCCAATCCTCCTCTTTCCTTTGCATCTTGTAACACCTTATACAAGGAGTCCCCGGTTAAGAACACCCAGGTTACAGACGACCCATAGTTAAGAACGGAGGCTATTGTAGCAAAATTCAAGTTAAATACACAATGACTCAAGTTAAATACACAATGGTTTGAGTTCATTACACAGTACTACTTACACAGTATTATACAATAATACTGTTCCAGCTTACATACAAATTTGACTTAAGGAAAGACCTTGGGAACAGAACTTGTTAAATACTACCAGTATTTAACTTGAGGGTTTTTTTCCCTGCCATACAAATTTAGATATATCCTTCTGCCATTGTTTAAATGGTACATCAATTGTCAAAACAGGCATTGTCTGAAACAAAAATAGCATTTTAGGTAAAACATTCATCTTAATCACAGAAATTCTACCCAACAGTGACAATTGGACTTTATCCCATCGACGTATCTTTTTTTAACTTCATTCCAGGTCATAACATAATTATCTTGAAATAACATACAATTCATATTTGTCATAGTTATAACCAAGTATTTTACCTTCTTCTCAGTCTTAAAACCCATTTTATCCATCAATTCTGTTTGATCTTGTATCTTCATGTTTTTTGTAAACATCTTGGTCTTCTGTTTATTAATCTTGAAACCTGCTAATGCCCCAAATTCTTTTAATTTACTCATTAAAAGTTCAATTACCTTTAAAGGGTCTGCCAAAACCAGAACCAAGTCATCCACAGAACCTCTTAACTTGTATAAGTCTTTCGATAGACAAGAAATGATAAGTAAAGTTAGATGGTTAACTTACCACGATGTACTAGAATTTTCTCAAGGGGATTGCAAAATGAAATCAAAAAAGATTTGACAACAGAAGGATATACTTATACTTTTCTTATGTTCAATTATCAGAAAGGTTTAAAGTGGATAAAAGATTTTATGGATTTGAACAAGGTAAGACTGAGTTTGAAATAGAATTATGTACTTATGATGAACATGTCATTACTAAAATGTATAAACTTTTACTGAAACTTGAGAGAGAAGAAGAACAAGTGAAAGAATGTATGCTAAAATAGGCTAAAAAATTTGGCTATAATATACAAATGGATCAATGGGAAAATATGTGGTTGAAAGGATTGAAATTTACATTATGTTTTAGTCAAAGAGAATGTAAGAACCACTTTACTCGGATTCTGACAGAGAATTTTTATAAAACAATGTATCGTTGGTATTTGTCACCAGAAAAATTGTCTAGAATGTATAAAGGCACTTTGAATCTTTGCTGGAAATGCAAACAACATGAAGGGACATTTTATCATGTTTGGTGGACACGTAAAAAAGCCAAAAAAATGTGGATACAAATGCATACATTACTTCAGAAGATCTTAAATATTAAAGTACAACTGAAACCAGAGAGTTTCCTTTTGGGACTAATCAACAGGCAACTAGAAAAAAGTCATGGGACTTTGTTTTTATACATGACAACTGCAGTGAGATTATTATATGCTCAAAAGTGGAAAAGTTTGTCACTACCCACAATGGAAGAAAAGTTGGTGAAGATGATGGAACTTGCAGAGATGGCTAACTTAACTTCCTTGATCAGAGAAAGGACAATATCTACATTTATGGTTTACTGGAAACCCCCTATAGACTTTTTGCAAGAAAAGGGGGGAAAATCACTTTTAACTTATGGTTTTGATGATTAGAAAAAAATTGGGCAATAGAAAAGAGTGAGGGTTTTTGATACTGTCAACCACAATATCCTTCTGGACTGGCTGCAGGGGTTAGGAGTGGGAGGCACTGTGCTCCCGTGGTTCACCCCCTTCCTCAGTGGCCGGTTCCAGTCGGTGTTGACAGAGTTAGGGTTAGGGTTAGGGTTATGGGATGCCTCAGGGCTCAATGCTCTCCTCTCTCCTGTTCAACAGCTACATGAAACCACTTGGTGAGGTCATCCACCAGTTCAGCGCTACATCTCCACCCCAAGCAGCACAGGAGAAGCTGTGATGGAGGCTGTTTGGGTCTGGATGGAGAAGAACAGGCTCAGATTCAATCCTGACAAGACTGAGTGGCTGTGGCTGTTTGGGCACGCTAGGACTGGGACATTCTCACTTTTGATCTTGGAGGGGGTTGCACTTCCCCATTCAAGACCAGTGCACAATCTGGAGGTCCTCCTGGACTTACAGCTATTGCTCAAAGAGCAGGTGGCAGCTGAAGCAAGGAGGACCTTTGCACAGGAGCACCAGTTGCACCCTTTCCTTGGCCTGAAGGCCTTTCAGACAGTCACTCGTGCTTTAGTCGCCTCGTGACTGCATTATTGCTGTGTGCTCTATATGGGACCGCCCTTGAAGACTATCCAGAGGCTATAGCTGGTTCAAAATGTAGTGGTGCAGGCAGTAATGGGCATTTCTCGCTACGCCCATGTGTCATCACTACTTTGCGAGCTGCATTGGTTGCCTTTGGGCTTCCGGGTGCAATTCAAGGCTCTGGTCGTCACCTACCACGCTCTTCGTGGCATGGAGCCTGGCTATCTGCGGAGCGCCTGTCCTCCATAGTGCGATCAGGCAGAGTCGATGAGCTTCAGGCCCCTTCAGCGAAACGTCGTCCCCTTGTGGGACCAAGGAAGCGCGCCTTCTCTGTCGCAGTGCCTGCCCTCTGAAGCGGCCTTCCCTGGAGATTCGTACAGCTCCCACCTTCAGATGTTCCGTAAGTCTCTGAAGACGTGGCTCTGGTCCGGGCCTGGGTGGGGGGCTGGTGGTGACTTTTTTCCTTCGTTATTCATGTGGTTCTGCCTGGTGTTCACATTTTTCTTTTTACACTATGTATTCTTTTAAAATGGTAAGCCACTGGAATTGGGCACCATAAATAAATAAGTAAGTAAGTATAATGTGCCCTCTTCGGCTTCAGCAGTGCCTCATAAATATAGCTTTGACTATTTTGCTTTCTTTTTAAATGTTCTTTTCTCTCCCCTTCCCTTTTTTCCCCTATAGTTCTATTTTTTTTTGGTGTTGTTCTTTTTCTGTTCTATTTAATTAAGTAAAGGCAAAAATAAAGTTGTCTACTAACAGGTCATAGATATGGAGGTCAGCTGGACCATTTCTGAACATGTATTTTATTTTATTTTATTTATTTTATTATTTTATTAATCAAATGTATATGCCACCCATCTCATTGTACAAGTGACTCTAGGTGGCTTACAAGTAAAAATGATAAAAACCAATAAAAATCTGTACAAAAATATACAAAGTTAAAAGGCAGAAAGAGCATCTTCAAGCCACCAACCAACCCCAGTGCTGCAAACCCCCAGGTGATCCCCATGCTAGTTGGCAGAGCCAGGTCTTCATGCTCTTCTGGAAGGCTAGAAGAGCGGGGGCCAATCTCACCTCAGGGGGCAAGATGTTCCACAGGGCGGGGGCAATGGCAGAAAAGGCTCCCCTCCTAGACCCCACCAGTTGAAATTCTTTAGCCAACAGGGTCCGTAACATCCCTTCCTGCCGAGGTCTAGTGCTAAATCCACATCCAAAAATAATCCACCTGACCAAGTTGCAGGCATGGAGGGGAGGCATGGGGGCAGCAGGATGAAGCTCCATTCTTGGCTAAGCATAGATGTGCTGGTAGTGTGTGGCTGTGGTCAACAGCACCCAGAGGTCACTTATGGAGTAGGCAAAATGATGCCAACCCTCCCCTCCCAAGACAGTAAAAAGTACAACCACGCAAAATGCCTTGTTGGCAGAATCAGGAAAACCTTCAGGGCATTAACTGGTGACAGAATCAGTGACACGCAGTTGGCAGAACCTGTCTCCCTTTCCTGGTTTAGATCAACCCCCAAAGAATGCTAAACCATCAAAAAACGGGGTTGAGGCTACAGAAAGCAAAGGCTGGGCATTATCGAGACAAATACTTCTGCAGGAGCTAGGCATCTGGCCTCTCCTGCCACACAAGTCAAGGTGACCCTGGATGGCAGTGTCCAGTGACCATCAGGGAGAGGGGTCCTTGACCAGATCATCAACAAAGCCTGCCAGAGTGTATTCATGGGCAAATTGTGCCAGGAAAAGTAGGAAAATGCAACTTTAAAACTGGAACTGCTGCTCCACCACGGGCAAGGATGAGATACAGGCAACGTCATGGCGGAAAAAAAAATTCCCGGGGCACACTGATTTCATAGTTAGGGGTGTGTGAGATGAACCCTACGTGTTAACTTTTCTGTGCAACCCCCTGTGGAGCTGAGCATTGTCATTGCTGGAGATCCTTCGCCCCATTTCCCTCTGGCTCTGAAAAGTAATTTTTTTTTTGGTTGAAACTGGTGGGAAACTTCTTGCTATGCACATTTGAAAAAGCTAAGCAGGAACGGGACTGTTCTGCTGATGAAGGAAGGCTGATTTTTTACGGCTCAGCTTTGAAAGGAAAAAAAAGGAAAGAAAACAAGCCCTCTGCATGCAATTACTGTCAAAACTCAAACCACTCTGTGAGGAAGGCACACGGCGGCTTCAAAAGCTCCCAACTGCAGCTGTTCAGATGCATCAGCTAATAGATACATCAGCAGTGAGGCGGGGTGCAGACCTCCCTCCTTTTCTTTTCTTGTTATTTTTTGCCACCTCTGGAAGGCTAACTGGCTTCCTTCCAACCCTCTCTCATCTGGTGGACTCACCTGCAAAGGAGAGACCTTCCCCAGGGATCAGTTCCTCTCCCGTTGTGTTCGGGGTGGGCAGAGCAGCTCCAAAAAAGCAGACCTGGCTTTCAGTTCTTCTGCTTTGGATCACCATTCTTTGGTGGTGGATGTTTCTTTGATGTGGGTAGAAGAGCAAAAGTTACTACTCGCAAAGAGGTTGAAAAACAGGACGGAAAAGTGGAAAACGTCTGTTCCTCTTTCCAGTCCACACACAAAGATGCTGGAAGGGGAGCTGCGATTTCTCAGAGCAGGGGAAGACTTCCTTGCCCAATTGGAGACTTGAAGTGTGGCAAGTTTCTGCTTTTTTATATGCCACAAAGCTAAGAAACACCCACAGCCCAGAGACAGGGCCTTCCACCCAAGGCCCACCAACTTCAGATCAACCTCCATCTGCCAAATCGAATTGGTCATGTAGGCCAATACAGGTAGTTCTTGAGTTACAATCACTCATTCAGTGACTGTTCAAAATTACGACAGCACTGAACGAGGGAGACTTATGACTGGTCTGTGAAGTTGTGGCCGTTGCAGCATCACCGCGGTCACATGATTGCCATTTGTGACCTTCACTGCTGGCTTCCCACAAGCAAAGTCAATGGGGAAGCTGGAGGGAAGGTTGCAAGTCACCCCTGTAAGTCACCCTGCTGCTTTTTCTCCTGAAGAGCTCTACTACAGAGTATGAGATCCCAGGGAGCATGAGATCCTGGCCCCCAGCACCCACACCCACCAGCCCGCTGACCTGCCCGTGCTCCCCAGCACCCGCCTGTGGCCCTCTCCGGCCTGCTTGCAGCCCCTGCTAGCCCGCCTGTGTTTCCTGGTGCCTGCCTGCGGCACCCCACCCTACCCCTCACCCCTCTGCTCCTTGCCTGGGACTCCTGCCTATTCTCACTTTATGACCCAGGCAGTCCTGGGATTGTGACAGTAACTGGGACTGCTGGGATTGCTGCCACTAAGTGATGTGGTCACGTGACACCACACTTTCCTGGTCCTGATTGTTGTCATAACCTGAGGACTTCCTGTACTACTTTTATTAAATATATTATTAAATATAGTAAGAGAATCTTGCAAGTCAGAATGTGCTTTCCTCCTCCCTTCCTTTATCTTTGTGAGAACTAGGGAGAGTCTTGTCTGAGATGTTTTCTTGAGTTACACTTCTGCCCTAGACACATTCCTCTTTTATCTGACCATTGTCTTACTAGCGGTTCTTTCTCTATCCCTCAAGGCCATCCCCTCTGACAAATAAAGAACTTGTACTTGACCAAAGCAACGATCTGAGCAAGAACATTTTAGACAGCCCCATTCCCTAGCTACACTGGGTGGTAGTGCAGAGAATGAATAATCACCTGGTTATGACCTTTAAATCGGGATGCCTCTCAAGAGAGAAATATGAAGCTGCCATAAAGTGAGGCAGTACTTGGTTTCATCCAATCCAGCCCTGCCTATTCTAACTCCTAATGGGCTCTATCTGAATCTTGGGGAGAGACATAGTCTCCTCTTTCTTCTGTGGGGGCTGGATCTGGGGACCTTCTGGGAAGAGGCCATCCCAGTTTTCCAACAAGCCAAAGCTGGAGTTATGATAAGGCAGAGGGGTGTCACAGACCACTGGAGGAATCCTGTTGGTCAAGCAAGTCTTCCTTACAGTTTTGCTCGAGGAGGAGTCCCTCAGTGGCAAAACAGGAGTGTTGTAGCCAAAGGTCCCAGATAAAAAGCAGTGAGGAGTTTACTTGAGATCTTGGGAACCACTACCATGAATATAGATGAGCTCAGTGTGTGCAAGGTTCGAGCCCCTAGCCCATTGTGGGCACCGTATCCGTAACAACTCTGGGGAAAGCTTGAGGACTTGATCCATAACAGGATGGTTCCAGGGCAGTTGGTGAAGCTCAACAACAGACTTGATCCCAAGTCTGGGGGGCTTGAAATGCTTGGGGCTGCAAGTACTTTGGGAACGAGCTGTAACCTGACTGAGTTCATGAGTGCCGGAACGATGATCTCTGGCTCCAAGTTGCAGCTTGTAATGAGGGAAAAAACAGGGAAATGCAGTTTGAGTAGTATGAAGAATCAAACTAAAGTGGGACAGAATAAGAAAATCCAACTCCAAATCCTGATTCATCCCAGTATGAAGCACAGAACAATGTCTGCTTGTTTTTGATATGTTGCTTTTGAAACATTTGCTAAAATGCTGATTGCTGGGTTCACACTATCCCCTAAACCTGGGTTAAGAAAATATAATTGCTATGTTCACATAAGGTGCTCTGTCCATGCCTGATTCACACAACATCTTAAGATAATGAACCATAAACTGGTTCCATTTTAGCCTAGGCCAGTCTGTTACATGAACCCAGCCTTTCGTCATTTAAATGGGCTTCAAGAATGGAGAAGAACTTTCTGATGGTGTGAAAGGAACATAGTGGCTGGTTCATGGAGCAGTTTTTTTCCTGGCCAAGGAGCTCCCGGCTTTCGGAGAGAGACTCTGCCAAAAGTGAGGACAAGGAGGAAAGTGGACTCAAGATTGCTCGTTAAGTGTCGGAGTGAGGTAGCCCTGGAATCACAAGGTGTGCACACCTACATTGTGGCTTACCATTACAGGCAAACCAAGCCAAGATGGCTTCTCCAGCAAACCATAGTATCAACAATCCTAGTTTAGCATTACGTGTGAACGTAGATAGCCAGGACAAGGGAAAGACAGAAATGCATGCAAATATTTTGTTTAGTGACGAACTCAGTGCCATTCAGTTTATTTTCTTCAAGAAAACCTGACCAAACGTTTCAGATTTATTCACAAATGGGATGGAAAGAAATGGGGATTTTCAAAATTGGAATGTGGGAGAAACTGAAACTGATTCACCCATGTTAATTATATTCATTTTAAAAAGTCCTGGACCCTGAACTTCAACAGGGTTCCCTCTATATGCAAAAAAAAACCTGGAAAAGGCTCTTAATTCTAGATGTATTATGTATTTGATATATATTTATAGTTTTAATGTTTTTTGTAAGTCGCCCAGAGTCCCCTATTGTGGGGGAGATGGGTGGGGGAGAAATCCAACATATAAATAAAATAAAATAAAATAAATAAGTGTATGAATGTTACTTGCAGCACCTGAAAGGCAGCAGATAAAAAGCTTCTGTGTCCTACAGTGTTAGTCCAAGATACCCAGACACAGAGCATACACAAGCACACCTCGCCATGAGAGAAGTCTGGAAAGAACCATCTGGGCTGCTCTCACTTGAAGAAAGGAGCCGAAACTCCTTTGCGCAGATCTGAACTTGCATACTAACTAGAAAGCGGCCGTTTGACATTCATGTATTCCAAGGCCTGAACAGTTAACATTTTTGACATTTGGGTTCCTGCTAAAGTAGAAGATGTTGACCTCCTGATGGTGCCCAGAAGAGAAACAGCTCAAGGTTGCCATCCCAATAACCTCCCCAAACCCCATGATTAATTCCAGGAAGCACCCTTATGCACCTATCTTTAAAATGGACTAAAACCGACAAAATACCCTGGCGGCATGGTTGCGTTAACACGGTGCGCAGATGGCTACATTTTAAGCAGCAACAGCCACTTCCTACATGAATGCAAATAAAATTAGGCCTCGGGGAACAGCTTGCATGGAAGGTGGCTGTGCAATTACCAACTCACACGCCTTGGACTATTCTATCCCAGGATGGGGACAATGTGACATGACAGTCGCTGTCACTGTTTTGGTTTGGTTTTCATCCCAAGATCCAAACCCTGTGGGTGATTAATGCTGTTTAAGAAAGAGGAGCTGGCCGGGAGAGAGGTGGGATGGAACAGGGCTACAGCAATCCATACACCCCAAGAGCTTTTGATCCACACAGAGAGGAGCCAGGTGGGGTCCCTACAGAAAGGATAATGTTGCCCCACACTGCTGGAGTGCCTTTGACCCCTGTCCCAACTTTATCCTAGAAATTTCAAAGGATGGATTTTATCTCTTGGTCTAGACCAGTGTTGTCCAAACTTGGCCACTTTAAGATGATAGCTGGCTGGGGTATTCTGGGAGTTGAAGTCCACTCATCTTAAAGTGGCCAAGTTTGGACAACACTGGTCTAGAAGAAAGGAATCACTGACGCCCAGCATGAGGAACGATGGAGGCAGGAGGGCAGACTCAGTGGGCCTTTCGCCTGAGCCAGGCCGAGGTAAGAGAAGTACTGTAAAAGCGATGCTTAAGGCCACTTCAAGGGGAGGAAACCTTCTGAGGCAGCAGAAACAGCATTAAGCGGAAGCAGGGTGGACAGGAGGTGGACGGGAGTGCAGAAGGGCACCATCTCCACCCGGAAGAATCCCACTGGTAGGAACAACCCCCTGATTTCTTTACCTGACTCTTACCTTGGAACACGGGTGACATTTCTCACGGAGGTTTTCTGTTCGCACCTCTGCGTTTCCTTGGGGAGGCAGCTAATTTGAATGTCGAGCTGCTGCTTCCTTTATAGAAAAGCACTCACACTAAACCAAATGACATTTCAATTGACTCATTTATTACATTTCTCAATTACAAAGCAGCAGCTGCGAGATAAAAGAAAACAGAAAATACTTGTGTTGCGTTAACATACAGAGGGAGTCCAAGGGAGTCGAGTCGCTAGTTGGATAAAGCCAACGCCCCCAGATATATGATCCAATGCCAGCTGAATACAAGAAGCATTGCTCTTGGTGTTTCTGCTATCTTCCTTTTAAAAGCTGGTTGAAAACTTTAATCGGCAACTGCCTAATCAATCTTCCATTGTTTGTTCAAGCCAGAAGCGCTGCATAGTAACCTCCTGGATATTTATTCAGAGAACAGACACACAAAGGAAGAGTTAAAAAACCCGTTTTGGCAATTTTACATCTACCTTCTTGGTTAGAAAGGGACACCTTCCATCAGTAGTTCTAAATATCCTTGCTGTACACATTCCCCTGAAGTAAAGCACAAAGCAAATTGTCAGATAAAATAATGGAAGAATCTTGATTAAAATTCCTTCCTCCCACAAAAGTTTTGTTAATTTAGCAAAATTCATCCCAGGTGCTAAGCAAAGTATTCAGATAAAACCAGGATTTTAAATCACTGAAGATTTCTTTATGTGGCCCTCTCTCGCCAGACTCCTAAATCTATTTTTTCTATGGATTTCTAAATTGGCTGTATTCTGTCTAAGAAGCCGGACAACAGCCTTTGAACTTGTGACATATGAATCTAAATCAACAGCTCTTGGAAAAACGCCTCTGGTCAGCTCCTTGAATGCAGATTCTTATCGCAAAGCAATTATTAATTTTTTGTTCCTAGGAATCTTGATGAGTCCAAATGCCAGAGCAACCATTTCTGTGGGGGCTGCTTCCTTACTCAGCTACTCTGCTTTATCTCCAGGCCTGGGGGACAAGAGACCAGCTAGCAATCTTACACATTCTCCAACCTGTTCCTTATCGCCTCCTTTGGGTTCTTTCTAAAGCTTTTGCAATAATTAAAAAAAAAAAAAATCTGGCAGCGCTCAGCCATATGTCCTCTCCAAGCAGCGAGGTGAAGTGCTATGCTGTTTTTAATTGAGCTTGTCATTTTAATTGTTTTTATGGTATTTTTATGATATGTATGATTATATTGAAGCTGCTTGGAGTTTGGCAGAATTGGGCAGCTTATAAATCATGTAAGGAAATAAATAAGGGGTGGAGGTCTTGAAGGAAAGACAATGGTCACCAAAAGACCCTGGCAGTTGGGTCTGTGTGGTAATGTAAGCCTCCTCAAGAAAGGGGTGGTCCCTTCTGCCTTGAAGAGTGCAATGGGGTGCCCCCTCCTCAAGAAGTCACTGATGGACCCAATGAGTTTGAACAACTGTCAGCCAGACTCCAACTTCCCTTTCTGGGGAAGGTTGTTGGGAAGGTGGTCAGACAACAACCACACAGCAAATTATCTGGATTTTGTTTCAGGTGGATTTCAGGATTCAGTTCAGAGACAGCCATGGTCACAGCGCATCCACCTTTAAGCACCTTGATCCCTCAGTAACTTTAGGTACTGTCAATCATTGCTTCCTTCTAGACTGGCTGTTGGGATTCGGAGTTACAATAGTTCTCCTAGTTCCAGTTGGTGTTGGCAATGGAGGGAGGTGAGCCCTTGGCCCCTCATTTGTGGGGTGCCTCAGGGCTTGACCCTCTCCCCCTTGTTCAATATCTACATGATTTTGGGATCCAGTATCATCAGTTGTATATCTCAACCTCCAAACGTTTTTGAAAATCTAGCTGTTTTCCCAAGGCTGGGGCAGGTTGTTGATTCTTTTTTTAATATAATCTATTTTTTTTTTCTGGACATGCATGGTTCTTTTTTCTCAGTTGTGTTTTTTCTGGAGTAGGTAGCCTCTAAATTTAATTGAATAAATAAATATCCCCCCCCACTCCAAAAAAGCCCAGTCTATTTGACTCTTCTATCTGAACCAAACAAGAATTCCCTTCCTGCCAGATTATATGAAACCATGATTACTATTTGACAATAGTTTGTTGTTTGTTTGTTCAAGGCCATTCCAATCATTCCAGATTCTGAGCGCCTTACATACTTTATATATATATATATATATATATATATATATATATATATACATACATACATACTTTATAGGCAAATAATGTAAGAAACATCAACTTGCATTTCCCTGTTCAGGGACAATACGAGAACTCCATCGAGCTAAGTTCCAAACTGTAAGAGGGAACAATGTTCCTGCCATATCCACCCTCAAGGCTGGTAAAAATGGCCCAAGTTGGCAGCCTGTCTAAAAATCTACAGAGTTGGGGCTTGTGAATTTCAGGGTGGATGCTGGTCTAGCGAATGGGGTAGCCATTGAAATGGCCCGTTTCTTTCTGCAGCCAACATTCCCTGAGAGAAGGGAGAACACCCTGCCTGCCTGATCTTAGATGGGATGGCTTAGAAGGCACAGATGGCAGTGCTAGTTCATATCCAGTGATGAATGTGGGAAGGTCCATTGTGTTGATGATATATTGGCTGTGTTCACACAACCCATTTAACCAGCTTAGTTAAAGTTGCTCCACCTACAGTCGTGTGAAAAAGGAAGTCCACCCTCTTTGAATGCTATGGTTTTACGTCTCAGGGTAATCATCTGGTCCTTAGCAGTAGTTCTCAAAAGTAGGTAAATACAGCCTCAGATGAACAACAACACATGACACATTACACCAGGTCATCATTTATTTTACAAAAGGAAAGCCAAAATGGAGAAGCCATGTGTGAAAAACTAAGTACGCCTTATGATTCAATAGCTTGTAGAACCACCTTTAGCAGCAAGAACTTGAAGTAATCGTTTTCTGTATGACTTTATCAGTCTCCCACATCGTTGTGGAGGAATTCTGGCCCGCTCTTCTTTACAACATTGCTTCAGTTCAAGAAGGTTTGCGGGCATTTGTTTATGCACAGCTCTCCTGAGGTCACGCCACAGCATTTCAGTCGGGTTGAGGTCTGGACTTCGACTGGGCCATTGCAACACCTTGATTCTTTTCTTTTTCAGCCATTCTGTTGTAGATGTGCTGGTGTGCTTGGGATCATTGTCCTGTTGTATGACCCAATGTCGGCCAAGCTTTAGCTGCCGGACAGATGGCCTCACATCTGACTCTAGAATCCTTTGGTATACAGAGGAGTTCATGGTCGACTCAGTGACTGCAAGGTGCCCAGGTCCTGTGGCTGCAAAGCAAGCCCAAATCATCACCCCTCCACCACTGTGCTTGATGGTTGGTATGAGATGTTTGTGCTGATACGCTGTGTTTGGTTTTCGCCAAACGTGGCACTGTGCATTATGGCCAAACGTCTCCACTTGGGTCTCGTCTGTCCAAAGGACGATGTTCCAGAAGTCTTGTGATTTGTTCAGATGCTACTTTGCACACCTAAGCTGTCCTGCCATGTTCTTTTTAGAGAGAAGAGGCTTTCTCCTGGCAACCCTTCCAAACAAACCACACTTGTTCAGTCTTTTCCTAATTGTACTGTCATGAACCTTAACATTTAACATGCTAACTGAGGCCTGTACAGTCTGAGATGTAACTCTTGGATTTTTTGCAATTTCTCTGAGCATGGCACGGTCTGACCTTGGGGTGAATTTGCTGGGACGTCCAGTCCTGGGAAGATTGGCAACTGTCTTGAATGCTTTCCACTTGTGAATCATCTTCCTCACTGTAGAATGATGGACTTTAAATTGTTTGGAAATGGCCTTATAACCCTTCCCAGATTGATGGGCAGCAACAATTGCTTTTCTAAGATCGTTGCTGATGTCTTTACTCTTTGGCATTGTGTTAACTCACACCTCAATGCTCGAGACCAGCAGACTCCTAAAACTTCAGCTTTTATAGAGGTAGCCACACTTGGTGATGATCAATTGATCAAGGGCATTTGATTAGCGGTGCCTGGCTGCTACTTAGCCACTTCATACCTATGGGAGTAGTAGGGGTGTACTTAGTTTTTCACACATGGCTTCTCCATTTTGGCTTTCTTTTTGTAAAATAAATGATGACCTGGTGTAATATGTCATGTGTTGTTGTTCATCTGAGGCTGTATTTACATACTTTTGAGAACTACTGCTAAGGACCAGATGATTACCCTGAGACGTAAAACCATAGAATTCAAAGAGGGTGGACTTCCTTTTTCACACAACTGTAGTTAGCGTTAAACTTTGATGTTAATGTGATGTGCAAAGCTGGACATTTGGTTTGTTTATGGATTAATAGATTGTGCAAATTAATCCACTAATCAAATTAAATGTATTGTACTAAAGCAGCTTTTTGCTGGTGAGGATGGAGCTGTTGGACCTGAAAGGGCAGCAGGCAGGAGACACTTGGACAAGAGCAGAAGGTGAGCTCCTGGTGTTTCCCCAGATGTTTTCCAACCTAGTCTGCCTTTTGAAGAGCTCTGAGGCCATATTCACATATTATACTAATAAGCCATGTTTGTTTTAAACAAAATTTCTTGGGCAAGTCAATATCAGTCTTGCACCTGAGCAAAAAGTATCACAATTTGTTTCTCCAATGTCTGTTTTACATTCCTTCCTTTTATTTATATTTGCATTGTATTATAGGTTTAATGGGGCAAAGTTTTAAACCAAAATTAAGCCAGGAGAAATATAATTGCCTCTCTCTTCTCTTGTCATGCTAAACAACAATTGCAAAGAATAATCCATCTGAAAACTACTATTATTATCTGCAAAATATGAGGAGGAGGAGGATAACAAGCCATGCTTTCTTCATTGATCCCATTTACACACTGTACTAACCAAAACAAAGAAACCCTAGAATAGCTTAATATAAAGGGTGAACACAGTCTGTGGAGCTCCCTATAGCTAGGATGTAATCAGGGGTGTCACAGGGAGACATGTGATGCATGTTTGATGCATTTTGATTGTGTGGTTGCAACAGCCATTGTGACTTTCTTGACGCCCTTGGATCCAGCTCAAATCCTCATATTCTGCACCTAAGCCACAAAAGATCTTGGCAGGTAACGGACAAGATCCAAAACTTGGTTCTTGCAAGAATGCCAGGTAACCTAAAAATGCTCCATTTCCCCTTCCATGTCGGGTTCAACTTATTTCTATTCTTACTTCAAAGGTGAAATTTTGCAATTCACGATGCTTTTGAGAAGCAAAACAGAAATACTGGTCACTTTGGGTTTGCTCATTCCCATTCCACGCCTTCACCAAGCCAGAACCGGCAAACTGATGCTGCGGTCCCAAAAGCAAGGACAAGCGTCAGGCTACCTGGCCACAGGGTGGCCCCAAGGACTTCAGAAAGATGCGGTCAGTCCTATTGCATTTGTAGGCTTCCGGCAGGTGGGAAGCTGGCTGCAGCTACTACAACTCCAAGAGGAAAAGAGGCCCTGAGCCCATGAAGGCCAGCTTCCTGCAGGGATCAGTCAAGCCTTCCAGACAGATTATCGTCCAGTCTCTGCCTGAACGAAGGGGAGCCCTGAGCCTCCCAGTCCCTGGTTCCACTGTCCAATTACTCTTAAGGAAGTCTTTTCTAACGTTCAGTTGGATCTGCTTTATTGTAACTGAAGCACATCAATCTGGGCCCTGCACTTGTGCACAAGGGAGAAGAGTCTTGACTTCCTTCTGTATGACATCCCTGCAGGCCTTTGAAGAGGACCATCAACTCCCCATTCAATCTCCTCTTCTCAAGGCTCAGCACTTCCAGTTCCTTCAACCTCTCTCCACTGGACGCAGCTTCTGGTTCCTGGTCCTCCCCCTTGCCCTTCTCTGAACCTCTGAGCGGTCCATGCAGTGCCCAAGGCTGCAGACGGGACTCAGGGTCAGCCAGCCCATTGGCTTTCGGCAGCCATTCCGTCTCATTTCTTGCCGAGCCCTTTTGCCATCTCCTCCCCACCCCACACAAAATCCATCACAGCTCCTGTACTAGATCTGAGATGGGGCGGTGATCTATCGCCTTGGCACAGCCTCGCATGGGGAACAATTTGCACCTGGAGTCCAATCACTGCCGGTGACAAGAAAGCGCTCCGCTGACAAGCTGACAATGGCTCTGAGAGAGAGGCTCCCAGCCCAGGCTGATGGGGGCGAGAGGACAGCGGCCACAGACCTGGGTTTTGGGAAGCAGTTCGGAATTACGATGATCAGGCAGGCAGGACTGAGGAGCAATGACAGTATATGGCGTTCTGGAGTGTACACCTGTGTGAACACACACACACACACGCTTGTCCTTGTGAATCACAAAGATATTTGCTTTAAAAAGGAAATGCAATCTCTTTGACACATGTAACCCACAGGCAATGTTAACATACTCTCTGTGGCATCACGTGTGAGTTTTCCGAAGGACACCTGCTTGCATTATTCCTCTCTCTCTTTTTTAGAAGGAGAAGCTGGTGCTGTTACTGTGGCAACTGCCTCATTGCCTTGGCTTCTGCCTGAGGGAAGAGGAGGACGTTCTTAAAGGAGGCCGCTTAAAGTCTCAGCAGAAGATGAACCAAGTTTCCCCCCATCTCCACATTCTAGGAATAGGTCCAAGGGCATGCAGCTTGCAACAGGCCAGCACTGTGTATGGAAGAAGGGACACATATTAGAGAGTGTTTCTCTCTCTTTCTCTCTCTCTCTCTCTCTCTCTCACACACACACACACACCACACATGACCAGAACCTTCCAGAACATGACAAAAGTCTGATCTCTTCATCTTCTGCTTCTAAAAGCAGCCAATCAGATGCCTCAAGCAGGGAAGTTCACAAGTAGACCATAAACATGATGGTTAACTTGTATGTCATTTGTCCTCAGCACCATGCTCTCAAAGTTATATTGCCCCTCAATATGGAAGCTCAATTTTTCAGTATTGAGGAAAGCCTATCTTCTGTCATCTTCCTCCCATCTTACCATCCTTTGCCTCCTACCTACAAGCATCCTGGCTGGATTTACACAACCCAACCCATTGACGTCTCGTTTGAGTTAACCAAGGACAGTGGCTGTGTTCTCAGAATGTGCTTGCCGAAACACGTAAACCAGATTAGGGCATAACACAACGGCCTAATTCACAATCCCCACAAAGTCTTTTAACATGGTTTGCAAGCTCAGCCCTGGCTGATTTTAGATCACCTTTTAGTGTACAAGATGTTCTTGCCTTCATTATTTACTTTTCCTTCTCTCCAAGAAAGAGGAGTATATCAGTAAAATAATGACGAATGCATTGGTCATGACTGTATTATTAATAGGTTACGGATAATGATGCAAGGATGTGATGATCCTGAAGATTTGATGTGGCTTCTGCAAAGGCCTGGATGGGATGTAGACTGGGGATGATGGGAATTGAAGTCTAGCACCCCCGGGAGAGCGCCTGGTGGGGAAGACAGACTCAGGCGTACCTGCAAATCAGTTGCTTTTGAGGCCACCCGCCTAAGGACGGCCAATGAACTCCCAGACTAGATGGGAAACCCAGCGTGGTGGAGGGCACCTGGACGTGGCTGACAACTAACAACGAAGCAAAGAAATAATTCATCTCTATTCCTTAGTTGGATACATCATAGAAGTTTTTCTCCACCCAGGCTGAGGATTGGCACTCAACAAGGAAATGGCAAATATTTGATTATGTTAGTTTACATCAGTCTGTCTGATGTGTCCAGCCAGAGAAAAACTTAGCAAACCACTCCTTTTTTATGACAGTTGTGACAATAAACACAGTGTTACTATTGTGAGAAAATAACTGGCTTCATATAACACTAGACTAGGCTAAAATGGGGCTGGGTGGTTTATGGTTCAGCCATTATGAGAAGCCAGCCAATGCTTTAGCGTGTGGCATGATCTAAGTTGGTTTATTTCCTAGAGTAGAGCATATTGTATGGATACAGCAATAGTTTTGTTAACCTGGTTTTCGGATTTAAGGTACATCAACCTACATGCATTGCAATCTGTTGGGCTCGGTGCTGGAACTTCACAGAGCAGATGGTACCATTCTCCACTGGGCAATACCTGCAAAAGGACAAGCTGTATGTTGTTTCGCCACTCCTATTACAGCTTGCAGCGTGGCAGGATATCGTGCCCCAAAGGGAGGCCTGTTCAGAATGGCCTTTTGAAATGCCCTACCAAATTTCTGGGCAAAACAACTTTCTGAATTGCTCTAGGGGAGGGGGAAGAAGGAAGTCTGCAGGCACTCCCTTCTGGGAGATGAATGGGATTGCGGGAGCCAGGGAGGTTGAAAACCCACGGAAAGAGAGAGGTTTGCACCATGAAAGACTATTCACATGCATTCTTGGGCTGCCTTGTGATTAAGTAAATGCAAGACACCCCACTCCTTCCAGAACAATCCTCCCCAGCTCTCTCCTCCTTCAAAAGCAAACTTTTCTTTTACATAATTAAATAAGGACTACTGATGAATTTTTTGGTGCAACTTTTTTTAAAAAAAATATCATTTTGAATTGGCCCCAGAAGGCCACTGGATCCCACTGAAGGGTCTGGACGTTCCTTGGAGCCATCCCCACCTGAGCAGCCGACAGAGATCAAGGCGAAGAAAGCCATCCAGAAGCCTCTGCCAGGGCAGGCGAGCTGCCACAACAGGGTAACGGGGGCCCAGTTTTCCCTTTCTAGGACCCTCCTGGGCTGACCTTCCATCATGGAATCACCTTATCCCCATCTGGAAAATTACGGGGGGAGGGAGGGGAAACGTGCCACAACTCAGACTGTTGAGCAACTATCACTGGTTTCCAACTCTCCAGCCATTCCCAGTTGTTAAAGCATTTTATGGTCTCCGGAACCAAGAATATCTGGAAGTGGACATATGAACTCTCCAACGGGTGTCAAGTTCAGGTCCAGAGAGATCTGGACAATCATCTGCATGAATTCGAGCCCTAAATTGCAGCAAGTCCATGAGACCAAAGCCAACGCAGGCTTTCTGCACCCCCTTGAGGAAAAAGGGGGGGGTCGGGAAGGCTGCGGGGACTCCCTCCACCCCCCCCCCCCCCAATCGAGCTCCTCTAAACTTTCCCGGGGCAGACGAGGCGCCTTTGTCTGCGGTATCCAGAGAAGGGACCCGGCGGGCTGCGGGAGGCTCTGCGGGCGAGGCGAAGCGACCCCAGCCCTGGAAGGACCGGGGCAGCCAAGGCGGCGGGGGAGGGCGGCGGGTCCTGCCCTCCCGCAGGGCGGCTGGAGCGCCCGAAGGCCCGGCTGCCCGAGCGGGCTCCCCGGCAGAGGCGGGTGGGGCAGGCGCTCGCCCCTCGCGAGGCTGCCTCGCTTTCCCTCTGTGCAGTCGAATGTCCCCCGCCTCGCCTGATGTCACATCCGCTCCCGGCCCTGCTCTCGTGGCGCTGCCTGCCGCCCCTCCCGCCGCCCGCCCTCCCCCGCGCTTCCTCGCCCGACCCCCTCGCCCTCTTCCTCCTCCACCTGCTTTCCCAGGCAAACTTTTGGCAGCGGCGGACGGAGACGCCCTCCCGGCTCGGCTAGCCGCTGCTTCCCGCCAGCGCCTCCCGGCCCAGCGCCACTGAACGGGCAGGCAGGAGGCGGAGTGGCCAGCCGGGCAGCGGAGACGAGCCGGGCCGCCGGGACCCTGCCCGGCAAGGATGCCCCCTGCCTCTCGCCGCCCCGCCTCGGGCTGCTGAGCCGCCCGCCGCCGCCGCCGCCGCCGCCCGGGAGCCCGCCAGCGCCAGCGCCAGCGCCTCCTCGGCAGGGCTGCGAAGGGAGTCGGGAGCGCGGACCCGGCGCGCCGAGTCGCCTGAGAGGAGGACGCGGCCGCCGCCGCCGCCGATGCCCGTGGCTGGAGCCGCGCGCCAAAGCCATGCGACCCGCCCGCAGGCTGCTCAGCCTCCTCTTCCTGCTGCTGATGGGCACCGAGCTCAGCCAGGTAGGCGCCCCCGCCCGCCCGCCCGCCCGCCCGCCCGCCGCCCCCGGGCGGACTTTCCCGCGAGCCCCGCCGGACGCGGCTGCAGCAACCCTGCCGCCCCCCCCCCCCCCGCCCCCGTTCTCCCCGGTGCTGGGAAAGTTGGGGTCCCGCTGGCAGAGCCAGGCGCCCGGAGCCGGCGGGCGCTCTCCGACGTGCTGATCGGCGGCCCGTCCGACCGCCCGCCCGCCTTCCCTTTCGAGCAGCTGGGTGGGGCTTGGGAAGGGTGCCCCGGCGAGATCAGGGAAGGGAAAGGGGAGCGCGGGGCGGCCCCCCAGAGAGGCAGGCAGCAGCCTCCCCTCGCCGAGTCCCCTTCTGCTTTCCTGGCCTACATGAAGGAAGTGAGGAGGGGTCGTTGGGGTTTCGGGCTGGCCAGGGGTCTTTTCGAGAGCAAGAGAGTCTGTTCCAGGGCCCCCAATCCCGCCTTTAAGGTCATGCTGGAACCTTGCCAAACCCCCCCCCCCCCCCGCTTCTTTGAAGGTTTAACTGGAAGAATTTCCACCCCTCAAGGAAGGAGGCTGGCAGGGAGGAATGGAGCCATAGGTGGGTGTCTTTGGAGACCTTCTCTTGCGTGCCAACAGCCCCCCTCCAGCGTCTCAATGCAGAGGGAAGTCTGTTGCTCCTTTTCAAGGTGTGTGTGTGTGGGGGGGGGGGGGAGGTAGCGAATTCGGCATCGGAGCTCTGCCTGGGAGCCAAAAGCGGCATCGCAGAGAAGACCAGCCCTGGCTTGCAGGGAGCGCCTCTCCCTCTGCCCTTCTCCGGCTGTCTTTCTTCTTCCCCGGTTGCCCTTCGGCCTGAAAGACAAATGTACGAGGGACCTGGAACCCCGCTTGGAATGCAGGCCTGCTAATAAGGGCAAGGGGGGTGAGAAAAGGACGGGGACTTGCCTTCGTTTTGCCCTTTTAGTCAAACTGGGAGGACTGGTGAAGCCTGGTGGCTGGCTGCAAAATCAGTTCTGTTGTACTGGTGTTATGCTCTGTGTGTGTGTGTGTGTGTGTGTGTGTGTGCAGGGGAGAGGGGGAGAGTAGCTGTTACTCTCTATCCCAAAGAACTGCGCATGTGCCAGAACTGGACAAAGCCAGGGTGAAGCGGACAAGGCTTGTCCTGAAAGCATGGCTTTCTGGCTTCTTGCCCTGCAGCTTTGGGAATGCCTTGTAGCATCCCAACCCCGTCCAAGCCCAGGTCCCCAGGGTGGAGAAGGTCTCCTTGCCTCCTTGCAGAGGGAGGTCATTCCAGGGACCTTCACCTTGCTGGCAGTGCCCCCCCTTTAAGTGGCAGCCTTCCCCCCTGACCACGGCAGCACGTGCATTCCCCTCCCCCAAAAGCCACCCTTCCTCAAGGGCAGGAGAGCTGCTGTGCCCAGCTCTGCTGTTCTGCCGGGCACCCCATAAAGAGAGTTGGGAAGAGCGGCGGGAGGGGCTGGAGCAGGAG
Organism: Python bivittatus; assembly: GCF_059951505.1. Taxonomy (NCBI): domain Eukaryota; kingdom Metazoa; phylum Chordata; class Lepidosauria; order Squamata; family Pythonidae; genus Python; species Python bivittatus. The sequence continues at coordinate 10,639,050 of NW_028277076.1, read as the reverse complement.
AGAGACCCTAACTCAGGCTGCTCACAGAATACACCCAGCTGGGGGAGAGAACCTCGGCGGCTGCTGTTAAGGCTGAGAAGCCCCGTTCAGGCTCGGGAGCAGCCTCAACCGCTGCAGCTGTTGGATTGCTGATCCCAGCCAGAGCCTGACCTCCGCTGAGGAGGGCCTGACCTCCCTCCCAATGTCCAGGTGCTCTGAGAAAGAGACCGGGATAGGCGGTTCCAGCGGGGGGGGGGGGGGGAATTGAAAGTCTTGGTTTTGCTGTTGTAAGGTTTTCCAAGTGAGGGGAGAATGCAAAATAAATGAATGAGATGGCCACATGCCTTCAAGAATCTTCACGACAGCCTTGCAAGGCAGACCACTAGGCTTCTTTGCACTATGGGGAAGATCTGTCTGGCCGAAATCATCTGTGAATTACTGGCTGAGGCATAATTTGAACTGAGGATCTTTGTGGCTGACGATTCATACTCTGCAGTGATGATGCTACTGTGACTGACAATAGCAGTGGAAAAATGGATTTCTGCACATGTGCGCCTTTCACCATACTTCTTTCCTCTGCTCCCTTTCTGGAACAAAGCTGGGAGGCAGCTGAGTTCTGTTTCTTTTCCTGTAAAAGCCAATTTGTGAACATTTCAGAGTTTCTAGGAGGTTGACCGTTTGCAGTAGACAGTTTGGAGTTTTGGCTGCATCCCCCCGTCTCCATCTTTTCAGAGGAAAGAGTTGGCCCCACATCCTCCCGTGAAGATTCCTATCCTAAGCTGAAATCATTGTTTTGCTTCCCTTGGAATTCCTCAGACTTTTAGGCTAGTCATCAGTGCCCAAAGCCCCCAAACATTTCACTTGCAGTCGGAATGTTGCTTGTGCCACACGCTTCAAATAACCATTATTTTGAGAGGCTGAAAGGACACGCGGGCATGATGGGGAGGGGGAGGGGAGGGTTGTCAGGAATGGGGGAGACAGAATGGCATTTTCCAGAATGCTTCTGATCATGTGCAGAGTACAATCCTTCTCCCTGTCCTAATTGTAAACCCCAGCCCGAAATCTTGAAACTGGCAGAAAATTTATGACGGAAGAAATCCTCTGCAGATTCTTCAGCCATAAAGGCAATTGCAAGGCAGTGCGTGCTTTCGCCACTTGGTGCTCTTTCTGGTCTCGGCACGCGTTGTCAAACTTTGCTCCCCGGACAGCAGTTGGTTCAGACCCATGGGAAGACCGGGGTGGGGCTGGAGGAAGCTCAGAGGTCAAACGCTTGCTTTACATGCAAGAAAGCCCGCAGAGCTCCCCTTTGGCAGGTGGTGGGAAAGACCCTCCTCCATCCAGGTCCCCCATAGGCCGGAGAAGTCTTTTTATGCTCCTGGTCCAGGCAAAAGGCGCAGAGGTCAGCTTAAGGAAACTCGGGCCCCTCTTCCCCCCCCCACCAGGATCCATCATCTTCACCACCCCATGGCTGGCCAAATCTACTGGCACCCCGGAGGCTGGACGCTTGCAAAATCTGTGGCCTGGAGTACTTGCTTAAGGCGTTCAGCAGATTTCAGCCTGCCCCTGATAATTCATCTCTGGGAACTCTGGCGGTGGCAGAAGAGGCCAGAGGTGTCCCTGGTGCCTCTGGCCCGATTGGCTCCTTTGAGCTGGCCAGCTTAGGCGAGGGCAGAGCCTCCCACCTTTCTCAGGCACCACGGAGTTGGCTGGCAGGTGGGCTCCTTTCCTGACATCCATCCCCCGAGGCGGCCATTCCTTACATGAACTTGACTCAGAGAGACAATCAGATAGGGGCCGTGCTGATCTTTAGGTTCTTATTTTGTTTTATTTTTCTACTTCTGTTTGAGATGAGAAGTGAAACATTGCTTTGCATTACCATTTTCTGTAGACCCGGCCTCCTTTTATTCCACACCACCTGCCTTCCAGCTGGAGAATTTGTAACATCAATGCATGCGTAAGTTTATATGTATCCTTTTCCCCACCACTAAACATTCAATAGCCAACGTGCAAAGCCCAAATGCACAGAAATTTAAAATGGGTTCCCCAAATAGCATATTGAAGTTACAGCCCAGTGCCGTTCTGTGCAAACCTATTCACAGCTTAGTTGTGAAGGCAGAAAGAGGGATGTACATCGAAGTGGAAGACCACTGTGCGTATGAAGCCAGCAGAATAAAACCCCAGAGGCAAAACTGGAAGATAAGCAGTGGCTAATAAATCAGAGTTGCCCCACAAATAAGATCTGGGCCTTTGGAACCCCAGATGGGCAGGGGGGAAAGTGGAGAAAGTTGTAAGTAGCAAAAGGGTGGAAATGTGTTTTTGTCGATACTGGCAAGCAGCTGCACATGGGGTAACTCTTGGAAGGGTTCTGCAGCTCCAGTTGGTGCAAAACAGCATCTTGACGTCTAACTAGCACGTGCTACTGGATTGCAGAATGCCCATACTGGAGTATTGGCCCTGGTTGCCAATTGCTTTGTGGGATCCGTTGAAGATGTTGCTACCGACCCCTAAAGCCCTACATCTATCCATTGGAGGGACCGTTTCTCTCCTCACGGACCTCTTTGGGCATTCGGGTCTGCAAGAGAGTCCCTTTAAAGGGTCCTCTGCTGTCCAACCTTGCAGCACAAGCCGAAGCTCACACTAGCCCTGCGTTACTCGGGTGTGGGTCGTGCGTTGGGGCTTTACTTTCTCTACCTTTGGAACATCTTTAAAATGCATCTCTGTATCCTGGATTTTAAATGCCAGTGATTTTCCTATTGTAGTTTTCATTGCTTTTTAAATTAAGCAAATTTCATTGCTTTCGTTTATTTTAAGCTATACACTACCTTGAGTATTCATCTGGAACAGAAAGGTGAGATACAAATGTAATAAACAAGTAGAATCACAGACTCAGGGTTGGAAAGAACATTGGAGATGTTCTAGTTTTCTATCTAGCATTCTAGGTCCAAGGCATTACTTGTTCCTTACCTCTTTTGGCCACATTTAAACCTGACATGGTTTGTAGGGCTGTTGAAATAGAAATCTTTGGTCATTCCCCTAGCAGGAGCTTCTGAAAGCGAAAATATTGGTCTGAGATTAGAATTAAGGAAAACCATAGAAAATTTGCATTCTGGGTTCATTCTTCTGAGGAATTCTGTCCATAATCAGGTTTTGGGTGGTGCCACCACAGAAGCATTCAGGGGCAGAGGGTGAGAAGGCCACCTGGATGTTTGTGGGATGTCATTTTTTTTTATTGTTTATCCTGCCTTTATTATTTTGTATAAATAACTCAAGGTGGCGAAGATACCTGATCCTCCTTCCTCCTCCCATTTTCTCCACAACAATCTTGTGAGGTGAGTTGGGCTGAGAGAGAGGGACTGGTCCAAGTCACCCAGCCGGCTGGTTTCCAGCCTGGTGCCTTCACCACTAGACCAAACTGGGTCATTGAAGACCTGCTGGTCTTTCAGTTGCTGGGTTTGCGTGAACCTTCCCTATTTGAGCCCTGTGGTGTCAGGAGCAAGGCCCATCCCCTTGTCAAGAGGACATTTGGCAGAGCACTCCTGAGGTGGTAAAATCCATGAGATTATATGACTGTGATGAATGCATCAGATTAAGTAATGGGATGCACAACTATGACCTTTCTCCAGAATTTCACACATGTTGACCTGACCTTTAAAGACTAGATTTCTCCATTTGTGATTTAAACACATGGCTGCTTTGTTTTCTGAGAGATGAGGGAGCCTAGTCCCTCCAAAAGTGTAGGATTAGTACTCATCACCCCCAAAGAACTTGCTGGTTGGGAGTTATGGAACCTCTGATTCTATGAAGCTGTCATTTCACATCCTGAGGAATTTGGGGAAAGCAGGATTAGAAGGATTAGTCACGACTGAAACATCGTGGCCTGAGATTGTAATTTAGTCTCATGACTTACAGTGGACTGGCAGCATGAAAGCTTGAACTGACTATGTGGGGCTTACGGAAAAACTTTGCATTGGAAAATGTTCCTATGAATATCATTCAAATTAGCATATTTTCCAGTATTCATAGTTTTCCCTATTGGATGTGAAAAAAACAAACCTTAAACCTACTTAATAAGAAATGAAAAGCTTTGCTGTATCATCATCACCTTCATCTGGAATGTTGGAAATAATGTTGGACAAGAGGCACTACAAAAATAGATGGTTGCAATATAATTTGAGCTTCTCCGTTTTTTAGAACAATCCTCTGAAAATCAAAGATCGTACAACTTTGAAACCATCAACCTCATGTTTGGTGTAAATATTAAAAACTTGACCTTCTGTTGCACTTGCTGATCAACAGAGTGAGGTTTCCCTTACTGTTATTGTCCTTAGACTGGAGAACAAGTCCTTCAAGTTGAACTTCAACCCAGACCCAACTCCTGCCCCCTCTGGGCTCCCCAGGTGCTGGCCGACTGCTATTTGATTGTGACAGCTACTCTCCTCTGCAGTGGGAGGAGAAGCACCCCTTTTCCCAGTGCGGTTTCTGGGCAGGTTTCTGAGCAGCAATGTGGTTTCTGAAACTCTGCAGGAGCTCCAGCTCCTCCCTTGTCTTGCACATCTGGCACATCTCTTTCTTGGACACAACCTAGTCCCAATTTCTGTCTGATTCTTTACATGAATTTCATTCCAAGGCCAAATTAGCCTCTCCAATACTAACCTTGGATGCTTCTAGCCAACGCTGCCCCCTCCTTCTGAGAATGCAGAAAGTTTCATTGAGATATTTCACTGAAAAATGAGAGATTTTTGCCCCTGGGGACAGACTTGTCTTTTCTTGTGACAACTCCAGAAATATGGCTTCACAAACCAGTTCTTGCTTCACATTGGGGGCAGATGGAACAGGCGGGCCAGTGGTATGGGGAGTTCCAGTCCTTCTGATATTAAATCATGAGGTAGCTTAATAAAAAGAAAAGGTGGGGAGAGCTCATGAGAGAGCATCTCATATAAATCTTCACAACATCTCAGACCTTTCTTCTGAAATCTATACATTCAGATCAGCCTTTGACTGAAGTCTAATGGCCATGCAAATCCTCCTTCTTCTCCTTTGCCTCCTCCTCCTTTTTTGCTGCTACTATTACCATCCCCAGCATGTTGTATGGGACCCTCACCTCTGAAGCCTCTTTTCATAATTTCTCATTTTCTGGTTTGTTCTCCCACTCACAGTTTTCTGTGTCTAATGTACCTAGCCAGCCTTTATATGGCTGGGTTATTTGGGGGAGAGGAAAGCGTTCTCCCTTGTATTCCCCTTGCTTGTTTTGTTGTTGTTGTTCAGTCATTAAGTCGTGTCCGACTCTTCGTGACCTCATGAACCACATCGCGCCAGGCCTTCCTGACCTTCACTGCCTCCCTGAGTGGGCTCAGTTTCACGCTCATTGCTTCATTGATGCTATCTAACCATCTCATCCTCTGCCGTCCTCTTCTCCTTCTGCCTTCCATCTTTCCCAGCATCAGGGTCTTCTCCAAAGTCCTCTCTTCGCATTAGGTGGCCAAAGTATCTGAGCTTGAGCTTCATTATCAGTCCTTCCAATGAACAATCAGGGTTGATTTCCTTTAAGATTGACTGGTTTGACCTCCTAGCAGTCCAGGGGACTCTTAAGAGTCTTCTCCAGCACCATAGTTCAAAGGCATCAATTCTTCGGCGCTCAGCCTTCTTTATGGTCCAGCTCTCACAGCCATACATTACTACCTTGCTTGTTTAGAGCCCACCAACTAGCCAGGGCCTCTTACTGCAGTTCATAATTCATTAAAACAATATAAAATAATATAAACCAAGTAAAATAATAAGGGTTTAACTGCATTATTTGCTTGTTTGTTAGACTCATATGTCATCTTTCCTTTGGGACCATAAGGTGGTGCACTGAGCACTCCGTTCTTCTGCCATTCTTACACAGAGCCACCCACTTGGGAGCCTGGTGGTGCTGGGAGCATGAGGCCAGCCCAAGGTCCCCAGGCAGCTTATCTGGCTGGGGAGCTTCAAATGGGGCCTCAAGCCAGTGGTTTTGCCAGCTCTGACCTTTGGGTTCCCAATGTCAGGTGATCAGCAAAAGCCAGGCTGGCATCTTTCTGCTGACGCAAGGATGGCCTGCAGGGGGAAAGGCCCCCCCAGCATTGCGCTTCCATTCTAAGCCTTTCAGTGTCTCCAAATAATGCTTTTCTCCTTTATTATTTATTTCTATGAGCAACGTGCATGTGTGATCAGACTAAAATTAGGCAGAAAAAGATAAGCATGTCCACTGACCCCAAGGGAGCTTCTTGCATAAGCTGGGACCACAGCAGAAGACTTTAGGAAGGAAGGGGGACAGAGGCCCAAAGAACACAGTGGTCTCCATGGAAGGGACGGCTGAAAAAGTCAAGCTTTGCCCCTTTTTTACATGTGTTTAAAAAGTACTGGGGCTTTTGCAGATGACATTTTGACTTTTTTGACCCTGAGGAGCTCCTGGATGAGTGTGGGACACAAGCTTTGGGCTGAAGGTTAGCACACCCTAAGGCCTAAACCCAGTTAACAAAAGACAATGCCTGTATTTTATGAGATACCCAATAAATTTGGGTGGTGGGAGCTTGTCTTTGTAAATCACCCTTTGTGGTCTCCAGACATGCCCGGCCACAGCTCCTACGACATCCCGCCCTTCTGTGAATCTGTATCACCTCCTGAACGGCTTCTCAGGGTGTGCCAAATCGTGCGAAAGGGACAGGCTCAGTTCTGCAGCCTGGCAACCTTTTCTGCAGGAGACCCACCCCAACCACCTTCCGGCCATACAGTACGTGCACGAGCCAACAGGATTGCTCGAGCGCCTTGAATGTTTAGCAGCCACTGTAACAGGCTGGAAATGAGATATAAAACTGCCATGTTTAAATGGCCTGCAGGGAAAGGGCTGAAGCAGGAACAGGCCCCATTTATATTTCTACCCAAAAAGATAAGCAAGAATAACTCAAACCTCTGTTAAGAGAAAGGAGGAAGGCTCCCTTCCTGAGGTCTCGCCTGGGGACTGAAGGCAACTGGGGAACCTGGGGGGGGGGGGCACGTGGTGGCCCGAGAGCAACTTCCCTTGGCAAGCTCATCGCTAAAGAAGTGCACGGATCCCACACCCCACCCATAAGAATTTCTCCAAAATCCTTCGAAAGAAAACGTGGAAGCAAGTTGAGAGTTCAAAAAGTTTTCTGCCTGGCATTCGTTTTTACCTTCCTCAGAATATAAGAAGGGAGAGGACTTTTGAAGTCTGCACCCGCCCACCCGCCGAGCTGGGCGCTGGCCCTGCGTGGCATGAACCCTTCCCAACCAAAGCAGGAAATCCAGTGGAAGAGGGTCCTCAGAACAGCCCACCGCCTCTCTCGCCCTCTGCACATGTCACACAGATGCCCACTCCCATTTCCGAAGATCTCCGTCTCTCTGGGTTGCAGTGAGTCACGGAGGCCCCTCTGCTTCTTCAGATCAGTCCAGACTGAGGCTGCGCACCAGAAGTCAGCAGGACGGGTCTCCTCCCTAGTTAGGTCATGAGTTCTGGGCACGCCACGGCCCCTCCGCCGGGAGAAGGGGCTGACAGTCTTGAAAGCGATTTGTGCATTGATCTAAACGTGCTTTTAAAAAGTCACGCTTAAAGTAGTTCTGCAGGAAGCTGTGCGCAGCATCAGTCCGCAACAAGCGATGGGTTTTCGGTCAAAAACCGTTTGGGGTTAGGAGCGTGTTGTCGTGTCGTGCCTTCGAATCAAAGTGCCCGGACTAGCGACCACAGTTTTCTCAGAGGCATTTTCAGGAGGAGCTCGCCCTGGCCTCCTGCTTCCTGCGGCTGAGAGAAGCAGACTGGCCCAAGGCAGGACCTGAACTCACAGCCTCCTGGTTCTTCGGTTGCTAGCCTGGTACCTCTAACCACTAGGCCAAACTGCTGTCTAGGACCATGTTTGGGGTGGGTTTAACAGAACCGCTTTTCCTCTGGAATATTTCAGCCCGCTTGTTACATCTACTGCACAGTGTGGTTTGATTTCAGTGGTTATTTATCAACGGTTGTTCAACGGCTATTTATGTATCAGGATTTCTACATCCCGCTAATTTCCAAAGGATGCATGTTGAACAAATGCGCTCTGATTATCTGCTTTCTTAAGAACGGTTTGCCCGAGGGACGAGCGCATCTTAGCCATGGGGTATCTTTTTTCTTTTTTTACTACATCCTTTTATTATAATATATAGAAAGTACAATTAAAATGCACAACAGAGTATAGCAAAGAAAGACAATAGAACTAAAAGAAAAAGACAAAAACTAAAATAGTGAGAATAGATAGAAAGATGAAACAGAAAGTGACTTCTGACTATCTCCAATACAGATATAGATACAAATTAAAAGAAAGTTAATCTCTTACCACTAATTAATCCAAATTCACATTATTTCTATCAACACAAACCATCTAATCATTAAAACCCACAATCCAAGACTCATTTTTTTCCCACACAAGCACGTAATCTAGGAAGGGTTGCCATGAGGAGACAAATTTAGAAACAGTACAGTATTATCTCTTATTAATGCTGTTAACTTCGCCATTTGAGCCAAGTCCGTTAGTCTGATGATCCGTTCTTCCACTGTGGATCCTTCCATAGCCATGGGGTATCTTCAATGTGCTGGTTTCTTGTGACTTGTCGGCTATCCACCCATATCCTATCACTTCTATCATTTTTTTTCTTACTGTATTTTCTATATTCTGCTAAAGGTGTATTTGTTTCAGTTTTATAGAAATATTTTTTCTTCTTTCTTGAAATTATAATAAATGATTATTAGGGAATATAGGGACCAGCCCCTGCACGTTTCCAGGGTTTCCATCTTTGAAGCACGCTGGGAGAATAGGGTTAAGCGGAGTCTAAAGACGCAGGAGCCTTGGGCCCACCAGATGCTCCTGAAGCATAAATCTCAGCGTCTTCCACCACTGGCCTTTCTGGCGAAGACTCTGGGGATTAAATTTCAGCAGCATCCCGTGGGAACATGGGTTTGTTAAACAAGTAAAAGACACATAACTGTTGGCTTGGAAAGATGTTCTGTTGTTCCAGGTTGATGGGCATTCGTCCCACCATCATCTGTACCCATAGAAACATCTCGCCAACAACTTCCCCATGAAAACCAAAAATTCCTTAGGCGCCTCTTCTGTTTGATGGAGAATCATCTGCTTTATTTCAGGTTTCACCTCGGTCAAGGTTTGCCAGCAAGGCTGTTGCCCGAGCATTTGCTAAGCTCCTCTTCTGCCAATGGTGTGGACTGGATTTACACTTACACCAGTTCTTTGTAGATTTGTCATGTTTAACTTGCATTCTGTTCATTTAATGGCTCTGATTTAAGTACTGGGGCTGTGCAGATCTCCAGGTCCGAAGGCCCAAATGTAATTTTGAGCTTTCCTGGGTGTGCCTATTGCACTTGTTGGGAAGATCTGAACCTGATCTTGGGATCCGAAGGGCTTAGGAGCCCAGGAAAAGATGCAGGTGATCTAAGGTGTTCCTGACAGGTGCAAAGGGCACACCATGCATGTTCCGAATCACATTTGCCCTGCAAATCTGTCCAGCCCAATTAAGTTCATTTAAATTTAACAGAGTGCCTTTGGTAGATGCGTGTCCATTTAAATATGCTAAATAAATAAATTAATCCAGCTCTGCATCCTAGAGTAAATATAAGGTGCTACCTCACAAATTTATGTTGCCAGAGATACTTAGAGATGCAGTTCTGCTGATTTTTTAAAAACCTTCCTTTGTCTTCTTAGAGAATAATTTGGAGCCCCAAGTGCACCGTAGTTTAAAACGTAACAAAACAAAAATCATGTGTTTGTTTAAAAAGTCCTCCCTGGAATGCAAAGTGCTCAGAATGAAAAGCCAATAGATTGTGGGAGGCTCTGGGCTCGAATATCGTTGCAAGAAACCAAGAGATTTTAAAGCCAGAATAACCTGCTTAATAAGACGTTAGGACGAGAAGAATTTTATTTAAAAAATTAAATATCTTCTTACGATTCTACAAAATTGGGCCACACAACAAAACAGATTAGAATAGATGTTTAAAAATAAAAAGGAAATGGGATTTCCTTCGGTGAAGCTTATTCTAGCAGAGATCAGGCAGCATTAAGGGAGTAAGTGGCCCAAAATCCTTTTGTGGTCTTTTTTTTTAACTTTGCAGCCTCACCTAAAAAGTGCTCCCCATCAGAGCACTGACCCTGCTTAGCTTCCACGTCCAGATGCATCTGGGTGCAAAGTCCTTTAAAACTCTTCTTATTTAGCTTTTGAAGAAGTCTGCCGAGTTGGCAACATTCTTATAAAAACCAGTGCAAGCAATAATCTCCAAATCAAAGTGGTGGAGGGTTCCAGGCTAACTGTCCCCAAATGCTCAGAAGTAATTTGGGAGTGCCTGGGATGTTCTGAGCTGCGAGAGGAGACAGGCGGTGGCTATCAGCGTCTGGGGACTGGCCACTCCAGGCTGGGCAGCTGGTGTGCAAAATCGCAAACAGGTTCTCTGGCCCCCAATGGCTGGGGAGGGGATTCTCCATGAAGCCCCCTGACATGCAGGCTGGTATTCCAGTTCACTTCATCCCTTAGGGATTCCTCCCGCTCCCCAGATAAAAAGCTTGAAGGGTGACACCGCAGCCCACCTCCTCCTGAATTAGGCGATGCAAACAGTTCTTGGTATTCCAAGTGAGCCCATGGCAAAGATTGCCATAAAGGAATTGTAAGACACGGTTTGATCCACGCAAATGCTACGCCCTAGCTCACACTCGCATCACATCCTTGATTCTAGCTCGATGGAAGTTCTGGCCCGCAATGCTTGGGTTCCCACAATACTCTGAACCGTTTCGTCCCAGCCTAAGATCTTGTGCAAATCTAGCCTATATGCTGAGAAGCGCTAGTACAGGTGTGCGAGAGTGGTGTCCCTGCAGCCCTCCTCGTATGCCAGCCACAGCTCCCAGAGCCATACCTGCCTCTTCTGGCTGGAGGCGTGATTCAATAGCATCTGGAAGGTCACCGGTCATCCCCCCTTGCCCCCGGCAAAGGAAAGCCAGCTCAGGTCTTTGGAGGCTGTCCAGCCTCGCCAGGGCATGGAGGAAAGGGAAAAGGTGACTTTTCATTTTCTGCTTGATGGGGGTGCTGTAAAGGCTTAGAAGTCCCAGCAGCACCTTGGCAGGAATCGGTCAGCCCACCAGCAAGGGGCACGCTGATGGCCTCGCACGGGGCTTGTGTCTCTGAGAAGGAGGGCAGCTTCCCCGTCCCCTCACTAGTGCTCCAAACCTCACTGGCCCCCCAAATTCCCTTCAGGTTTCCTAGCTGCCTTGATTAGCAGGGGTGAGGCTGCTGAGGGGGAAAGCAAAAGACACCAGGGCTCACCTTGGTCCAGAGCCAGACACACCTGCCTCATCTGATGTCGTATTTCACCAACATCAGTTTTCAGCCTTAAAAAGAAAACGAGAGAGAGAAGCAATTTTCAGCCGTGGGTCATTCCAGAGTCAGAACCAGCAAGTTGCAGGACTCCTTTCCTGCCAGAGCCTTACCCACACCTGGGTGACAGAGTGGGGGATACATGGGGTCCTGCAGAGGCCCCCCATATTGGAATGTGGCTGAGATACCAGGATGGATTCTCTGGGAAGGCAAGGCGCCAACAATGAAGATTCCCAGTTCTGGGACACCAAGATGCTCGGAGGGCTCCATCTGAGATTTTGAGAACACGCCATGAGCACACTTGCAGTGGAGCTGCAACTGTGGGCACAGCGGCTCCCCCAGGATCCATTCTCTGGGCCGCCCCCAGGGCAGTTGGTCCTGCTCCTCTTCCTTCCTGGTTTCCCCTCACTGCCTTTCCGGGGGAAACACTTCCAAACCTGGGCCTGTTCTGCAGCCCCCTCCCCCCTCTTTTTCTCTGGAGCCGGTGGGGAGCCAAGTAGCATTCTGGGAAATAGAAAGGATGCTACAGGGTGGGATTTTGTTTGCAACATGCCAGCTCTAAATTTATTCTTTAAATTCAATTAATTTATGTAAGTGAAATTAATTTATAAATTAATTAAAGTCAGGTGAGACAGGTGACCTAGTGAGCACTAAGGAGAGTGCCAACTCTGTTGCCAACTACAGCATAAGTTAATTTAATTCCACCTTCTGAGGACAGAAAAAGCGTGCCGATATTGGAATGAAGAAGCCTGGCATCGTGTCCCCTCCCCATCTGGTTCTTTCAGGTGCTGAAAATCCTCACCGCCCAACACTTCCCTTGCTCGCAAGAGAAGAGACTCTTCCAAAAACATATTTTAAAAAAAGTTGAGGTGGAAAAACAGCAAATGTTTTTTGCTTCTGCCCGCCCAGTCTGTCTCCAGCAGAACTGCCTCCTTCGAGGCTGAGACACTCTCAGGGCTGCGCTGACCTTTGACAACCAGAAGCATCCGGGGGCTCTGTTTTCACCTGAAGACCGATGACTCCCGAATCTCAGAATTGCAAGAGAAAACAGTGCAGTGATAAGAGCACTTCAGCCATAGTAGGAAGGTGCCCTCCGGTCCCCATGCTTTTTTGAACCACTGGAAACCCCTCCACTCCTGGTAATACCACTGATATTTGGGGGCAAACTGCTGTATGACAGAAGTAGACATTCCCCCCCCCCCAAAGAAAGAACAAGTGAAGCCAGTTTGTCACGTCTCAAAGAAGTATAATGCCTGTTTTAGTTAAAACTTCCATGAACTATCCTGCATATGAGAATGCTGTAGCTATTTTGGGATGGTTTGTGCTCAGACCGAAACATAAGGAAAAGGGAAGGGAAGGGAAGGGAAGGGAAGGGAAGGGAAGGGAAGGGAAGGGAAGGGAAGGGAAGGGAAGGGAAGGGAAGGGAACGGAGGAAGGAAGGAAGGAAGGAAGGAAGGAAGGAAGGAAGGAAGGAAGGAAGGAAGGAAGGAAGGAAGGAAGGAAAGGTGCCACCCGACAGAAGTATGGAGAGGGGAATAATGGCGGGGCGGGGCTGGGCGGGGGAGAGAAAGGGAGTCAAGCTCCCCTCAGCCAGGGCTGCTGCAGCACCAGAGGGAAGACCCCCTTCCGTCCCCCAAAGCCAGTTCCCAGAGGAGTCTAAAAGCTGCGGGCCCAATTTATAAATCCCCGACGGGATGCCGAGAAAAGCAGAGCACGAAGCAGGCTGCCTTTGCTCCCGGGAAACGGGGACAGGCTGTCTGCTGACTCTATGTTTGCAGATCAGACTAAAGCAGGCGTGTTCTAATTGCATTTCAAATGCCTAACAGAGAGCCACCTGTTCCCATTTAAAATAAATTGTCATTTCCCGCAAGAGAGAGGGAGAGAGAGACGGGGCCTCTTTCATCGGCTCTGCTTTCTTGTGTGGCCGTCGTTGTGCAGCCCACACGGATGCAGCCGCCTGTGGCTCGATCCATCACGGATTCAGGACCAGCTGCTCTGAGAAAAGGTTGTCCGCGCAGAGCCGAGATGTCTGCCAAGTGAGAAGGCGGCTCTGAGCCGCGAGGTGGCTGGGGGTCTTGCGAGAGACCTGGGGAGCCAGTGGCCCCCAGGACCCTCTGAGGAAAGGAGCAGCGCTGGAGGGGAAGCCTGCAAAGTTGCCTCCAACGCAGAAGAGCAACTTCAGCAAAGAGCGCCCTTCTCCCGAGCCCGCTTGGCTTTCTGCCTCCCTTTTTTCCTCCTTTCTGTGGCTTTCCTTCGGAACTAATCCGGGGTCCCAGAGGAAGCAGCTGGACTCAAATTGCCAGGCAGACGGGGTCACCCCTCTCGCTGGAAGCAGCGGCAGGCTTCCTTCCAGGCCCTGCGCCCATCTTGGGGCAGCAGGTGTGTGGACAGAAGGGGACATCGGTAGGGGAGCGATGGGATTAGGATGAGGGTTCAAGTCCTCCCTCAGCCATGAATGCTCCCTGGGGGCTTCAGGCCTGCCACATTCTCTCTGCTCAACCCACCTCACAGGATGGTTGTTGGAAGAATCAAAACAGAAGGCAGAGGACTGCCCACCTTGAGCTCCCGAAGGAAAAGCAGGATATAAATCAACAGATGAATTAAAAAGGAAAATAACTTGATTGCTTCCAAATTATATCAACAAAGTAGATTCTAGTATCTGCCCTGAGTGATGGGGGGGGGGGGACACTCAATTTTTTCCCCCTGTTGAGCATTCTGGTTTTTTCCCACTGTTTTGTGGATGGAAAGGTAAAGTCCTTTGTGTCCTGCTTGACTCCTGTGACTTTGAAAATGCCTGTAGTTTTCCTTGCAGCCCCACTAAGTGTCCCTTGCACTTTCTGGTCAGCCTACAGCCCTTTGAATAAAAAAGTTTCTTTGAATAAAAAAAGTGCCAGTACCTGGGATATTGGGGGCCATCTTCCCACCTCTCAGGTCTCCGTAATTTCAATCCCCAGATGAATGAGAGAACCCACCTCTCAGCCACACAACATTAGATGAGACTCATATGAGATGGGTACTCGTGGCTCTCCTGTTGATCAGGTTGTGCAAATCCAACCATTACCTTAAGCCAGAAGATAGTTTGGGTATGGTGTGTTATATGAACATAGCAGTTATGTTTCACTAACCCAGGTTTAAGGTCAAGCATGTGGTGTGAACCCAGCCAACATGTACCGTAAAGAAAGAAGCAGAGCCTGTAACAAGGTCCTGAGCAAACAGGCAAATCTTTCTAAGAGACCCAACAGTACAAGCTGAACAGTTAGTGTTTGATGGCATCTCTTCCAACAAAGTGGAGAGGGTCTAAAGAGAGAAACCTACTGGTAGCCCAGAGTAGCCGAGTTTGCACCACACATTTAACCTGGTTATTGAATCGATCCCTTTTCTGGGTCAAAATACTGAATTGTTATCTAATCCAGGAGTCTGGATTGGCCCAAGGATTCAAAAACAATCACCAGGCTTTCCTACTGAGTGAACACGGCCACAGTCTTTTCACTGGCCAGGTTCAGTGCATCCCGTGAATGTGAGATTAAAGAGTCTGCTTCCCTTGGAAACTGAAGCAGAGACTTCTCCACGTGGAGACCCAGGGAGTCCTTAGCTGCTTCTGGACAGCGGATACAGTGGCATTCCTGTTCTTTTCCTGAGCTTTATCAGTGCAGAGGGCTCGTTAGTGCCCTCCACCACAAAAGGAGCAATCACTTGGGATTGTGAGGACAGCCACAAAGCGCTTCCGCCATTCCAAATGTCCCCATAGCCACAGAATCTGGGAATCACTGCTCTGCTGCTTCCAGGGCAGATGAATAGGATTCTGTGCCCCGAAAGAGTGCCATGATTTCATCGTTCATTCATTGTTGGAATGACCACAGAGGTCATTTTCTCCAACCCCCTGCTCAGTCCACAATCCGTGACACCAACCTCTGGCCAATGACCTCCGACCTCCGCTCCAAACTCAAGTTCATGGGGCAGCCTGTTCCACTGCCTGAGAGCTTGTACAGTCAGGAAGCACCTCCTGATGTCTAGCTAAACCTCCTTCCTGCACTTTTACCCCTTGGGTTTGGCCCTGCCCTCTGGGGCAAGAGAGTAACTCCACTCCTTTGGTGCGGAGAGACCTTCACGTAGTGGAAGGTGGGACTCAGATCTCCCCTCGGTCATCTTGTCTGCAGGCTAAACGTTCCCACATCTTTTAATGGTTCCTCGAGGGGCTTGTCTTCCATCCCCTTCCCCATCTTGCATTTTGACTGTTGAGGCAGAGTGACTTTCTCCTCCTCATGGCTGTGAGCCTGCAATGCCAGTCTTGACTAGGAGATGGCACCAAAGGCCAGCACAACCTTCATGAAACACAGAAGCCAGCCACTGTCCTTACAGCAGCTGGTCTGCAAGGATGACTCTTGAGCTGGCTTCACGAAACATGTTTATCTTGGTTGCAGAATTAACTAATGTGGTTGGTTTGCAGAATACATCGAACCAAATGGGTTGCACAGAATCACTAAGCCACGAAAACCATCATCATCCAAGTTAAAAGCAAACGTGTGAATTCAGCCACTGGACCTTTAACTTGAGACACAGAGGGCGAACACAATCATGTTTCCACCTGCCAAGATCAACTGAACAATTGACTGGATTTTTAGGGGTGGGGGAAACTGTTTTTGTGACCAATCCTCTATAAAAGAAAAGCGGGGGGGGGGGGCAGTTCTTTTGTGAGATTCTGACAGAATCTTTTGTCCTTGACAATTGCTGTGTCTGGAGCAACCTTCAGGTTTCAGGTATTGACCCCACTGGTGTCAGCAGGAATAGTTCCCAAGAGCTGTAGGTGGCTGGTGCCTTGTTTCTTTGGCTCTGGCATAATGGGGAGTGGGCAGAAGTTTGGGAGGGGACCCCTCTCCCCATTCAAGTGCCAGGGCGGCAGTGGTGGTTGACCTGAACGCAGAGCCTCTCTGCCTGAAAACCCAAACGTCCAGGGGACCTGGGGACCTGCCCGCAGGTTGCACCCCGCAGATCGAATGGCTGCGGTCGTTCCCTGGGTCTCCGTGCCCGGACAACGAACGCCAGGCACGAGCAACACCGGCTGAGTTCGCTCATCGGGCAAACTCGCCGCAGAAGGCCCGGGCTACGGCCCCAGTGGCCGGCTGGCCGCAGCTAAGCCACGAACGCGCAGCCAGCCTGGCCGGCAGCCCGCTCTGGCGCGGGACGCTTTCCCGTGGGGAGGGAGGAGACCCTCGCTCCTCCCCGGAGCCCCCGGCTGTGCAGGGGCGGGGGCCGGGGGCCGGGGGCCCGGAGGCAGAAGGCTGCTGAGGGCCAGAGCCCGGGCCGGGGCGAGGGGCGCCTGCGGGGCCCGGGCTGCCGGCTTGCTTCCCAAGGCGAGCAGGCGAAACGCGGGGGCGGCACCGGAGGGCAGAGCGGCGCTTGGAGAGTTGTGCAGCGGGGCGGGGCGAAGCTCGGGGCCGCCTGGGGCCGGAGAGAGCCGAAGGCCAGCGCGGCGGGCGGCGGGCGTGCAAGGGGTCCCCCGGCTGCGACGGCGCGGAGAGGCCGGAGTCTGGGGCGGGCTCGCTCGCTCGCTCGCTCGGGCCAGCGTCGGGCCCGCTCCCTGCCGCGGCCGCGAGAGGGCAGCAGAGAGCGGCGCGAGCCCGGCGGCGGCGGCGGCGGCGGCTCCAGCTGGCCTGACATCAGCTGCCGCCCGGCCGGGCTCCGCCTCCCAGCCCCGCGCGCGCTGCCGGCGGGCGGGCGGCCGAGGTGAGGTGGGGCGGGGCGGAGCGGAGCGGGCGCGGGGCCGCCGCTGCCGCTGCCGCTGCCGGAGCCGCCACTCGCCGGGCGCAGCGCTCCAGCCCCAGGAGCTCCGGCCGTCGCGGCGGAGCGGGCCGGCGGCGGGCAGGCGCGGGCGCGGGCGCGGGCGGCTCTCTCGCGGCGGCTGCGGAGCGGCGGCCGGGCGGCCATGGGCCGGGGCCCGCGGAGCGGCGCTCCGGGCGGCCGGCGGGGCGCGGCGCCCGGCCCCGCGGGGCGCGGGCAGCCCGGCGGGGCATGAAGGCGGCGGCGGCGGCGGCGGCGGCGAGGAAGGGGCGGCGCGCCCCGCCGGGACCATGTCGGTGCCGCTGCTGAAGATCGGCGTGGTGCTGAGCACGATGGCCATGATCACCAACTGGATGTCGCAGACGCTGCCCTCGCTGGTGGGGCTCAACACCACCCGGCTGAGCGCCGCCTCGGGGGGCACCTTGGACCGCAGCACCGGCGTGAGTCGCGCGTCCTCCGGGCCGGGCGGGGGTCGCGCTGGGCCTCCGCAGCCATCCGTCAAGGTCCGCCCGAGCGGCCAGCGCCGCAGCGCGGCGCGGGGCGAGCGGACGCGGGCGGGCGAGCGGCTGCGGGGCGGAGGGGCGGTCCGGAGAGGTCCGCGCGGGAAGCGGGCGGCGGGGAGCTGCGGGGAGACGCCGGGTGGGCGCCGGCGGGTGGGCGGGCGGAGCGGCGCCTCCGGTCGCTGAGTTGGTGCGACGGCGACGGCGACGGCGACGCCCCAGACGGTGGCGAGGACGGCGGGCTGCCGTGCTGGGAGCCCGGTGGGGCCGCGCCCGCCCTCCGCCCTCCGCCCTCCGCCCTCGCCCGCAAAGTTTTAGCGCAGCCGAAGCCGCGGCGGCGAGGCACCCCGGGGCTGGGCGGGCGGGGCGGGCTGCGGGCAGCGCCCCTTGCCCGGAGCGCTGGCCCTTCTCCGGCCCTTCGCGCCTGCCTTTCTGTCGCCCACCAACGGCCGCCTCGACGCCCTCCCAGTTCGGCGGGATCGGTCGTGGGAAAAGCTCCGCAGGAGCGGCGGGTGAAGAAACGCATGAAGCGCGCCCCCCCTCCCCCCTCGAAAGGAGGGAAGCGGCGGGGGGGGCGGTAGGAGGAGGCGCCTCCCGGGACACTTTTCGGCTTCCGAAGGAGCGGCCCCTCGTGCGGGAACGAAGGTGGAGGTGACCCTAAGGGGGCGGTGGGAACGGGGGGGGGGGCGGCTGGGCAGAGCAGAGCAGAGCAGCGGATCTGCCCGTCGTGAGGAGGCCAGCTGGGAACCGTTTTGAATGGAGGAGAAATCAAAGTTCCTGCATCAAAATCTTTAGGAGTGCGTTAAACAAAGGAAGGGGGGACATGGCGCAAAAATGTTTGGAAGACTAAGGGACCTCTTACGGAAGATGCCAGGTGAATCGAGAGGTGTGGAGGGGGGACGTGGCACCCCCATTTTCTTCCACCTTTCTGCTAAGGTCAAGTCCCCTCCACCCAAAGAAACTTCTGTGCTGCGTCCCTCATTGCTTCTTAAGCGGATTTTATCCATCTAATTCCTCCAAGGGTCCTCTGGAGGATTTCAGAGAAGGAAGGGCTGGTTTGGGTGGAGACAGGTCTGTTCCCTTTTCCAGCTACAAGTTATGTGGTTTAGATGCAGATGTGCTTCACTACCTGCTGATTTAGGAAAAAGGATACTTTTTAATCATTATATTCAGACTGCACTTTGTCTTTACTTTTCGTCTTCCAAATAGAGCGACGAAAGGGAGTTTGGCCAAACAAGCTGTTTGGTGGCTTTAGGCAATGGGAAAGAGAGAGGTTCTGGGTGGACAGAGAACAAGGGGGGAGGGGGCTAAAGGGCGGAAGCCCAGACCCCCCTCAGCACTGACGGGACCCACAGAGGCTGCTCCTCGGTCATGCGTTTGGAGTCCGTTGGCCACCTTGTGCTGAGCTCTGTAACCTGTGGGACCGCAGGGGAGGGAGGGGGGCGCAGCGGGTGAGCCCCTGCTGGGAGTGAGGCCAGGAGGGGTGTTCTTGTGGCTGAACCCTTCCACTGCCTTCCTCTTGCCTTCGCAGATGATGCCCAACCAGCCATATGCCTGGGAGCCATGCTCAAGGCCATGGCTTTCCAGTTTATTTGGATTTTTTAAATTGCACAGCCCTTGAGGTCACAGTGCTGCAGAGACCAAAGCACAGGAAGGAAAGCATCGACCGACTGCTTTCTGAGTGGGAACACGTAGAACTGGCTTGCCCTTGCCTGCTTCCTAGGGCTAAGAGAGAGTGACTGGCCAGGGTCCCCCAGCTGGCTTTGTGCCTAAGGCGGGACTAAAAGTCACCATCTCCCTGTTTCTAGCCGTTAACCACTACGCCAAACTGGCTCTCGTGGAATTGCTGGGACTTAAAGTGGTTGGGTCACTCTTCAGCCTCCCCACTGCCTCCTCCGTCCTGCTCTCGCTTCCCTTGAATTCAGCTTGACATCCAAAGTGGATTCGAGGGCTGCTGTGAATGGTCCCCCTTGGAAAGAGTGCCGGTTCCCCTGTGGAACGTTGCTCCCTGGAGAAAGGGGGAGCAAGGACCCCCTGCCTTCCCAGGCCTGCTCCAGCTGAGCGTCCAGCAGCTGCCAGCAAGGGCACGGGTGGGATTGACAAGCGGGCACCCAGCAGCATCCCAGAGAGCCGGCAGGTTGGCTTTCCCTGCACAGGAGGGGAAGCATTTCATTTGGCTGAGCTGTGGGACGGCAGGAACAGGCGAGCTCCCCTTTGACTGGCTCCTTCCCACATGAAGAAGGGATTTGCATTGCTCAGAAGCTTGCTCCACTCCTCTCCTGCTGACCTGGTTTGTCTGAAATAATCCAGACTTTGGGGAACCCCACCTTTAATTGGAACAAGAGCAGCACTGGCTGCAACAGCAAGAGGTTTGGATTAATGTCCACAGCTGTGGTGGTAACAGGAAGTAGCAGCTGAAGGGGTGCAAGAGTTCTGATGTGCTCAGGTGATCGCTGCATAGTAAACAGCCCTGTGCAAAGGGGATATTTCACCTCAATTTGCCGTATCACAAACTGCGAGCCCCAGTCTTGCCCCAGCCCTCGTCGTCTGCCCCTCCCAGGAATTAGTTCCGTGGGGGGAGAAGCTCTTGGAAGCGGCCGCTCACGTGCCGTTGGACATTTGGAGGCACAGATGGAAAGTCTCCACCCTCCACATAAACACCGTGTGGGTGTTTTTCATAATTGGCTGAGCTAACGGGAATGTTTAAAAGAAAAAGCACGCTTGTATCATGTGCTCTGACAGTGGTGTCTGTCCCTAAAAACCTCCCTGGTTATCTCATGGCAGCATCAAGTTGAGGGTTTCACAGAATCATAGAACGGGAGGGTTGGAAGAGATCTTGGAGATTATCCAGCAGGAACCCACCACTGGAGCACTCCGGAGAGTCGGCCCCCCTCCAGCTATCTCCCTGACCCCCATCCCACACTCAGGCCTTTGTATTTTCCCAGCCATTTGTCCCTGTTGAAACTCATCATGCTGTTTTTTGTCCAACATTCCAATGGGTGGGTTCCTTCTGAATATTGATCCCTAACTCTCGGGGTTGTATTTATGTCATTTGTAAATCTGATGATCGTGTTTTCTAACCAGTCTCCTAAGTCATGCATCAAACAGCCCTGGCCCTGTAACAGAGCCCTGCGGTCCCCACTCCGCACTTCCCTCTCGCGGGATGCCGAGCCCTGGACACACCCTCGCTGTTGCCCGACCAGCTCTGCATCCATCTGATGACTGCATCAACCAGCCCACGTTTTGCCTGCTTCTCCGACAGAAGCTCATGGGCCACTTGGTCAAATGTTTTGCTGAAGTTGAGGTCTACTGCATCTGTCACACTCCCATGGTCACCTGAGGTCAGCCTATCAAAAAAGGAGATCAGGTTGGCATGGAATAATTTATTCCTAATACATCTGTGCTGGCTCCTGCCAGGCGGTGCATTCTTTTCTGAGTGCTCAGAAAAAACCCATTATTTAATCATCTTTTCCAAAGTTTTGCCTGATGCTGGTTGCATGCTGGCCAGTTTGTAGTTACCCTGGCCCTCTTTCTTCCCGTTTTGAAGATAAGACCAAAATCTGGCACTCTCCATTCTCTGGCATTATTCCAGTCTTCCATGATTCCTCTGAGATGACATCCCTCTGACATTCAAGATTCGTTGGCCTCATCCTGGAGACTTGCTCAGGGCAGCCAGGGCCCCTAACCATCGCTTGGCTTACCTTGACTTGCCACTCCCTCCTTTCCTCCGTTCTGCTTAGATCCACCCAGACACAAGTCTCCCTTGGCAGAGAAGATGGCTCTGCCACCATCTCGCCATCGCCCGCTACCGTCCTGCTCTCCTCTCATACCAGCGGCCCGCCAGGCTTGTTTGTCTAAGACCGCCTGGCAGAAGGAACGAGAGGCTATCTGAGCTGGCTTGTATCAAGATAACTGTGGCGTTTCTGAATATTTACAGCCTTCTGGCCAGGGCAGGGCATTTGATTCGGCCCAGAATGGGCAACGCTGATTTCCAGTACTGCTTTAGATCGGGCAGTTCAGGGTGTTCAGAATAGGTAAACCACACCACTGGTGACGACCTCATAGGCAAACCACATCAAACCAGCTTTATCCTTACAAGCAGCCTTGCGAGGCAGGGTGGGCTGAATGAAAGTGACTAGCAAATAGCCGCCATGCCCGAGTCAGAGGAATACCTCCAAATCCAGCCGGAGTTGCTGAATAAGTTCAGCTCAGGAGGCAGAATTTACTGTTGTCTGGTGAGGAGCCAGAGACCCAATTAAGCAAATATACCAGTTGGGTTGATTTATTCCCACCTTAGCTCTGCCGCTGAGCAGGGCATTAGCAGCCGAAGGGAGGCCTGTGCTCTTTGGACACAGGCGCATCAGGTTCTGCGACGAGAGGGAGCTCTGGAGCAAGAGGTCTGGGACGGCCAGCAAGGGCACTCCGCTCCTCTTGTGGCAGTGTGTTTCTGATCGAATGCCCGGCATTCAGCTGTGATTGACACGTGTATTGGACCAAGGTAGGACCCCATCCTGTTCTCTCTGGGACAGTCTCCTCCAACAGTTAGTTGCTCTTTGGTCTTTCTCCTTTGGCGTCGCATCACCGGGATGGCCTCTCCCTGAAGCTGTTCTCCTGTTTGTAACACTTCGCTTGGAGGTTTTGGAAGCCAACTCATTTTGTCTGCACGTAATGGGGCCTTGAGAGGATGCTGCTTGACCTGGGGAGAATTTTACCAAGAGCTGTGAATGGAAATCTCCAAGCTAAAATCCTAAAAGGACTAAAGTGAATACTGGTCTGAAATTGGCCTTTCAGTTTCTAGAAGTTCCCTTCCCCTGCAAAAATGCATTTTCCTAGGTAGCATTGAGCTTCTGTTGACTGAAGGAGCAAAGGAGGCCTTGCTGGGGTTGTTTTGGGGGCACCATTCTCCATCCGTGGGGAGCCTCCCTGGCTACCCAACTCCCTAATCTAAAAAGGCCCTCCAGGGAGCTCTAGGGAGGAGCGGCAGACCCATCCGTGAAACCCCTCAGCGTCTCAACTAAAGGAAGCCTCCTCATTTGTGCCTTGCTGTCCTGCCTCTCCTCCTCTTCCTCTTCTTCCCAGGAACAAACTAGCTATAAGGATGCTTTTAAAGCACTTAATTATTTATGTAGTTATCAAAAATAGACCCTGGAGCCATTCTTTGGAACACAAAGTGCTTGGAAAACCTGAGCAACCTCCAAGCTGTTTTACTGCCATTTTAAATAGTCCTGCAGCAATTTGCAGATGGAAGGAGGGTTGGCGTTGCCCAGATTCCCTTAAGAGGGATCTTGAAAGCGGAGGGGGTGGGCAGCCCTGTGTCCTGCCTCCACGGCTGCAATGGGGCTCTTCCTTAGAGCTGCTTTGACTCACTTTTCCCGTCTGTCAGCCAGGAGCTGTTTCAGCTTAGCCAGCAAGGCCTTTGCCTGGGGAGGGAGAGGGCTGGGCCCCCTTCCTTGCTTCAGTTGTGGGAAAATCCAGTCGGTCAAAGCTTCTCCCAGACAAGCCAGGATGAGTTCACATGTTGGGTGCCGTTGGGCTCCGGTCCCTGCAAAGAGAAAATCTGTGTCACGGAGCCCCTGTGGGGTCTTACGGACAGGGTGAGAAATAGGCCTGCTTCCTCCTCCAGCGGAGTTTCCCACGCAGGCAGGAGGGAGAATCAGAGCATAAAGTGGGTGAAGCCTTCAAAGGGGACACAAGTGCAGAAGGCCGGTAGTTTGGATGCCCCCCAGCCTTGTCGGAGTCCTTTTGCTTTCGGAGTCGGAGCGCCTCATTAGCTGCTACGATTTAGCCCGCGATTCCTCCCGAGTTTTTCTCATGTGGGGATACCCAGAGGCTGGGAAGTCAAACATGCCAGGAGAGGCTGGAAGAGGATCCAGAGCAGTCCGGCAGTGGGCGTTTCCAGCTGGCAGTGCCAGGACCCGGAGGGTTTCTGGGTGGCCACTGTGCTGGGCTGTCCACGCAGCGCTTGGGAATCTGACGGTGCCACGTGTGCCAGGAAAAGCTCATCGCCACGGGCGGGCTCTTCTGTTCAGGGGAGAACTGCTTGTGTCCGTGGGTTCCCGTCCTAACTGGCCCTTCACCACCACCTGCACTGAGCCGGGGCGAGGCCGGTGGCAGAAGGCTCAGCCCAGAATGAAGGTCTCTGGGGACGGAGCGCATCTGGGGAGACTCTGGGGTAGAGGGAAAATGGGGGCTGCCTTCGTGCGCTCTGGAGCTAAGAATCCGAGTTGTAGACTGGGACAGCCCTGTGAGAACCTTGTTTGTCGTGCAGATTCACTCAGGGCCCCCATTCACAGTATGCTAGCCGTGGCCTGCCTTGCAGGAAGGGTTTTTCTGAGATGATGAATGTAAAGAATTTTGAACACCATAGATAATATTACTAATTATTGATTATGTGGAGCACTTCATTGCTTCGTTAAAGTTGCTAACAATTTGTTTTGGAAAGCAATCCGCCACTTCCTCCTCTCCTCCTCTTTCATCTCTGCCCTGTTTCCTGAGCCTTTTCGTTCTTTGCACACTGGCATCTGCCTCACCAGCCTTATGCTCCCTCTCTTGTGTGCCAAACCAGGTGTTGCCTACCAACCCCGAGGAAAGCTGGCAGGTGTACAGTTCTGCCCAGGATAGTGAAGGGCGATGCATATGCACAGTGGTGGCGCCTCAACAGACAATGTGCTCACGGGATGCCAGAACAAAGCAGCTACGGCAGCTGTTGGAAAAGGTAACTTGGTGTTGTGGCTCTGGGACGCAAGCTTGTTTTTTTATTTATTCGATTTATTGAAACGGAGGAACCAGACTGCAGTTGCAAAACTGAGCTGTAGAGTTTGGTATGTGAACTTGCTCTACAGGGTGGGGTTTTCTGAGCGGGTGGGGGTAAACTGTCGCAGCAAAAGTTGAATTTAAGCCCAGAGTTGGGGGCATGGAGTGAAATGCTAGAAGATTTAATGGATTTCAGGACACTGTTAATCAATAATGGCTTCAGTTGATTTATTGGTAGAGTTGGCATTTAAGGTGTCAAATTTTATGTCAGATGTTTGCATTGCCACTAAATTTGGTGGGTTGATTTGCTAGGCTGCAGAATTTGGCTGGAGGTCAAGTCCACCAAAGTCCACTGTGTTATTTCTCCTTTCACCACTTAAATTTTAGATACAACATTTTGGGAAAAGAATGTTTTGATTTTTTTCCATCCACATTTGGAATCTGACTCTTTTAGAGCAAAATTAGTGCCTCTTGTTTGGCTTGGCGGCTCTCGGGTACCCAAGCCGTTGTATGCCAGACACTGACAGCTATCGGTGCTTCCAAATTTGCAGTTTGGAATTCAGTGACGTGGGGGCAAAGTTTGAAATTTCCGAGTAGCCAGGGAATAGTACATGATGCTTTAAAGAACTAGTTTGCAAAGGATATCTATGAGGAGCCACAAAAGGGGTACCCTGGTTGGTTTCAATTAGTCTGTTTCACTTGAATGTTGTGGTGACGAGAACCACAGAAAATATGTTGAAAATTCAAGAGAATTTAATATATATTGGCTAATTAAAACTGAAAAGATCAAAGGCAGTCTGTTGTCCTAAATAAGTCTACCAGGGAGAGGAAGGCATTAATCTCCAATTGGCTCAAACCGCTTTGCTCTTCATTAATTTAATGCTTTAACTAAAAAAAGCACCAACTCCCAAAAAAGACACTCGAGCACCAGCATTGAAAGGGAGGGCTGTGCTTTTTGTTTTCTCCACTGACTTTAAAAGGTTGGGTTTGATATCATCAAACCGTAACAAAAAAGGATGATTTGTGGATTCCTGAGTATATTTTTATATCCATATGATCTATTTTTAATAGCCTCCAGTCCAGAGAGATCAGAAGGATAATATTTGGGATCAAGGAATTCATTGTTTAATTGCTTCCATTGCACAGGTTTTTATGAAATATCATCTCTCCACCCCCACTCCCCAAATTAATTAGATGCTGGCAACTGAACATATCATTATCCTTGGCATTTGGGATACAGTCTGCCAAGATTTGATGAATATGGTGATGTAGTTCTCCCCACCCCCAACCATAATGCATGAAGCCGTCTGACACGTTCGACTTTTTCCAGCAACAAAAGGTTGAGATCTTGGTTGCTGGACCGTGGACTGTTCGAAGGGGTGTGCCATTTCTTCTGCTTGTTTTCCAGGAGAGTGGGGCAGGAGAGTGTCTTTCTTCTGCCCTGGAATGCACCTTCACGGTGGCTCCGTTTTCTTGGTGAGACTTGTAGTTGTGGCTACGCCACAGAAAAATTTCTGAAATTTTTCCAAACCGTTCTGAGCGAAGTGCAAGGAAGGATCTGCATTGGTGCGTCAGAGTTACAAATCGCCTCGTCCTTTGTTCAGAAAGCCTCTGCAGTTATTGGGAATGATAATCGTGCTAGCTCTTGGGCATTTGGGGTGAGAACACAGTTTGGGCTTGGGAGGATCAAGGACTGTGCCTTCCCAAAGGTTAAACTTTTTTAAAGGCGGATAAGCTGAGTTGCAAGATGGCCCCGAAACCCTCCCAAAGCCTGCCAAAGTTGTCATAAATTGCAGTGCTTAATGTAAAAGAAGAGAGATCATATTTAACTTGAATGAAATGTAAATGTAATGGAATTCAAATTCGCTTTGGTCCAAGATGGCTCTCCAGTGCCAGGTGGGCTTCTGTGCCTGCGGACTGCCAGGGCGTGGAATCCCACCTCCCATCCTTCTCCTCCACGCCATTCTTCTGGGGAAGGCCACAGCCAAGCAGACGAGGGGTGGAGCGCCTGCCTTCGTCCCAGAAAACATATTTACTGAAGGAGCCCAAGAAATGCCTCTCCCCCATTGAAGGGGGTCGGTCACATGGGAAGGGAAGCGCCGTAGCTAGGCAGGGGTCCAGGAGCACCAGAACCAAGAGGCGGGGGGAGAACTGCTTCACCACAAGCTCCCCCAGATTTAGCGGTTCTGCCACGCTGTCGTGTGCCTCTGTGATTCTCTTTCTTTTTCTGCTTTTTCCTTCTGGAGATCAGAGCCAGGTGCCTTGTTTGCTTGTTTTCACCATCTGCATGCCAAGAAATGCTTGCCAGAGAATGAAAGGACACGCAGTCCTCACTTAACTACCATTCGTTCAGTGACCGTTCAGAGTTTTGACAGCACTGAACAAATGGTACTTAGGCCTGGTCCTCAAAGTTATGGCAGTTGCAGCACCCCTGCAGTCACGTGATCAGAATTCAGGTGCTTGGCAGCCTGCCTGCACTTACGAGGGCTTATGCAGGGGTACTTCAATTCCCCCCACCCGCCTCCCTCCCTCCCCATCTCTGCCCTTTGGGCCCCCACTGCCCCTGCGGCCCCCAGCTGACCTGCATCGTCTTCTTCCTCCCGCTGCTGATGAGGCGTGCCTGGCCTGGCCTTTGTGGGGGAGCTGCTGGCCGTGCGAGGCCTTCTTCCCGAGCCCCTCAGGAAGGCTGCACACAGCCTTGGGAAGAAGGGCAGGCCAGGCACGCCTCATCAGCAGTGGGAGGAAGAAGACGATGCAGGTCGGCAGGGGTGGCAGAGCGCAAGGCGGCGGTTGTGCAGAACGGAGTGTGGGGCGGCCAAAAGGGCAGCAGTGGAGGGGAGATGGGTGGGGGAATGGAAGTGGAAGCAAGCACGGCAGGGCAGGAGAGGCGTGAAGTCTTGGCCTAACAACCATAACCAGGACTACTGAAACTCTCATTGCTAAGCGATGATGTGATGTTTTGCCCAATGACCGCACCACTTAGTGACTGACATTCCAGTCCCAATTAAGGTTCTTAAGCGAGGACTACCTGTATATTCATTAATTCTGGCTGTTTCCACACTAGTGAATGATAGCATCTTAAAGCCTCATGCAGCCATAGACATAGCTATATATCACGAATGAAGGCAGACTTTCTATTGCTACATGAGGCTATAAGATACTATAAATCACTCGTGTGGAAATGGCCTCAGATTGGCAATGCATGATTGCAAGGCATTTCATGGCCTTTATAATACACAAATGGTTTTTGAGGTGGGGGGGCAGGGGGAGAGAGGGGAAGGAAGAAAGGACGAGAGCAGTTCCAGTTTTTAAAGGTGCCAGTCACCATTTCTTGTTTAAAGTTGGCAAAAATGCAGCCTGGGCAGGAAGAGTTTAACCCTTTGCAGTCGGCACTGGTAAAGCAGGAAGACCAAATCCTGCTGCATTAAGAAGCCACAGAGGTTATGTGCTGAACCACACACTTCAGGCAATCAAGAATTCATGCATGCTTAATTTTCGGTTCATGCCAAGATTGTACATGCAAGTTTAGGACTATGGAACCTATTGAAGAAAACAAGTCCCAGAAACATGGCTGCTTATGCAGCGGCTGTATGTCCCAAATTCTCAGATGCACCGTGATTCTGAGGCATCCAGAGGAGGAGGAGGAGGAGGAGGAGGAGGAGAAGAAATTGTAAAAAATGAAGATGTTTAAAAGAAGTAACAGGTGCTAAATTGCAATGCAGGTAATCCTTGCTTAATGAACATTTGTTTAACAACTGTTCAAAGTTACGACAGTGCTAAAAAGTGACTTACGACCGGTCCTCGCACTTATGACAGTTGCAGCATCCCCGCGGTCACATGATTGCGATTTGGGTGCTTGGCAACTGTTGCACATTTATGATGGTCGCAGAATTGCAGAGTCATGTGATCGCCATTTGCAGTCTTCCCAGCCAGCTTCTGACGAGCAGAGTCAACAGGGAAGCCGACAGGAGGTCACAAATTGCAGTCACATGATGTCCCACTTAATGATTGTGGGAAATTTGCTTAATGACTGCAACCGGGACTGCCAGAACTGCCGTCGCTATGCAGGGCTGTCACATGATGTTTTGCTTAGCGACTGCCTTGCCTAACAATGGAGTTGCTGGCCCCAATTAGGGTCATTAAGTGAGGACTACGTGTATGGCAGATTGTGTGTGAGACAGGCTCTGCATTGAAAAATGCATTACAAATCAAGGCTTGTCTTTGGAGACTGTATGCATCTGTACATACAGTCTGTTTAGAGACAGGGAAACGGAGGGGACATTTTAGCAGTGTTTCAGTGCTCTTTCTGAAGTGCCCATTCAGCATCTTGGTCTCCAGTTTGGAGCACATCACAGAGAAAAGGACAGCCATAGGTGCAGATTTGCAGACATTTGCATGTTCTAATGCATAGGCCTGGATGCAAATTTATCTATAATTATTATAATTGAAAGAGAAGTACCCTCTCTCGCGCCATTGTGAGGAAGCTTGGGCAGATGACCTTTCTACTGCTATTCCCAACGGCTTCTCTTGCCTCCTTCTTCAGAATTTGCATCTTCAGACTGGACTCTGATTACGTTCTTGAATGAACTAGGTATTCTGCATAATCGCACAGCTCCAGTTTGCAATCATAGGATGTCAGGCTTGGAAGGACTTCGCAGATCATCTAGTCCACCCCTCTGCCCTGACAGATGGCCACCCAGCCTTGTTTAAGCACCTCCGGTGAAGGAGAATCCATCGCCTCCTGAAGGAGCCCGATCCATTGGTGAACAGCACTCACCCTTAGGATATTCTTGCTATCCAACCATTCCATTATGTTTCTGAACAATTCTGCCACATCTTCTGTATAACCATCCTTTGGACATTTGTTGACTGCATTACGTCTCCCTGCAAGTCGTCTTCTCTCCAGACTAAACGTACCAAACACGTCCAATTTTTCTCTTAAGTTTTTCCTTCCAGCCCCCTCATTATCTTTGTTGCTCTTCCTTGGACATGCTCCAATGTGCCAGTGTCCTCCCTAAAATGGAGAACTGGGCATAATATTCTAGGTGTGGTCTGGCCAATGCAGAATAGAGACCTCTCTTGACTTTGACACTATACTTCTGTTGATGGGGTTGAGGATTGCATTTGCTTTTTTTACAGTTCCATTATTTATTTATTTATTAATTAAAATTTATTGGCTGCCCAACCCCAGTGGACTCTGGGCAGCATACAAAACGAGAGAAAATATATATTATATATGGGAATGTGAGTGACTTATAACTTGCTGCCAGCTTCCCCATCGACTTTGCTAGTGTGAAGCTAGCGGGGAGCATCAGAAATCTTCCTTCCTTCCTCCCTCCCTCCCTCCCTCCCTCCCTGCCTCCCACATATAATACAGGCTTGTGCTGTTTGCCCTCCCCTCAAGACCCTCAGGAGAGTCCTGGTGAAGCCACCTCCGCCGCCTCCTCCTCCTCCTCAACCAACCCACAGAACTGCCTGCCACTTTGCTGGGTGGAGGTGGAACAAAGGGAGCTGTGGGCCGTGAGGTAAATTGCACTCCCACTCCCTATTCTGGCATGTCCCCACGGGGACATCCTTGAGGGAGGAAGAGGGCTCACCCACCAGCACCCCCCAGCCAGCCCTGCCTCACCAGCAGGCATCCAAGGCACTCCCTCGTCCTTCCCTCAGTGCCAACTGCCATTGAGAGATTTCAGATTTCTGCCTCGTTTCCAAAGCAGCCAATCGCCACTGGCCCGTCAGGCCTTGCCACCAGCCAATTGGGCACAGGGGACAGAGAGAAGTGGGAAAGAGGTCAGGGATATGCCCATGATGATCACATGATCCAGGCTGACTGCAATAGCGCAGCAGTGCTGAAGCAGTCACAAATTTCCCAAATTTCAATCCCGCAGGAGTAATGGGTCCCAGATTTTGGGCGCATTCTGTAAGTTAGCCCATTTGAGGTACCTTGGTTCAAAAATTATCGTCCTACGATGCACCGTTTCACCCAGCCGAATGTTACAGACACAAGAGTTTTAGTAATATATAGATAACTAACACTTTGAATTGCACTTGGAAGCCAATTGGCAGCCAATGCAGCTCACATAGCAGTGGTGAGTCATGGGCACACTGAGAGGTGCCCATTACTGCTCGTGCTGCTGCATTTTGAACCAGCTGTAGCTTCTGGGTGGTCTTCAAGAGCAGCCGCATGTAGAACATATTGCAGTAATCCAATTGTGAGGTGACCAGGGCATGAATGACTGTCTGAAGGGCCTCCCAATTGAGGAAAAGGCGCAACTGGTGCACAAGATGAACCTGTGCCAAGGCCCTCCTGGCTGCAGCTGCCCCCTGCTCTTTGAACAGTAGCTGCAAGTCCAGAAGGTCCCCCAAGTTGCACACCAGTCTTGACTGGGGAAGCGCAGCCCCAACCAACACCAACGACGGTGACAGCCGCAACAGCCATAGCCACTCGGTCTTGTTAGGATTGAGCTGAAGTCTGTTTCACCCCATCCAGATCTGAACAGCCTCCAGACACTGGGTCAGTACATTGACAGCTTCACCATGTTGCTTGAGGTGGAGACGTAAAGCTGGGTATCAGCACGCTGATGATGCTGCACCCCGAACTGGCAGATGACCTCACTGGTGGTTTCGTGTAGATGTTGAACGGGAGAAGTTCATATTCTGCAAGTAGTCCAAGATGCCCAGATCCTTTATAGATGTTCTGCTGCCCAATCTGGTTCTCTTCCATCCTCAACTTGTGCCTCTGGCCATTGAAATTCTTCTTGTTGGTTTCTGCCCGTCGTTCCAGCTTGTCAAGTCCTCTAAAGTAGTTCCTATCCCTTCTATCTTAGCGCCATTGCAAATTGGGTTATCCCATGGTAGCTCAACCAAGTGAGAAAGGGTAACAAACTCCACTCCTGCGCACATTTTTTGCTTTAAGAAACCCCATCCCGGCTCCGTAGCTGGGGAAATCCTGGATATACGCAAACTGCACCCTTTGATCTCCTGGGCAGATTCCAGCAGCCGCCAGCTTTTCAGGTCCTTTCATGGCTGCTGCTGATGGCTGGTTGGAACAAAGGAAAGTGGGAGGGCTGCTCAGTAAAGTCGCCCCTCACATGGGTCCCTCGTGGCATCCTCCTCCCATGCTCTCCATGCGGGGAGACTATGTAGGGTTTTTTGTCTCCCATGTACCGGCATGCCTCTTCTAGTGATCAATGCTGCAGTGATCAAGGCGAGAACGTGGCAGGTGTTTGGCCCCCGTCTCTGCCAGCGGCATGCCTTCTTTCTGCTTCCGTAATCGAGGCCTGTTGGGTGCAACGAATGGCCCAATAATTCCTGTCGGGGGAGAAGCATCCTTCCTAGTCGAGCACAACACGGGCACTTGGAAACTGCCCCCTTCGTGTCTGACAGTGGCTGAGAGGGGCTTTTTTCCATTTTCTCGTGCTGTTTGAAAATTTCTTTCTGGTTTCTCAACGTGATGGCTTTCAGCTGTCTGCCTTATTGGTGGCAGCAGAGGACGTCGTCTTCCTGGCGTTGCCCCTTCTCCAGAGCTGCTTTTCATCCCTCAGCAGCCTCCCTGTCGGCTCACGCTTCTCTTTCTGAAAAAGCCCCTGAAAAGGAGAACGATCTTCACAACGCTGTCCCTGGGGGTCGAAGCTAGGGAGGTGGCAGAGTGCCAGAGAAAGGACTGGGTAGTGCAAGGCCAGACATCCTCGTACACAGCTTGACAAGCTGGTGGCTGAATAACTGCAAGAAAGGCCCACTGTGAGGTTCCCTTCTTTGCAACATTTCCAAAGCACATTTGCTGTCATCAACCTGAATGCTATGGGGAGGAAAAGATGCTGAAGAATTCCTCTTTGCAGACCAGCGTCAGTCATACTAGTGGTGCTGTTCTCAAGAGTTTGCTGAAAAAAGATGTTTGCAAAGCTGCTTGTCCTCTGTTTTGGACAATGTGGATTAAGCAGAAGACCAAAGGTATCAAAGGAATCTACTTGTGCCCAGCACCTCCAGGGCGATTATGCCCCTGTTGTTATCCAGCTTTCCTCCTATGCTTTTCACAACCACTTGACACAAAGCGAAGAGGCTGCCAGATGCTTGCTTCTGCACGTGCCGGCAAGAGCTTGCCCTGCCAATTTCTGCCAATCAAGCAGTTGCTAGAGGTGCAGGGGGGTGGGGGGTGGGCTGGCATGTTGGCAGGAACACATACATGCCAAAGACTGTTAGCAGCCTGAGAGATTGTTTGGACTTCTCCAGCTGATTCTAGATTCTGTAGGATCTAGCAGTGTTGGCGTCTTCCAGGCCCCACCAACCAAACAGTGCTGTGATGGACTGGAATGGTGGGAGGGGAGTAAAGAATGTGCTCTCATCTCCAGAGGAATGAGGAAGAGATAAGCGGAGGAAATTGGCACCTCTCTAAGAAATCCCATCGGTGTGAACTGACTGAGCCTGGGAACTGGGCTTCAGTCTGGGAAGATTCTTGTAAATGGGTTGTAGCTAATAAACCTTGCTGGATAATTTCTGTATGGTCTCCTGGATTTCCTTGGGCTAGGCCTGACAAGTGCCATCTTACAGGATCTGAGAGGTGTCTTCTCTGTTGCCACTCCTGCCCTCTGGCATAGCAGGCCCCTCCCATGTCCATACAGCCCCAACCCCGCTGGCTTTCTAGAGAGCTTTTAAATCCTGGCTTTTCCAGCAACCTTTGTCCAGGGCAATGGATAAGCTGAGAGCAGAGTCTTGTTCGATTCTGCTTGTATTCCCCTGGGGTGGAGTCTTCTTTTTTCTTCTTTTTCATTACTGGCTTCTTTTCTGTCTAGCTTACATAATATGTTTTTACATTTTTTAAAATGCTGCCTTGAGTTGCTTCTGGATTAGGCGGTTTATAAATCAAATCAGTGATGAATGAATAAATAAATTCCAGCGTTCCAGCTGTAACTCATAGCATGATTAGATTATACACATAATATAATAATATAATTATATGTTAATAACAAAAACCTTATCTTCATCCAAGTGCCTTGCTTTCTTTGCTGCACTGAGTAACCATAGTACGTCTCTGCTGTTGTGAAACTATAATACTTCATGCCTACATAGAGTAGATCCTCAGTTTCATGGACCTCAAATTGGTGACCTGCTGTAACACATGCCACCTCAATTTCAGGCAACCACAGACTTTACCCCAGCAATGTTTGTACATTTTATGCACAAAATCCCATTTGCCATTGAATCAACATTCGGCCCTATGTCCCATCAGTCCAATAAATGGAGTGAGTTTCATGTGGCTTATGAGCAGACCAAGAAGGACAGAACTGCAGCCTTTGAGTAGTAAACTGAGCTACAAATCTTGTTGCCATTTTTGCCCCATCTTGCCATGGAAAGTTCAAGCCATGTTGTGCAAGGGATAGGTCTCTTACTACAGAATTGTAAAATCATAGAGTTATGAACTTAGAAGGAACCCCAAGAATCTCCACCACCTCCCATTTGGACTGTTGTAACACACTCTACATGAGGCTGCCCTTGAGTATCCAGAAGCTTCAGTTGGTTCAAAATGTGGTGGCCCACACAGTTTTGTGCAAGCCTAGATTTGCACATGTGTCACCTCTTTTGTGGGACCTGCATTGGTTGCAGGTTTGCTTCTGGGTCCAATTCAAGGTGCTGGTTATTAACTTTAAAGCCCTACATGGCTTGGGCCCAGGTTGTTTGAAGGACCACCTCACCCCAGTTACATCTACCCGGCCCACCAGAGTGGGGAGGCTGGGTATATTGCGGGTTCCTTCAGTGGGGGAGGTACCTCTAGTGGGACTGAGAAGAAGGGCCTTCTCTGGGGTGGCTCCCTCCCTATGGAATATCACTCCCCCAGAGATAAGACTGGCCCCATCCTGATACTTTTCCTGAAGGCCCTGAAGACGTGGTTTTGTCAATGGGCCTGGAGACCCCAGGCTGATACTGAGCCGATCAAATGGTTAATTTGGGTGTGTCTGTTGCCGCCATGGGGGGTGGGGAGTTTAATTGGTTTTTGTATTATGGGTTTTAATTCTGTAAGCTGCCTGGAGTCACCGTGTGTGAGTTGGGCAGCCTTATAAATTTGTTTAATAAATAAATAAAATAAAAATATTCAGTCCAACTCTCTACCATGTTCAGGAAAACCAGTCAAGCTATTCTCAAGAGATGGCTATCCAGCCTCTTCTTAAAAACCTCCAGAGTTAGAGAATCCATGGCCTCCCTAGGTAGACTGTTCTACTGTTGGACAAATGTTACTTTCAGGAAGTTCTTCCTTAGTTTTAAATGAAATCTAGGTAGCTATGACTTGTACCTCATTTCTGCTCCTACTTCCCTTGGCCATGGCAAAGAGTTTTTGACAATCTTCCCTTTATGTGTCTCTTACTGTGGAGTCCTTGGGGTTCTCTGAGCTTGGTTGTTTTCTTGCAAACAAGAAAGAACCCCAAGGACTCCACAGTTCAACCCTGAGCTACACATATTCGCTTTTATTGGTGTCTCTTACTTTAATGGCTGCTTCTCTCTCGGTTCTCCTCCTGACCCCCCACCCCGCACCCGGTTGCTCAACAGGTACAGAACATGTCCCAGTCAATAGAAGTCTTGGACAGGCGAACTCAACGGGATCTTCAGTATGTTGAGAAAATGGAGAATCAAATGAGAGGCCTGGAATCCAAGTTCAAGCAAGTGGAAGAGAGTCACAAGCAACACCTGGCCAGACAGTTCAAGGTAAGTAGACCTCATGGGCTCAGCAAGGAAGGAAGTGCTTTCTTAGCAGAGTTTTTCCAGGGGGAAGAAGGCTGAGGGTCTCTTGGGCACCGTTTCCCAACTGGGGGTTCTCAGAATGGTTGGGTTCCACTCCCCTTGGGGGCTGTACTTGCTCAGAACAATGGTGGCTGGAGCTCAGCATAGAGTCAGAATGGGAAGGACTATGTGAGGCACCCAACTTTAAGACAGCTTGCCTCCCTGAGTTGTGGGTGCTCCATCACTGGAGTTTTCAAGAAAAGATTGGACAACCATTTGTCCAGAATGGTATGAGAACTCCTGCCTTGGTCAGGGGGTTGGACTAGAAGATCTCCAATGTCCCTTCCAACCCTAGGATCCTATGATTCTAAGATTTCCATTGCAGTTACTGACAGTTTCCAGGAAATCTCTATTTCCTTTGCCCCTTTGCTATCCTGCCACTCCTAAAATTGGAATTAACTTTTAAAATCAAAATGTCAGACAAGTAGGGCTGCCAACCCTTTCTCTTTATCAGTACTTTATATCTACTTTTCCTGCTAAAATCCACGACTTTGGCTGCCATTAAAACCATAGGCGCAGATTCAGTAAAGTAGTTGACACCATATAGAAGCGAGGCTTCTGACAAGACCCAATAACCCTAATTTTTGGTCTCCCAAAAACTTTTCCCTCAAAAGCTTTCATTGCTCTGTCTTTCCCCACTGAGCTGGTTACCATTTAATAGTTCTTTCTACTCTGTTACCCACAAAAACACAATTCGACCTCTGTAGAACTCACTGTGGTCCATAAGTTTTGTGCTGAGTGAAGTCAGCTTTCTATAGTCCAGGCATTTTCAGGTTCTCAGGGGCCTGCCTCAGTCCTGCACCAAGTACGTTTCGATTCCACAGCCTTCTGGTGTATCGAGACTGACCAGAATTGGATGATTTCTTATGCTTTACCTAATTTTTCTCCAATTGGATGTTCTTCCGTGCTCTGCAAGGAAGCTTCCACCTCTGGGAATTTTATTCATCTCTGCTTCTGAAATTTCACTTCCACACCTTCAGCTACCTATTCTTTTTATTTTGGGCTGTCAGAGGGAAGCCCAGTTGCTTTGAAGTAGGCTTATATTAAAAGCTGGTGGAAATTGCTAACACCTCAGAAGACAGGCTCAGGATTCAGAAGGATCTTGAGAGAGCTGAACGTTGGGCCCTACTCAACAAAATGCAGTTCAATGGCAAGAAATGTAGGCTCTTCCTTTAGGTAGGAAAAATCAGAGAGGTAGTACAAGATAGGTAGTGCCTGGCTCAGCAGGAGTGTTTGTGAGAAGAATCTGGGACTCCTGGTAGACCGCAAATTAAGCATGAGCCAGCAATGTGCTGCAGCTGTCAAAAGAGCCAATCCAATCTTGGGTGCCTGAAATACCCAGTTTGGGTTGCTACAGTACAAGAAGCATGCGGAGGAATCCTGAGCCTAAAGTAAAGAAGGCTAAGGGGAGATGTGAAAGCGATCCTCTTCCAGTCCTTGAAGGGTTGCCCCAGGGAAGAGGGTGTGGATGTCTTCCCTGTAGTGCCCAAGGGGAGGGCAAGAACCAGCAGGTGGAAGCAAGATCCACACTCAGTTTCCCAACCGTGAGAGCTATTAAGTGGTGGAACAGCCTGCCTCTTGGAGCTGTGGGGGCTGCATCACTGAAGTCAAGCTTTTCTTGATTAATTTTCAGATTCAGACACTCTCCTCAAACAGCCCGTTTTAAATTGGACCAGGAATCGTGGGAATAACTGTCATTTCAGAACTAAATGTTCTGAATTTTTTTTCCCCTTTGGTGTGGAAAATTCATACTTCCGAAGAATAGCATTCAGTGTAATGAATGAAAGAGATGTCCTTGTCAGTTTCAAAATCTTACTGCAAGTTTATTATTATACTTACCTTGCAATCCTCAAACTGGAAGGGACTCTGAGTCGTCCTACCCACCCCCTGCTCAGGTGGGTGGGACGACCAAATTCCAGTCCAGATCGGAAGATCTCCAACAGATTGGAAGATCTTGACCAGCCTCCAACTGAACACGTCCATTGACCAATGGCTTCTCTGGGCCATTGCTCTACTAATGAATGTGCTTTATGAGTGCATCCTCCCTCCTCTTCTTTTCACAAGAACTTTTCTGTCCTGTGCTGGGCCAGTCTGAGTCTCTCATAAAAATGGTCTTCCGGTGGCACTCGGAGGCCCACATGGCATGCAGTGAAAACAGAGCCCCGGGTTCAAGCATCCTTGACAGAGGCTGTCCAGTCTCGATCCCACCCTTCCTCCTCTGGAGAATCAGTTAGACTGTACAATTGCTCTGCCTGTTTTTGCTTTTTGTTTTAATGTTCAGTATCATTTGGCATGTTGCACATATTAATTCAATGTTGTGGGGACCCTTAAGATGCTCTCCTCACTTCCAGTAGCTGGAGGGGGTATTTTCTGTTCTGAACTGTTCTCAGGCTCCCCCAACCTGTCCCTGGGCCCCAGGGCAGAGATCTGTTGACGGGAAGGCTGTGGGGGAAATCCCCTGAAGCTGTTCTGTGGGTCCAGACAGACTTTTCTGTGCTGCGCATTCTCAGTTGAGTGAGTGGCTTCCTGGAGAGGCAGAACCGTGACACCTTTTGACTTGCTGTCTTTCCAGTCAAAATTAATTAGACTTGGGAGAAAATGCCTTTCGGAATCCTTTACAAATTATTTCTAGGCAGAGAAATTAAGCTGATGATAGCTTCATCATGGATTAGATCATCTTTAGGTCCTTTCCAACTCCATGACTGTCACGGCAATTCCTCCAGGGTAGAGTAGCTCTTGGCAACGACAGCGGCTTGGCTTCTGCAGAAGCCCCCGGGGTGGGGCGCCTTCTTCCTTTCTGAGGCCTTCAGTGGCCTGGAGATTGAATGGAAGGGTAGGAAGCCAGGGAGGCTGCAGACCATGGACAGAGAGTCAGGCAGCGGAAGGCCCACCACAAGAGCAAGCAGCTCCATCGTGCACAACTTGGTGGAATTCTTTTCACGTTTAAAGAATATGTAAAGCAAATTCCCTTTCATCAGATTGAATGAGACCGAGATTTTACAGAGAGACAGAGTCTCTCTCTACACACACACACACACACACACACACACACTCTAAAACTGCAAATGAAGCAAAGAATCAGAGGAATAGCAAAAACATATTCCTTACCATTTGCACTCCAAGCCCATTAGCCCAAATGCTATTAAAGGCAGAAACTTTTATGGGCTTTAGTTCACTTCACCAGATTGAGAGCCGCTCCATACATCTGATGAGGTGAGCTGTAGTTCACAAAAGCGTCTGCCTTTTAACAACAGTCGCTAGTTGAAAAAGATGCTCCCGGGCTCCGCTTCATTTCGGGCTCGCGTAGACTCTCCTACAAGAACCTCTCCCAAAATCCTTTGCGTCTCATGGGGGTCCCCTGACAGTTATTCAAGGAGAAGCCCTCCAGTATAGCTCACTGAGGTTGCCACCAGCCCCCGCTTGCTAAAGAAGGGAGCCGATGCAGTGCCTGGCCCGAAGCAGAAGTTCGTGAGCCTTGAGCATGGAAGGTGCTCCCCAGACCCTGGGAGCCTCCCCAAGTTGCTTTGAAAGGTGGAAGTGAGAGAGAACCTGCCAGGGACCCTTGCCCCCTTTCCTCTGCAGAGGTGCCACAGGGTGAGCCGGGGAGAGGGGCCCTCCTGGCCGTTGGGAGGGGGGCTTGGCGGTGAACGGCAAGGCTGCAGGTGCCGAGGGGGGCAGCTGGGGGGCTGGCCAGCGGCCCCTTTCTCCCGTGAGCTGGTGCTTCGTGGTGCCCCAACCGTTGGGGAGGGAGCGCTCTGGGGGGGCGTTAGGAGGGCCACGGCTGGGGTGCAAACTGTGTTGACTTCTGAGTAAGCCTCTGGGACTTGAGTATTTCATCTTCTTCATTGCAGGGCTAACTTAAAAGAAATTTTTACAATGTCGCACTGGCTGAAGAAGGTGTTCATCCCCCCCACATGTAACCATGAAAAACACACACAGAGAGAGGGCAGAGAGCTTTTCCCACCACCCTTTGAGTTTGCCTTCTTTTGAGTTCTCTGATTCGTTTCTGTTTTACTTTCCAAATTTCCACCATTACCAGAACCACCCAGCTGAAAGCTTGTCTTTTGCATGGAACTTGTAGAAACACATTTCATCACTAGTTTTGGAACTTCTTGTCAATGCGTTGGTTATTATTATCATCATCATCATTATCATCATCATCATTCTTTTATGGAAAAGAAAAAAAAAAGAATTTGTGTATGTGACTGAAGCATGTAACCTTAAGATGTTGCATTCTAAAAACAGAAAAAAAATAAAAATAAAGGCCTTTTTTCCCAAATAAGACGGTGTTCTTCAGACTGTTTAATATATATATTTATATATTTCCCACATTTGAATTTCCCCCCGCCCCCACAAGCATTAATGATACTAGTAATGGTGGTCATTGTGTTGCGGAGAGTGGATTTGGCGCGCCCCAAAGCAACAGAGGCCCAGTGCAGAGAGGGGGTTGAGGGATTTTGCACACAGAGCACTGAAACCAAGCTTATTTTAACCTTGCAGGCAATAAAAGCGAAAATGGAAGAGCTTAGGCCCTTGATCCCAGTGTTGGAGGAGTACAAAGCCGATGCCAAATTGGTTTTGCAGTTTAAAGAGGAGGTGCAGAACCTGACGTCAGTTCTAAACGAGCTCCAGGAAGAAATTGGCGCCTTTGACTACGAAGAGCTTCAGAGCAGAGTGTCAAATCTTGAAGAGAGGCTGCGGGCATGCATGCAGAAATTAGGTAGGAGATGCACCGGCCCCCAAGAGGCGGTGCGTCCTCGCCCTCTGGGCTTTACTGCTTCCACAAGACACACAGGCTTGCCACAGGCACAGAGTCACGCCTACAGAACTCCGTTGGTGCCCCGCCACACCAGAGTTGCCCCCCCCCGCGTTCGGATGGAGGGTTTCCCCTGCAACCTCAAAGGAAGACTAGAAGAAGGTGCCCTTCATGGCCCTCTGGTCAAGTCCTTGTAAGGGAGAGATCAGGGGAGAGGTTTTGCATACAACCGTGTGATCATTAAAGGCAGGGCGTCGAGCCTTGCCTCTTTCACAGAGAGAGAGGGCGGATGGATGGATGGGTGGGTGGGTGGATGGATGGATGGATGGATGGATGGATGGATGGGTGGATGGATGGATGGATGGATGGATGGATGGATGGATGGGTGGATGGATGGATGGATGGATGGATGGATGGATGGATGGATGGATGGATGGATGGATGGAGGACTCAGGGCCATTCTGCCACACCAGGCAAACCTGTGGTGCTTTCCAAAAGGGCCACTGTGGCAGTAATCTTTTAACAGGGAATGTGCATGTGGCAGGGAGGGGGGATGAGAAACCGTTGACCAAAGGGATGGTAGGAAAACATTTCCAGAACATGCAGGGCTCTCTTGAAACACACAGAGGTGATCTTGGGCTCTGTACAAGCTCAGTGTATTTTCTTTTTTAGCCAGCTTGAAAGGCTCCAGCTGTCACAGGCCAAGACTCCAAATCCACTAAGTTCAGCAGTCTTAATACCGTTACTAACATTAGTTTTATATCCTGCTGTTCTAAAACACCATCAACAGTAAATCCTCAACTAACAAGTAAACAACAAAAACAAAAATGAGACTTCAAACAGTGAAACAATGCAGAGATAACATTAATATGATAGCTGCAAACATAAACATCAATAATATAATTAAAACCACTACCCAACTGACAACCTCAGCAAGCCCCACTGAAATGAATCGGGTTTCTTTTTCTGCTGAAACCACCCTGTCTTCTCTCCTAGGGGTGATGGAAGTCCCATAAGGTTGGGGGTGACTGGGAGACCTTTTCTCTGCTGTTCCATGGTCCCACTTTTTCAGACTCAGGACCGCCTGGTGACTCGGGAGTCCATGACTCAGAAAGCCCTTGAGCCAATAAACAGGGCTCCATTTGGAAACTCAGGGGTTTTGGGGAGGCATGGCCATATTTGTGCCAGGGAAATGCTCCGTGAAATGAATCGGGAGTAAAGGCTTTCTTGCTGGAAATCAAGTCAGCTGAATTATCTCCTGTGGACATCAGTCATGGGACTTTCAGCTTCGGCTGGATATCAGCGAGGTTGTGGGCCAAAACGGGAAGCAGGGGTCACAATCATGAATTGGTGGGGCTTATAATGGCACAGTGCCACCAAAGCTCATTCAAAACTAAACCTTAATCATTGAGAAGGTCTGCCCCAGGTAAGTGGGTAGTAGGTGGCAGGTGAATGATCATTTTTTTCTGGTATTCTATTGGTGGAGGAGAGCCTCTGTGGCGCCATTTGTGGTTC
Source organism: Python bivittatus (assembly GCF_059951505.1). Classification (NCBI taxonomy): domain Eukaryota; kingdom Metazoa; phylum Chordata; class Lepidosauria; order Squamata; family Pythonidae; genus Python; species Python bivittatus. Next base: position 10,597,617 of record NW_028277076.1, on the reverse strand, counting down.
ATTAGTTGCTTGTTAAAGATAAGGTTGAAAATCAAATCAGGGTTCCGCAAATTTTTACTAACCTTGCTAATCCACCAGAGAAGGGGAGGTATCTCTCACCATACCCACTGGACTGGTTCCAGAGGGTTGCCATTTTACTGCCCTTTCAAGGCTGGGTACCCCAGTTTTACATCTAACAGGCAAGAAGAAAGAAGTGTGCAAGACTACTAAAGAGGTCAACAAGCTTTAGAACCTTTCTCTCGCTTTTGTTCCATTAATGACCAATTTTTAAGATGTTTTATTATGTGGCAACTTTCACCTACCTGGTCCCACTGTATCGTAGGATTGTATACATTTCTGAGGAATTTAAGCCAATTCCTTCATATAACGTTGTTCTAACAGCAATCCATATTGGGTGGAACCAGTTTTTCCCAAGTTTGGTGATGAACAGAAACATCCCAACGCCATGGCAGACACCTATGAACTAATTTGAGGGCCCAGGGAGCTTATAATTGTTACTTATTGAAGGAGAAGGCCCTGAAATACCTAAGACTAGGGGATGGAGAACTTCTTTTAATCAGAAAGCAGAAATCACATAACTATGGGATTTGTCACTTCTGATGTGGTAGCTTTTAGCTAACTCGAGTTACCTAATGAAGGGTTAGGAATGAAGGATACCTTATGTATTGGGCATTATGAATTTCTGAGTGTGCTGACAGGCCAGTGATGCAATTCTTCCTAAACAACCCTAGTTGCTATAAAGCTGAATTCAGCTGTCAAAATCCTAGTGTCCTAAGACCAAATATGCTAGTCAGTTCAGCTTTCTGCTCCTTATTGTGGATGGGGTGATGTTCCTGGACATCCCAAAAGAAGGGTATGAAAGCATTACTCTTGTGCAAAACTGCTGTGATGGAACACCGGCCCATTAGTAAGGGGACATGCAAAAATGATTTCCTTGAGAGCTGGTAGCTTCTGTCAGAGAAAATATTTAAAATTATATGAGTTCTTAGCTTGAAGTGAAGAACTTGCTTTCAACAAGTGGTGAGTTCTCTTTCATCAGAGGTCTTCAGACAGATGCTGGGTGGTCATCTATCAGAGATGTTCTGATGGACCCTGCACTGAGTTGGGGATGGACTAGCTGACCCTTCCAGCTCTATGATTTTGTGGTTCTAAACTTTTATGAAGAAGACACTTTTGGCAAGCATCTCTTGTATGAAGTGTGGGGGTCTTGCACCTGTTTTGTAAGGAAGCACCAAAGACACATCCTGTCTTTCGTTGCAGCACCTTCTCTCCAGCTGCCTCCCGGCTTCCCAAGGGAAGGCATCTGGAGGAACTCCCCCCCCGAGGGGCTTTTCCTGACCAGAAAGGAGAGGCAGCCAAGAAAATCACAGACGGATGGAGAACCATGCAACCTCCCCTGCAAAACCACTAGCTTCCTCTGGCATCTCATACAGCCACTTTCTCTAGCTAGTGAATAATACAGTGAACTCAAAACTACTGTCCAAGGAAATGAGAAAGCACCCTAAATATGAGGTAGAAAAACAGAAACCGCTTTCCCAGGACAAGAAAACGTACACATTGTGACACAGGGATACACAGACCATGGTTAAAAGGGGGGTGGGCGAGCATCGCAGGACTTGCTTACTTTTGTTGTGTTCAACTATCTTGCAGCATGTGGGAAATTGACTGCAATAAGCGACCCCATAACCGTAAAGACTTCTGGTTCAAGGTTCGGCTCCTGGATGACAGACCCCTTGGCTCCCGAAGGTGAAAGCAAGGTAGGAGCGTTCCCTTGTGCCTTTCCACGACGCTGTGAACAGGGGCAGTAATCCCAACCCTAAGAGCATTGCCCTCTAAGAAGTGGAGATACACTATCCAGACACACTGGGGTATCCTCAGTGATCTCAGATCATTCACACGGATCCCCTTTGGCTTGAAGAAAATGTCAGCAGCAGACCTTCAGAGGACTCAGAGGAGGTGCAGAGAAAAAGAGGCCTGTCTTGTCTTGTGCCCTGATTGCTGGAGATGGGCCTGGGCAGCTCCTATGCTTGACTCCAGGATTTTTCTGCCTATTTCCAACTCACCCTGGTTTATCTTTTCCTGGCGCATCACAAGGGGTGGGAGAGAAAGGGAGCAGTCGAAAGACAGAGGGCAAAGCCAAGCCAGCAGGACCTGGCAGGCCCCTGTTAAGTGCTGAGCTCTTTGCAGCCCTCACATCTAATTGATGAAGATTTAATTATCTCCACGAGTGCTGTTGCATGACAGAATCACCTCATCGAGAGAAGGATTTCTTTTTCTGTTGTTGGTAAACCCGCACAGCTGTGCTTACTCAAGAGGACCGTGGGTCCTCTGTGGAGCCACAGTCCGTTCTGCATAATCTGTGTCTTTGCTACCCACAGAGATTGCAAAGGATTTTGCAGAGCACCAGAGCTCCATCACATGATGGACCTCTGCAAAGAGGGAAGAAGGATTGTGCCCATGGGTGTAAGGTCTGAAGCTCCAGGAAAGCTTTGCCTCTGTCTTCCGAAGGAACTGTATGGATGACTTTGAGATAAATGGAGCTTGTTGCCATTGTTAAATCAATTGTATAATGTCACACATCTCAGGGTTGGTCTTTCAAAACCCTAACTGCATGTGATACATCTATTTATTTGCTTTATTTTCATCTTCTCAAGCAAGATAGCACAGACCAATTAAGAGAAAGGCAGGTGTTTAATCTCTTGTTAGTCAGTCACTGAATGTTGACTCACTGTGTTGAAAGAAAGCCATGACCATCTGACGGGGGTGAGGAGACCCACCTTTCCTGTCTCTGGTGCTAAGAGTTGAGAAAGGCCAGGCAGATTAGCCACTCCTGCCTGAAGAGCCAGTGGGATTCATTGTCACTCTAGGTGTGTGTTCGATAACAAATCTTAACTCCCCAGCTAACGTGGCTGTTGGGCATGGTGACTGAAGCAGATGAGAACCAAAGGAGGGCACTAGATTAGAGAAAACTAGGCTATTGACATTTGACAGAAGAGCAATTAGATGGGCCCTTTTTTTTTAATGTTCTTTGCTTCTGTGTGTTATGCTGCTCTCCTCTAGGTCTGGTACATGGACAGTTATCATAACAACCGATTTGTCCGTGAATACAAATCCATGTCTGACTTTATGAACACGGATAACTTCACCTCTCACCGCCTTCCACACCCATGGTCTGGCACTGGCCAAGTGGTCTACAATGGCTCAATCTATTTCAACAAATACCAAAGCCACATAATCATCAAGTTTGACTTGAAAACGGAGACCATCCTTAAAACGCGTAGCTTGGATTACGCGGGCTACAATAACGTCTATCATTATGCCTGGGGTGGCCATTCAGACATCGACCTCATGGTGGATGAGAACGGGCTGTGGGCTGTCTACGCCACCAACCAAAATGCAGGGAACATTGTTATCAGTAAGCTGGACCCCAACACCTTGCAGAGCCTTCAGACCTGGAACACGAGCTACCCCAAGCGCAGCGCTGGCGAAGGGTTCATCATCTGTGGCACTTTGTACGTCACCAACGGCTACTCGGGAGGAACCAAGGTGACCTATGCTTACCAGACCAACAGCTCCACTTACGAATACATAGACATCCCGTTCCTAAACAAGTACTCGCATATTTCCATGCTGGACTACAACCCCAAGGACAGAGCTCTCTACGCGTGGAACAATGGCCACCAAATACTGTACAACGTCACCCTTTTCCACGTCATCAGGTCTGATGAGTTGTAGTCCCCCTTGGGGTGCAGAAATGGAGCTGAACGCTTCACATAGCCGCCCAGAGGGCGGAAGTTCAGGTGGACACGTATTTTAAAATATCAAAAGGGGAGTTTCAAGACGGAACAGCTGCCAAAATGTAAAAAGAGAGGATTATCTCTTAGTTAAAACTGCAAGATCAGAACTTACCTCTCAAATGTCAAACTATTATTATCGACAACAGGAAAAAAAAAAATGCTACTCATTTGCAGCTGGAACTGCACTTGAAAAATTTTCCAGCCACTTTTTCAGGGTGGGGCTGAGATGGTTGTCCCCCCATTTATGTCCCAATAGCAGAGCTGTAGTTATAAAGTACAAGGAAAGGCGATGACTGTTGGACATTCATCATGGGGGCGGGGGGTAGGGCTACCTGGTTTTCTTGCTTCCCCTCTTTCTTCTTCTGCCTTTGTTTCTTCTTGGCGTGTTGCATGGACATTTCCCCACATCCCAGCAAGCTACGATGAATGTCTGGGTGGTCTGACAACATACAGTTGATTCATACTGGCGGTGTTTGATTTTTCTTTAATAAAAAGAGGGTTGTGTGTAAAGATTGTATAACCATTACAGTTAGCAACTCATCTCTTGCTCTTTCTCTCTTTCTCTCTCTTTTTCCTCTGTGTTTTATGTCCCCTTTAGACGAACTGTTCTGAGACCCAAAGTAGCTAATGGAACTGTGTCTTTAGTAGCTATAAAATACAAAAAGAAAAAAAAGTTATGTACTATTGACAAAATGTTGTACCCAAATATTTGTTTGAACATGTATCCAGCCAATAACTTGTACCCTAAATGTCTGTTATTAACCAGAGGTGGAAAACTTTCTATGTCCAGGTTTATGCAATGAATGTTGTAAATGCAAATAATGTCATTTGAATTAATAAATGAAAGTTTCATATCTTAAAAATAGCGTAGTGTTTATGTCATAGATAGGCACCTAACGACTGGAAGGACATTCAGAAGCAAGATAAATTTCACAAATAGACCATCTTACTTTCCTCCCAATTATATGAATATTTTAACTTTCTGTATATAACATTGTGTAAACATAATGTATGTGATCTGTACGCTTTGCTTTTTTGAAAAATGGTCTTCCTTTTATCCCCTTGCATTGCACATGGCTAAATATTTCTATGCTGTATCTGTCAAAATGCAGTGCTTGAAATGTCACAGACGTTTGCAAATCTGATATGTTTTCACTCCATGAAATTGAAGGCACGCTGTTCCCTTAAAAAAAGAGTGTAATGATCCGCTCGGAGACAGAGATTCTGAGCTAATCATGGCCTGAAAAGAAATGAAAAGTTTTCCTCTGAAGGGATCGGTAAAAGCGATCTTAAGGCAGCCAGTGAAATCCCTGCCCCATCTCTGTCATTTTCTGCCAAGGTTAGCAACTTGGTGCATTGTTTCTTCTTTTTTTTTGCCCCCTTTGGGGGGCACCTGCAGATATGCCCGATGGTGCAGTCAACGCTGGTTGTAAATGACTAAAAGTTATCAACGCCTTTCTTTTTCAAAAAAAAGAATAACCAAATAGATTCCTTAAGACTTTTATAAGCTTAACAGTTCATACTTCTTCTAACCAAATTTCCACAGCTCAAAAAAGTGATTTTTTTTTTAAAGGTGGGTGGAAAGGTGGGTTGTTTACTTTTAGGGTCGTCATATAGCCATCCTAAACTTCGATGGCTGGGTTCACACCATACACTAAGGCAAGCCCAAACAGAACTACATCAGGGCCAAGTGTGATCCATGAGGCCGTTGCAGACAGGTGAGGCCGAAACGGCTTTTGCTCATTTCGAAGATTCTAGTGCAGGGAGGCAGTTCCTGCTTGCTGGGAAAACCTAGGTGAGACGGTTAACTGAACGCCCTGTTGAAGACCAATTTCAAGCAGAGAGACTAGATTGCTTCCAGCTGGGTTCCTGCGCCGTGCAGGGGGTGGCCTGGGGGCTTCAGGTTCCTCAGTCCTGAGACCACTGCAGGAGACCAGGTCGGCTCCACGAGCAGCCAAACCTCAGGCAGGGTTGGCTCCCATCCTGCCCCAGAACACTTAAGCGTGGTTACGGTTGACATCTGAAGCTGCTCTTCTCCAGACGTCCCACGTCTCCCTCAACGAGAGGCTGAGCCGTTACCGTGAGGCCATTTGCAGCCCCCGCAGAGGAGATGAACAAGGTCACTTCTCCAATGGTGCTTCCTCCATAGGCAGGAGGCTGCCAGCAGACACAAAAGATAAAATTATCTTTGAAAACTTATCTGTTATGTGCTGTCATGGCCTTTCACTGTTCATGGCTTGCAAAGGGCTCTGCTTTATAACTTGCCCAGGGCAAACAATAAAATCCCTGCTTCCGTATATTAAGCTTTCTCTTCCCCATTCCGTGCTATCTTTGGCCAATCAAAGCAGTTTTAATTTTAAGTGCATATTAAAATCCTTACTTCGTGCAAAGCTACACTTTACTTAACCAAAGTTCATTAAATGAACTGCAGTTGGCTGGGTTTACCCAGTCCTGAGCAGCGAGGGGCTTTTGAAATGTTGCAAATGTGGGGATGCTCGCAAGATGGCTGCCTCCGTGAATGTGACCTTCCAGGATGCTGCCAAGCAAACCAGCTCAGCTTTGCCCCCCACCCCCACCCCCACCCCCACCCCCACCCCCATCTTTTTTTTCTGGGCTGCAGACACTCCCGTTTTTAGCTTTCCCAGGATCTTGGGGCCAGAGGCATTCTTGGAAATACAGATGATGCTACAGGTGAGCACAGAGCTTGACAATTCCCCCATTTTTGATTGAAAGAATCAAAAAGTAAATAAACAGGCAGGGAACAGAGGCAACAAGACCAAGGGAAAGAGGCCGTCTTGGGAAGCAAGACCCAACCAGACCATACTGTGTGACATGAGCATCATGAAGTTTATTCTGGTCATTTGACGGATTCTGGGACTTCCAGAAGGATATGGACAGGCGGTAAGAGGTCCAGGGGCAGGGCAGAAAGACAGTATGGAGACCTGAGGATATGCCCTCTGGCCAGCTGGAGCAACTGGGACGTTCAGTCTGGGGAAAGGCAGATGGAGGGGAGGCACAATAGCCACGTTCAGACCCATGAAAGGAAGCCACAGGGCGGATGGCCGAGAGCTGGTTTTCAAGGGCACAGAAAGTAGGACTAGAAAGAACACATGCCAGTCACAGCTATCTAGATTTCATTTAAGTATGAGGAAAAGCTGCCTACCCATAACGTTTATACATCAGTGAAACAGTCTCCCTCGGGGGGGGGGTAGGTTCTCCATCTCTGGAGGTTTTTAAGGAGAGGCTGAACAGCCACCTCTCACTTATTCTGTCATGGTTTTCCTACACACTTGTGGTCCCGTTCACAATTCCTACTTTTGTGATAAGTGTGTTGTTGTTGTTCAGTCGTTAAGTCATGTCCAACTCTTCGTGACCCCATGAACTGTATCACGCCAGGCCTTCCTGTCCTTCACTGCCTCCCTCAGTTGGCTCAGTTTCACGCTCATTGCTTCATTGATGCTCTCTAACCATCTCGTCCTCTGCCGTCCTCCTCTCCTTCTGCCTTCCATCTTTCCCAGCATCAGGGTCTTCTCCAAAGAGTCCTCTCTTCGCATTAGGTGGCCAAAGTATCTGAGCTTGAGCTTCATTATCAGTCCTTCCAATGAGCAATCAGGGTTGATTTCCTTTAAGATTGAGTGATAAGTACGACAAACATTCAATAATACTTATCAGCAAGAGAGGTTGAAGGCCACTTAACATTACTCAGAACGATGGGAACTTTTCATTGATAAGAAATGAATTTTTAAAGAAATTCAACAAAAGCCATGCTCAGTTTTCGAGTAGGTGGTGCATGTCTGAAGTGCCCGTACCATCATGCAGCACTTTTTTACTGAAAAGTAAAGAATTGCTCCACTACGAAAAACTTCATTACCTTTGGTGCTTGTGTTGCACTACAAGAACGAACGCACAAAACAGTTTCCTCCAGCTGGTCAGTGGTTGTCCCTGCCTGGGAGCATCACAGTCCTCACACACCTGTCCATGGATATCAAACAACTCTTCCTTGAAGGTCCAAGGAACTCCATTCAGCTCTGTGAAGGCAAGCGCAGTAACGGGATGATTAACGGTGATAATGAGCCTGTGGAACCTTCTGACACTGGAACAAGACAAACCAAGTGCTTAGGCCATTTAATCTGGGACACATCCTGAATTGCCAGCCTCCAAGACTGCTCAGAAATCTTACTCATCATTTGCAGAGGTTGCAACAAGAGCCCCCTCTCAGGGCAATAAATCTTCAAGGCTATGCCAGGGAGAAAATCCTCTTCCAGACGTTTTTTTCCCAGTCCCTTCTGTCTGGGCCAAGAGAGTTCACGCCTGAAATGCCTTTCAAAGGAAAAAAGACCTCCATTTCTTGTCTTTCATTGCACCATCTCTGCTCTCCCTCCCATCCATTCAGTCCCAGGCACGGAGGCCCAAAAGGCGCTTTCTCAGCTGCAGAGCCCTGGAGAAACTGCTGGAGAAATTCAGAGAATTCATCCACCCTATTTCTGCGCCCACCAGCCAGATGGAGATTGGCCTCTGCACTTGAGGTGTTCTGTGTTCCTCCAGCCCAGCCAGTATCCAGAAGGGTTTCTACGCATGTGCAGGCACCCGTTCTGATGAGGTCTCAGAAATAGTGAGGGCGCTTTCAATGGGGTGCCCCGTGCCTTCACGAAGCAGCTCTAAAGGGAAGCTTCCCAGGAGCTTTGTGCAGTCCTGGCACAGCACAGGGCACAGCACATGCTCAAAGCCCCCCTTTTCTACACTGTAAGGGACCCCCCCCATCCCCACTAGGTGTCCAGGAAGGGAAGACTGGCTCTCACCATCTCAAGAGCACCCGTCTGCCTCTCCGTGCCCAGCCTGCTCCCTGCTGACTTTCTCCCTTTGGGGCTCAGCAGAGGAAAGAAACCTGGGTAAAGCAGCTTTTGGACTCTGAGGCCACATGTCAGTTCAGAAAATGAAATTGCTCTCTTAGGTATTCAGGAAAAAGCAGACAGACACAGAGCCCGGCAGGAAGCTGCTTTTTCTCCTGCCATCCTGAGAGCCCCTCTCCAAGCAGGTGTTACTTTTTTAAAAGCTGGCGTCTCAGTGCGCTCTTAGCTTGCCTTTTAGCCGGGAAGTTTTCTGAACCGACGGGGCTTCTACAGTAAACTTGCTTTTCTCACCCTTCAGTGCAGGGGTCTGGGTGTTTTCCCCCAAGGTCAGATTCCCCACTCTAAGTTCTGTCCAGTCAGCAAAATGCTACCAGCCAGTCCCAGTCCATGCTGCCCTGGTTACGTCGTGCCTGGAATATGGCGCCTGTCACCGATGGCCAGATGCAAGAAGGAGGGTGCTGAGGAACTGGAGGGTGCAGAGAAAGCAACGAAGAGGGTGAGGGGCTTGGAGCTAAGTCCCACGCAGAAGGGCACGTTTAGTCTGAAAGAGAGAAGGTTGAGTGGACCCATGGTGCAGTCTTCAAATACTTAAAAAAAATCAGAAAGGTGGGTGTGGATGGTATTCAGACTAGAACTGTGTGCAAAACATCTGTGCATTTTTGCACCTTGCTGGGAGAAACTTTCACAGACAGTAACTGATGTGTAAGAGAGAATTAGGGCAAATCCCACGTTCAGGCTTTCAGCTAACACAAAATCCTCATTTTCTGGATTTAGATCTCTCCCCCGCCCCTGGGACTGCATCAGTTCCATTCTGCCCCATTTCACCCTGTGCTTGGCTGTTCACAGCAATCTTGACTTTTTATGCAGCAGGGAAATCCTGCAGAGTCTGGCTTCTGCCAGGAGGGTTCCAGGGCCAAGTCAAGGTGCTGGTTGTCACCAAAATGCTCTGGCTGCCCTTGCACCACCTTCTCCAAGGTCAGTCTGCTGCTTCCTAGGATCCAGCTGGGAAGGGCTGCTCCTGCTGCCTGCCTCTAAAGAGATTGGGGGGGGGGGCATGGGGCGGGCAGTGCAGTGCTTCGCAACACAGACATATAAATATACATACTTTGTCTCACTTTGCTGCAGACTCCCCTGGTGAGATTTAAAAATGGAGCTCAGTTACCAGTTTCATCATTCCATAATAGAACAAGAGAGTTGGCCTAGCAGTTAATGTACAGCACTCCACATGCACATTTTTTTCTAGTGGATGGACTGGACATTGTTTGCTTTCAAAAAAGGAGGCTACAGAGGAAACCCGCGGAGGTGCAGCAAGACAGGTGTACCTGTGGCCCTTGGCTGGGCCCCACCCTCTCCGAAGGTCCTCTTCTGCTCCTTTCTGCTCCTGCATTATGTTTCAGCAGCAGCCAAAGGAGGTCTTGGGCTCAGTAGTGCTTTTGCACTTATCACTTTGATTTCCTCATAATATCGCAAGCCCTGAGATTATTTTCGAAAAGAGAAGAAGCAGAACTTGGGAAGCGACTGTGAGCTTGACATTGGTACTGGGCAAGGTCCTTGAGCAGATGATCAAAGAGCATGTCTGTGAGCACTTAGATTACACTCAGTCATGTATTTGAGTTGGGCGGCCTATAAATGTACTAAATAAATAAATAGGGATTCATTAGCAAGCTCAGCAGGTCTCAACAGTGCCATGCAGCTGCAAAGAAGACCAATGACATCCTGAAGAGCATGAAGGGGAACATAGAGCCCAGTTGCAGGAAGTAATGATCCTGCTCTGCTCTGCCTTGGTCAGGCCTCCCTTGGAGTAGCACATTCAGTCCTGCCCACCCCAGTTTGCAGAAGATGCTGATAACCTGGAGCAAGTCTGGAGGAGGGCTACCAAGATGGTGAAAGGTCTGGAAACCAAGTCCTACAAGGAACATTTAAAAGTCCTAGGCATATTTAGCTTGCAGAAGAGAAGGTTGAGAGGAGACATGATATTGTCTTCAAATGTCTGAAGGGCTGTCACATTGTAGATGGTTCTCATTTGCTCCAGGGGTAAAGCTAAACCTAATGGGATCAAAGGCTGAAAATAAAGATGAGACAGTAGGAAGAACCTCTGGACAGGAAGAGCTGTCAGTCAGTGGAATAGGTCACCGCATGGTGTGGCTTCTTCCCCTTCATTGGAGGTTTTCAAAGAGAAGCTTTAGAGTCATCTAGCAGGGATGGTGTAGTGAATCCTGAAGGGTGCAGGGGCTGGACTAGATGATCTCTTCTAATTCTATGATTCTGTGACATTCTGCTGGGATCTCATTATTATGAGAAATATGTATTATGATAATAATACTTACAATGAGTACTATGAGAAAAGGAGAAGGTAGCAAGGCATCAAGAGTTGCCTGCAAGCCTGCCTTTTTGGTGCTGAGACTCGGTTCAGCAAGCCCAAGGAGAGGAGGAGGAGAAATAGACTGAGGCCCTCAGAACTTGGCTTTTGCTCCCAGAAGATCCTGCGGCCCCACCTCTCCCACCGCCACCAGAAGGGGCACGGCTATTTGCCAAAGCCCTGTCTGCAGTAAGAGGGCACTGCCAAAACGGGCACTCAGGTAGAACACCCAGTGGCTGAACTCACACAACAGGCTACACAAACAGGTTTCGGTAATTTACAGTGCAGCTTCTTGGGAAAACCCAGCTCTTGTCTTTGTGGCCCATCTCAGTGAACTAGAATAGGCTTTATTGGGGGCGTTGCACGCTGTGCGAATGAAGCACGAAATGTCTCTTTGGTCACTTTGTACAAGACATTGTAAGTGGGGGGATTGACTGCCTGCCACGAAAGTTACTGCAGGCATCCTACATTTTGGAAGAGGCCACCTCTTCAGAGCGGCAACAGAGCACCAGCTGCTGCCTGCCTCTATTCATTTTGGAGAGCGGAAAGGCAGAACTTAAGGTGCTCTGGGCATTTCAGTGGGTGGCAAAGTTAATGAAATATTGAAAGGGATTTGTGCTTGTGGCTCATGCACAGACTGGAAATCAGAGGAGCCAGCCACTTTCAGAAATCCCATCCTCCAGATCAGCTACAGCAGGTAGGTCATTTGTAAACATGTTGGAAATGCAACAGCAAAATGAGTTTGCTGGTATTTATGGGAAGGAAGAGACACAGTGTGCTATTTGACATACTGAACACAGATGTATGTGTGTTTCGTTTCCCTTTATGAGCTGAGCAAAGTGAGACGTTTCTGCTTGACATTCTCTGTGTGTCAAAAAGACAGAGAGATGCCGTAATTAAATGCACATAATGACAGAACTCTCTGCTTTACACTTCACGTAGGATTGACCTCAGGACCCGTGTTCAAAACAAGGTAACGAAGGATCAAAATGCAGTGCTAAGTGGAAAGAGATGTGTGTGATGGGAAGAGCAAGCTTATTATTCAGAAAGCAGTTCCAGGGTAAAACTAGACTTGATGTCTAGTGGAGGCCAGTGTGCTGAGTGATTTTTCTTACCACTTTTTTTATGACAAGGACATAAAAAATTTTCAGGTGGTGAGACCCTTTACCATAACGAGAAGGAGGTTTTACAATAGATACATTACAGCAGATCACCTTTTAAAGAACTGAACTGAATTAGGTTTCCGTTACACTACAATCAACTTGATTCTTGGCAGCTCACTAATACAATAAAAACACAAAAAATACACTACGTGTTATAACCCAAATGCCCCCCCCAGAAGAGATTGGTCTTCAGGTTTTTCTAAAAGGCTGCCAGGGTAGAAACTGATCTAACCTCAAGCAGGAAGCCGTTCTAGGGGGCTGGTTGTGCCACCCAAAAACAATGCCTCTGAGTGTCAGCCCCCTTAGCTGCCCAGAAGTGAGGAGTGGTCAGTTGCTTGTCCCAGCACAAAGGCAACAATTGGACCAATTTCTGCAGGGAGACGTGGTCCTGCAGGTAACCTAACCCCAAACCAAAAAGAGCCTTATAGGTTAAAACCAGCACCTTAAATTACACTGGAGTCATGTTCCCAGTGATAACTCTTGGCAACCGTTCTGGAAGGTTTTTAAAAGCAGCCCCTTGTAGACTGCATTGCAGTAGTCTAGGCAGGTGCGATGAGGGCACGAGTCAGTTTTAAGCTCCTCTTGTCCCAGGAAAGGCCAAAGCTGGAAAAACATCCTCCCCCCACAACCTCCATCTGCTGTTTCAGCAGGAGCTACAAATCTAGGAGGACCCCCAAGTCATGGATCTGTTTCCCCTTCCAGAGCAATCACTGGGACTGAAAGAGAATTGATTGGCAAATAGCACCTGTTCTGCTAGGGTTCAGTCTGCAGCTTATTCTCTCCCATCCACACCTCACAGCTTCCAGACATTGAGACAGAACCTCAATGGCATTTACAGCAAAACCTCAATCCTGAATTTCCTTCCCCAACAGCTTCATCTGGATATTAAATAGCAGTGGGGAGAGAACCAACTCCTGTGGAATCCCCCAGTGAAACAACCATCTAGCCAATGTCTTCCCTGATCACCACCACTAGCTAGAAGCACTCACTGGAGAAGGAATGACACCGCTGCATTACTGTGTCTCCAGCCACCACAGATGGTCAAGAGGATAAGGTGATCAATGGTATCACAAGCTGTTGTCTTCATTAGGCCCCTTCCGGGTCACAACAGGTTGTTCACTAGGTGAGTATTCTCAGTCCCAGCCCAGGTCTAAATCCAGATTGATAAAAGTCCAGATAATCTGTTTCTTCTAGAACACTCTGAACCACTGTCTGATCAACCTTTGTCAAAGACAAAGACTGGAGATCAGGCAATATTTGTCTAACACTCCAGATCCAAGGAGGGCCTCAAGGAGGGGGTTCACCCCACTTTCTTTCAACGCCACTGGCATTCAGCCAGGCATGAACAGCATCTTGTATCATCTATGCCTCCCCCCCCCCCAGTTGCTTGAAGGAATCAAGAGGAACAAGAATAGCCACAAGTTGCCAAGGATACCCTAGAGGACACTCTATCCACATTCTTGGAAGCAACAGGCTTAAAACCCCCCGATAATAAGCCAGATGATACTCCAATCACCACACTAGACCCCACCCATGTATAGTCCAGATTGAGTGAATCAGAGCAACTCAGAACATGGACAGCTTCATCTGTACTCTAGGCACTATGCTGCTGCTTCATCTCCCAGAGGTCTCCAGAAAACCAGAAGGTCACAGAGATCATGCAACGGAGAATATGCAACAGAACAGCTCAGGTCGCCATCTCCTTCCAGCAGCAAATTGACCCTTAGTATTTTTGTCCAACAGGTCACCAGGGAAACCCCCAAGCACCTGCTGGAAACCAATTGGATCCATAAGACCCCTGGGGCAGACTCTCTGAATTGGTCCAGTCCTGTGGAGACAAGTCGCCATCAAACACATTCAGACCAAGAAATGATGTGACTGTGACAAAGGAGAATGATATCCATATCAATAGAACTGCTTCAAGGTAAAAGCAAAGTTTAACATGTGACCATCTCCCTGTGTTGGAGGGAGATCACCGTACCCAACTCAGTGCAATCCCCCAACACAACAGGCGGAGGGTCTCCACCACCAAATTGATGACCATGGAGGGATCTTAATGGGTAGTATGGCAGCCAGTGTATCAATAGGATCTCTAACTTGTCCCTACAGCCCAAACTCACACCCCAATACCTCAGGAACAGTGGCCTTGGTTAACAGACATGGTCTCATGATAGAACACCTCCCTGCCTCAGGTGTTAGGCTGGTGCAGGCCTGAAATCCAGCTGGACAAATTTCTAAGAGGGCCATAACCCCCCTCACTCGGCAGGTTTTGATGTCCACTTGTCCACCATCAGGTCATGTATAGATGTAATTAGAGACTGATCTACACTTAAACAGCAACAGCTTGAGGCTAGGTGCACCAACAGTCCAGCCAAGTCTCCAGTTTGGAATCACTGAATTGGAAGAGGAGATTGCCACCAAACTGAAGGCCTCCCTTTCCCTAGAATGGCCAACTTGGCATCCACATTATATCTCAATCAGCTAAAGTCATTGAGATATGGCAGCTGTGTCCTCCTCCCAAATCCTGTACCCATCCAAGATGGGTGGTGGTTCCTTTCCCATAACCCCCCAAACTTCTCCTTTCTTCACCCAGCCATGCATACATAATTGGAGTCATCAGTCAGGTACAGGTCTCGCATGCCAACCCCACCTCCCACCACCCAACTCCTTACCTAATCCCCTCTAACAAACCAATATCCACCAAAAAAATCAAGGTGGAAATGAGTGTAGCATTTCCCATAGAGACCTGAGTACCCACCACCCACTCTCCCCGTCCCACACTCTCACTATTGGCCAGACCATCCTTTCTCCATCTCTTAGCCTGCCAGCCCCGGGTCCCCTTCCCAGTCACGCCTGTACCCTCACTACTCTGCCACCTAACTACCAGTCACTATCCAGGGCCACTGGACCGACCCAAGTAAGCGAGCCAGGCTCTGCAGCCTCTGCCCGGCAGCCTCCGCCCTGCTGCTCTCCACCAGGCCTCGATGGCCCTCAGAAGAAAAACGTGTGGCCTCATCAGCCAAGGAAGATGCAGCCTACGCAGAACATCTACAGTCCAATCCATGGTCCAGAAAGTGCCAACCAGTGTTTTCCAACCGTGTTGCCACAGGGCTAAACTTCACCCTTACAGAATCGTATTGATCAGTTTTGCCACTTCAATCATATTGATCAGTTTTGCCAATATAGAGACAATTCAGAGGCTGAAAATGAATGTATATCTTCAGCCCAGTATAAAAGTTTCTTTCCATCAAAGCAAAACCATATTCTTAGCTACACTCTAAGTTCAATAAATCTAAAGCTTTTCATGAAACGATTCCAGGTTCTCAGTACATAATTCAACCTACCCAGTTCTTATTTCTCTCTGCACAAGACTGTTGGTTAATTAAATAGGACTAAATAGAATTCCTATAGAGCAAGTCCAAAAAATAAAATAAGTATATATATTAAAAACAAAAAAAATCATAGAATTAGGAGGATCTTAGAGGTCACCCTTTTTTAGTGCAGGGTCCTCTAGGGCCTGTTTGAAGACCTCTAGTCATCCAAGCCAAACAAGCTTTCAGATTCGGAAGGCCTAACCCTCCTCTCTCTTTGGCATCTTGCAATAGTTTAAACAGTTCTCGGTGTTTTACCTTGCCACACAAAGCTAGAGAGATCCTTGTGCCATTGCTTAAATGGAAGATCAGTTGTCATCACAGGTATTGTTTGGAACAAAAATAGCATCCTAGGCAAAACATGCATTTTAATTACTGAAATCCTGCCCAACAGTGACAATTGTAATTTTCCCTATCTTCACATATATTTCTTAATACCATTCCAAGTCTTAACATCATTATTTTAAAATAACATAAAATTACTCTTTGTCAGATACACCCCCAAATATTTCTTTTCCACCTGAAAGCCAGTTTTATTCATTAATTCTTCTTGTTCCTGTTTTTTTATATTTTTTGTTAACATTTTAGCCTTTTGTTTATTCATTTTAAAGCCCCTCAATGCACCAAATTATTTCAGCTTTTTCGATCCCCTTGTGGATCCTCCAACACTAATACCAATTCATCTGCAAAGGCTCTCAACTTATATCTCTTTTTAATTTGTAAACCCTTTATCCTCATCACTCATGTCTCAAAACCTCCAGAACTAGAATAAACAGCAAGGGAGACCTTGTCTCATTCTCTTTTGAATCTCATCTGGTTTGGTTAGGTCTCCGTTCACAATAATTTGCGCTTTCTGTGATGTATAAATCGATTTCACTGCTCTTATAAAAGCCGCTCCAAAATTCATATCTTCCAAGATTTTAAACATAAAAGGCCAGTTTAAATTAGAAGCTTTCTCTGCATCCCCCCCCCCCAAAAATAGTGCAGCTTGTTTTTAATTATGTTGTTCCAAGTATTCAATTATATCCAACACAGTCCTACTATTATCTTTTAATTATCTTTTTGGTAGAAAACCACATTGATCTTCATATAAATTCTTGGTATGACTTTCAGTCTCTCTGCTAAAATTGTCATAAAAAGCTAATTGTTCAATAGTAAAATTGGTCTATAATGTTTTGGCAAAGTCAGATCCTGTCCCTCTTTAGGTAGTAATATTATATTAGCCTCCTTCCAAGATTCTGGCATTCCACCTTCCACCAATATAGAACTCATCAGAGCTTGGATTGGTTGTAAAATTTCATCTTCAAAACTTTTGTAGTATGACCCAGGAAGCCTGTCCGGTCCTGGCATTTTTTTTTTTTTCAGTTTCATCTTTCTAATAGCCTCAGACAGTTACATTTCTGTAATATTCATAATTTGCCTTTGCTGGTCTGTAAGTTTTGGCAGGTTTTTTTTTTTTAAACATCTATTTTTTCCAAAGAGGTTTCTTATATAAGTTCGAATAATATTGGTGAAAAATTCTTTGCGTACTCTGGATTTGTTATTTCCATATCTCCTTCTCGAAGTTTTGTAAGCACTTTTCTTTTTCTTTTTCCTTTCTTAAGTTGTATGCAACCATCTGACCGGCTCATTTGCAAATTCGAAGTTCTTTTGTTTAGCATAAGTCATCTTTTTCCCCAATTCCCATTGTCTTGATTATTCTGAATGCAGAGAGAGGTTCATGAAACCAAGTGGTTTTCCTAATTCTCCTTACTAGGGAGAACATGACTCAATGGCTCTTTTCCCAATCTGGACCTTCCAGCCTGTTTGAAGACCTCTTCTCCATTAGAGAGGAGCTGCATTTCATGAAGCCCAATTATGCATTGTGGGCCTCTCACATTTCCATTCTACTTTAGTGTAAATCCTGGGCCAAATGCAAACCCTACGTGAGATAAATGTCCATCTAGTGTTGGTGTTAGGGTAAGGCTTGCTTGAATTCAGGCCCACAAAGTAACGTCATGGTAAGGTTTGGGATGCATCTTTATGCCTAGTGGACCTCTAAGCTTTCCATTCTACCTAACGTTAAGTCCTGGGAAAAGTACTTGCAAAAATCCTATTTGGAGGGATAGGTCCATGTAGGTTTTCCTTTGGACATCCTTGAGATCAGGCCCAAAAACCAACATCAGGGTGAGATCTGAGCAGGCTCTATGCATAACTTAACTTTCCATTCTACACAGCTAAAATCCTGGGCAAAATGCGAGGGAAAGTTCCATTTGGAGAGAGAAACTCATCTAGGGGTAGGGATACAGATAGGGATAGGGCTGGCTACCTTGATATCAGGCTCAAAAAACCAGCTTCATCCTTGTAGTTGGGGAGCCCGGGCCTCAGCTTTTCCAAGTCATTTTCTAAGTCAGTGAAAAACCAGATTTGAAAAACAGCTGCAGATTCTTCTCACTAGCAAGAAGAATCAGGAAAACTACTTGGTTTCATAAAGCACTCTTGTGCTTTAGTGATTAAAAGAACAAATATAAGAAATTAGCTTCCTGGATGTCAGAAAAGGTTCTTCATAAGCAGAAAGGCAAACAATTGGAGACTCAACTATACGGTTGCATTAGAAATGCAATGAGAGTTGAGAATTCTGATCGAAATGCAATGTATGGCAGTTACCTCATTGTCACAAAATGAGAGTAATCAAAACCCTGATAAACATCACTTTATTACTGCATTTCACAAAATGGAGTCCACAGCAGAAGTCCAAACAAGGGGAAAGCTAGCTACGCTGTTACTTTTAGCAATCTGATGAGTGTTCAGAATTGTAATCTAAATGACACCTGTGAGATTTTTCTAGTTGGATGCAACACCATAGAGAGATCTCGTGTTAGCAATCGGTAGGACACCTATTATACTGAAAGTAGAACTCAGATATGAATAATGAAGTTTCCAGGTCAAACACCAGATATGAAAATGAGCTGTCAATTATGTCAGGTTCGGTCAGCACGGGGCTTCGGGGAAGCTCCACCGGCGGCAGCTAGCGAGGAAAAGAGGAACTGAAAGCGCCGCTAATTAACGGGCCACCTGCGCCCAGCCAAACAGGAAAACCGCAGCGGAAGCTTTTAACTATAAACTGATAACGGCGCGAGCCAACAATGAACGGGGCCGCAGGCAGCGAAACAAGATCGCGCGCAGCACAGAACCCGCGGGCTTGCACGTAACGGGGAGGGACCAACCCAAGCCGGGGGGGGACTGCCCATCAAGGACAATGGACCCTGACCGAACCTGCCATCATGGACAATCAAGGGGGATTATTGGGGGGGCCTAATAGCCCACAGCCGCAACGCGATCACAAGGCGGGAAAAAGCGCGGGAAGGGGGAATATAACAAGTGATGCAATTGTACCAAGCCAGTCCTGGCTTTGCTTGTGACTACTACGTTACGCATGAGTAAACCTTCTTTGTGAACCACACGTGTCACGAGAGTTTCTCTGTCGAACGGGGCAAATCTCACATAAAGCCAGGACTCACATTGAGTGCTACCCGGTACACACCGAGGAGCGCTCACCTTTCTTTCCCTGCAGCCAAGACCGGAGAGGAATTGATTAACGGCACCAGGAGATGGCAAGCGATGGGGAAACCGCGTGCCAGCTGGGCTACCAGGAGCCCAGATCCGAAGGCGTGATGGCGGGACCAGTCCGGGGCGAATGGCGCACGGACACAGCCAAGAGGGCGCCAGAGGACGGGTGGTCGTTCGGCGGGGGCAGGAGCCCCAACGGGTCGCCAGCATGGGGGGTCGCGACGAGTAGTGACTCGGAACCCGAGGCCCGAGAGCTTGAGGAACAATTCACCCAACTGGAGGCCAAGATCGAGCAGCGGATGGATGCTGTCCAAGTGATGTTGCAGACCATCTTCCGGCGGGGCAAGGCCCCAGGGGCAGAGTCGCAGGCGAAGAAGGAATCGGGCGATAACGGCAGCAGTGAGGATATGACCTCAAGAAACTGCACGGAGCCTAGACCAGAGGTTGCGCAGATGACTCCAGTCCCTAGCGTGAGGAAGAGGGGACCCACAACCATGGCCAGTTCGCGGGGCGCCAAGCGGGCGCTCAGCAGCGGGACAGAGCCAGAGGGCTTGACGGGACATGCGGTTCCCGGGAGCAGCGGCGCAGGGTCCGGGAGCCAGGAGCCGGAGGAGAGGCTGGACGGGCTGGAGGGCGACCTCCAGCAGCAGACGACAGCTGTACCGGGCATGCGGGAGGCATGGAGTGGCGGACCCAGGGCCCCGGCTGGGGCAGCCGCAGAGGGCGGCGTGGAGACCAGGCTAGCAGAAGTGGACAGGCTCCACTCAGAGATCCAGGGGGGAGCACCCAGTAGGGACGACCTGGAGGCTCTAGTGAAGTGGAGCTGGCTGGTGGAGACGGCGGGGGATGCCGGAGACCCAGGGAAGCGAGAGGCGCGAGCCCCGATACCAGCCACAGCGGACCAAAGTGAGGCGGCACCGGAGGCGAGGCGCAGGAACCGACGGCAGAGGATCGAGGTTGGAAACGCCCGGCAGACTGCAGGGACCTGCTACCGGTGTGGAGGCAAGGGGCATCGGATGGTGCAGTGCCCCTCGAGGCTGGGGTCTTGGCGAGCTGCACAAAGGACGGGGGCCGGCGATTCCCGGCTATAAGGGACCCCGACCGATCCTGGGAGGAGACAGCAGCTAGTGGAGCGGTGTGCAGCGGAGCCGGCTGGCTCACGAGGAAGCCCGGCTCTGCGTGGAGGGAGAGCGAGCCAGCGGGAGGCGATGGCCGGCGACGCTGAGGCGCACCCCAGAGCAGCCAACGGAGTGGCAGCATGAGGAAGGGCGGGACAGAAGAAGCTACTCGCCCATGAGGATCAGGGTCCACCTCAAGGGGGTGAGATCAGAAGCAGAGGCGAAAATCGATGCCTTGCTGGATTCGGGATGCACCCACTGCCTGATCCACCCGGTACTGGCATCCGCGCTGGGGCTCAGCGTGAGGAGACTCAGGAAGCCCCTCGCACTCAGCCAGTTGGATGGATCGACGGCAGGGGGAACCGGCGCAGTATCGCACTGAGCCGGTCGGTTTGACAGTGGGGACAAGCCGGGAGGAGCTAGGCTTAGTAGTTGCCCCGGGGGCCAGCCATGCACTAGTGCTGGGGCTGGCATGGCTTACGCGCCAGAACCCGCACATCGATTGGGTGGCCAAGACGGTGCGGTTCGGCGGCACCACCGAGCAGACGGGGTCGAGCTGCGGAGGTGGCACGAGAACAGGGGGCCCCACAGAACCCGGCGAGGTGGCGGCTGGGCGACGGCGAGCCGAGGGCCAGCGAGCTGCGGCAGCGGCGGCAATAGAGCCCGGGAAACCAACTGCACACGCGGCGAGGGCGGCGCCGAGGGAGACCGGCAGAGGAGCCGAGGCGGCAAGCGCACGAGAGAGCGTGGCAGCAGAGACGGTGCGATTCGACGGCACCACCGGGGAAGCCAGGTTGAGCCGCGGAGGCGGCGCGGGAGCTGAGGACCCCACGGAGCTAGGCGAGGTGGCGACTGCGCGACAGAGAGCCGAGGGCCGGCAAGCCGCAGCAGCGACAGCAGCGGGGCCCGGGCGACCAACCGCCCGTCAGGCGAATACGAGGACGGCGCCGAGGGCGACCAACAAACGAGAGGGGTCAGAGACCGCCGAGGTGGCGGTGGCATCGACGACGAAGGGCCCCGCAGCAACGCAGGGGTCGGCTACAGCAGAGACGGTGGCAGCGGGACCCGAGGGCCCCGTGGCAAAGCAGGCGGCGATCACACTGGCATCAAGAACGGGGGCAGGAGCGGCGCCGGGAGCCGACTGGTCCGCACCAAGCGTGAGTGAAGCAACCGGCGATAGACCGGGACCTGGCCGCGGCCAGGGGAACCTGGAAGGTTGTAGGACACTGAGGGAGCCGCCACTCGAATTGACAGACCCAACAAGGACGACCCAGCTGGAAGCGAAAGGCGGAGCCCAACCCCCAAGGGAGAAGCAGGGGAAGGGAGCCGAGCCGGAGCTGAGGCGGCGCTGTGCGGAGGCGAGCGAGGGAGACCCCTGGTTAGTAAACAACAAGGACTCCCTGACGAAACAAGGGACCTGCTGGGAGCACAAGGGGAGGCTCTACGTTCCAGAAGCTTGCCGGGTGGATGTGCTCCGGAGAGGGCACGCCGAGGACACTACGGGACACTGTGGGTTTGTTAGGACTTTCCACCTCCTGCGTGAACAGTTCTGGTGGCCGTCTCTCCGGAGGGATACGAGGGAGTACGTGGCCAGCTGCTCGACGTGCGCAGCGGCGAAGGAAGGGAAGGAGGGGAAGGAGAACCTTCGGGGACCCATCCTATAAGTGACTTAGCCAAGGAAAGGCACACCGTTATGGCAGATGGGGGGGCAACACCCTAGTAGCCCAATTAAGAGGGGGACTTGTCTTCAGGGGGCGGTATGTCAGGTTCGGTCAGCACGGGGCTTCGGGAAGCTCCACCGGCGGCAGCTAGCGAGGAAAAGAGGAACTGAAAGCGCCGCTAATTAACGGGCCACCTGCGCCCAGCCAAACAGGAAAACCGCAGCGGAAGCTTTTAACTATAAACTGATAACGGCGCGAGCCAACAATGAACGGGGCCGCAGGCAGCGAAACAAGATCGCGCGCAGCACAGAACCCGCGGGCTTGCACGTAACGGGGAGGGACCAACCCAAGCCGGGGGGGGACTGCCCATCAAGGACAATGGACCCTGACCGAACCTGCCATCATGGACAATCAAGGGGGATTATTGGGGGGGCCTAATAGCCCACAGCCGCAACGCGATCACAAGGCGGGAAAAAGCGCGGGAAGGGGGGAATATAACAAGTGATGCAATTGTACCAAGCCAGTCCTGGCTTTGCTTGTGACTACTACGTTACGCATGAGTAAACCTTCTTTGTGAACCACACGTGTCACGAGAGTTTCTCTGTCGAACGGGGCAAATCTCACAAATTAGACGGCCTGCTCTTACTAATCCCTATGACACTTATTATACTGAATGTAGAGTTCAAAGTTTCCCAGTCAATCCATGACCGCATTGGTAAAAGACCCGTTACCAAATTCTCCCCACTACGACAGCCACTTGGCTTCATGAATCTCTCTTTAGCTTCAGAATGATCAAGACAAGAAACAGGAGAAACTAGGATCGAGAGGCCTCGTGTTACCATCCTATCTATTGCCTTGAATGCAGAATTCACCTGTAAGCACAGAGGTTTCGAGGTCAATCAAAGACCACATTGGGAAAGGAGATGTCCTTTCATCTTCTTCCTAACAAAGTGAATCAGGAGAACCTCTTGTTCCATGAATCTCTCTAGGTTCAGAATGATCAAGACAATAAACGGGAGAGTCTTTGATCCAGATGCCTCATGTTACCAACCCTGCCTGTTACTTTGCACGCAGAAATCAACTGTAAGCACTGAAGTTTCCAGGTCAATCAAAGTCCATATTGGCAAAGGAGGTTTTCATTCACCTTCTCCCTAGCAAGAGGAACGGGGCAACTGCTTGGTTTCATGAATCTCTCTTTAGGTTCAGAATGAGCAAGACAACAAACGGGAGAATCTTTGCTTTATTACCACAGGATCCCAAATAGGTGCCATAGGGAAGTGGCAATAAAGGGAATATTAAGTATAGCTTACTTTATGTAATCCAATGACTGTTCAGAATTGTTATCTAAAAGCAGTCTATGAGAAATATCTTGTTTAGACACAACACGATATAGAAGCCTCGCATTACCATCCTGCCTATCGCATTAACTGCAGAATTCAACGATAAGCACTAAAGTTATCAGGCCGATCAAAGATCAGATTAGCAAAGGAGATGTTGATTTACCTTCTCTCTAGCTAAGGGAATCAGGAGAACCTCTTGTTTCATGAATCTCTTTAGATTCAGAATGATCAAGACAAGAAACTGGAGAAACTTTGTTTTCTTACCACATCATCCCAAATGGGTGCCAATGGAGAAGTGGAAAGAAGAGGAATGTTAAGTACAGATTTCTCAAACTAATCTGAGGAATGTTCAGAATTGTCATCTAAATAAAGTCTACAAAACTTTTCTAGCTGCACCAAACATCTTACAGACAGGCCTTATGCTAACAAACCTTATGACGCCTACTATATTGAATGCAGAATTCAACTCTAAACACTAAAGATTCCCGGTCAATCAAAGATCAGATTAGCAAGGGAGATGTTTATTTGCCTTCCCTCTAGCAAAGGGAAATGGGACAAACTTTTGTTTCATGAATCTCTCCTTGCATTCCGAGTGATCAAGACAACAAATGGGAGAAACTTTGCTTTATTGTCGCAGATTCCTAAATGGATGCCATAGGAGAAGTGGCAACAAGGGGAATATTAAGTATACCTTTCCTCGTGTAATGCAATGAGTGTTCAGAATTGTCATCTAAAAGCAGTCTATGAGAAATATCTTGTTTAGACACAACATCTTGTTTAGAAGCCTCATCTTACCAATCGTACCTATTGCATTAAACACAGAAGTCACCTGTAAGCACTAAGATTTCCCGG
Source organism: Python bivittatus (assembly GCF_059951505.1). Lineage (NCBI taxonomy): Eukaryota > Metazoa > Chordata > Lepidosauria > Squamata > Pythonidae > Python > Python bivittatus. The sequence goes on along the minus strand of NW_028277076.1, from coordinate 10,573,557 downwards.
TCAAAGACCAGATTGGCAAAAGAGGTGGTGATTCTCCTTCTCCCTAGCAAGGTGAATCAGGACAACCACTTGGTTTCATGAATCTCTCTTTAGGTTCAGAATGATCAAGACAAGATACTGGAGAAACTTTGTTTTCTTAACGCATCATCCCAAATGTGTGCCATAGGATAATTGGAAACAAGGGGAATGTTAAGTACAGCTTTCTTTAAGTAATCCAAGGTGTGTTCAGAACTGTCATCTAAATACAGTCTATGAAACTTATCTAGTTGGACCAAACATGATGCAGAGAGGCCTCATGTTACTAATCCCTATGAAGCCTATTGTATTGAATGCAGAATATGAACAAGTTAAAGAGTATATGATAAAGTTGGCTAAAATTTGGTTATATACAATTGGAACAATGGGAAAATGTGACAGGTCTAAAATTTACACTGTGTTATAATTTAAAATAAAATTGGGCACAACATCATAGACCTCATGTTAGTAATCCCTATTACGCCTATTATACTGAATGTATAATTGTATAATTGTATATGTACAACTGTAATGCTAAAGTTTTCAGGTCAGTGAAATGCCCGACTTGAAAAATGGCTGTTGATTTATGTTCTGTGTAGGAAGTAGAATCAGGGAAACCACTTTGTTGCCTTAGGAGTGATCAAAACAACTAGTCTGAGAAACAGTTTTTATTACTGCATGTCACAAAACAGAGTCCACAGCAGAAGTGCAAACAAAGGGAAAGTTAACTACAGTAGCAATCCAATGCGAGTTCAGAATTGTGATCTAAATGCATATGATCCTGAACTGAATGTCACATTAAGGACTCATTTTAGCAATCCCTATGAGGCATATTTCTGTATAATGAATATTGAATTCTGAACAGAAAAGTATCCAAGTCAGTTGAATACTAGTTTTGAAAAATGGCAGTTGATCCATGTTCTCTCTAGGGAATCAGGGAAACTAGGGAATGATTTAATGAATCATTCTTTTCCTTTAGTGACCTAATCATGATCGAATGTCACAAAATAGTGTCCATACCAGGTGCAAAGAAGAGTTAAATTAACTAAATTTCCATGCATGCAAATTGAGCATGCAAGAGTCTTCTCTACTCCTTTCAGTTGCGTATCGAAAAGAGAACAGAACTAGATCCACTGTCTTTAAAATATAGAGATTAAATGGAAGCAGCTGCTGTTCTTAGTCTACATGAAAAAGAATTTGGAGATCTACTCTGTTTCTGCAATCTATGTTTTATTTACATGGGATCAGATCAACTCATAATTGAGAGTGACACCCTAGAGAAATCCTGTTTAGTGTTCTAGATCAAAAAAGGAACTGAAGAAGATCGGCTACGTTTAGAGAACACCAAAATGGAGAACAGCTGCTGTTTTCAGGGCTACTTATGAAAAAGAACCTGGAAATCAACTGTTTCCACAATTTAGCACTAACCCTAACCCTAACCTGATACATAAAGAAAGATACATAAATCAACCCCTCTTGTAAGTTTAGGGTCCTTGAATTGAAAGACACCCACCTTGACCCCAACACTAGATGCTTTCCCCAAATTGGATTTTCCAATTCATTTTGTCCAGGATTTAAACTTAGGTGGAATGGATAGCTGAGAAGCCCACCATGCGTGAAAATCCTCCCCAAACCCTCTGAATACCCTGATTCTATGACTGATCCAACCTTCCAGACTGATCCAACAGATTTCATTAATTAATGTTCTCACTGTGGGTTGGTTGGTTTCTATTTTTTTTTACTGAAAGTTAGAATTTCAGACTCCTAGAATGATATTTTTTAACTTGAACCAGGATTATTTAAAGTATTGTACAGCTATACTTTCTGCTTGCATGCGCCATCTTTTTACTAGAGATTAGATCTGGTACTTTACGTTCGGCACTGTTGGGGTTGTTGAGAAATGAGCGCAGCACTGATGCACGGACCACTGGGTTCCAGCTTACTGAAGAATAGGAACAGTGAACTATAGGAAGATATTCTATATGAGTTTTGAAATGTGGGGTGAGAAATTCTAGGACTCTATCAGGAACTTGGGACCATATAGGGAAGACTGGATACATTTGATTGTGTAATGAACCCTGTTTTACTGTTAAGAAATATTGTGCTTTTTAGAGGCAGCCGGGATTCTGGAGATGACTCTTCCTTTGTTCATAAGCAAAGTTCCACTGAATGTGGATGAGAAGAGGCACCTCTCCTTACTCTGACTGTCTGCGATTTGGTCCTTTCCTTATTTAGTCTGCTCTTCTGTCAGTTTCCTCCTGCTTCGTTAAGGTAACGGTCCTTTCGCTTTGGTCAGAAATGGTTAAGGGGGTTTTGTTTAGGGGCAGGCAGAATTCCTTTGGGCTTGACAGAATTATGTACCACGGGGAACTGAACTTAGCGCATGTCTTGTTTGCAAGGCTGAGGGAAATGTCCTGGAAATAAACAATAAATAAACTGAAATTATATTTCAGCCATAATGAAAGCACAAACTTGAGAAGATGTTCCTTCAGCCCTAGGATTATTCTTTGCTAAGTGATTCCTTCCATTCAGCATCTTGGCTCTGAAACCATTCCACAGCCAGCATCTAAAACCTGAAAGGAATATTTACATATCGGCCTTGTTACAGAAGAAGAAAAGAAGTACCTTTCAGTGCACTCCTTGGGTTCAGCAAGGAAGACCTAAGTTTCTTGTCAAAGGGACCTGCAAGGGCATAGCACTCAATTCTGGAAGATGTTATACTAAGACTGCACGACCTAACACCTTGTTTCATTTACAGCTGTAGTTTTTGTGATGGCCATTCATTTACCCCACTTCTGATCACCCTGGAATCGGCAGCCCCCTGATTCTCATATGACAATGTCTTCTGGAAAATGTCCTCACTCTACAACTTCCAGCTCCAGGCAAGAGCAGCCATCAAATCTAGTTCGCCAATTTCAGACCAGAGAGGCCAAAGAAAATCCTATGTAAGGAACAGTCAATGATAAGCAAAACAGATTAGCCGGAAAATACTGGCAAGAAATATGTGGCAGTTGTACCCTGCAATAAACTCTTGTAAAACCGTTAGCAACAGCCAAAGCAAGCATTAAATAATTTAAATAGACCATTTGGCAAAAATTATTGAGTGAAATTGTAAACAACAAATCTGAAATAAGAATACTGTTTTTCATACAAACACCCGATCCCTTTGTACCACCAGTTTGTCTTAAGCGTTCTCTAAAGAGAACGTCTAACCCATTACAGCATTAGAGATCTAAAGAAACTAAACCAATATCGCTTATTCCAGCAGCAGCTTCCATCCTAGCAAAAGAGGGAAGTTCTGCAAGGTTGGAATTGGAATAAATCCGTCAGAAGGGGTGGTAGAAACCAAATGCAAACATAGAAAGGGATTAAAGAAATGAGCGGTCAATGAGCAATTTGTTAAATGGTGGAGCCTTGCACTGAGCCTTGCATTAAGGAGCCCAGATCAGAGCTATTTGGGGTTCTTGTACCTGGAAGCTCTGCTCAGTATATGGGGAATGGTTCACTTGCCAGTTTGTTTGTAGGAATGAGATTAGACCAGCAGCTTTGGTCTAAACCATTGGTTCTCAGCGGGGGCGGTACCACCCCCCGGGGGGCAGTGGGAGGATGCTGAGGGGCGGTGAACTTGTTTTGGGCGGTGGGGGGTGATGAGCATGTTTTGGCATTCGAACTTAATTTTAAAAGTCCCAAAAAATTTTATTAAATCGATTATCCGGTTTACACCATTTGTACCAGCAATAAAACGAACTTATGCGACGGCTGCCCTCACGCACTTCTAAGAACGGTGAGACGAATTTGTATTCTAGGTAGGCTGATCTTGAAGAACTCGACACGACGATTCTTCTCCGACCCCAACCAGCACAGCGCATGCGTCTGCTGTCTTCCCGCGCGATTAATCGCAGCGTGTGCATTGAGCGTCCTTTCAATATGAATGTTTGATTTGACCCGTGTTTCTTGAGTTGCTTTTCGTTCGCTTCATTTCTGTTTTTTCCCCTCAGTTTCGATTTACTTTCATTGTTTATTTGGCCAGTCGGCTAGGTAAGTGCGCTTATAAGTTCTTTATTGTGGTCGTGAATTATTAATTTTGAGAAATAGTTATCTTTCCCTCATCATATTTTGCAGCCACCAACGATGTCGGTTAATAAAAAGAAGTGTCGTCAATACAGTTCCACGTACTTGAAGTTCGGATTTGTTCCTTCGCCGTCGAACTCGCAACTACCCATGTGTTTACTTTGTAACAAAGTGTTATCTAATGAGGCAATGAAACCGTCTCGTTTGCAGGAGCATCTGCAAAAAACTCATCCTGACAAACAAAATAAAGATTTGTCGTTTTTCACGAACATCAGGGACAAGTTTCTGAAGGCACCGTCTGTCTCAGGCTTACTAGCAACCTCATCAAAAAAATGCGACGATGGTTTGATAGCCTCTTATAATATATCAGAATTAATTGCTAAATCGGGGAAAGCTCATACCATCGGCGAAGAGTTGATACTGCCGGCTGTCAAGGAAGTTTTAGAAACGGTTTTACACCATCCAGCCGCATCCAATGTTATAAAAAATGTCCCATTAAGCAATGATACAATGCGACGACGAATTGATGAGATGGCTGAAGATGTTGAAGCTTCCTTATGCAAACTTTTGATACCCACCGAATTTTCTCTTCAGGTTGATGAATCAACCTTGCCAAGTACTAATGAGGCTTTACTGTTAGCGTATGTCCGGTTTGTGAAGGAAGGAAAAATTATTCAAGAGATGCTTTTTGCAAGAAGCTTGATTGCAGATACTAAAGGTGAATCTATTTTTAATACTGTCAAAGATTATTTAAAGAGAAAAATATTCCTCTTGCGAACATTATGTCTGTTGCCACCGATGGAGCTCCTGCAATGGTGGGTCGTCATCGTGGGTTCATCGCCCTTTTGAAGAAAGAGGTACCAGGTATTTTAGCTGTTCATTCATAGACAGCATTTAGTTGCAAAAAACCTCAGCGACCGTTTGCATCAGTCATTACAATAGGTCATCTCTGCTGTGAACAAAATTTGCAGTAATGCTCTCAACGATCGATTATTCGGGCAGCTGTGTAAGGACAACGATGAAGAATTCAATCGCTTGCTTCTGCACACCGAGGTTCGCTGGCTTTCCGAAGGCGCCTGCCTCAATAGGTTCTGGAATCTTTTCGACTCTGTACTTGAGTTCCTCCAAGAGAAAGATGTAGCTCTGAGAGACAGATTGCTACAATTTAAGACTGATGTTGCTTACATGGCCGATTTATTCGCAAAATTCAATGGAATTAATTTGCAGCTTCAAGGCGAAGAGCTCAATTTGATCTCAACAAAATCTGTTATTTCTGCCTTCCTAAAAAAACTCACTTTGTGGAAGCAGAATTTTGGTCGCAACGAGTTCAGCCAGTCTCCAATCTTGTCGGATCTGCGTAAGAGCAGTGAAATCCCCTTCGATGAAACACGTTTACTGTCAACACCTTGAGTCTTTGCACAAGGACTTTTCTGAGCGTTTTGAGGATATTTTGTCCCTGGAAGTCCCTCAATGGGTCATGAACCCTTTTATGAATATTGAGACAGCAGAGGTTCAGATTCAGGAGGAATTGGCCGAACTTTCAACTAATGAAACTTTGAAAGCCAGCTTCCAGAATGGTGATCGTCTCACAGAATTTTGGCTTCAAAGTAACATCAATCGCCTCTACCCAGGACTGTGGACTATCATCAAAAATTTTTTAATTGCCTTCCCTTCCTCCTACCTTGTCGAGCGAGGATTCAGTCCTGTGACTGATCTAATTACAAAAAAGAGAAGTCGACTCCAAATTGTGGAAAGAGGGGACTTGCACCTTCATCTCTCTAAGAATATTGAACCAAACGTTCAGAAACTGGCTCTGAACCATCAAGCACAACCATCCCACTGACATAATCAAGCATGTTTCATTGATATTACACTTTTAGTGTATTTTTTGCTGTTTTTTTAAATTATCTAATTAAGAATAAAGAATTTTTAAACATTAAAAAAGTATTTGCAAAAAAAATAAAATTTAAAATTTAAAAATTTAAAAAACGAGCATCAAAAAAATAAATAAATGTATTTACAGCATTTTGAAATAAACGTATTTACATAAAAGAGCATTTAAGCATTTTTTTTTGCATTAGTCATTTTAATTTTAATAAAAGGAATGCAATTACCTTCCAGGGCAAAAGTATCAAGTTAAATCAAACAAATTTGGTGTGTAAGTCTACTGAAAAAAATTACTTAAAATTTTTGCCTTTTATAATTCAGTAACTCCCCCCCCACCTTCCCATACCCTAAATTACAGGATTTTCACAAAGGGTGGCGTTGAAAAATTTTCCGCTCCTTAGGGGGGCGGCAGCTTCAAAAAGGTTGAGAATCACTGGTCTAAACCAACAATAAAAAGGAAGGACCTCCATTTGGGGACTGTCTTGGTGATGGGACTGCTGAAATTTAACTCCTTGAGAAGATCCAGGTCGTCTTGACCATCATTGGGAACTGAGCAATGATTCAATAAAGATACTACGGCCCTAAATTTTGAATGCATCTGCCAAGCCATAAATTGCCAGCAGATGCTAAATTTAGCAGGAGCGGGTTTGCCAGGACAGAAGGGGTCACTGTATTGGACAGGCACCAACGTCCCATGGACTCATAAGCCCCAACCTAGCTGACCTGGGAAAAAATGGGCTTAGAACAGGCCCATGCTATGTTGGCGTGGCTCCCCTTCCTGGGTGGGGCACTGTTGGCACAAGACTTTAAAGATTATTTTGATTCATTATAGATTTTTATGCAGACTTTTCACTATTACATTAAAAGTTAATTCACAGCATTCATGAGCATGGTTGTATTTTGGTTAAAAATGTGAAGATAACCTTGCATTATCTATAGAAGATAAACTAAATAAATTCATTTCCCATCTACAACCTGCAGGTCACCCTCTGGCAGAGGGGAATGCTTTCTGCAGATTTAAGACATCTCAGAATCATTCAGAAAAAGACAGGAACATTCAGATTTGTTCTGAATCCTTTGGAGGTGGCCTAGGTCAGTTCAGGATTCTTCTTGTTTGTTGCATATATTTAGAAAGAATTTGTTCTCCTGTAACATTTCAGATAAGTATGTGATAGCAAATTGTGATTACTTTCATGACATTTAAAAATGATTGGCTAAGGTGAGAGGAATGATCCACTTTAGAGAGAAAAGTAGCAGCAGTCTCCTTCACGTTTTTGCAGGATTACTGGTGACAACTTCAAACAATTCCTATATAAAACGTTAACATGTCTTCAAGTAAACGTGTTTTCCATCCAGGGTTTTAAATCAGGTGTACCACAGAAACAATTTTCTTAAGGGCAGCCCATGCACGATAAATCCAAAGTTCTTAATGTATAAACAGATTCCAAATATGTGGAACACAGCAACACATTCCCTCCTTCACCCTTATTTCTTTTCCCCGCATCCTGTTAGCAATCTTAGGAATATTAAAACAGTTTCAGCACAGAAGATTCAGTGATGACACAGAATATTCTTTAGCATTCCAACTGGTTAGTTAATTAATAAAATGTGAAAATATTTTCAACAAAGGAAAGTTGTTATTTGGTGCAATAAAATTTCACAATGAACAGATTAGATTAGCTTGAGACCTGAGGGGGACCTTCCAAGTAGCAAAAAGAAAAGCCCAGCAAGATGTGGGAGGAACGGTGTAGTGAAGGAACTTTAGCTGGATCCAGAGAGAGACCATCTTCTTCCTTGAAAAATTCTAGCCAATATGTCCTTGTCTACTTTTATTCTGCTCTTCATTCAAGGATCCCAAGAGAAGGCTTTTGATTTATTTCACATATCACAAAGGTGGTAATGTTTGCCATTAAGTGGGAATTCACCAGGGAAACATCCTTTATCTTTGAAGGTATGTCACTCCAAGACATGGTTCTCACAGCCAGACTTCACATTTCTTAGGGGGAATTTAAAAGCACGCCAAAAAATGAAGCAGGGTGTGAAGCCGCTCTTCATTCCAAAATACCTGAGTGGACTGGGAGTGGATTTGAGCAATATTGTCTCAGAATATGCGAATTCTTGCATATTCCTCCACATAGTCCTGTGGGTGAACTTCTGCCCCCGCCCCTTACCCAGCAGGTCCAAGTCACTTTAAACAGGATTGTGCAGGTCAGCGGGCACTTCTCCACCCTTACTGCCATGAGGTAGGCCTTAATAGCAGCTCTAACCCATGTTCAGCCAAGTTCACTCTTCATTGACCTGCAGCAGCTCTCTAGGCATTCTGTCACTTGCTTCATCTCCCTCAATTGCTCCATAAATCAGGGGCCTTGATGGGTAGAAAGAGGCTGCATGGGCATGATCTAATCTAAGGACCTGCAGTTGAGGCCATCAGACTGTGCAGCAGGCCATCAGGGACAACCCTAAGCTCCCTCTGAAACCCCGCAGTGTCTATTAGTCACCTGGGGCAGACTGATTGAATAGGTCCTATGTCCCTGAAGTGAGGGGCAGCACCCAAGAATTCCAGGATGACCAGGGAGTGATCTGACCATGACGGGGGAGTAACAGAAAGCTCTCCCAATTCCAATCACATTGCCACTACTCCTATAGAAAAAACTGATCGGGCCCTGAATGACCTGGGATAGGCCCATGGCTGTCCTGGAGGCCATGAACACCATGATACAGATACAGAGAATAACCCATTATCTCTCACCCCTCATTGTTTTCCATAAGTCCTACAACACTTCCTACTTTTGGAGCTAAAAAATCTTAAGCAGTTTCTTCAGGAAATAGATAACAACACATTGGCCTAAATCATTTATCCTTTTGAGCAGTAGGCATTGTAGGAGGTGAGTCACGGTAGTCTATGGTGGCAAAATAATAATAATAATAATGATAGCACATTTTCCAACACATTTTATTAAAAGGTAGCAGCTTTCATGAGCTGTTCATCAGACATACAGTAGCTAGAATGATGTAAGATTTAAATTGGGATGAGGTAAGGGGGAAGAAGGGAGGGGAAAACAGTGGTTATGCAGATGCAAGTTTACTTGGGAAACAGATTGCAAGTATCAACAATTGCATTAAATACACATAGTTGAGATCTTCTAAGATTGCCTGAAACCTTCTGAGGTATGTGAGTTCAACTATTTCAGACTGACACCATTGAAGGCACCATTCTGCCTTTCCAGAACTTTTGAGGTCTGCCATGGGAGGTTTTAATGCTCTGATATCACTTTGTCCTTGAGTCCTGATGTTCAGCTTGTTATTTTGCTTGGGATAGAGAAGTTTTTTTTCTACAGCCATCCATTTCTCCTCACTGCCAATGGTTTTTTCTTTTTTTTAATTATTATTATTCCTTTCTTCTGTTTTCTTTTCTCATTTTTCAAAATTATGTCAGCTGTCTAACCTTCCCCATTTGGCTGTTAGAGAAGACTGCAACAGCAGAGTTTTTGTATAACATGAATGTAAACGACACCAACAGAAATAATGTTGCATTAATATGTGCTGCATTTGGGATGGTGCAAAAGAGCAGAAGATGTTGCGGGTAAAGTCCAGATCCATTAAAATGAAGCAATTGTTTTAAGGACTGTGTAAAAGAACTAAGCAGCAAAGAGTCTTAAGTCTTAAATAAAATAAATTGTAATAATTACCTCCATCTATTAAAAAATGTTACATGTGGACATTTAAAATGCCTGTATCTCTTCTTACGAATACAGATATACATTTCTTCACGATTTGTTCTTTTTTTGTAGTTTTTATAGTTTTGGAGAGTTTATTATATTTTTTATTTGGATGCACTGATTAAATACAAATATTTTTAATGAGCAGGTGGATCATTGCCCTACTATTTCCCCTGGTTGTGGAGAAAGTAACAGATGCATTTTCATATCATTTTAATTAATTTTTTTTAAAGGAAGATAAAAACTAATAACATAAAGTAAGAAAAAGAAAAGAAAAAGGAAGCAGAGAAAACTAAAAGTCAAGAAAGGAAAAAAAAGTAAAAGGAAAGAAAAAAGATACAAAGAAGTGGCTTCTGATCTTCTTTACGTTTACCTCTTAATCTATGGTTACAATATAACTCTTCTTTCTATAATCTATCCTGTCTAATCATCAAAACCATAAATCATGTTCATTTTTTTCTGTTTCACGCAAAAAGCCCATAAGGGGTTTCCAGTCAGCAATAAACATAGAGATTGTCTTTCCCCTGATCAAGGAAGTCAATCTGGCCATCTCAGCAAGTTCCATCATCTTCACCAACCCTTCCTCCATTGCGGGTAATGCCAAGTCTTTCCATCTATGGGCATACAATAATCTTGCTGCAGCTATCATATACAAAACCAAAGTTTCGTGACTTTTTTCCAACTGTTTTCCATCAGTCCCAAAACAAAAGCCTCTGGTCTCAGTTGTATATTAATCTTTAAAATCCTCTGAATCAATGTGTGTATTTGAAGCCAAAATTTTATAGCTTTTTTACACATCCACCAAGCATGATAAAATGTCCTTTCTTGTGGTTCACATTTGTTTAAATTTGAAGTGCCTTTATACACTCAGTACATCATTTTATAAAAATTCTCTTTAAGTTTATAACTTAATAAGATTATACATTTCAGTCCTTTCAACCACGTATTTTCCCATCTGTATATTATAACCAAAAATTTTAGCCCACTTTATCATACTCTTTCACTTCCTCTGTTTCAAATTTCAATAAAAGTTTATACATTATAGCAGCTACATCATTTGTACACAATTCTACTTCAAAAGTCTTACAATAATCAAAACCATAAACTACTTTGTCTATTTTAAAACTTTCTAATAACTGTGAAGAAAACCATTAATAACTATGCCATCAGTTCTTCTCTTGATTTTAGTTTACATTCCCCTTGACAAAAGTCTAGTGTCTCTCGATGTTAGCCATTTTTATTTCTCTATAAAATGCTTCTTGTGCTGAGAGCCACAAAGGTGCTTTTGGGCACAACTTGGGTTTATTCCATCTTCTCAATATGGCACGTCTAAGATAACGATTTTTAAAATCCACATTAACCTTGACTTTGTTGTGCCACAAATATCCATGCCACCCAAATCTCAGGTTGTGTCCTGACTCCAAGGGCCTTCTATTTCTCAGCAGCACCCACTCTTTCATCCAAACCCAAACAGCAAGCTGCAAAATACAATTTCAAACCCTAACCCTAACACAGTCCTCCTCTTTCCTTTACATCCTGTAGCACCTTATATTTAAGGTGGTTTTTTTTCCCTGCCACACAAACTTAGAAATATCCTCCTGCCACTGTTTAAATGGTGCATCAGTTGTCCAAAGAGGTTTTGTCTGAAACAGAGGATAACAGCTGAGATTTATCAGTCAATGTCATGCTTCACGTGATTAAAACTATTCTCTTTCAGAATTGGAACACTTATGCTAAGAACATGATAGCTGCAGATGCTGTGTTACTGGATTTTTCCTTTCTTTATATCATCATCATCGTCATCATCGTCATCATCGTCATCATTGTCATTGTCATTATAAATTTTCCATGAAATTAATAGAAAAAAACTGTGGAAATATAAAAGAATAACAAACGGGCAAGTGCTTCCTAGAAGTGATTAAAGGAAATGCGCTTCCAATATGGCCAGAGGTTTGGGGAGAAAAGTTAATTAATTTGAGACTTCAAAGCATGCTTTGAGAATACTGGTCTGTGAGACCAATGACTGGAGCTGAATTCCTGACACTCACCAGCTTTTCAGTCTGCAGAAAATGGAATGAACTGAAGCGTGCTCCCCATTGCTGTCTTCTGCTTGCAAAATTAGGACATAATTTAACAAATCTTTTCCCAAGCTAAACAAGAAGCATATGAGGCATTAGAAAAGGCTTAAGCACTATATATTAATTAATTCACTAATCTTTAAGATGAAGCTCCACATTAACTAATTGGCCCCCACTGACAGATTTTAATTATGCAGGCAGCAAGATTAAGGAACCTGGCAGTTTCTGCCTGGAACCTCTGAATACCTGAAAAGTATCTTAAAGAGAAGTTTTATCTTTATTTTCATTTTGCACTTGTTCCTCTTCAAGACAGCAATTCATATTTCCTGTTTTTTCCCTCCAGGTTTCCCAGCCAAGGTTAAATCTTCACTTTCACACCAAAGCATTTCAGATGCAACCCCCGGGGCAGCCAACACTAGCTTGCACATTGATCTTTTTATAAATGTACATTAGGCTTAGGGATTTCCAGTATTAGTGGAGCTGCACATATTCCCTTTCTCTGGGAGAATGTCCACCCGATGTGCTGGGACTAAAATCCCAGAATTCCTCGCTTCATCCCCTTTGGGCTTTTTAAACAATGTGCTAGTCTGCAAAGGGGCTATCAGACATCTTCTGACTCTTAGGGGAAATATATGGGTATGAGTGCATCAGTATCAGTATTACCTACAATCTGTCCTCTTGGATACAAGAAGAAGCTGAAAATTAAGCCCAATAAAGTGTTGCTCCTGGCCTTTGTGAAACCTGAAGTTTACCTTCTAGCATTTAATTGTCTTGATGCACATAATAACGGCAATCGCTCTAAGAAGAGGAATTTATCTCACTGAAGAAAGATTAGATTGAGGCTCCTCGAGTCTCCGAAGGGTTTGTTATTTTCCCCAACTTTACTGATGGTCTCCGAGCCCAGCGGATTTGCAGCCTGTTGCATTTCTGGGTGATGTGGCTGAGAGCAGATGGACTTCTCTGGCAGGGAAGAAATGAAATTAATGATCGTGTATACTAATTTTAACAGGGGCTTATCTGCTTCTTTAATCAGTGACATTGTCAAATGAAACAAAACCCATATGATAATGGCGTCACAAGGTCATAACGCCTACCGGATATGATGTGTTTAGTGTAATTCTGCCAAGAAAAACACTGCTAGTTAACCCTAGAGTGAATTATTAATTTAGTCCTAATCTTAGCCTATATCGATTCAAATCAAACTAACTAAAGTGAGTAATTAACAGAACCCTAGGAATTGTACTTTGGAAGCAACCCTTACGTTTTGCATTGTGAAATGTATATATTTTATATATAAAAACCAAACGATCCTAAGGTTACGTCAAGGTTGACTAGCAGATTTTTTTCTTGATGGGATTAGGTTAAACACATCATATCTGGCAGGTGTCACGACCTTGTGATGCCAGCGTCACACGGGTTGGAGTCAAGCGTGTCGCATCTGGTTAGAGTGACAACCTGGTGACATTGGCACAATGTGCGGTTTGTCTGTTTGCTTTAATGACATCACTGATTAAACAAACAGACAAGCCTCCATTAAAATTAGCCTGCACCATTGCTGCTAGTGAAGCATCATTGAACATAAGCAGCTACAGTTGCCTCTCTGGGCCAAAATGGTTTAACAGTCAAAAAGCTTCCACACATCCTTTGCAAATCGAGTAGTTAAAGAAACTCTGTTGTACTGTTGTCATTTTGTTTTACATGAATTTCACAGTGGTTCTGATAACAAACTCCTGGTTCAGAGTCCTTGTTAGGGACCTGACTGGAGGCATCGTAGGAGGAGAGCCATGTTAGTTTCCGGTAGCCCAAAATCAGTAGAAGTTCGGTAGCACCTTTTCAGACTCGCATTTTATTAAAAGGCAGAAGCTTTCCTGCGCTACAAATTATGTCTTTCAGTATAATGTATTAGTTCGAAAAGAAGTTACTGGACCACTACTGACTTTTCTTATGGATCTGAGACATTTTGAGCAGGGATTTATTTTATGCTCCTTTCAATATGTCTCCCAAGCCTTTAAAGATGCCGAAGTCTTTGTGCTTGAGGGAATCTATCCAGATTTGATTTAGAATTGGGAGACTTTTTCCCCTTCCTTTAAACTATTTTATTATACAATTACATTATTAATGATGGAGCAGACTTTTCAGGCAGGCCATTGATCACGGCTGAAGGCTGAGAGGGTCCTCTAACTAATTGTTCATCCTTTTCCCCGTTGCCCCATTTTTATTGACTACTAAATCTGGAAGCCAGATGTTATCAAAGAAGCCAGCCAGTTCACTCGTGTGTGTTTTCACACCCTCCAAAGGTGGGCAAGGCAAGGGCTTGTTGGGGGAGGGGGCTCAGGTGATTAAATCGATGCCTTAAACAACTGTGAGAGTAAAGGTATCCAATTTGCTCTTCATCTCCTCCAAAACGCAAACAAGGACCCCTTTCTTGCCCCATCCGCTCAAGGGGCCACAAAAGGATATTGATAGCCTATACTTTTCACCCTTATCTGGCTCCAGCTTCTCTGTCCAGAGGTGGCCAGCAGCGTCCCTCCCCAGGCCCTCCGCTCTGTCTCAAGCAGGATATACTGGAGCTCAGTCCCCCTTTCCTCCATTATGTGTGTGCCTCTCTGTCTGTGTGTGTGTGTGTGTCTGTGTTGAGAGGGAGCAGAATGAGAGAAAGGCTGGAGAAGAAATATGGCTGGCATTAGATTTCTGCTTTATGGGACTGCAACCATAAAAGCAGATTTAATTGCCTGATAGGATGATTCTACTTCTAAAAAAACCAGCAGCAGCAGGCTTTTGCTTTCATGTCCTCCTCCTCCTCCTCCATGGGCGTTGGACAACAGTTTCAGCATAAATCAAATCTCTCTGCAGGAACTGCTCATGGTCTCTCTACTCCATGCAGCAAATGGCTGCATGTGGGCGTGTGCCAGGAAGTGTTGTCTCAACAGATGCCATTTCCCCCAAATTCCTTTTCTTCCTGATTTGGGGGGGGGGGGAGTCAATTTCCCACTCTGATGGACAGAGTGGAGCCAAGGCTTGCAGCTGCTGACCCTGCTGCTGCTTTGGCTGCACAAACAACACTGTGCATTGACAAAACCCAAGTGCCCAGATAACAACAGAGCATGCAGTGCTGAAACTAAACCTGGATTTACATAGATTTACATACAAACAACACGCTAAGACAAGAGCTGAGTCAGTACCCAATCCTGTTCCAGCTTAGTCTGGCATATTGCACAAACCCAAACTGGTGTCCTCGCAAAGCCCCATTCTGTTGGTCGTTCTTCAAGGAGCTGAAAGGTGCACACCCAAGAGTGACAAGACGTCTCTCTCATAATAGAATGGATGTAAGACACATTCCAAGGGACTATGAGGAAACATCCCCCAAAACGAAGAGCAGGTGGGCAGCGGAGTCAATGACCCGAAGACAGCCTAGAAAGGCAGCCTTCCATTCGGGAGGCTTTAATCTGGATTTTTCCAGGGGATTGGGCTCAATGGCCTCTCCCCACCGTAGGAGGATCTGGTTCTATAGACTTGCTTGTGTTTTCCTGTTTCAGTTGCTGGTTATGCCAGCTGCCTTTTCCCCCTTATTCGTGCTCTTTCAATCTGAGGAAAGAGGGTTTGCTTTTGAAATGTCTTTCAAAAGAAAAAAAGAATCTTGGTTAAATTCTCAAGGTGGAAGAGGATGTTCTTTCCCCTATTTAGTCCCGAGGCAACCAAGGTGTTTTTCCAATCCAGTCTTTCTCTTTCTGAGCCTTCATTCCCTTCCAATCAGTCTCCTGGAGATTTTTTTCCGGGAGGGAAGTATGAGCAGCCAAGGAGCAGGAAATTCTCTGCAGCCTCCCTGGCTTCCCACCTCTCCACTGAGCCCCGCGGGGGCCTTTTCAGGTGGGAAGGGGGATGGAAAGGCGTGTGGCACAAAGCAACCCCTGGAGTTGCCCCTTTTCTCAACTCCAATGATCAAGTCAAACTTTTAAAAAAAATTATCAAGCCTTCTGAAAATAATAATGAAAGAGATGCCTCTTTCTCGGGAAGGAAAGTCGCAGAGAAGTTTCACCACCCAGGGCTGGGAAGAAAGCCACCTGCTGATGCAAATTTAGGAGGGGGTTGTGTTCCGTCAAGAGATTGAGTCCGGCGGAACCCCAAATATTGGGACGATGGACCTTCTCTGCCTCCTTCCTCAATTCTGACCCCAAATCGACCGGCTGCTTTTCCCAGTTTTGCATCCTGACCAAGGCAAGCTCGTGAGGGTTGATCCAAAGGTTTTCAGGCAAAGATCATGACCCCCCAGTTCTTTGGGACCCTACCGTACAATCTGGCTACGTCCTTCCTTTTATTAGTCATGAGACTTTCATATTAGGGTGGAAGAAATGGGAGGAGGGGGTTGCTCCTTATAAAACTTCCCGTAAGTGCCCTTCTGACATCTTAGTCAAGGTTCTCTTTCTCTAGGGAGCCGCCAAGCACTCAGCAGAAGATAGCTCCATGGGCTATTTACTCCAAGGAAATAACAATGGGACCAAAGGCAGCCTTGGGGGGAAAACTCAAAGGCTATTTTAGGAAAAATCACCCCCAGGGTGACAATAAAAGTAAAAGGAAGTTACAGGTTCTGAAATAATTAAATCGACTAGCTGTACTAAACAGGGTTAAACAAAGCTTTGATGCAAATAAATGAAACCTGAATGCTTACATGTGGAACAAAAAGGACTCATTAAGATTATCCTAAAAATTAGTTGTTCTTTGTGGTGGGTAAATAAGTCTAACCAACAAAACGGAGAGTGCGCCCTTTTTCCTCCCTGTCTTTTGGACATGGCCAGGGTCAAACCAGTTTCCTCTCTTTGCCTAATCCTGTCAGACCCAAATCAGCCTTTCTGCCCCCAGGCAAAGCCCCTGCAAACCCATCTAGGCCAAAGGAGAGAAGCTTCCTCACCTGCTCACAGGACCACCTCAGGGCAGCCCTAAGAATGGAATTGCACTACAGTAACAAGGTGGGAAATCCCAACAGTCCTCCTCCTCAGGGACCCCCCTCCATTATCTCAATTCCATCTCCTAAGAAGGGGCTTCCCCAGCTCTGCCGCCCCACTGAAAGGGTCCTTTTGCCCAGCAATAGAAATAATCCCAAGTGCACGGACAAGGACCTGCCCGTTTTCCCCAGCAGTGACCAGCCAGTCAGATCCCTAGGATTTCCCACCTTGTAGCCTTCAACCTCTGTAAAAATCCTTGCTTTTCCATTGTTCGGAGTCCCTCTTTCTTGTAAGTAGGCACCCGGCAATCATTGCAATAAACATCACAACACATCTGTACTTCTGAATTTTCCACAACATTCCTAACCCCAGCTCTTCTCCCTTTCCCCCTCTCTGACTCAAATCTGGGTCTTCAAGTCAGAAAGGGAAGTGTTTAGGTTTTAAGGATTCTCCGTGGAAAAAAAGCTGCCTTTCTCATTCCCTCAAATGCAGAGATTTTAAAGGGTTATCTAGTTTGAGGGAGGCCATCAAGAACTCTTCGTTAAATGGACAGAACCACGTTTAGAGGTAGCTACTGAAATATCACAAAGAGGGCACACCTAAGGCAGCGCCACCAGCCGCTTGGTTTTCAGTTGTGATACCAACTGAATTACAGCAATAAATGTGAAGCTGCTGGTCAAGTCCCTCATGTTCTCCTCCATAACTTCTGGCACGCATTATCTCCTATGGCTGCACCACTGTGCCGCTCACACACACACACAAGACACCACAGAGGCTGGTTTCACCTAATTTGCTCAAGGAGGTCAGAAGTATATTTGTACCACAGGTTACAATTAATTTTTTGTAGTACAACATATTGTATGGACCCAGCCCACCTGTTTCCTTTGCAGCTCCATTAATTCTTCAAACCCAGAAACTGGCTTAGTTCAAAAGCCAGGCTATATGTGAAATCAGCCAGCCTCTCTATAGCTGGAAAATAGAAATGATGCCACGTGGAACTAGCCACAGCCACATAGGAAAAAGACGGCTTGTGGGGCGATGGAGGAATAGTCCAAATTCGGGGCACTTTGCAGACTAATGCCAGCCAAAGGGGCCACAGACCACAGAAACATGGAAATCTCCTATTCCGTTTGGCTTGCTGGAGATTCCCAAATCACCCATCCTCCCAAAAAGGAAGCAGGCGAGGACATATCAGTGAAAAAGAGACCTGCTGCAAATGAAGATGGGGTTATAGATGCTCCAGGATGCAGACGCTGCTGCTGGGCGTTCCTGAGAGCTGGTGACTCTAAAGGCGCTTGGTGTGCGGTCAGAAATAATCTGTACTTTCTGGCCCGTTTCAGGTCTTCAAATTGTTAGCAACTTTATATATGCCCAACCCTATGAGGAAAAGGCGACACTCCCAGGGTGGCAGAGATCTGGATTGCAACAGCAATTTCAGTGTTCTGCGTTAATGCACCTTCTCTATGGGCTTGGGAGGTCTCAGCAGTCCCTGAGCTGTGACCAGCATCTCCGTCTTTTCTGCTGGGGAAGAAATCTGGTTCAAGGGAGTTACCACATGTTGCAGATGCAGAGAGGTCAAGGACATCTCCCGCTTTCTTCCCCTTCCCCTTCTTTTCTATAAGGGGTTGTCCTTTTAAAGGTGTGGAGGAAAAATTCTTTTCCTGGTAAAATCTTTTAATATTCTTTATAAAATCCTTTTTCTTCATAAGCCGCCTTTCGGACTCGCAAGCTTCTGTGCCAGCTCCAGCCGCTCTTTTCCTTGTCCGCATAAGAAGCCAACTGTTCCCTTCCTTGCCTCAAACGAACAGATCCTAGGACTCTCAAAGATCACACCCCACACACAAACAGCATCTGCTAGAAGAAACCCTAACCGTGACTAAAAGACATTATTTCCCCAGTTTGAAGTAATGAAAAGCCACCCTCTAAATATCTTACATTCTGCATTTACTCCATAATAGACAAGCCATTTTCTATAGTGTTTGTCTTAGCTCTTGGCATGATTGTTCTGACATTGAATGTGTTAAGCAAGCCATACTGCGGCAGCTATGGTTCTCCCTGGTCATCTTTATTGGGTTTGGAATTAAATTCTACACAGATTCCGCTCAATGCCTACATACCCGTTCTGTGCATTCTGCGTGCTCTCCTGTGGGAGACTCCATGTGATATAAAGCAAAGGTGGGATATATTCACTCAATTCCTGGCATGGCTTTTCCAAAGGCAGCCACGGTGAGCCTGGCCGGGCAGCCCCCCCCCCCCCCTTGGCCAGAAGGCCAACTAGCCTCCAAGATGCTCTCCACTGGCACCTTGGTAGTATACAAAAGCATGGCTTAGAAAAAAGGGGGCTCTGGGGCTATTACTTGTTATGTAGGAAGCCCACTTCTGGAAAGGCAGCAGATGGGGCAGGGAGGCGTGGGGGGGGGGGGACCATGAGGATCCTGGAGATAAAGTGATGCATTGTTGTGTCTGTCTGTTATAATTTATAATCTCCTACCATCATGTCCAGTAAAATCTTTCAAAGAATCTCCAGACGTATTTAAATTGCCAATTTATACTCAGCCTTCTGCTGTTAGCTGACATATAGACATCGCTCCAGTTTCTCCTCACCTTCTCTCTGCTCCTCATTTAATCCAGGAGCACGCTAGTTCCTCTCCCTGTCCAGGCTTCCTCCCTGATGCACGTTTGGGCTTCAATGACTCCCCTTTTCATCAGGAAGTCGTGACCAGCGATGCTCCCTTGCTCAGTCGCCTTTCTTCTCCAAATGAGGGAAGAGCAGCTTCACGTTTCCTCTCTCCTTCTCCCTTATCGAATCAACAATCCATTATGGAACATCAGTTTCATTTGGAGATTTGATCAAATCACCCTGAATCACTGAGCTTTTGTGCACTCCTATTAAACACACCACCCAGCCAGGTATGGTCGTCAAGGATGGGCAGGATCAGCTATTTTAGACCTACTTTGGCTAGAATGGCTGGTGCAGATTTGTCTGAAATGACAAACTCATTTCAGTTCATGCCCTTCGTTCCCCAGATTTAGAGCCCTGGAGGCTTAAGAGGCATCCAGAATTAGAATGGGAATTGAATCCTTCTCGTTGGAAGCAGCCTAGAAATTGGTCCAGCTGTTTCAGATAAACCTTGGGCTACTTCTTATGCAGCGGTATATTTTATACAGAGCAGTGGACACTAATCTGTTTCTGTGCTGGAGCATCGCAACTAGAAAAGGTGGCAAAAACACCCCTCTCCCCACGAACTGACTGGGAGACTAAAGCAGCTCCCCCAAAGCGATTGGGCTTTGTGATGGGAAGAAAGGCAAGTAAGGGGAATAATCAGTAAAGGAATATTTCATCCTGAAGGAAATATGGCTAGAGAGAAGTTTTTCTCCCCTTCCATCAGGTTGATGAAGTTTTAACCAGAAAAAGGGGCCCCAGGAGCCTTTGGGAGGTGGCTTCTACCCTGGCGGGGTTCCTAGAAAGTGGACAAGGGTCCCAGCCGCCCCGAGTGGTTGGCAGGGTTGATGTTCCAGCAGCTGAACGGACGATTCCACAAGGCTGGGTAGCCAGCCGTTCCCCGTAGACACACTTGGAGTCAAGGTTTATTGAGCATGGCAGATCACAAAAAAGAGGTTATTCCAAACTGCAAAAGAAGAATAAATTTGAGTAGATGCTGGAATATTTTAATGAGCCTGTGCAGAGCAGGGGACTGTTATGGCAGGAATATGAGCTCTTGGATGACAGAAATCTCTCTCCCATAAAATTCATTTCTTTATTAATATTTGGTAGTATTGTTATGTACTAAATATTTAGTGAATTAATAGTAATACATAAATACACACACACACTTTCTAATACAGATTCCCTGTAAACTAGACAAGGGAAAATATACAGCAACTTATTTGGGAAAATGGAAATTAAGGGCAAAAGGAACAGAAATTGTTCTAGAGAGTGAGGCAAGGTGGGACAGAAAGCAAAAATAAACAGCAAGTAAATCATCACATCCTAGGATGTTTAAGCAACTGACGTGGGCTTTTTACCCTGGCTTATATTTAGTGTTTGCGTTTTCAGTGCTGAGATTATACTGCTTTGCATATTCCCTGTGACACACAAAATGCCATTTGGAATCTGCATCTAATTTAATCTAATTAGCATGTGCAAAGAGTTTTCTCCCCCTCCTGCTCATTTAATGATTAGAAGCAAATTGGTACCACTGAAATGATAAAACAAACCAGGGAGGAAGATGATCTAAACCAGAGCCTCCATGTTCTAAGGAAATATAGCTGAATGCTCTCTTCAACGGTGGGAGCCAGCTATGCTTTTCAAAGCCACCTCATTTAAACTGCCCAGAATTATGTGATGGGTCAGAGAGAACAGACAGAGCCGTGTGGATTCTACCCGTTGTCCTTGAAGGTGCCTCGTTTTCCTCCAGCCTGTCCCTGTGAGCTTGATTTCTCAGGTTAAGTTTCATGTGTGTCATGGCATGTGGGAATGGCCTTGGGAGACAGGAAGGAGAGCTGCAGACGGGTGGCAAAGATCTCAGCCCAGGGAGGGCTTGGGAAACCTGTCGGAAGGGCCCCTCCCTAGTCTTCCGGAAAAGAGGGAAGAAATACTTTCAGTCCTGCAAGATTGTGAACGTAACCTTACAATAAAGATAGAGCTAGTACTCCTGGATGTGTTTCTTGTCTGGACCACCCCAAAGGCTGACAATATGTCCATGTGCAGAATTCCAAGGAACATCATTCATCCCTAAGTTGATGAAAGCATGATTGTTCTAAAGCTTGCCCCTGATTTTTTCCCTGGACAACAGCCTTGCGAGGTAGTTTGAACTATGATTGGTTCAAAGTTGCCCTTGTAGCTATGCTTCCCATCTTCAAAGGGCAGGACACTAAAGCGCCAATTTTCAGCAGCTGTAGTGAGGACTGTCTTGGTCAGGAACCATGAGAAGGAGGCTCAGGAGTTTCAGGTGGCCCACACAGGTGTCTGCAGGAGGCAGCAGGCGGGCAAAGGGCAAAAGTGCCACTCCAGTGCAATCTCTACCCTTTTGCACATGCTACATAGACATACATGCACATACATATTGATGAATCTGTGGACATCTCTGGCTTGTGGTTGTTCTGGCCATTTTAAGACATTTGGGGTCTCACATTGTCTCCAGCTAGAGTTTAATCCCAGAACAACCAGCCAGCACTGGCCAAAAAATGTTTACAGAGAGTACTGGAAATTGTAGCCAACATGGGAAAGGCTGTCAGCCGTTGTCTTCTCTCAAGGATGCCACATTTTTACCATTCAGCCCGGTGTCTGGAATCTCTTCCAGAAACCAGTCACTTTCGGAAGCACTGAGATCCAGAGACTTGGAGCAGCTGCTGCCTTCTGAATCACTGAATCAGACAATCGGAGGATTGGTAGGAACCTTGTAGGTTCTTCTAGTCCAACGCCCTGCCCAGCACAGGAGTCCTCAGACTATCCATGCCTTTGCTCAAGAACTTCCAGTGATGGAGCCCCTATGGCTCCAGGAGGCAGGCTGCTCCACTATGTCGGAAAATTCCTCCTTATTTTGGGTTGAATCTCCCTGCCATGCTTCCACCCTCTGGTTTCTGTCCTACTCTCAGGCACTATGCTGAATAACATATTATCAATGTAATATGTGCCCCCCCCCCCCACACACACTCCTGCTGTGCTGCCTAATTGTGGTGGGGTGGGGGATGCTCCTGGGAGGGATGAGCGAAGAAGGTTGGGAGTGTGTGCCAAGAGCAGGTACTCCCAGCAGAGTCAGCCCAGGGGTGAAGACCATCCCAGCTGCCAGCTAAATAAAGCCAGCGGGCACCTACATTGGGCAGCAGCGATGTGGGAAGATGCTGGAGGCAGAGGACCCCTTTAGGGATGAGGGCAAAGGCATCCAGTCATACTTATAGTGTGAACTATAGTGCGAACTATCCATTCATACAGATATAGTGTCTGTACTGTCTCATGGAGTTCTTTGGGCTGAACCTGACATCAAAATCTAAACTCCCCAAGCCAGCAAGCAAACACTGCGAATTCCTTGGGGTGGTGCCAGTCTCATCCTCTTCACCTTCCCACGCTTTTTCTGGGGGCTAAGGAAATGCTTATCTCCCCGAGCGCGGCCATCACCAAACCATTCCATCACAGTGTGGGAGAAGGCAATGGTGAACCACTCCTGTATTTTTACCAAAAAAACCCCATGGATAGAAAATATAAAATGGATGATATTGTGCTGAATGATGCCCCCTCACCCCCAGTTTGTAGGGAACAACACGCACCCGAGGAAGAACTGAGTATCTTTCAGAGTACTAATGGGGTTTATGACGTTGCTAGAGACACGCTTTTGGGACGTCTAGGTGCTGATGTTGCCATACAGGGAAAGAAAATCCGAAGCAGCAGGGACTTAGAGCATAAGAAGCATGAACAACAGAAAGCTCAGCGTAGTGAAAGATGAAATGAAACAACTATATATTGACATTACTCCGGACATGAAAAACAAAGAAGGAACAATATTGTTTTTACAGTTAGGAAGGGTATTGCAAGAACAGTACTTGGCTACAACGCAATCAATGACCGAATAATATCATTAATAATAATATCAATTAGACTTCATAGACAATTATTTAATATAACAATCATTCAAGTTTATGTTCCAACGACCGATGCAGAAGGTTGATGAGTTTTATGATCAAGTTCAATTTAAAATCAATAGAACATGCAGGCAAGATGTGATTGGAGTGGGATGCCAAAGCTGGAAAAATTAAAGAGGAAAATGTAGTTGGATTGTATGGCTTTGGAAACTGAAATGAAGCAGGAGGCCAATTTCTGCCACTCTTCATTTCTTCACAGCTGTCTTCAAACAACCAAAACGACACCTCTATACATGAACATCATCAGATGGAGTATATAGAAAGCAAATTAACTATTTTATTGCTGAAAGGAGGTGCTGACAGATCACAAATTGCTCATGTACAAGTTCCAAGTCAAGCTAAAGGAGGAGAAGAAAGCTACCAGAATGGTATTCCCTGTGACACTCTATGGAAGCAAAAGTTGGACTTAAAAAAGCAGGAGAGGAAGACTATTGGCTCTTCTGAATTTTGGTGTTGGAGAAGACTCCTGAGAATATCATGGGCAGCTAAGAAAACAAACTAATGGTTCATCAAATAAATCAACCCAGAGGTCTCACTCGAGGTACACATGTCCTACTTTGGACCCATTACAGTATGTGAAGACCTAGCTCTCTGGAGAGGCTTTGATGTGGGGAAAGGTGGAAGGAATGAGAAGATAAGGACAACCAGCAGCAGGGTGGAGGGACTCAGTTACAGTGGCAATGGGTGCACCTTGGGAAGAAAGACCAGGTTAGGAGAAAATCTATCTCTGTGAATGGAGGAATGGATTGTGAAAATATCAGAATTTGTCAAACTGGCCTGTTTGGTCAGAGAACAAATTTTTTTTGAAAGACTGGAAACCTTATATGGACTTTTTGCTGAAAGAAGAAAAAAAATGAATTGGATTTGAAGATTAAGAAAGATGCAGCTTAAATGAGGGGGTGAGATTTGCAAAATATTTGAGGAGGGACAATCAGATTGTAATTAGCTGTTGAAAAGAAGGTCGGAAGTCATTTATATATTTCTTAAGTTTCTTTTTCTTTTCTTCACATTTTTGTTTTTCTTTCTCTTTTTTGATTTGTCTTTTATTATATGAAAACTCTTAATACATAAATAAATAAAAAAAGAGAAACTCTATGTGGTTGCTAAGAGTTGCGCTGACTTCATGACACATAATCAATTGAATGTGGGTTCTCAAGCCAATTGTTTTAATCCATAGTCCCAGCAGGCCTAATAAAGATTCTGATCATCCAGAAAACAAAGTGTGCAAGCAAGGAGAAGAAACACCCTCCACCATCTACTGCAAAGCAAAATAAGAAGGAAGCCATATTGGGGGAGCATTGCCCACAGCCAGCAATCAGTCACAAGGCCATTGTGGAAGATGAGAGAGAGAGAAAGCCATAAGACAGAAAGATGATAACTCTGCTTCAGTTGAGGGGAATGCTGGTGACCCATGGAGGTCCCACTTGGTCAGGATAGAGGTGAATTGGAGGGGTGGTGTGGTGGAATAGACGCCTTTTCCCCACTCACATTTACCATGGCACATCTTTTTTCATGCTTCCAGCCCATTCATGAGACAGTCTTGCCATTCTTAGCTGTTTTCCTCCTTCCCCCAACACTGTGCAAGAGCAGTCTCAATGTGGGTAAAATCTGTCAGGCTTTGTCATCTTGGAGGACAAAGGCAAGGAACTGAAGCAACAGAGGCAGGAGAAGATCAGCGGTGAAGACATTAAAGGTTGTTGTTGAAACAGTTTTCAGGCTAATCAAGGATGGGTGGAGAACAACGCAGTGGATTCAGGTTGATGGGGATGATTTTTGCACACGTGCAACTTTATATCCTAAATTAAACTTGTCTGATTGGGATAATCTGTTCCGTATCTACTTGACCATTTGAATAGGATTAGAAATGTGCATGGCCTTCATATTTATTTATTTATTTATTTATTTATTATTTAAATTTATTATAGCCACCCAACTTCAATGGAATCTGGGCAACTTATACGACCCCCCCAAAAATCCATACCTGTGTCATAACATCTGAGCCGTTAACATCTGAGTCATAAGATATTGCCACTAATTCTGGGGTTTTTTTGCCTGCTTCTTTAATTAGAAGGAAAAGAATTGCGTATTTATTTAATTATAAGCCATCCACAGACAAGTACATCAACGTCCTGTCTTTCATTTTACAATATTTTCTCCAGCAGACCGCAACTTCCTCCCATTGTTTCAAGGGTCACAAGGTGACTATTTGAGATCAGGATGCAGGAGGGGCCTGGGGGGCTCCAGAGTGATAGGACTATGTTGGACAGAAAACATCAGTAGGAGCTACCTTGGCCATCTCCAACAATAAAACCAGCTCAACAAGACATCAAGGAAAGTAGGAAAGAAATGTTTAAGCACCTCGAGCATAAGGTAGAAAAGGCAATGCCTCTTTTTTCAGGGAAGAAAGAGTCGTGAAGCCTCCTGCTTCTTTTTCATTATGTGGCTCAGCTGCTACATCACATTTATACCTGGTCCAGATTTCTTTTACGCATGACTTTGTCCTCAACTTTTGTCCAGTTGCATCTCTTCCTGTCTGCTTCTTGCTGGCCACGTCTACACCCCTTTGCAGCCTAAGTGGTGTCCCGTGGCTGCCTGTCAGGGCGGGATGGCTGCCTGCCGTATCCCGGCGTGTCTCTGCTCCATTTGCAGCAGGACATGAAGGATGATCCACAGCAGGGAGAAGGCCAACTCTTCTTTGAAAGTTCATTCTCTCAACGCTTTGACAAGCTCACACGTGGCATTGATATTTCATGTCTCTCTTGTTTACTTATGCTTTTAATCACCAATTAATTTTATTACCTCATCCATCTGCTCAGCGTCCCAAAATACACAGTTAAAAATAAATGCAATCAGTTACAGCTCTGAAAAGATGGTTTCAGTTCCTCTCTGTCATTTTCTCCAGCGTCAAGCACTTAAGACAAGGGGCACCACGTAAGTCATGTGAAGGGTCCCTCAGTTCCCCCATTCCTGTTTCCCACCGCTTCCCTTTGAATCAGAAGTCTCTGTACTTAGTCCGATGTGTATCTAACACTTACATATGTCTCTTCAGCAAACCTTCCTGGGTAATTTACAGAAAGACAGAAGAAAAGAATATTCCCGGTGGTGGAATGGCTGTCATTTCAGGACACTCGTCTGCAGATAACTGGATATGAGATTCTGCTGGTGGAGTTGGGCTCTGGGGAACAGACGGGAGAGCAGCTTCCCCATCTGAGCTGCTCAGAGCATTGGCCAGATCAGTGATGGAGTTCCCCAGGCTTATTGCTCTGGAACTTTAATCTGTCTCTCCTCAGTATGGAGTCAGAGGCAATTCAGGAATTCATTGCCCCCATGGCAGCCATGAAACTGATCCCCATTTATCAAGGGCCCAACGTGCAGTGGAGATTACATGTTGGACCCACTGTGCTTTTGTCTCAGGGCAGTGGATCTGGAGCTGGGAAATGTTGCTATCAGTCCCTTGTTATGATCAGCTCACTCTCTGTTAGCCTTGGAGTTTTCTGCTGCTGCTCCTATTGCAGGGAAGAAGGACCTATCTGATCCCCCCAGGCACCTGTTTGACCCTCTTGGGTTCCAGAGGGAATCTGGGGTTCAGCTGAGTCTTAGTTATGGGCTGGAATGAGAAAGCGACTACAGCCTTGGATTGGATTACACTTGCGCTCTTTCTCTAGTTTTTAAAACCACCATGGTTTTAAAACCACCAGGCCATTAAGGTCACATTCTCTGTTAACCCCATGAATGTTCTGCTTGTGAACTTGAAATTGGTTGGCCTCTCAGATGAAAGATAGCATGGAGATTCTTAGCAGTTGGAACAACGCTCTATTTTTCAGAAATATCTGAAGAAAGGAGCCTCAGAATCAAACGTAGAAAAGGCACCACAGACCCTGGTATTATAAGATCCTCATAACAAACAGTTGGATTAGCTGGAAAATAGCCAGATATTGTTCTTACTATAACCATCAGCTTGGATGGAAGAAGTTTAAAAGGAGGAAGAATACCTTTAGTAAAAGCAATGGCCAAAAAGATATTTCTGAAAAATAGAGCGTCGTTCTAACCGCTAAGAATCTCCATGCTACCTTTCAGTCCCTTGCTTGGGTGAACTGAATTGAATTGAATTGAAAAGGAAGCTGGAAAGCCACTGCTCTGGGGTGCTTTAATTTGGATTCCTGCAGTAAGCAGAGATGAGATTCCATGACCTCAAGCACCGTTTTCAGTGCTCAAGGATTCTATGCTGCACTGATTCCTGGTTCTCGGTCTGGGGGAGAGCGACTTCAGGAACTGGAATTTTGAACGTTCCTCTTTGAAGTCACTTGAGCTGCATCTACCAAACTCCTTCAGAGAACAGGCAGTTGAAGTCCAGGGCTTCAAAAATCCCCTCCAGCTCCAGGCTTCTCTGCCTCTAACGAAATTGCTGGTTTCTCAGCTGAGCTGATGGAACAACTTCCTTTCCTTTTTCAACCATCCTGACCTAATGGCTGCTGTCTGACAGTTAAGGAAAGGTGAAGGCTAGTGAAGATCACACTGAAGCAAGGCTAGAGCCATCCTGGCTGTTACATCTGCCCCCAATACAGCTCTCACCACAATCTGAAGCAATCCACCATCTGCTTGATAAGAATTATGAGTTCTGCCACATGTTGTTTGACCAATATCTGACCAATATCTGACTGGAAGACAAGAGAAGAGCTCTGCCAAGCAGAAAAGCCATCACACACTATGAGCAATTCCACCACCTACCAACTCACCATGGCCAAGGGGGAAAACCCCTGAGTTTCAGCCAATTCATCAGTGTTCATTTCCAGCTCAGCCCATGTAGCAAACACAGCTCCTTTCTGTTATTGTTATAAAATCTGCTTCACTAATAAGTCAGATTTCCACTCTCAGGAATGCTCACATGCACACACAGAATGTTTCAACCACCAACAAATTGAGATATGAATAGCGCAACAGAAATAATGCCATCTTGGAGCAATGAAGGAACAAAGAAGACTCCATTGCAACAAGGAATTGCTTCAGTAACAAGGCTCGTAAACAGACAATGGTACCACATCATAATTAGAAATGAGTAGCTTTCTTGGTTGTTCCCCCAAATTGAGACAGCACAGATCATTTTCCTGAGGTTCTAAAAAATATGTGTCAGCTCCTGTTGTTCCCATTAGCTTTTCTCCTATATCCTCCTTCCATGTGCCTTCTTTTCCTGTGGAAAAAGTAACAGTATGCAGGGAAGCAACATGGGACTCCATTTTTCGTGGTAAGCATCAGGGTGACGGGCCTCTTCCAGGCTCTCCAAGGCATCTGGAGAAGAAATCTCCTCTCTCCAAAGAACACCAAATCAGTCCCACCCTCTCTTCCTCCTAGATGGGATGAATCCAGCACGATCCAGGGAGAAGGCAGTAGGAATGGAGAATTAAATGGATAAAGAATGGCTAAGGCTGGGTGTGCCATCTTGGGAGGTGTTATCATTTTTGAGCATGTATTCAAGAACTGATGAAGAAAGTACCATTTTAATTCATCCACTGAGCTACCCATTCCTCCGTGCTCTAAATAAATCATGGATGTGTCTCCAAAGACATTCTTATGGAATCTTAGTCAGATCAAAGAGCATGAAGGCCCAAGCGATGTTTTCAGCCAGCATTCCTTCCAAGTCAAGATACCAGAAAGCGGGATGATGGAAGATACGCTTCGATCACAAAGAGAAGCTACAGGAAAGAACATTTTTTCCATGGCCACAGAAAATAGGACCAGAAATGATAGATAGACCAAATAGATTTGGTTTAGGTATTGGAAAAACTTTCTGACAGTAAGATCTGTAGAACAATGGAATGGTCTCCTACAAAGGTGATGGATTCCAATGGATGTTTTTTCCTGCACCTTGCAGAGGGTTGGACTGTATGATTCCTGCGGTCTCTTCCAAAGCTGCCATTCACTTCAGGCTGCCTTGTACAGGTTGCTTCCTAGTGGTGTCTTTAGAAGAAAGCTCCCGGTGAATCCAAATGCTTCTCACTGCCTAAAGTTTGCATATTAATTTGTGCATATTTAAAGCAAGCCGTTGTTTATTCTCCACTAATTTTAGTTTCTCTGTGCTTACATCTGCCAGTTCCGCTGGTGTTGAATTATATCTCACCCAGGGGTAATAACAGCTCCTAGCCTTTATACCTTCTCAGCCATAAATCTCAAAGCAATTTACAAAGGAGCATATTAAGAGCCAGTGAAGACGGCTTTCTACAGTTCATGAATAGTAATATTTGCAGTTTTGAACTCTTTGATGGATCTTCCAGCTTCTCTTTGGCTCTCAAGAGAGCGGCTTGATTTATGTGCCTTTACTTTTCTTGATTACTTACTTGGAAAATCATGCAATGGGCATCACATGAGCGTGATCACATGACAGCGTCAGCCGATCAGCATATAAAGCCAGGGGCCCCTTTCCGTAGCCGCAGCCCGCTGACCCCAAGGTACTTAAATGGATTTCTTTCATCAGCATGCTGAATTCATATCCTTGGTTTATGTGGTTCAATGAATCATAAACTAATCAAAAGTACAAAAAGGAAAAGCAAACACAAAGATGCAGTTCCTCAGTCACTAACTGGCTTAGTTTTGCAAACCCAACCTGTGTAAGAAAGTGTGTCATGTCATACTGTGTCATGGCAGCATCTGAGCAACCTTTGGCTGATCTCAAAAAGTTAAGCAGGTGTACCAGCGCCTCCAGCCCAGTAGGGTCGGGTCACAGGTACTTTTGGGTTTGGAAGCAACGACCAGACTAGTATGAGGACTGAAGCCTTTATTCTAAAGTAGTATAAGAAAACAACATAATAACAAGCAAAGAATATTCAGGTATGCAGGACAAAGAAAGAAAGAACTTACCTGTGTTCTGCCAGCCAGGGACCCCAAAGAGATGGCAGGTGGACCCCAAAGCCCCAGAAGAGTGGCCATCCATTAGGGGAAGTCAGCATCCTTATTTCTGGTACATGGCAAAACTTTACTGTTTTCTTTTGCATACAACTTTCCCTGAAAGTTGGTCAAATCAATCTGCTTCTGAGAAGTGTGTATTTCCTACATTTCTCAAATCTAGCAGACTGTTCTGAATCTTGGCTCTTGAATTTAACCTCCCAATTTCCAAATTCTATAGCAATAATGAGTTACCGTTGCAAAGATTTTAGCACGATTTTTTATCCAGAGAGTGACCACTTGGACAGTGGGAACCTTTGTTTTTGATTCAACCCATCCAAGTTGACCATTACCAGTTCATGATTTACCCCAGACTGACAAATGTCTCATCTCATTTTTTTATTGCCCATTTGGCTATCAGTTTGAAAACAGCCTGTTCCAACTTCCTCCCAGCTATTTGATAAACCTCTCCCTGAATTGTCCCATTTCACCCACCTAGATCCAAAAATAATTTCTCAATTGGAAAATAGTAAAGTTCCTGGTAAAGTAAAAAGTAAACATGAAGATTAAAGATTTAATCCCACCAGAATTCTTAAAATTAAACCGTTCATGATGGGCATCTGTGCATGCTCCCCTCTTCACAGCCATAAATAATTCTTGATGTCTCCCCAAAGATTGACTTAGCTGTATTATTATCCCAATTTACAAAAAAAGTAAAATATGTGACCATGCAAATCATCAACCAATTATCAACCAATTATAAAAATCTAACATATTATATAAAAAACCCACAAACCTCTGGACTAGATGTCCGCGGAAAACATTTTGGCCCTAGAGCAATCTGGCTTCAGGCCTGAACACTCAAACATGGACCATCCTATGGCTGGTGTGGGTCTTCCAGGCTGTGTGGCCGTGTTCTGGAAGTTTTGTTTCCTAACGTTTCGCCAGCATCTGTGACCGGCATCTTCAGAGGGCAGGAGTACAGACAGGAGCAGTTCTCTCTGTGCCCAGGATGATGTGACCCTGTTGTGGGTATTTATAGAGATCAGCGAGGATGCCTGAAGGGTGTGTATGTGGGGGGGGGGGGGGTTGGGTTAACGATTGGCTGACACCAAACAAGCAGGCCCGGAAGACCCACATCAGCCATTGTATTCCAGCCGTGAAAGCCTTCGACAATACATGGACCATCCTACATCACTTAGCTGAGAAATATTACACCCAGCCTAAAGGTGCCCTCTATGTAGCCTTCATAGCCTGAAGGCGGCCTTTGCTTCTATTCCATGAGAACAACTGGAGGAAATCAGCCTCTGTAATGATAGACCGCCTAATAATGCAATTACATCATGGCACAATTGCTCAAGGTAAGATCCTTGTTGACCTAACTAAACCCCTCTTCTCTAGTAAAGGTGTTAAGCAAGGTTGTGTCCTCACCACACTATTCCACCTTTACATTACCAGTATTGTTGAGAAGTTTGCTCAGCCAGAATCCCATCCCTCTTCCCTTGCCCACCGCCCCATCTCTATTTTCCTTTATGCTGATGATGCAACCAGACTATCCGTGACCAAGCAGACCTCCAAAGATGCCTTAAAGCTGTACCACTCTGCTGCTCTAGAGAAATAAATTAATCTAAAAAAATTGATATTCTCCAAGAAATGCTTTAAGGCCCCAATTAGATGGATGATCAATGTCAAACACTGCGCTCGTAAAATCCTTTAAATATCTAGGGGTCTATTTTCTTCTACCTACTAGTTTATCCCAGCAGCTATTAAAGTCTTTAAAGACAAGTTCTGGGTTTGATACTATATTATTATTATTATTATGGTTGGTCACAGAGTCAGCCAGATGTTTAGACTGGATTTGGCATTTTTATCCACCTATCGAGTCCTTCCCAAGAACCTGGGATGGGCAGATGTTTTTGTCTGATGGTGTTAAAGGTACGGTCGCAAGATAGAAGCTGTTCCAAGTGAAGCTGCCTTTTGACTGATGGTGATTTGGTCAATGCCGATGATGTTCAAGTGGTACTCCAGATGTTTTGTTGAGCCAAGAGAGAGTAACTGGCCCAAGGTCAGCCTGCCGGGTTTCATGCCTAAGGGAGGCCTAGAACTCACCGTCTCCTGGTTTCTTCCCCACGACACCAAACTTTATAAGGAGTCTCCTAGTTTAGAAGCAATTCAATCAAAATTCTTGAAAATCTTATTGAATTTTTTTTATTCAACTTCTAATGCTCTAACATGACTGGAATTAGGCTGCGTGTCCCTTGGGGCCCAATTGCTGTCTTGGATTTTGGCTGAAGCAAGTCTATTGGGGAACCCTCTTCGTCCCTCTCATTCTGCTAGAGAGGTTCTCTTCCACCCTAAGGAGACAAATGAATGATGATCTGGCACATGCAGTCTTGCCCTGTTGGCACCAGCTGCTTTGGAATTTGATGGAAGCCTGGCTGAACTAAAGCGGAGGATTTGGGACGTAGGTGCTCAAAATGACAGAGCTGATGTTTCCCACCCCTTTTATAGCACAATTGCTATTCCTCCCTGGACTTTCCCTAGATATTTCTTCAAAAATATCTTGTAAGCCGCCTAGAGTCACTTGTACAATGAGATGGGCAGTGTATAAATTTGATTAATAAAATAAAAATAAATAAAATAAATCTTGAGAGCCAGTTTCGTGTCGTGGTTAGGGCACCAGGCTAGGAACTGGGAGGCCGTGAGTTCTAGTCCCACCTTAGGCACAAAGCTTAGGGGGACCTTGAGCCAGTCATTCTCTCAGCCCCAGGAAGGAGGCGATGGCAAACCGCTCCCAAAAAACCTCGCCAAGAAAACTGCAGAGTCTTGTCCAGGCAGTTGCCAGGAGTCACAAACTGTCTCGGAGGTGCCCCCTCCTCCCCCTGCAAAAAATGCTCATCACAGGAGACTATTCACCCTGGCCCAAATTGGGGCACTACCTATTAGGGCAACAACTGGTAGATATATAAGCCACATGAAAGCTGAGCTTGCTTTTGTTCTACTTTCTGTCTCACACATGCTATAAAAATGTCTGTTGTGCAGACAACAGCAATTGAAAATACGTCAAATTATTGACTCTAATTGCAAAATAATAATAATAATAATAATAATTATTATTATTATATTCCACCCAACTCTCAACGACTCTGGATCGTTATCAATAGCTAAAGTTGTTAGAAGCCATGTGGTTCCATGATATTGTTTAGCTGTTCATTATTTCAGGACCTTCTCACTATTTCAAACATTCCTTTTAATAATTCATCTATTGTTGTTCTTTCTCTTGTGCTTCCTGTTTACGTCTGCACTGAGGTTCCATCTCGCGGGGGTCTCTGAACAGTTTAGACAGACTCTGGACTGCCTGTCCTCAGCGGCCTCATCTCACCGGATTGTGACCAAGGACAAGGAGGATGAATTCTCTTATCTTGCACTGGGTTCCCCACTCCTGCCAGCAGTGCGACCATCAAGGTTAAGGGGTTCTCATTTATGCTAGGGGACCCAGAATCTTTCCAGAAAGGTTATCCTGCTGTATGAAGGGCGGGCAAACGAAGTGAGACCCAAGTGACTAAAATAAATGCTTGCTTAATTCTGTACTGAATACTCCATCTTTACATGAGAATATACAGTCCAGGTGTTCTCCAATTCCTCCTTGTCAATCTTCCAGTAAAACCACCAGCACTGCAGCACTAGCATGATTAGTACTTGGATAGGAGACCACTAAGAAACCCTAGGAATAGGCTACACTGTCTCATTGAAAAGACATTCCAGAGACCACTTCTGAGTCATTGCTAAGATCAGCTGGCAACATGTTGATGGACTCACCAGAAGTCCAACTTAAATTACCTTTAGTTTAAACAGAAGCCACGTTTCCCAGCTTAATCAATTAATCAAGTCAAGAAAGTGTGTGCCACCTTTCAGTCACTGCTTTGTGAGTGACTGCTATCTAATTTTCTCTCTTTCAATGACATTTGCTTTCACTGTTCCTTCCCTGACCCACACATCTACACAGACCTATGTCTCTGGATAAATTCCTCTCTGAGGCCAATAAACCATGTCTTGGCCACAATCTATTTGCTAGCCTCGCTGCAACAGCTCTACCCTAAGAAAGCAACCTCAGGTGGCATGACAAACTGGGCAGTCAAGGGCCAAGGAGGTGCTGGAAGCGAGGAAACTCATCCTGGTAAATCACTACATGGTTTATTGGCTTGTAACTTTGCATGCTCTTTGAACCCAGCCAGTTCATGGCTAAGTTAGGCCATCTCAACTGTTTGTGATGTATGCAATATTCCATGATTGCACACACAATGGCTTAATATGATGTGTGAACCCAACCTGATGAGGAGGTACCAGCTTCTGCCACTACTTGAGCCCAAGGAGCCCCCCCCCCATATCCTCTGTTGTTTGGGTACCACCTTCACCCTCCTGGGCTGTCGACCATCGCTCCAAACTGCAGGTAAAGCCCAGTCCCAGCCTGCCGAAGGCATTCCTTGCTCCCCCATCCAGGCACAGATTTGCAACAAGAG
The DNA here is from genome assembly GCF_059951505.1 of Python bivittatus. NCBI lineage: Eukaryota > Metazoa > Chordata > Lepidosauria > Squamata > Pythonidae > Python > Python bivittatus. The sequence continues at coordinate 10,538,812 of NW_028277076.1, read as the reverse complement.
CTCTTCGGAGCCGGCCAGAGAAACGGCAGGAGCAAAAGTTCATTTTGGCATTTAAGTGAAGACGAATGAAGCCCTTTTGCCCCGTGCCCAAAGATCTGTGTAAGCAGAAAGGGGCGTCGGAAGGCACTTTTGTTCAATCCAAGTCATTAATGAACCCATAAATCATTAGGAAAATAATTCCTCTAAATTGAATTACCACTTTCAATTATTTTCCCCCTCGTTTCTGGCCGTCTTCTTTGTCTGTCCTTTTATTTCATTATCCCCAAAGTACCAGCTCATGTCATCATCTTAGAATTACACCCAGTCAGGTTGATGCTCTTAAGTAGTTTTTTTTTTTACTTAATTGTATATTTTTTCTTTCCTCCTGGAAATGATTATGGTAAAAGAAATTGGAAGCTGCCAAGGCCTGGCGTCTGCTTTGCCCCTAAGAATTCTCAGGAGCACAATCTTCCATTTGCTTCCCCACAGACTGAGCTCTTCGGGGGGCGGGCGGGGGGGGGAGAGTATATTTGATCTTTTTTTTTTTTTTGAAACGTGCCTACAGACATATTAGCGGCATTCACCGATACTGCGAGCGGTCTGATCTTGCTGGCTTTTTGCTTCTCGTGCTCAGGCAATCCACAAGTGACATGAAGAAATTCCTGCCTGGAGGATGAGATTTAATCTGAGCAATATTTCTTCACTAACACTTTTCCATTTCTGCTATCAGGAGGACAAAGTCAGCCGAGCTCTGCACTCGGGGCAGTTGCTCACTGAAATCGACAGAAGACGGTTGTCCTTGCTGTTCTTATTTTGCACCATTTAAATCTGGAGAGGGTGGGAGATGACCAAACATGAACTTCTCCAGAGCAACCTGGAACCTTCGATGTGTGCTGGGACTCGTGTAACTTCTGGGCAGCATGGGAGCTGTAGTCCCACCACCACCACCAGGCTTGGAGGGAATAGTTGCCCATGGTGCTGCAAAGGCTGCTAGATAAAGTCTAGTAATGAGGCTAGGACTGGCCTGGCAGGACCCCGTGGTGGGGCCTGGGCCGAGTGTTGGCAGGGGGCTAGACCCATGGATTAAGCTAAATGTCAGCATCTGTAGGCAGGCGGGGGGGAGGTTTCTGCCTCTCCAACTTCTCCACTCAGTGGATTTTTTCTCCCACATACATTCTTGCTCATTTGTCAGGCCCAGCCCAAGGAACTCCAAGAGACAATGGAAAATCAGTTCAGCTGGGTTTATTAGCTACAACCTCCAGCAAGAATCTTCCCAGACTGAACTCTATTTCCCAAGTCAGCCAGCCACAATACCGTGAATTCCTCAGGGAGGTGCCAGTCTCATCCTCTTGTTGCTCCCACGCTTCTCCGGCGAGCTAAGAAAATGCTTATCTCCCTGAGCCTGGCCTTCATAATTCCATTCCATCACGTCATTCTCTTCCTTGCTCTCTAACTCACTGATCTTCCTCACTTGCTGTCTTCAGGCGTGCCCTCTCTGTCTCCTGCTCCTTGCCTAATGCTTTATGGTGCTCTAGCACTCACTCACTTGTTCACTCTTGCTCATTCACCTTTCTCACTCATTCTGTCTCCCATTTTGTTTCCCATTCTAAAACATGTTCTCTGTCATTCATTCTTGCAGATTCGTCAATCTTTCTCGGGTGTCTCTCTCTTCCCCTTGCCCACTGCTTACCTGCCTGCCATCTTGTTTTCTCAGTCATCACCATCTCTCACTCGAGAAACAGCTGGGTGGGGGAGGGTGGCTTTTGACAGCACTGCAAGGTGGACCCCCTCTGCAGCCAGCATCACACCACTGCATGAGCAGGGCAGTGCCCAGCACTTGTCTAGTAGGCTCACGCAATCAGGAGATTGCCTAATGCTGGTGAGAGTTAATCTGTGGTCAGATGGCTAATGCCTGATTAATCCTGCTTCCAAGCCATTATGGCCAAGGGGGAAGTCATCAATGACCACGGCCTGTAGCAACTGAAGATGGTCAACGGGAGCTGGGCAGATTTCACACTTGCCAAGTAATTGCCACATTTGACATCAAACACTGTGTATTCAGGTGTGCCTTAAGAACTCTTTGTCAGATAAATAAGAAACTAAGGGGGCTCAGCTATGGGGTGTGAAATGAGAAAAGGTTGCATCATGTCTGCCAAGAGTGCTTACCAAGAAATCTTCAAGCCAATATTAGGGGGACATGTGGATTGTTTCTACACTGTCTTCACTCAAGCAGGATGGAGGCTTCTATCAGTCCACAGAGGTCCTCCATGTCCAGGAATGCATCCTTATTGTTGAAAACTTGTCCAGAATCTTCCTTGCCCCCTTCTAAGGCAGGGCTGTTTTGAGTCTCTTCCTCACATTTTCCCTCACTCTTCTCCTAAGGCCAGAGCTACGTTCCTCTACCTTCTAAACTGGGACAACACATGAGAATAACTAGACTGACAAGTTGATATTGGAGATGGAAACAGAAGTCTTCCCTCAGTCCCCTCTTTGATTAAACAATGTCATCTATTGGGACCTCAGAAGCGCATCTTCTATGTAGCAGCGCCTACCCTCTGTTCCAAGTTCCCCCGTGATCCGGATGGCCCCCACCCTACTGGTGTTTTGAAGGGGCTTGAAGGCATTTACAGGTGCCCCTCTGCACCTGGGCCTTTGGCGGGGAAGAGTGAGACCCCTCGCTTCATCACACTTGCCATCTTTGATCTTTATTTTTGGTTTTATTGATTTTAATTTCTTCATTTGATTATTGTGAGTTTCCCAGAGTTGTTGAGAGTCAGGTGGGATACAAATTTAATAAATTATTAATTATTGCTATTATAGAGAACAACTATAAATCTTAGTTCCATTTTGCATGGGTAGCACCTAAGCAATATTCAACCCGCGTCTCTTCCTTTAATATCTTGTAAAGCTTGATTCAGTATCTGCTACCTAAGAGAGACGACCTGCTCTGCCTAATGGCAGAGCCAGCTTTGTCAAGGAGAAGAAAGGGGAACTGACAGCTCTCCAGACGGATCTGAGCTGCAGCTTTTCTGCCAGTATGGCCAGTGCAAAACTGGGAGTTGCAACATAATCAGGATTAAAACAGAAAGAGAGTATAGGAATGGAGCCAAAAAAACTCTGAAGGAACTTGTGTGGATAAAGCTGGCTAATTTTGCCCAACCTAGTGTCATCTACAATCTTTAGGGTTCCTAGCACCCTTGGAGGGCAACAGGATTGGCAAGACTGAAGAAGCCAAGGAGACATCAGTCCTGTGATCTGAGAGAAGAACCATCATCAGGACAGCAGGTTTTAAGCTACAGATGAAATGACCATGGTCCTACTATAGAAGGCCAGATGGGGAACTATTGTGGATCTCAAGTGACCCAGCAAGGGTGGCCAGAGCTAGTGAGATGAGTTGCCATGGGAAAATATTTTATGTAGTGTTAAATAAGAAGTGACAACCTACAAGCTTTGTAAAAGTAGATATAAAAAAGGACGCCGACTTCGTTTCTTGTGGGGCATACCCAGTGATTTCTGATGGTAATAGAGCAACAGCTAGGAATTTCATGACCTTCCTGGAGATTTTGAGAGATCGATCTTGCAAGAGCTGATCTACAATCCCCAGTTGAGGTTGGTCTGAGAATCCGCTGACAAGCAGTGCAATGAGCTCAAGATGCCAAGTGTGATAAAAACGGCAGTTTAGCAGCACAAGAGTTGCTGGCTCACCTTCAGTGTCTGAGCAGATACGAAAGCGGTCTTGGTAAGGGATGTTACTGCATCTTCCTGTCATCACTATTGAGGACAAGGTATTGATTTGCACAAACTCTCCTATGCAGAGCATGGAGGACACTGGAGCAGCTATTCAAACCCAGATGAAGAGGGAGGAGCTAAGCAGAGAAAGTGGGCGGGGAGAGAGCGGGAGAGCGAGATATGTAAATAATAGTTGGTTTTCTACTCTGTACGCTGGAAGTATAGCAAAATGGAGGTTACACTGTCTGGTATATTTTTCTGGCTTCTTCTATGGTAGCATTATTTTGGTTTAATATTCATAATATTGTCAGTAGGGTTAAAGATATGAATAGGATGTTAAGTTCTGAAAATCTGAAATCTATCTAAGTATAAAAAACTTTGGATTGATCACACATTGGCTACAGCTAAAACAGCTGTTTTTCCTCAGTGGAAATATTCTATTGTGATTATATGCCATCAAGTCATTTTCGACTCCTAGTGACCACATAGACAGATGATAGACAGTTGATAGATACAGATATTTTCCCCATGAATTCTATTGTACCTGATTTTAAGTCCTAATGGAAGGCATGTTCATGTTCTATATATTAATAAGTCTTCTATCAACCCTTGGTCAGTATTATTACAGTTGTTTAAGGTTGCATTTATTGTTTATAAACAGCACTTTTTGCCTTATAAACATTTATTCTAAAATACCTGCTATTTTTTCTTCTTGTACATTTTTGTTTGCAACTTTAAAATTTCCTTTTAATTCTATATTTAGATGTTTTCTATTTTTGCTTATATATTAAAAGCAATGCAATTATTTTTCAAGTAACTAAAAGTCAACTAAGAACCAAAAAGAAGGGAAGGGGAACCAAGCAACTAAAGGGTGGTGGGCATTTATTCACATGACGCCTTATTTTTAAGGACCTACTTTTCCCTGGATTTGTTGTACATGCAGTTTAATCATGTCCAGATCTAGTCTCTTCCAACCACCACCAATAAGTATCTCTTAGCTTTCTACAGCAGCCTTGAAAATGACATGACTGCTAATTAAGATCATATGCCCTTCTCTAATATTCACTGTTCCCTTTTATTCCTTTAATTACATCTAAATATTACGAGAGACTTTCACAACTCATCTTTCTTGTGGCATATCTGTTTTCCCAATTTGCTGGAATTGTCAAATCTTCAACCAGAATTCATTTGTATGTAATCATTATTTTTGCTTTTGTTCCAGCTGAATTACCACAGAAGTGAGATTTCTTGTCTAAGAGGCTTTAGGTTGGACAAAGATTTTCTGTGTATGCGTGTGCATAAAATTATATACACACACACACTTCTAAATCTGTTGGACTATCTTCTATTATCCTCCCATTACCCAAAATAATCTATTGCCAGACCAACCCAGAAGGGCAAAGAGCAGATTCCCCCCGTTGTCACAAAGTTCCCGGCTAAAAATCTTCAAATGTGTAATTGGTGGCTGACAGCCCACATCAAACACAGGACATCCCCTTCTACCTGCCTCCTTTGGCTGGCAGGTCCATAACGTAACCTTGACAGGCACAGAAACCAGACCTAAAAAGACCCAGAGCCCAATTTTGTGCTCATATCTACTCTGACAGTATCTGTGCCAACAACTGCTTTATTAATACCTGTTATTATATTTTTACTATATTCACCTACAATATTGCATCTGTTCTCCACCTACCTGTGCACCTGACAAAATGGCTGTAATCTATGAAAGCGTCTGCCTTGGGACAGGTCCACTGTTTTCCTCCATGCATCTGTTCCAAAATTAACAGGCAGTAAAATTACCTTGTCAAGTTGTAGACTCAGAAGCAAGTTGCTGCCATTAGTAGTTTTTCTCAGAAGGATGGCTGTATTAAGACATACTCAATAGGTGCCAAAGAGACTGACTGGTTGGTTGATGTAAAGAATCTATATCACCACCTAACTACAGAATTTACCTACAACTATTTTGTATATTCCTCCATTGGCTTGTCTCCATTTCAGGCTACTTAAGGCTGTCCCCATCTGTTGTCCTCCCCAGCTCATGAATCCCCAGTTCCTCAGGCCTCAGAGTTAAGCAGCCCTGTGCCTTTTAAAGCTGAGCAGCTGGATCCAGCAAAGGGAGCATATAAGCAGGTCACGCACAGGCCAGAGGGGTTTTGCGTCCTGGCCCATGCAATTGGCAGGCAAGATGCAGGTGCGGTGCGGGTGATGGCTTGCAAGGCTTACGGGTGCCAGGGAGGGAAGGGGCTTGGTGGAAGATGCAAAGGAGAGGTGCGAGGAGAGGGGTGGTTGGAGTGGTGCATTTGCCACAAGTGTAATGAAGGAGTTAGGAGAGCTTGGCTGGAGAAACGGAAGAGGAAGAGGCATGAGGAGAGTACGAGTGTAGGCAGAAGTGGTTGGGAAGTAGAACAGGTGCAGGACTGCTTACTGGAGGCTGGAAAGGAGACATAAGGTAGAGTGCTGAGGAGAGTGACAGAGACAGGGTCAGGAACATGCTAAGATTGAAAATGTAGCAAGGGTCAGGAGCATGAATGCTTGAAACACAAAGCTAGATCCCAAAATTGTTTCCAGGAACAGAAGGCAGTCCCTGCATGATTTAAATCTTCCCCACCGAGTGCACAGCTGAAGCTTCCTTGCTCAGCAGTTGCCAGTAATGGTATCCAGGTTTGCTTGCACAGTCCGCGACTTGCCACTCACAAGGTGCTTACTTTGATGGGGCGCAGGATTCACAGGCCGGGGGGGAGGTCTTCTTGGCCCCTGTGTTGGCCACAGAATGATCAGCACCGGCTGAAGAGAGGCCTGAGAGGACATCAGTACTCGATTCGGTGTCTGCTGGATATGCAGGCACAATGCCTGGTGGGACCTGATCTGCATGCTTCTTGGAGCCTGGCCCTGAGGCCATGACAAGGGGCTAAATCTGCCGAGGGGCATTTGATGTGGTACAAAACTTTTATTTTCTGCCCAACCTTCAAAGAAGCTGGAATTAAAAGTTTGTTGACCTCCTTCCCAGTGGCAAGACCAATAAACCTTCAGCCCATCTGCTTGGCCCACTGGCCTGGCCACCATATTGCTGGTGAAGGAGGGGAGGGACAAGACAGGACACAGGCAGAAGATAATAAACCCAGTGGCCTTCCATTTGCAGTTGCCAGCATCAGTTAAGATTCATCCTGGTTTCTATCAGTTGTTGCTTGTATGAGAGAGTGCCCGCTGCACTCTTCCCCCCACCTCCGGCTGGCAGACAGGGAGGCTATTCTAGACTCTAGATGCAAGGGGAAATGTTTACAATACCTGATGCAGTAGAAAGGCTACCCAGAGTCCGAGAGATCATGGGACAATGCAACAGTTTCACGTAGCCCGTAAGTGATGTGCCAGTTTCACCTGCAACGCACAGGGAAACTCTTCCTGTGTGACCTTCACTGCTACAAGAGGCCTGTACCTCCCACGACGGGCAAGATTTTGACTTTTCTGGGTGGGAACGGGCCACAGAGCAGATGGGGACACCGAAGTGTTACCAGCTCCATCCACATCAGGGCTGCAAGACTGGAAGGGTGGGATGCAGGAACTGCTAAACAGGGAAGATGAAGAGCAATCTGCAGAGGAGGAAGAAAGGGAGGGGGAAGTACCCCCTCAGGGTACATCTGCATTGCAAGAGAAGTGATCTAGTGGAGTTGGTGGCCGAGCAGGGGGGCAGCCCATCTGCAGTTCATTCCCATCACCCTGACTTGGTGTTTTCTGGGAACACGGGAGAGCGGGACTGAGGCTGACAGGGGAGAATGTGTGGAGAGTAAAGAGGATGGCCTTGATGGAGAGGGGACAGATCCATTACCAAAGCAGTGAAGTTCTAAACATGACTTGAGTTGAAAACAAGAAGGTATGCATAGTCTTAGATACCTCTTTAATTCACATGAATATAAGACAAAGAAAAGGCCTATTCAAACTTGCAAGATTCTGTTACTACCGTCCATCTTAATAAAAACAGTTTTAGACCTGTGGAGTTTGTTTCTTGAGCTGGTTTATATCATGGGGTTGACACCAGGGAAGTTCCCCCCTTGAAATATTTTTGAGAACAATAAACCCACAGGGTCACTCAACTGTGCAACAGATTACAGGCAATGGGGATGATAAATATTTATTACCACTGGGGTCCTCTCAGCTGCCTATGCATTACACATAGCATACATCTGGGAGCACATGAGTGAGAGTTGGTTAATATTTTATACCTGCAGCAAAATGTTCCCATGTGATCGGTGCCTGCTTGGGCCTCCGGCCAGCCAAGGGCCATGCCCTTTTGCAGGAAACATAGTCCACCCTCATCCTTACTTCCCCATTTTCCCCCAACATCACCCCCCAAAGATAGCACCACTATCCGCTGCAGGGAAGCCTGCAGAACAGGCAAAGTTTTTAGTAGTCCTTCGTTTCACCTTAAACTCACCCAATCCAAGATTTTCTTTTCCTGCAGTGCCTTGAAGCTGCTGAAGTACTGTTAATGTGATGATCTGGAAATGAAAGAAGAAGTACAAAAAAACTGGAAAGAGGGCAGGGCCCTTAAAGGGCAGTCCTGAACTGCAGTGTCAGGAAAGTAAAAGTTGAGCATGGGCTGTGCTGAAGGATGCTAGGTCCACAAAAGCAGGTGTTTTTAGATATGCTTAGAATAAAAAGGAAGAAGAACAAACCCATTGGTCAGCCTCTCAACACAGGTGGCAACAAAGAAAAGACAAAGCTTTTAATTTAAATTTGTACCTGGAACAGGTGTAGGACCCCATGGCCTCAAATGCCCTTGTCAAAGCTCTAAGATTCCAGGATTCCCTTGGTTTGTTGGAGGAACACTTCAAGACTTTGAGTTTTGAACATTTCTATGATATCACTTGAACTACATCAACTGAACTGAACTGTGTGGACTGAAAGCTAGGAATCCGTATTCACACCTCTTGGAAAAGTGTGGTGTTATGCTCAACATTATGCTATGCTCATCTGCCTTCCCCTGGGAGTGGGATCTGAGGTGGCTCTGGAGTTCATGGCCACCATGACAGCCATGGGCCTATCCCAAGTCATCCAGAGCCTGACACGGGACAGTGGTCACACACCAGATCTGGTGTTCTTGTTGGAGCAGTGGCAATGTGATCTGCAATTGGGGGAGTTCTTGGTGTCCCCCTTGTCATGGTCAGATCACACCCTGATTACCATGGGATTCTCTGGCACCACTATCCACTGCAGGGAGGCTGGACCTATTAGACTGGTCCACCCCGCTGACTGATGGACCCAGAGGGGTTCCAGAGGCTGCTGGGGGCTGTTCCCACTGGTCTGCCACATGCCCCATCTGAAGCCTTGGTTGCTGCCTGGAATAAAAGGGCGACTGAGGCTTTGGATCAGATTGTGCCTATGCGACCTCTCCCTCCCGTGGATCCCGTCACTCCCTGTGGTTTACAGAGGGGTTGAGGGAGATGAAACGAGAGACGGGACATCTAGAGCATCACTGGCGCTCATCTAAGAACAAACTCTACCAAACACGGCTTAGAGGCGCTATTAAGGCCTACCAAGTGCAGTAAGGGTGGCGAAGGGACAGCACTCCTCCACCCTTACTGCATCTGCAGATTGCCACCCCCAGCCCTGTTTCAGATGATACAGGCCCTCTTGGGTACAGGGGGCTTAGAAAACCTTTTGCAGGTCGTGGGGAGGAATGTGCTCAGCATCTGTCAGATAAAATCACTTGGATTCATTCACAGATGGACACTGGCTTTGCTGCAGGTCTGTGGGAGATGCCTAGGGTGGAGTCTTGCCCGGTTATCACAGGACACAAAGGCAAAATAATCAAGGCTTCACTGCAGGGTTTATTAGGCGGTACATACTGGAGGGGGACCCTACTAAAAGTTAGCGGGAGACACTCCCCTGTAGGCAAAATGGATGCCCTGACATTTATACAGCTCTACAAGAAAGGGGAAGGGAAAAGAACACATACGTATACATATTCATATGATGATGCAGGCATCCCTAAATGAGCAATACTTCTCAGGTTACTTTCTGCCCCTGTTCTTGGCTGCTATCTGCAAGGATGGAACAACTGCTATCTATAAGGAAAGCAATAGTGTCAGAGGGGAAGAAACAAATTGTTCAAGGTGCTGACTGCCAGGAAGACGGCATCCTCCCTTACGTTGCTGTGGGGATGTTTGTGATCAGGGGTTTACAACCGGCCTGGCTCACATCAGCTTCAAGGATGCTTCCACATGCCTTTATGTTTCAAGCTTATTAAGGCGATCCCATTCATCTGAGGCCTCTAAGAACTTGTCTTTTTCACCCAAAGATTCATTTTTCTCACAGTCCTCTCCCCCCTTTTGACCTTCAGAAAGGTCAAACTCCAGGTCAGACTGGAGAACTGGGTTGAGCCTTACGCTCGTCTGGAGGCAATTGGTAAAAAGGCCCATTAAACATTGTCCAGTACACAGTAATAGGCTTACTGGGGCCAGAAGAGCTGGGCATCCTAATGGTAAATTTCTCAGCCACCCAGAATCAGGCAACCAAGAGGTAAGCCAATTCCACAGATTACTGAGGGCTTGTTCAGTGATATGTTTTGCCAGATCCTTTAAATTTTGCACAGTGGCTTTCACATGCAAGGAATTGTCTGTCAGGTTAAAGCACCACATACCTGGAAATTCCTCACACCCATGGGCCATTTTGAATAGCACAAAGTCAATGGCCAATCTATTTTGTAAGATTGCTGTTCTTAATTGCTCCTGCTCTTCATTTAGGAGAGCTATAGCATTTGAAGATTTGTTGATGTTTTTTATAACCAAACAGGCCAATTTTCTGAGATCCAGGTAAGCACGGGTTGCTAGACTTGGTGTTCCCATTATGGATACTTTTGTTGTTGTTCAGTTGTTAAGTTGTGTCCGACTCTTCATGACCCCATGAACCACATCGCGCCAGGCCTTCCTGTCCTTCACTGCCTCCCTGAGTTTGCTCAGTTTCATGCTCAATTATGGATACAGCAAGCCCATAAACATCCTTGGTGTTCAACAGCCCTACGTGGTCATCACAGGTACTGTCAAGTGGGGACCCTCTATACGGTATCTGCGCACTCACCTGGGTTTGTGATGAGTGTAATTTTGAGCAGGTGGTGCTGCATGAAATGAAGTTAAATGCCCAACTGCACAGGGGCCTCCCGAGGAATTTGCTGGGAAATATGAAAAGGCGTAGTTTCCACACAGTAGATACCAGCCCTTAGGTAAATAGTGGGGGACTTTTATAAAGTTAAGCTGCATTACCTCTGAGCATTTTTCAAGAGCTGGTAGGGAAAAGCATGTCTTTTTGTCTTCACAGCCAACCACTCACACACAGTTGGTCCCTGGCAAATTGCCCTTGGTTTCTACCCTGTATAATGCTTGGTTGGTCCACTGGTGTTTGGTGGGTGTGGAATAATAATATAGGAGAGTCGTCCCTAGGGAATCAAGGGTAAGTGGGTCACGTGTAGGGAGTGGTGCAGCAAGGGTATGGAGCACATTTAGAAACAGGTCAGGTACTCCTACAAAACAGGTTTTAAGCACAGAATCCCAGTTTGTTCCCTCGAGAGCACAAAAAGGTTCACCCGGAGGGATTATAGAATGGACTAAAGTCAAGTAGGAATTGTTTGTAGCCAACCAATCTAGTGGGTATTGCATCTTATATCCTGGCAGTTGTAGATAAAACACACTGACCATTGCAAGTACAAAAGCAAAGAGAGCCATGGTTTTGCTGTGAGGCAGACAGTAAAGAAAAAGAAACACCGTAAAATAGCAAGCAATCTGAGGAGCCTAGGTATTAATGTTAAACTAACAACAAGAGTCCACTTAAATCTTATCTTCAGAGCTCTTCGGGGTTTCGTAGTCAAAACTTCACCCTTCTTCTTTCTTCTTTCATCTGTTTGTTCTCCGGGAGCCTTGAACACAGTCCCTGGTAGTGCTTGCTTTTGGGGCTGGGGCTGGAGCGCGCCTGAGATGACTTAGGTGAACCCACGAGGTCAGACCTTCAAGCTTCGCACTGCTGTGAGCTACTAACAGCATTGGGTACGGGCCTTTCCACCTTGGGGAGAGACAGTTTTTCCTCTGATGCACTTTTCGATACACTCAGTCTCCTGTTGGCAACTAGTCAAATGGTTCAGTTTCAAGTAGCCCGCTCTGATTACGATGTTGCCTGGCTTGCTCTTGGGTCCGGCGCTGCTCCTGTTGAAAAGATTGTATGGCACATAAGTAGCTTGTCCGTAAGTTGGGATGAACCCCTTCTGGAATGGGGGCTGAGCCAAGACCCAGGGGCATTGGTCACCCATATACAATTTCATAGGGAGACCGTTTCAGTTCCTTCAAAGGTGAACTTCTGATGGCCAAAAGTGCCATGGGGAGTACATCTACCCAGCCCCAACCAGTTGCTTCTACTAGTTTGGCCAAACAATTTTTCAATGTTCCCACCATCCTCTCCATCAGCGAGGATGCCTGTGGCCTACAGGCACAATGATATTTGAGCTCTATTCCCAGGGCTGTAGCCATTAGCTGGATGACTCAATTCACAAAATGTTTCCCTTGATCTGAGTGGATGACTCTTGATACGCCCCGTTTTGGCACCAGTTCAGTTAATAAACATTTGGCCACTACACTGGCATCTGCTTTTCGGGTAGCACATGCTTCCACATAATTACTGAAGGTGCATATTACAATCAATAGGTGCTTCTTCTGCTTACATGGAGGCACGTCAGCAAAGTCACTTTGTATCATCTGGAAAGAGCCCCCTAGGCAGTCGGGAAGGACGTGGCTTCAGTCCTCTCCCCTTAGAATGGGCCAGGCAAACTGCACAGTTGCCAACTATCTGCTGTGCTTCTGCATGAATCCCTTCGCCTGCCCAATGTTGCTTAAACCTCTGAGCTAATGCTTCTGCTCCTTCATGATCTTGATCCCGTAGCAACTTTAAAATGTGGCTGATGGCCGTCCTGGGAATGATTACTTTCCCTTTCAATTTCCAGACTCCTTCTTCATCTTTTACTGCTTGGTTCTTTTTCCACTTCTCTTTTTCTTGGGTAGTGGCATGTTCCTGCACCCAAGCTGCATCTATAGGTACAGTACAGGGAAACACTTGTAAAAACTTCTGTTCTGGCTGTGGTTTGAGAGCGGCTTGCTTTGCTGCCCTATCAGCCGACTCATTGTCTTTAACTCCTGAAGGTGCTTTGACCTTGACTATTGCCAAAGCTTCTCCTGTCATAAACACCTTTATCTTGAGAATTTCTGGTGGGCCCTTGACCCATATTTAATTGCAAGGCAGCTATTCTGACTTTATGCTTTTCCTTCTTTTCATGATGTATTCACTGATGCCAAGGATGACTGGCTTCCTCCCTGAGTTCATTGAGCGACTTACTCTCACATCCCCGGAGATGGGTTCTCACTTTGTTTCCTAGCATTCAGCATGTCTGTTTCAGGCTCCTGAGCTCCCCCATGCTTCTTAAAGGCAGGAATCAGTCTCTCATAAAAATCGCCAGGATTTTCATCCGTGTTTTGCTTTACATCAGTAATTTTAGTCCAGTCCAATCCTGCTGGATAAACAATTGCAATAGCATAGCAAAGGTATGTGCATTCACAAGTGATTGTGCAAGATTCTCCGCTCCACTATCAACTTTTGGAGCTTCCGCTGGCCAGTTAGATTGCCTGTAAATTCTGGCTGCTGCAGTAACTGGCATAATATGAGAAATGAACATTTTAAAGTCAGCATGAGTTGGATGATAAGTGTCAATGCAGAGCTTCAGTTCTTCCTTGAATTTGGTTGGGTTCTCATGGATGGGTGGAAATCATCTTCAGAGGGCTTCTAATTCTAGGGGATTCCAGGGTTCGTGTACTTCTGCGACTTCCCCTTTGCCACTGGGTCCTTGCCTCATAGGATATAATTGAGTGTGAGATCTTGTATGACTCGCCACGCGGCTGCTGACAGTGGAATGTGCCAGTCCAGATGGAGAATGGGGGGTGGCAGCTGCTCCTTCCCCCACAGCGGGCTGAGCCCTTTGTTGATTATGAGGAGGGGTGGTCAGCATAATTTCCAGGAGAAGGTCTTCCCATTGTGTTAAAGTTAACCCTCTCTCTTTAGTTACTTTGTTAGTTGGCAACTGGGGATAAAGTCATGCTGGAGACTGAGACCCCTTTGTTTCTGTTGTTGATGTTTTGCTAACCTTGGTATAACCCTTTGTACCATTATGCCATTTTCCATATATTTAATTACCTTTGAACCAAACCTTTGCTGCATAAACCTAACAGGAGCTCCCTGTGGAGCTTCCTTCAAAGCATGCTTTGTTTGCAAATTACCCATTTTCTCCTTTCCTTTCCTTTCCTCCCTTTAGCCCTTTCAGATTTTACTTATCTGATATTTGATCTCTGCCCGCATCCAGGATCTGAAGGTTCCTCTTTTGCTGGCCTCTCTTCTCCTGCGTTGATTATTTTGGTCCTTAGATCCACGTGTTGGGTTGCTTTTGACCGGGGAGGATCAGCTTTTATGTGATCCCTGGCACTTTCACTCCTTTTCTTCCACAAATGCACTCAAACACCTCTCACAGTCCGCCTGGACACTGTTAACACTTCCCTCCCTGCCTATTAGCAGCCTGAGGCAACTTCACTCAAAAGGAAATAACAGGAAGAGGGAGTTTGAGCAGATTCTCGGGGTCAGCCTCTGATCAGCATGAAAGGAACACAATGACTCTGCCAAGACCAAATTCCCCCTTGCTTTCTGGACACTCCCGGTCATCGCAATTAAGCTCACAGGAAGGCTGGGGGCGGCTGAGAATTTGGCATGGCCATGCACCCGACAAACCTCCCTAGCCAAAATAGACTTTTAGACACAGACTGTTGCCTTACACACACACACACACCTAAACAGTGCCCTTATACAGCAGTGGGAAAGGGACATGGGATCAGGCTCACCACAAGACTTGAAACCTTATGAAAAAGGGCTCCCAGCTTCTCTCATCTTTTTTTCCTTACATTTGAAAACCAAAGGGATAACAAGGAAACTGATATTCATGAATCTTCACACATTTCCCTCATTTCTGTTATGTTGAAAGGCTTTAGGCAGACATCCTGTCTCCCAAAGTGTCGAGGCCATAAAGATATGGGAGAAAGTGACCCCGATCTGCATTCTAGGGAACAATAAAATTCAGAAGATCAAAGGGGGGTGCCCGAATTCTGACTAGTAACCAATAGGTCATCAGGAAGATAAGTTTCCCCCAATAATAAGGAGGATCCAAAACTTATGCCAATTTCAGCCAATCATTTGTTAATTGCTGTATCTCTTTGTAAGAAACATGTATTAAATCTTCTTTGGGTGCGACCGGGGCTCTTCTCTGTCTTAAGGGGAGACTCCAGCTGACTCTATTGGCAAGCTTTCAATAAAACTTTAAAATCTCAGCTGGTACTTTTGCATCTGATCTTCTGCTGGACTGAATCCTAACTGGGGAGAGTCAGAACCTCTCAAATTTGCTAACAGAAATGGGGGCTCGTCCGGGATCCTTTTAAGTATCTGGTGATCCTGAAAGGGGGGAGGCCCTTTGGGGCCCGGGGACCCCTAAGGGATCCACAAAGGGAAGATCTGATGATTCCTGACTGGGAATTTCCCTTGAGCTGTGCCAGAATGGGTGAGTACAGTTGGGTACTCTAGGTAGGTTTTTCCGGTTGAGAGGAAAAACCGGGCGGTCTGGCTGAAAGGAATGGGGCATGTGTCCATTGTCTTGCCTCCCAGGGGCGACCAGGACTGCTCAGCGAACGGGGCATAGATGCCCCAATTTCCGCACAAGGTCTGAGACCGACTGCCAGAGTTGAAATCCAGTGTGTTCCATTCACCAGTAGCGTGTCCCGCCTTGCTGCAAGTGACTGTGCACGTATGTGAGTAAAAGCAAGCTGGACCCGTGGAGAAAAAATCCTAGCACTAGGTGTATGGAAGACTTCTGGCATGGGCAGCTGTGCCAGTAAGCCAAACCCTCACAGGGGGACGCCTCTTGGGTGTGTAATTAAAAATTGGCAAGCTCTGGGAGATTCCCGGTCTGGAATGACGAAAGAGAGATTAATTTATCTTTGTAACAAAGATTGGCCATCTCAAAAGGAAATTTTCCTTCCGTGGCTAGAGGAGGGAAGCCTAGAGGCAGAGAACATTGGGGTGCTGATTGATTGGTGCAGACTAACTCCAGGCAGAATAGAGAGAGGAGATTTGGCATATGCAGGATGCTTTGCCTCAATAATGATGAACCCAAAATGATACCCCAGTGATGGGACTGTGTTAATGGTTCAACAAAAACATCTGAAACTCCATAATCCATATGGGGATGCAAGCTCTGAGGAGCTGAAAAAGATCCTTTATGGGTCTCCTGAAAGCATTCTGCCAGCATACCCCACAATCCCGACTGTACCCCCGGCTCAGGCTGCATTAATGGACCAGCAATGGGAAAGAGCCAGTGCAAGAGTAGGACAGAGTGCCCCAGGCATGGGGGTTCGATGGTCTCTTACTCCTCCTCCTCAATGTAACGCAGTTACCAGTCAGAGAAAACAAGGGTGGGGGAGGTTTCTTCCAGCCGTATGGGCAGGAAAGATTTTCCACCTCCCCCAGAGGATTTAGATTTCTCCATGGAAGAGACAGACATGAAGGAGAAAGGAAAAGGAAAGCAGGAACCAGTGGCAAGTTCTCCCGTAGTCACCAGAAGTAAAAAAAAAAGCCCTTAAGGAAAAGAAGGGACAGGAGGAGACTGAGAGATCAGGAAGTGAGGAGGAGTGGGACAAAAGGGAGGCAAAAATTATGTATTTTTCTCCCATGGGAATGGTTTGAACCTGTTGGGCCTGAGGCAGTGGGCAGGGCCCTTAGGACTGTGAGCTCAGCCACCTGCTCTCTAGATCCATGCCCCTCCTGGCTTGTGAAAGCAGCCTGGGGTGGGGGTGTCGTGTGGGTGGGTTCTGGCAATGGTGAATTCTTCTTTGTGTGAGGAGGTTGTTCCTGCACCTCTTAAGGAGTCTTTGGTTCACCCCGTCCTCAAGAAGCCATCGCTGGACCCCATGATACTAGACAATTTTCATCCAGTATCCAACCTCCCGTTCTGGGGGAAGGTGATTGAGAAAGCGGTTGTGCAGCAGCTTCAGAGGACCTTGGATGAAGCAGATTATCTGGATCCTTTTCTATCACGGCTCAGACTTGTGTATGGTACAGAAACAGCATTGGTTGCGCTTTTGGATGATCTCTGGTGTGAGCGGGATGGCAGTTGTGCATCCATCCTTGCCTTACTTGACCCCTCGGTGGCTTTCGATACCATCAACCATGGTATCCTTCTGGATCGGCTCAGAGGATTGGGGGTGGGTGGCAGGCACACTATTCTGCTGGTTCACCTCCTTACTCCAGGGTCAGTTCCAGTCAGTGATGACTGGGGAGGAGGGATCCCACCCCCTGCAATGTGAGGTGCTGCAGGGGTTGGTGCTCTCACCTCTATTTAACATGAGACCAGTGGGTGAGCTCATCCGTCGCCATGGGGTGAGGTATCATCAGTATGCTGATGATACAGTTGTACATCTCCGCCCTGGGACTTAAGCAATGCTGTGGGCATCCTATCTTGGTGTCTGGAGGCTGTGAGGATCTGGATGGGGAACAACAGACTTCAACTGAACACTGGCAAGACTGAGTGGCTGTGGGTTTTGAGCCTCTCTGGTTCTAGGGTTTTACCATCTTTAGTACTGATGGGATTGCACTGCCTCAAGCAGACCCTGAGTCATGAGCCATGATTCAGAGTCTGACTCTGACTCTGATTCTGACAATGTTACTCCAGCTGAGTTTGTGGAGTGTCAGTCTCAGGAATCATTAAGCCATGATGCATCTGAGACTGATCAGCCACAGGCATCTCCTGATCAGCTGGAGCAGTCAAATGACAAGCCACGACCCCCAGCCCCAGATCCAGATGCACGCAGAGGCAAGCAAAGCAGCGCCAATCAAGGAGACTCCTCGCAAGGTAAAGGGTGAGGCC